>NC_072396.2:75915000-76540000 GCF_028885625.2 Pongo pygmaeus | reverse complement strand
TCTCCTAATGCTATCCCTACCCTAGCCTCCCACCCCCCAACAGGCCCCAGTGTGTGTTGTTCCCCTCTCTGCACATGAGAACATGTGTTCTCATTGTTCACCTCCCACTTCTAAGTGAGAACACGTGGTGTTTGGTTTTCTTTTCTTGTGTTAGTTTGCTGAGAATGATGGTTCCCAGCTTCATCTATGTCCCTGCAAAGACACGAACTCATCCTTTTTTATGGCTGCATAGTATTCCATGGTGTATATGTGCCACATTTTCTTCATCCAGTCTATCATTGATGGGCATTTGGGTTGGTTCCAAGTCTTTGTATTGTGAACAGTGTCATAATAAACATATGTGTGCATATGGCTTTACAGTAGAATGATTTATAATCCTTTGGGTATATACCCAGTAATGGGATTGCTGGGTCAAATGGTATTTCCAGTTCTAGATCCTTGAGGAATTGCCACACTGTCTTCCACAATGGTTGAACAAATTTACACTCCTATCAAGAGTGTAAAAGTGTTCCTATTTCTCCACATCCTCTCCAGCATCTGTTGTTTCCTGACTTTTTATTGATCACCATTCTAACTGGCATGAGATGGTACGTCACTGTGGTTTTGATTTGCATTTCTCTAAAGATCAGTGAGCCAGTGATAATGAGCTTTTCTTCATATGTTTGTTAGCTGCATAAATGTCTTCTTTTGAGAAGTGTCTGTTCATATCCTTCACCCACTTTTTGATGGGGTTGTTTGTTTTTTTCTTGTAAATTTGTGTATGTTTCTTGTAGATTCTGGACATTAGCCCTTTGTCAGATGGATAGACTGCAAAAATTTTCTCCCATTCTGCAGGTTGCCTATTCCCTCTGATGATAGTTTCTTTTGCTATGCAGAAGATCCTTAGTTTAATCAGATCCCATTTGTCTATTTTGGCTTTTCCTGCCATTGCTTTTGGTGTTTTAGCCATAAAGTCATTGCCCATGCCTATGTCCTGAATGGTATTACCCAGGTTTTCTTCTATGGTTTTTATGGTTTTAGGTCTTATGTTTAAGTCTTTAATCCATCTGAGTTAATTTTAGTATAAGGTGTAAGGAAGGGATCCAGTTTCAGCTTTGATGGACCTTCTATTGTAGCCTGCAGTTTTTCTTCCCATGTAAGTAGATCTTTCCTGCAAATGCTGTCCTCTCTTCTCTACCAGAGGAGTTATCTTCCCCAGCTACTGCTCTTTCTATCCCTTAACAGCAAGGCTTCCAGCTTAAATTCTATATATACTTTTCCTTTTAGCCAGGTTTTCTTCTGCAGCTTTTTGGTTTTCTCTCTCAGTCTGTATATATTATCTTACAGCAATCAGATTCTTAGATATTGAACGTGGAATCCCACCCCCTTGGGAAAGTGAAGTTTTTTGTCTAGTAGGCAAGTGACCTCTTCCAATTGGTTCATTTTTTACCCAGGGAGAGTGGATATATATTCAAGCTAGTGGAGTCTTCCACTAGGCAGAAAATTCCCATTTCCCCAGACAGGTAAATTCTCTCCTCAGGTTGTTGGGAGGTCTCCGCTCTAAAAGTCATTATCTCCCCACAAAGTGATGGGGCTCCTCCCTAGGTCTCTGGGGTCTTTTTAAAAAATGAATCGTCAATTTCTCTAAATAGACATTGAAGTCTCCTATTCTGCCAAAAGACCTTCTATCTCCACTATTGGTGCCTTTACACCTTCCAGAGAGCTAATAAGCAGTACTAGACCAAAAAGTCAAAGTTTGCCAGTGGAAAGAGACAAATATCTTTCAGATAGTTGGTGATAAACATAAGTCTGCAGCCACAGAATTGCAGATGGTTTGTTTGGTGATTGAAAGCAGCTTCCTTTCCCACCCTGGATGTTTTTTGCTTGGGAGGGGAGTTCCAAGGGTATCTTTTCATACAAAAAACCCATAAGATTTAGTCTAAAACAGGGCTTATTGCATGTGTAAATGTTTGTATGTGTGTTTTTATGTGTGAGTTGTGATAGGAGATTATGGATTATATGGGACTGACATAAGCTTTTCTTATTTATAGCAGCATCAACCTTTTAAAATATAAGCTCATTGAAAAACTATAACCTAAAAATAGAGTTAGCTAGAAAGATTATTTTTGGTAGTGCAATAAAAATATTTAAACAAATTATGATTTATTAAACCACTTTCAAGAATAATCTTGATGATAACAATAATCATATATTTAATTATACCCCAAACATTATTGTAACCAAAATCAATCATATTAACTTATAATCAGCAAAATAATTGATAATCAGTTATTATAACATAATCATAACAACCCCTCAGATTGGTATATTATTTTATACTTTTCAAAGTAACATTATACCTTCTCATTACATCTTTACAACAGTCTTGAGTACCCACATGAAACTAAAGGGATTGTTAAGAAAGTAAAAGCCTGCATATTCGAGTGAGTTATTGTTTTCTGTTAATAAGTTATCTATAATTTAATATTCAGACTCTAGATAAAATCAAATAATATAAAGGGTGTGAAATGCCATATATATGTGTCCATGTGTATATATATATGTATGTATGTATGTATGTGTATATATCTATATACAGAGAATTATGATGATTACCTGAATTGATTTATTTGCATAAATATTACTTATGGACATTAGAAATTTCCTATGCATAGGCATATGTAGAAATGAAAACATTAGCAATCTAAACCTACTTTAAATACTAGAGTAATTTTTATTATAACAAAATGGGGGATGGGAAAAGAGAAGAAGGTTAATAATAAGAATTAGTATATAGGGACAAATGTATTTCTTTAATTTTAATTTTTATTTTCCACCCAAACTTATGTATTTGTTTATTTCAAATTGACAGATAAAATTTCATGTAGTTATTGTGTACTTGAAATATTTATTCATGAGAGGAAGCCAAGATGGCTGATGCAGCCAGGAGAAACCTGTTCCACTGCGAGACTGTGACTTCAAGAACACTAGCATAATCTGAGCGGATCTTCAGAGGGAAAGCATTGAGAGTGAATGGAGGGAGAAGGCAGACACTTAACTAAAGGGGAAGAAACCTTGGAACTCTGCATGGGGCTGCTGAGCATCAGGAACTGCTCCTGGCCCCCAGTGACTCCAGGGGAAGAAGTGAGTTGAACAGGCAAGAAGTGTCCCACTCTCACCATGGACCTCCAGAATCTTCAATTCTCCAGAATCAGGAGAACCCACTTGGGATGAAAGTGGGAGCTTCTTAAAGAGGTGGCAGGGGCAAGAATCCAGCCTATGCAGAGCCATGAGAATTTGGCACAAGAAAAGCTGCAGTGCAGCATGACCAGGGACACCCATCACCCAAGGCTCACCATGCTTCACTTTGAGACTTCAGATTTAGGTTGACTGTTAGACCTGAACAGAGCAGGGCAGTCTTGCACATGGGATGCGGCAAGTCTGATCTAAGCAGCTCCCTATCTGCCAGCCTCTCTTGGGACCCCAGCCTGTGCTACAACCTTCTCGCAGCACAGTCTTGGATGTCCAACCAGGGTGCTTCCTGGGGGCCCTCATCATACCTCTTTCACCAGCATACTGCACATAACTGTCAGAGATCCAGCAGACTGGCCCCTCCTGGTGCAACCAGCCCACCTGCAGCCTTCCATAATAGACTCTCCTGCCACTTAGACATCACGCACTCACCCATGGCACTACCTACCCACCACTTTGCTGGAATGTGCATGTGGGCAGACCTTGCTTCCCCTACCTCAATGGTGCATGTGTGCGCATACACCCTGCCACCCCACTGCATGGGAGTGAGCACAAATTACCATCCTCCTTACCCCCAGTGGCAATCTGTCCCTGCTGAGGCACAGGCAGCCTGCTACAACACTACTGATGCTACTGCAAGTGCATTTACAAACACTGGAACCCCACTCACAACAGAATCCCACTTCTGCCATGCCACCACCGCCAGTGTGAGTACCTCCATGTATGCCAGTGCCCCCACCACAACAAGCACTCTGCTCTCACTGCACTGCTGCCACCACGAGCACAAATGTGTGCATGGACATTGGTGCCCCACCACTACCCCGCCCCCACTTATGCCACACCACTGCCAACAGGCAGACATTCTGCCATGCTGCCAGTGCAAAAACATACATGAACATCACTGGCCTGCTCCCACTGGTGCCTAGTCCCAGTTGGCACATGTGCACTCCCACATGCCACTGTGGCTGCTGGTATGCAAGAGAAAGTTACAGATCTCACTGCCACTATCTGCAAGAAGCACATTGGCTTTCATTCTCCATTCAAGTATTGGGCCAGCAGACCAGGAAGATCTTGGCCCTTCCAGCACAGCAGGTTCCTAACACAGTTCTCTCCCATGGAGCCAGATAACAAAGTTAGAGGCCTAGTATCAGTGTCCAACAGTTACAGCATGCAACCCAGGAGTGCTGAGCTGAGATGTGACTTCTTGAAATCTCTCACAGTAGAAGCCAGTCAACTGAACCTACTTTATACCACAATCAAACCACCAAGGACATCAAAAAAGATAAAAGAAAAAAATTATATCCAAAGGAGAGCACTTTCAAAAGTGAAAAAATAAATCAGTTCACACAGATGAGAAAAAACCAATGCAAGAAACCTGGCAACTCAAAATGCCAGAGTATATTCTTAACGACAAATGACTGCACTAGTTCCCAGCAATGGTTCTTTTTTTTTTTTCTTTTATTATTATTATTATTATTATTATTATTATTATACTTTAGGTTTTATGGTACATGTGCGCAATGTGCAGGTAAGTTACATATGTATACATGTGCCCTGCTGGTGCGCTGCACCCACCAACTCGTCATCTAGCATTAGGTATATCTCCCAATGCTATCCCTCCCCCCTCCCCCCACCCCACAACAGTCCCCAGAGTGTGATGTTCCCCTTCCTGTGTCCATGTGTTCTCATTGTTCAATTCCCACCTATGAGTGAGAATATGCGGTGTTTGGTTTTTTGTTCTTGCAATAGTTTACTGAGAATGATGATTTCCAATTTCATTCATGTCCCTACAAAGGACGTGAACTCATCATTTTTTATGGCTGCATAGTATTCCATGGTGTATATGTGCCACATTTTCTTAATCCAGTCTACCATTGTTGGACATTTGGGTTGGTTCCAAGTCTTTGCTATTGTGAATAATGCCGCAATAAACATACGTGTGCATGTGTCTTTATAGCAGCATGATTTATAGTCCTTTGGGTATATACCCAGTAATGGGATGGCTGGGTCGAATGGAATTTCTAGTTCTAGATCCCTGAGGAATCGCCACACTGACTTCCACAAGGGTTGAACAAGTTTACAGTCCCACCAACAGTGTAAAAGTGTTCCTATTTCTCCACATCCTCTCCAGCACCTGTTGTTTCCTGACTTTTTAATGATTGCCATTCTAACTGGTGTGAGATGGTATCTCATTGTGGTTTTGATTTGCATTTCTCTGATGGCCAGTGATGGTGAGCATTTTTTCATGTGTTTTTTGGCTGCATAAATGTCTTCTTTTGAGAAGTGTCTGTTCATGTCCTTCGCCCACTTTTTGATGGGGTTGTTTGTTTTTTTCTTGTAAATTTGTTGGAGTTCATTGTAGATTCTGGATATTAGCCCTTTGTCAGATGAGTAGGTTGCGAAAATTTTCTCCCATTTTGTAGGTTGCCTGTTCACTCTGATGGTAGTTTCTTTTGCTGTGCAGAAGCTCTTGAGTTTAATTAGATCCCATTTGTCAATTTTGGCTTTTGTTGCCATTGCTTTTGGTGTTTTAGACATGAAGTCCTTGCCCATGCCTATGTCCTGAATGGTAATGCCTAGGTTTTCTTCTAGGGTTTTTATGGTTTTAGGTCTAACATTTAAGTCTTTAATCCATCTTGAATTGATTTTTGTATAAGGTGTAAGGAAGGGATCCAGTTTCAGCTTTCTACATATGGCTAGCCAGTTTTCCCAGCACCATTTATTAAATAGGGAATCCTTTCCCCATTGCTTGTTTTTCTCAGGTTTGTCAAAGATCAGATACTTGTAGATATGTGGCATTATTTCTGACGGCTCTGTTCTGTTCCATTGATCTATATCTCTGTTTTGGTACCAGTACCATGCTGTTTTGGTTACTGTAGCCTTGTAGTATAGTTTGAAGTCAGGTAGTGTGATGCCTCCAGCTTTGTTCTTTTGGCTTAGGATTGACTTGGCGATGCGGGCTCTTTTTTGGTTCCATATGAACTTTAAAGTAGTTTTTTCCAATTCTGTGAAGAAAGTCATTGGTAGCTTGATGGGGATGGCATTGAATCTGTAAATTACCTTGGGAAGGATGGCCATTTTCATGATATTGATTCTTCCTACCCATGAGCATGGAATGTTCTTCCATTTGTTTGTATCCTCTTTTATTTCCTTGAGCAGTGGTTTGTAGTTCTCCTTGAAGAGGTCTTTCACATCCCTTGTAAGTTGGATTCCTAGGTATTTTATTCTCTTTGAAGCAATTGTGAATGGGAGCTCACTCATGATTTGGCTCTCTGTTTGTCTGTTATTGATGTATAAGAATGCTTGTGATTTTTGCACATTGATTTTGTATCCTGAGACTTTGCTGAAGTTGCTTATCAGCTTGAGGAGATTTTGGGCTGAGACAATGGGGTTTTCTAGATATACTATCATGTCATCTGCAAACAGGGACAATTTGACTTCCTCTTTTCCTAATTGAATACCCTTGATTTCCTTCTCCTGCCTAATTGCCCTGGCCAGAACTTCCAACACTATGTTGAATAGAAGTGGTGAGAGAGGGCATCCCTGTCTTGTGCCAGTTTTCAAAGGGAATGCTTCCAGTTTTTGCCCATTCAGTATGATATTGGCTGTGGGTTTGTCATAAATAGCTCTTATTATTTTGAGATATGTCCCATCAATTCCTAATTTATTGAGAGTTTTTAGCATGAAGGGTTGTTGAATTTTGTCAAGGCCTTTTCTGCATCTATTGAGATAATCATGTGGTTTTTGTCTTTGGTTCTGTTTATATGCTGGATTACATTTATTGATTTGCGTATATTGAACCAGCCTTGCATCCCAGGGATGAAGCCCACTTGATCATGGTGGATAAGCTTTTTGATGTGCTGCTGGATTCTGTTTGCCAGTATGTTATTGAGGATTTTTGCATCAATGTTCATCAAGGATATTGGTCTAAAATTCTCTTTTTTTGTTGTGTCTCTGTCAGGCTTTGGTATCAGGATGATGCTGGCCTCATAAAATGAGTTAGGGAGGATTCCCTCTTTTTCTATTGATTGGAATAGTTTCAGAAGGAATGGTACCAGCTCCTCCTTGTACCTCTGGTAGAATTCGGCTGTGAATCCATCTGGACCTGGACTTCTTTTGGTTGGTAAGCTATTGATTATTGCCACAATTTCGGCTCCTGTTATTGTTCTATTCAGAGATTCAACTTCTTCCTGGTTTAGTCTTGGGAGGGTGTATGTGTTGAGGAATTTATCCATTTCTTCTAGATTTTCTAGTTTATTTGCATAGAGGTGTTTGTAATATTCTCTGATGGTAGTTTGTATTTCTGTGGGATCGGTGGTGATATCCCCTTTATCATTTTTTATTGCATCTATATGATTCTTCTCTCTTTTTTTCTTTATTAATCTTGCTAGCGGTCTATCAATTTTGTTGATCCTTTCAAAAAACCAGCTCCTGGATTCATTTATTTTTTGAAGGGTTTTTTGTGTTTCTATTTCCTTCAGTTCTGCTCTGATTTTAGTTATTTCTTGCCTTCTGCTAGCTTTTGAATGTGTTTGCTCTTGCTTTTCTAGTTCTTTTAATTGTGATGTTAGGGTGTCAATTTTGGATCTTTCCTGCTTTCTCTTGTGGGCATTTAGTGCTATAAATTTCCCTCTACACACTGCTTTGAATGTATCCCAGAGATTCTGGTATGTTGTGTCTTGGTTCTCATTGGTTTCAAAGAACATCTTTATTTCTGCCTTCATTTCGTTATGTACCCAGTAGTCATTCAGGAGCAGGTTGTTCAGTTTCCACGTAGTTGAGCGGTTTTGAGTGAGATTCTTAATCCTGAGTTCTAGCTTGATTGCACTGTGATCTGAGAGACAGTTTGTTACAATTTCTGTTCTTTTACATTTATTGAGGAGAGCTTTACTTCCAAGTATATGGTCAATTTTGGAATAGGTGTGGTGTGGTGCTGAAAAAAATGTATATTCTGTTGATTTGGGGTGGAGAGTTCTGTAGATGTCTATTAGGTCTGCTTGGTGCAGAGCTGAGTTCAATTCCTGGGTATCCTTGTTGACTTTCTGTCTCGTTGATCTGTCTAATGTTGATAGTGGGGTGTTAAAGTCTCCCATTATTAATGTGTGGGAGTCTAAGTCTCTTTGTAGGTCACTCAGGACTTGCTTTATGAATCTGGGTGCTCCTGTATTGGGTGCATATATATTTAGGATAGTTAGCTCTTCTTGTTGAATTAATCCCTTTACCATTATGTAATGGCCTTCTTTGTCTCTTTTGATCTTTGTTGGTTTAAAGTCTGTTTTATCAGAGACTAGGATTGCAACCCCTGCCTTTTTTTGTTTTCCGTTTGCTTGGTAGATCTTCCTCCATCCTTTTATTTTGAGCCTATGTGTGTCTCTGCACGTGAGATGGGTTTCCTGAATACAGCACACTGATGGGTCTTGAGTCTTTATCCAATTTGCCAGTCTGTGTCTTTTAATTGGAGCATTTAGTCCATTTACATTTAAAGTTAATATTGTTATGTGTGAATTTGATCCTGTCATTATGATGTTAGCTGGATATTTTGCTCGTTAGTTGATGCAGTCTCTTCCTAGTCTCGATGGTCTTTACATTTCGGTATGATTTTGCAGTGGCTGGTACCGGTTGTGCCTTTCCATGTTTAGCGCTTCCTTCAGGAGCTCTTTTAGGGCAGGCCTGGTGGTGACAAAATCTCTCAGCATTTGCTTGTCTGTAAAGTATTTTATTTCTCCTTCACTTATGAAGCTTAGTTTGGCAGGATATGAAATTCTGGGTTGAAAATTCTTTTCTTTAAGAATGTTGAATATTGGCCCCCACTCTCTTCTGGCTTGTAGGGTTTCTGCCGAGAGATCCGCTGTTAGTCTGATGGGCTTCCGTTTGATGGTAACCCGACCTTTCTCTCTGGCTGCTGTTAATATTTTTTCCTTCATTTCAACTTTGGTGAATCCGACAATTATGTGTCTTGGAGTTGCTCTTCTCGAGGAGTATCTTTGTGGTGTTCTCTGTATTTCCTGAATCTGAATGTTGGCCTGCCTTGCTAGATTGGGAAGTTCTCCTGGATAATATCCTGCAGAGTGTTTTCCAACTTGTTTCCATTCTCCCCGTCACTTTCAGGTACACCAATCAGACGTAGATTTGGTCTTTTCACATAGTCCCACATCTCTTGGAGGCTTTGCTCATTTCTTTTTATTCTTTTTTCTCTAAACTTCCCTTCTCGCTTCATTTCATTCATTTCATCTTCCAGGGCTGATACCCTTTCTTCCATTTGATCGCATCGGCTCCTGAGGCTTCTGCATTCTTCACGTAATTCTCGAGCCTTGGTTTTCAGCTCCATCAGCTCCTTTAAGCACTTCTCTGTATTGGTTATTCTAGTTATACATTCTTCTAAAATTTTTTCAAAGTTTTCAACTTCTTTGCCTTTGGTTTGAATATCCTCCCGTAGCTCGGAGTAATTTGATCATCTGAAGCCTTCTTCTCTCAGCTCATCAAAGTCATTCTCCGTCCAGCTTTGTTCCGTTGCTGGTGAGGAACTGCGTTCCTTTGGAGGAGGAGAGGTACTCTGGTTTTTAGAGTTTCCAGTTTTTCTGCTCTGTTTTTTCCCCATCTTTGTGGTTTTGTCTACTTTTGGTCTTTGATGATGGTGATGTACAGATGGGTTTTTGGTGTGGATGTCCTTTCTGTTAGTTTTCCTTCTAACAGACAGAACCCTCAGCTGCAGGTCTGTTGGAGTACCTGGCCGGCCGTGTGAGGTGTCAGTCTGCCCCTGCTGGGGGGTGCCTCCCAGTTAGGCTGCTCGGGGATCAGGGGTCAGGGACCAACTTGAGGAGGCAGTCAGCCCGTTCTCAGATCTCCAGCTGCCTGCTGGGAGAACCACTGCTCTCCTCACAGCTGTCAGACAGGGACATTTAAGTCTGCAGAGGTTACTGCTGTCTTTTTGTTTGTCTGTGTCCTGCCCCCAGAGGTGGAGCCTACAGAGGCAGGCAGGCCTCCTTGAGCTGTGGTGGGCTCCACCCAGTTCAAGCTTCCAGGCTGCTTTGTTTACCTAAGCGAGCCTGGGCAATGGCGGGCGCCCCTCCCCCAGCCTGGCTGCCGACTTGCTGTTTGATCTCAGACTGCTGTGCTAGCAATCAGCGAGACTCCGTGGGCGTAGGACCCTCTGAGCCAGGTGCGGGTTATACTCTCCTGGGGCACCGTTTCCTAAGCCCATCGGAAAAGCACAGTATTCGGGTGGGAGTGGCCCAATTTTCCAGGTGCCGTCTGTCACCCCTGGAAGGGGAACTCCCTGACCCCTTGTGCTTCCCGAGTGAGGCAATGCCTCGCCCCTGCTTCGGCTGGCGTACGGTGCGCTCACCCACTGACCTGCGCCCACTGTCTGGCCCTCCCTAGTGAGATGAACACGGTACCTCAGATGGAAATGCAGAAATCACCCGTCTTCTGCGTCGCTCGCGCTGGGAGCTGTAGACCGGAGCTGTTCCTATTCGGCCATCTTGGCTCCTCCCCCCCCAGCAATGGTTCTTAACCAGGCTTAAATGACAGACATAAGATTCAGAATATGGATAGGAACAAAGATTAACAACATACAAGAGAAAGACTAAACCCAATCCAAGGAATATAAGGAATACAATAAAACAAAAGAGGAGCTGAAAGATACAATGGCCATTTTAAGATAAAAACAAACTGATCAGATAGAGCTAAGAAATCCACTACGATAATGTTATAATACAATTGCGAGTATTAACAGAATAATAGATCAAGCTGAGGAAAGAATCTCAGTGCTTGAAGACTGGCTCTATCAATTAACTCAGACAAAAATGAAGAAAAAAAGATTAAAAAGAATGAAAAAGCAGAAATACGGGATTATGTAAAGACACCAAATCTATGATGCATTAGTATCCCTGAAAGAGAGAGAGAGAGAAAGCAGGCAACTTGGAAAACATGTTTGAGGATATCGTCCATAAAAATTTTCTCAGCCTCACTAGAGAGGCAAATATTTAGATTCAGGAAATGCACAGAACTCCTGTGAGATACTATACAAGACAACCATACCCAAGAAACATAGTCATCAGATATTTCAAGATCAACATGAAAGAAAAAAAATAAAGGCAGCTAGCATTCTTAAAGAAAAGAAACTCCAACTAGGAATTTTATATCAAGACAAACTAAGCTTCCTAAGTGAATGAGAAATAAGATCCTTTATAGTGAAGCAAATGCTAAAGAAATTTGTTACCACCAGGCCTACCTTACAAAAGGTCCTAAATAGAGTGCTAAATATGGAAAGGAAAGGCTTACTGGCCACCACAAAAACATAGTTTAGTGCATAGACCATTGACATTATAAAGCAACTACACAGCGAATTCTGCATAATAACCAGCTAAAAACTCAATGGCAGGATTGAATCCACACATATCAATATTAACCTTGAATGTAAATGCACTAAACATCCCAATTAAAAGACAGAGTGGCAAGTTGAATAAGGAAGCAAGACCTAAATATATGCTGTCCTCAAGAGATCCATCACACATGCAATGACACCCATGGGCTCAAAGTAAAGGAATGGTAAAAACAAACAAACAAACAAAGTATCAAGCAAATGGAAAACAGAAAAAAGCAGGGATTGTTACTCTTATTTCAGACAAAAGATATTTTAAACCAAAATGGGCATAAAAGACAAAGAAGAGCATCACATAATGGTAAAGGGCTCAATTCAACAAGAAGACTTAACTATCCTAAATATGTATGCACCCAACCCAGGATCACCCAGGTTCATGAAGCAATTTCTTAGAGACCTGTGAAGAGGTTTAGATAACCACACAGTAATAGTGGGAGACTTTAATACCCCACTGACAATACTAGACAAATCATTCAGGCTGAAAACTAAAAAATATCTTGGACCTGAACTCAACACTTGACCAAATGGACCTAACAGACATGTACAGATCTCTCCACCCCAAAACAGCAGGATATACATTCTTCTCATCTGCACAGCACACATACTCTAAAGTTTGCCACACAGTCAGTGATAAAAAAATTATCAGCAAATAAAAAAAAACTAAAATCATACCAACCACACTCTCAGACCACAGCACAGTAAAAATAGGAGCACACTAAATAGATTGCTC
Organism: Pongo pygmaeus; assembly: GCF_028885625.2. Taxonomy (NCBI): domain Eukaryota; kingdom Metazoa; phylum Chordata; class Mammalia; order Primates; family Hominidae; genus Pongo; species Pongo pygmaeus. The sequence continues at coordinate 76,527,656 of NC_072396.2, read as the reverse complement.
AAAACCATACATTACATGGAAATTAAACAACCTACTCCTGAATGACTTTTGGGTAAACAATGAAATTAAGGCAGATATCAATAAATTATTTGAAACTGGTGAGAGCAAAAATACAACATACCAGAATCTCTGGGTCACAACTAAAGCAATGTAAGAGGAAAGTTTATAGCACAAAATGCCTATGTTAAAAAGGTAAAAAGATATCAAGTTAACAACCTAACATCACACCTAGAGGAACTAGAGAAACAAGAGTAAACCAACACCCAAAGATAACAGAAGGCAAGAAATAACTAATATTAGAGCTGAACTGAATGAAACTGAGATGTGAAAAGCTTTAGAAAACATCAGCAAAACCCAAACTTTGTCTTTTGAAAGAATAAATAAGATTGATGAGCTGCAAGCTGGACTAATAAACCAAAAAAGAGAGAAGATTCAAATAAACAATCAGAAATGACAAGGAGGACATTACCACTAATCCCACAGAATTACAAAACACCCTTTGAGACTATTATTAACACCTCTATGCACACAAACCAGAAAATCTACAAAAAGCAGATACATTTCTGAAAACATACAACCATTCAAGATTGAACCAGGAAGAAATTAATACCCTGAACAGATCAATAATGAGTTCCAAAATTGGACCAGTAATAAAAAGCCTACCAATAAGAAAAAGCCCAGGACCACATGGATGCTCAGCTAAACTCTACTAGATATATAAAGAAGAGTCAGTATCATTTCTACTAAAATTATTCCAAAAAACAAGTGGAGGGATTCATTTCTAACTCATTTTATGAGGTCAGCATCATTCTGATACCAAAACCTGGCAGAGCCAAAAGAAAAGGAAACTTTAGTACAATATCACTGATGGATATAGATGCAAAAATTCTCAACAAAATATTAGCTAACCAAATCTAGCAGTACATCAAAAGCTAAATCAGCTCAATTAAGTAGGCTTTATTCCTAGGATGCAAGGTTGTTTCTACATAAGCAAATCAATAAATGTGATTCATCACATAAAAAGAACTTAAAAAAACATGATAATCTCAATACTTGCATGTATTAGTCTGTTCTCATGCTTCTATGAAGGACTGCCCAAGACTGGGTAATTTATAAAGGAAAGAGGTTTAATTGACTCACAGTTCTGCATGGCTGGGGGGCCTCAGAAAACTTACAATCATGGTGAAATGGGAAGAAAACATGTCCTTCTTCACATAATGGCAGGAAGGAGAAGTGCCAAGCAAAAGGGAGAAAAGTCCCTTATAAAACCATCAGATCTCTTGGGAACTCACTCACTATCACAAGAACAGCAGCATGAGAGTAACCACTCACACAATTCAATTACCTCCCACTGGGTCCCTCCTGCAACACATGGGGATTATGGAACCTACAAATCAAGATGAGATTTGGGTGGAGACACAGCCAAATCATATCATTTCATGTCTGGCCCCTCCCAAGTCTCAGGTCATCACATTTCAAAACCAATCATGCCTTCCAACAGTCCCAGCAAAATCTTAACTCATTTCAGCATTAACTCAGAAGTCCATAGTCCAGTTACATCTGAGAGAAAGCAAGTCCCTTCCACCTATGAGCCTGTAAAATCATCAATTTAGTTACTTCCTAGATACAATGGGGTTACAGACATTGGGTAAATGCACCCATTCCAAATGGGAGAAATTGGCCAAAATGAAAGGGCTATAGGCCCCATGCAAGTCTGAAATTGTGTGAGGCAGTCAAATCTTAAAGCTCCTAAATGATCTCCTTTGACTCTATGTCTCATATCCAGGTCACACTGATGCGAGAGATGGGTTCCCATGGTCTTGGGCAGCTCTGCCCCTGTGGCTATGCAGGGTACAACCCCCTTCCAAGCTGCTTTCATGGGGTGGCATTAAGTGTCTGTGGCTTTTCCAAGTGCACAGTGAAAACTGTTGGTAGATCTACAATTCTGGAGTCTGGAGGATGGGGGCTTTCTTCTCACAGCTCCACTAGGCAGTGCCCCAGTGGGGACTCTGTGTGGGGGCTCCAACCCCACAATTCCCTTTTACACTGCTGTAGTAGAGATTCTCAATGAGGACTCCATCTCTGCAGCAAAATTCTGCCTGGACTTCCAAGGATTTCCATATATCCTCTGAAATCGAGGTGGAGGTTGCTAAACCTCAATTCTTAACTTCTGTGCACCACAGGCTGAATGTCATGTGGAAGTTTCCAAGGCTTGAAGCTTGCACTCTCTTAAGCCACAGCCCAAGCTGTACCTTGGCCTTTTTTAGCCACAGCTGGGATGCAAGGCACCAAGTCCCAAGGCTGCACAAAGCAGCAACACCCTGGGCCTGGCCCATGAAACCATTTTTTTTTCTTTTGGGCCTCTGGACCTGTAATGGGAGGGGCTGCTATGAAGAATTCTGACATGCCCTGGAGATATTTTCCCCATTGTCTTGGTCATTAACATTTGGCTTTTTATTACTCATGTAAATTTCTGCAGCTGGCTTAAATTTATCCCCAGAAAATGGGTTTTTCTTTTCATCATATCATCAGGCTGCACATTTTTCAAACTTGTATGCTCTGCTTTCTTTTTAAACATAAGTTCCAATTAGAAACTGTGTCTTTGTGAATACATAAAACTGAATGCTTTTAACAGCATGCAAGTCACCTCTTGAACAGTTTGCTGCCTAGACATTTCTTCCATCAGATACCCTAAGTCATCTCTCTCAAGTTCAAGTTTCCACAGATCTCTAGGGCAGGGGCAAAATGCCACCAGTCTCTTTGCTAAAACATAGCAAGAGTCAATTTTATTCCAGTTCCCAAGACTGGAATAAAATTTCTCATCTCATCTCCATCTGAGACCACCTCAGCCAGGGCAACTTCCTTGTGCATATCACTATCAGCATCTTGGTCAAAGCCATCCAACAAGTCTTTAGAAAGTTTCAAACTTTTCCATACCTTCCTGTTTTCTTCTGAGCCTTCCAAACTGTTCCAACCTCTGCCTGGTACCCAGTTCCAAAGTAATTTTCACATTTTTGGGTATCTTTACAGCAGCACTACATTACTTGGTGCCAATTTACTATATTAATTCATTCTCCTGCTGCTATTAAGAACTGCCCAAGACTGGGTAAGTTATAAAGAAAAAAGGTTTAATTGACTCACAGTTCTGCATGGCTGGGGAGGACTCAGGAAACTTACAATCATGGCAGAAGGGGAAGCAAACACATCCTTCTTCATGTGATGGCAGAAAGGAGAAGTGCTGAGCAAAAGGGAGAAAATTCCCTTATAAAACCATCAGATCTCATGAGAAATCACTTACTATCACAAGAAAAGCAGCATGAGGGTAACCACCCCCATGACTCAGTTACCTACCACGGAGACCCTCCCATGAGTGGTGGGGATTATGGAAGCTACAATTCAAGCTGAAATTTTGGTGGGGACACAGCCAAACTGTATCAATGCTGAAAGGGCTTTCAATAAAATTCAGCATCACCTCATGTTTAAAACCCTCAACAAGCTAGATATTGTAAAATCATACCTCTAAATAATAAGAGCCATCTATGACAAACCAACAGCCAACATCATACTAAATGGGAAAAAGTTGGAAATATCACTCTTGAGAATTGGAACACAACAAGGATGCCCACCTTCACCACTCCTATTCAACATAATACTGGAAGTCCTAGCCAGAGCAAAATACTGGAAGTCCTAGCCAGAGCAATCAGGCAAGAAAAAGAAATAAAAGGCATCCAAATAGGAAGAGAGAAAATCAAACTCTCTCTTTTTGTAGACTTTGTGATTCTATACCTCTGACAACCTCCTAGCTGAGGGCAAAATCAAGAATGCAATCCCATTCACATTAACCACAAAAAGCATAAAATATCTAGAAATACAGCTAACCAGGGAGGTGAAAGATCTCTATAAAACAATTACAAAAAAATCTGAAAAAAAATAGAGGACACAAACAAATGGAAAAACATTCCCATGTTTAGGATAGGAAGAATCAATGTTGTAAAAATGGCCACACTACCCAAAGAAATTTACAGATTCAATGCCATTTTTATCAAACTACCACTTACATTCTTCACTGAATTAAAAACAAAATTATTCTAAAATTCATGTGAAACTAAAAAGCCCAAGTAGCCACAGGTATTGTAAGCAAAAAGAACAAAGCAGGAAGCATCACATTAACTGACTTTAAACTATACTACAAGGCTGCAGTAACCAAAACAGCATGGTACTGGTACAAAAAGAGACACAGGAACCAATGCAACAGGTTACAGAGCCCAGAAATAAAGTGACACCTGTACAACCATCTGATCTTTGACAACATTGACAAAAGCAAGCCATGAGGAAAGGACTCCCTTTTCAATAAAGAGTGCTGGGATGATTGGTTAATCATATGCAGAAGACTGAAACTGGACTCCTTCTTTACATTATATGCAGAATTCAACTCATGATGGATTAACGTCTTAAATGTAAAACTAAAATTATAAAAACTCTTGAAGAAAACCTAGAAAATACCAATCTGGACATAGGCTCTGGCAATGATTTCATGATGAAGATACCTAAAGCAATTATAACAAAAACAAAAAATGACCAATGGGACCTAATTTAACCAAAGATCTTCTGTGCATTGACTGTTTACTCTGTCAATAGTTTCTTCTGTGCAGCAAAATAAGCTATCTACAGAGTAAACAGCCAACACACAGAATAGGTGAAAATATTTGCAAACTAAACACCTGACAAAGGTCTAATATTTAGAATTTATAAGAAATTAAATAAATTATCAAGCAATAAACAATCTCATTAAAAAGTGGGCAAAGGACATAAACAGATGCTTCTCAAAAGAAGACATACCTGCAGCCAACAAGCATATAAAAAATGATCAACATCACCAATCATTAAAGAAATGCAAATTAAAACCATAATGAGATATTATCTCACACCAATCAGAATGGCTATTACTAAAAAGTCAAAAAATAACAGATGCTTCCATGGTTGCAGAGAAAAGATAATATTTTACACTGCTTGTGGGACTGTAAATTAATTCAGCCACTGTTGAAAGCAGTTTGGTGATTTCTCAAAAAACTTAGAACTTACATTTGTCCCAGCCATCTCATTATTGGGTATACACCCAAAGGAATATAAATTGTTCTGCCATAAAGACACATGCACACATATGTTAATTGCAGCAGTATTCACAATAGCAAACACATAGAATCAACCCAAATGTCCATCAATGGTAGACTGGAAAAAAGGAAATGTGGTACATATATACCATGGAATACCATGCAGTCATAAAAAAGAATGAGATCATGTCCTGTGCAACAATGTTGATGGTGCCGGAGTTTATTATCCTAAGCAAACTAACACAGAAACAGAAAAGCAAATATCACATATTCTCATTTATAAATAAGAGCTAAACCTTGAGAACACATGGACAAAAAGAAGGGAATAGATACCAGGGCTTACTTGTGGGTGGAGGGTAGAAAGAGTGTGAATGAAAAAACTGTTGAGTAACATGGAACTTAATTATATAAAAAACTTGCACATGTACCTTGACACTAAAAGTTAAAAACAGCAAACAAAAACCTCAAAGATGTACTTATTTGAAGTAGCATATATACATTCTTAAATGATTAAATCTGGCTAATTCAAATTTGCATTATTTCACAGTTTTTCCCTGCTATTTTTAGTTGATAGTAATTATACATATTTATGTGGCATTTCAATACATGTATACAATTTGTAGTGATCAAATTAGTGCAATTTGTATATACATCACCCAGAATATTTATCATTACTTTGTGTTGTGCATATTTGTAGTCTTTTTTCTAGCATTTAAAAAATATACAATAAATAATAATAATAATAATAATAATTATTATTATTATTATTTTGAGACAGAGTTTCACTCTGTCGCCCAGGCTGGAGTACAGTGGTGCGATCTCAGCTCACTGCAAGCTCTGCCTCCCGGGTTCACACCATTCTCCTGCCTCAGCCTCCTGAGTAGCTGGGACTACAGGTGCCTGCCACCAGGCCCGGCTAATTTTTTTTGTATTTTTAGTAGAGACACGGTTTCACCATGCTAGCCAGGATGGTCTCGATCTCCTGACCTCATGATCCACCCACCTCAGCTTCCCAAAGTGCTGGAATTGCAGGCATGAGCCACCAAGCCTGGCCACAATAAATTATTAATCACGTTTACCCTACAGTGCTACAGAACAGAACTTATTCCTCCCATCTAGCTGTAACTTTAAACCCATTAGCCAACCACTTCCTCTCCCCTACCCTTCCCAGTCTGTAGTGACCACTATTCTAGTCTCTACTTTCACATAGTTATCATTTTTGTGATGAGACCATTTAACATAAACTCTCAGCATTTTTCAGGAATACGATATGTTGTCATTAACTGTAATCATCATGCTATACCAGAGATCTGTTGAATTTATTACTCCTATCTAACTGTAACATTGTATCCTTTGACCAACATCTCCTCAACCCTCCTCAGCCCCATGACAATTGCCACATCCTCTGATAACCACCCTTATCCTCTCTGTTTCTATAAGATCAACTTTTTTACATTCCACATATGAGTAAGATCCTTGAGTACTTGTATTTCTGTGCCTGGCTTATTTCACCTATATAATGTCCTGTAGGTTCATCTATGTTGTTGCAAATAACAGAAATTCCTTTTTTTATGGCTGAACAGTATTTCACTGTGTATATATACCGTAGTTTTTCATCCATTCATCCACTGATGAACACTTAGTTTGATTCCCTATCTTGGCTATCATGAATAATGTGGCAGCAAAGATGAGAATGAAGATATCTCTTTGACACACTGGTTTTATTTCCTTTGAAAATATATGCAGTAGTGGGATTGCTGGATGACATGGTACTCCTATTTTTTTTTTTTTAGGAATTACCATACTGTTTCCCATAATGTCTGTACATAATGACTATACATTATTCCCACCAACAGTGTACTAGGGTTCTCTTTTCCCTATGTTTTCAACAACATTTGTTATTTTGTCTTTTTGATACTAGCTATTCTAATGGGAGTGAAGTGATAGCTCATTATGGTTTTGATTTGCATTTCCCTGATGATTAGTGATGTTGAGCATTTTTTCACATACCTGTTAGTCATTTGTATGTCTTCTTTTGAGAAATGTCTATTCAGGTCCTTTTCCTATTTTAAAATTGGGTTATTTGTTTTCTTTCTGAGTTGTTGAGTTCTTTGTGTAATATAGATATAAACTCCTTATCAGATGTATACTCGGTAAATGTTTTGTGTCATTCTGCAGGCTGTTTCTTCATTCTGTTTATTGTTTCCTTTGCTATACAAAAGTCTTTTATTTTTTTAAAAAATTGTAAAACAGTCTTCTTAAACCCCTGAATCTACCACCATTGGTTTAGTGAGTTAGTTCTTATTTATTTCTCGTTATTGATTGTCTGTCTTTGGAAGTATAACTTAATCTTTACAATTATAACTGTACTTTTGGACACTAAATGAAACTTAGAAAAGTGACTATTCACCACCAAGCAGAACTTTTCTCTCTTTTTTACAAATCAAAGATAAGACAACAGTTTGGATGATTAAAATGCATTTTTAAAAGTTCACATATCTAAAAAAGTATCATTGCCGGACAGGCTACAGTTCGATACTAGTGTTCTGATTTACATTCTTGATCTTTTAATTTAAAATTTTTTTCTATAGAATTTCTTTATGTTGTTGGTCATCATATCATTTTTATTATGATGATGGAATAGCTTAAAATGCAGGACTCAGCTACATTACAAGTGTGACTGTTAGGTAGATGATGGCATCATTGTTGTTTCATATCTCTTCAGCAATGTTAGAAATAGTGAAAGTTTGCCTGGGTTGTAGTGCATGCACAAGTGTGTGTGTGTGTGTGTGTGCGTGTGTGTCTTTTTAAAAGAAAGCTGTAGACTTGTTTGAAGCAAGAAGTAGTTTAATCATTAAAATTTTAATGGTCTTCAAGAAACTCTGATACTCTGAGATTGAGGACTCTGGCAGGATGGAGTAATGTCAAAACTCAAGAATTCAGTGCTTAAAATTAAGCATATGGTTAATTGGACTAGGAAGACTTAAAGACATTCTCCAATCCCGAGATTCTATGAGATCGCTCCTGACTTCAAAGAGGATTTGGAGCAGTAGAAAGTCACTGAATCTATTTGGAGATAAAACCCACAGTGTTGGCCTTCCAATAATAGAGCTCAATTTAATATATTATTACATTTAGAAGAATTTAACACTCATCTTAATTTTTACTGTCTGGCAGCAGGCCACACTATTGCTTATTATTTCAACTTTCTTAGCTGCAAAATGGGTGATTTCTCTCAAATTTTCCAGGAGGTAGTGTGAGAGGACTCTTCATCACTATGTGGCCACCTGGGGGTAAGAAGGTGCATTCCCCACTGGGATGTTAAGTCATATTCCTGCCCCTCTTATTTCCTCATTTATTCAATATGAAGGTGACACTCATCCATTCCCACTAAAGAGCTCTTAAAGACAAGCCTAAGACTAAGCCTCTTTTGAGTGCTAGTGTTTCTCTCTTTGTTCAGGAATTATGTGATCTAAGAAAATAGCTTCCGATTTTGTCTAGAGGGTTTGAGGTTTTGCCTATCATATTGGAGCAACAGACTCTTAACATTTCACATGGCTTTGATATGCAGCAGGGTTCCACCCCACTCCTTCTTTCTTCAGGGGTTATATGGCAGGAAAAGGTGAGAATATTCACAGCAAATAAAAAGGGCTATCCTACTTTTTATTGTTCTCAAAAAAAAAAAAAACAAAACAGAAGAGAAGTGTTTATGACTCATAGGTTATAATGGAATAAACCCTACCAGTTCCTTTCTCTCAACAATCTGGGCCTTGTCTCCAATGAATATAGAATTAAGGAAGGTCTAACAATCTCCAGAAGAAGTGCATTCTGATCTTTTTTATCTGAAGAACACAGAGAGGAGAGAGAGTGGGTTGTTTGGGAAAAAGGCCCACATATTCATAAGAAAATGAAAAACTGAACGGCAATGCTATCTGCCATACTTTCACAACTCTCACTTATCTCTATTTTTGCCCTTTGGTGAGAAGGGGGTTGAAAATGATGAAGTATGCCTGTGCAAATGAGTTTGCGAGTTTCTCTGAGTAGTGTTTTTGGCTTTGCTTTTCTGAGTTTTAAGGGTATAAAAAAATTGGGAGATGACTTTAGAGATTCAGGGGAAAGGCAGTGGATTTTATTTCAAAATCAGAAAGCATTTCCTAAATCAAAAGCATTGTTATAAGGGGAAATCCAAAGAAGCAATACAGCACCCTCGGTTGACCGTTTGCCAAACAAACACTTTATAGTCTCAGGGACTTGAAATCCTTGACAGTTTCTAGATGACTTAAAACTTTATGAAGTACTTTTCTTGCACCATATTTTTCATAATCTCAGAGACACTCATATATTAATGGCTTAGGAAGTGAAAGAATGAAAGAAAAGAAAATGATAGATGAACTGTCATCTGATCTAATACAGAAGTGTGTGCTTCTCCAATTTTACAATGTTTTCTTTCAGCTTTCTCTATTATCTTTCCTGTCTCCCATTACTTTGCTCATTTTTCCTTTCTTTTTCTCTTTACTCCTGCTCCCTTTTAACCTCATTTCTAAGCCAGGAATTATGCTAAGTCTTTCAAGCTTCCCACTTGTCCTTCAAGGAGAAAGGTCTAGCCCAAGCTCTGCCATTCAGACAATTTTATATTTATGTAACTACCCCAGGTTCCTCATCTATAAAGCAAGCAATTTGGACTTTGAGGGAAATTACCATATAGATACTCTCTGAACATGTGCTTCTGATTAAGGTATGGAATATGTGAAAAAATGAGAAATTAGGGTAAATCAAAATTGAATATATTAGAAGTGCTGATGTGACTACTTTTTCAAACAGGTTGTCTGTACAAGACATAAAAGGCTGGAATTAGAAAAATGATTTATCTACAACTGTATTACTTGCCCAAAGAAGACTTAACTAGTTACCATTCTATGGCTTACTGAGAAGTTGGCAGAGTAAAAAGAACATTTATCTTTCAGTATTATAATAGTTGCCACTGGGGAATCAGCAGAAGACTGATGTGAGAGGAGAAAGTTAATAGCAATCTTTAAGTACGTAAATAGTTACCATATTATCACGAGTAAACATTGAAGTATGCTGTAGTATATTCCTTAGACTCATTTACAAAGAGAAGGCTCTTATTTGGCTGGGAAATTTATATGTGCTATGCCTTCAGATAGGGGTTTAATGGTTTCTAAACCTGGTCATATATTTGGGATAATATTATAAAAATACACGTTTCTCAACTCCACCTCAGCCCCAGTGTATTGCAATTTCAGGCTTAAAATGAACAAACAAACTGCATCTTGCTATTTTTATGTCTCTGCAGTCTTCTGTTTTTTCTATAGCTTAGGATAGCTTCCAGAGTTGTGTGAAAGTTGTTTCTCCTATTTCTGTATAGGTGAAAGTCTGGTTCCAGAAATGTTGTTTAAGTAAAATTCAAATTAAACTGGGTGTCTTGTATTTTATATGGCAACCCTACCATAGCAGCCTCTGTCCTAGAAAGAAACCTCCCAAGGTTATGCTTCTTGTCAATAATTCCAGGGTGAATTCTCTTGAAGGTAAAATTCCTAGAATAAATGTTTCTAGAAGCAATGTTTCCAACAACAACATAGTAGTGCAGCTTCTAGAAATAATGCTCTCGGAATCAGTGCTCTGAGAGACAAAGTTCCCAGAATCAGCATTCCAAAAAAAAAATGTTCTTAAGATTAAGATTTCTTAGAAAAATGTTTGATAATTATGTACTTGAGGGAAAAGATTCCCCCAAACAAGTGTAGCTATTGTGGTTATGTCTTGAAATCTGGCCAAATGGTGCATTTTATCTGAAATACAATTATCTGGATACAGTTCACCTGAGGAGAGGTGAGTAGTTATCATTTGTCTACTTTTTCTTGTATATGCTTATTGCAGAAAAAGAAACTTGTAGTTTCTTTTTCTGAAATGCCTGTTTAAGTCTTTTGCCCTTTTTAATTGTCTGATTTTACTTTGAAGTGTAAGAGTTCTTCATGTATTTTAATACACATCCTTTGTTTTGAATATGTATAGGGATTATGTTTTTCTGGTCTACAATATTCTTTTTCACTTTCTTAATAGTGTCTTTTGAAGAAATAGATTATTTTAAATTTTGATGAAGTTCAATATATCAGTCTTTAAAAATGTTTTGCTTCTAAATATCTTACCCTCTCCAAAAATTATTAAGAAATTTATAATTTTTGTTCTGCAAGCTCTATTGTTACACCTTTTATGTTTAAGTCTATGAATCAACTCGAATCACTTTTTGTGTATAGTACAAGGTAAGAATCAAGGTTTATTTAAAAATATAGACATCTAATCCAACACAGCTTATTGAAAAGACAAAATGTTCTCCACTGTAGTGCAGAAGATGTTTTAAGGTAAATAAGTTATCTGTGTAACTATGGGTTTATTTCTGGGCACTATTCCATGACATTGGTCATTTGTCTCTACTCTGTCTGTTTTTTTCCTTTGGTCTGTTTGTCTATTCTGTATACTGATTTATTCTTCCAACCCCAAACACACTGTTTTAGTTACTGTAGAGTAATCATAACTCTTGATATAGTGTAAGTACTCCAACATTGTTCATTTTAAGATTGTTATGGCAAATGGTTTTGTCATATATAATTTGGAATAAGCTTGATACTTTTTAACAACAGTAATCACATTTAAATTTTATTTGGTATTGCATTGGATATAGAAATCAATTTGAAGAATATTGACATAATAATACTGAGTTTCAGAATCCATGAACATGATATGTATCTTCATTTATTGAAGTCTTTTTAAATTTAACTTGGCAATGATTTATATTAATAGTTTTCAGTGTAAAGAGATTATAGCTACTAGGTATTTGCTGGTTTTTATTCTTTAGTAAATGGTATTTTTATGGCTATATTGAGGGATAATTGACATACAATAAACATTACATAATATGTACAATTCATGTACTTTGTCATATGCAAACATTCTTGAAATTATCATCACAACCAAATTAACAAATTTATAACATTTCAAAGTTCTTCATACTCCTTTTATATTCCCTCTCTTCCTCCAGTCCATCTATATTCAGCCACTAAACTGCTCTCTGTAATTACATATATTTGTATTTTCTAGAGCTTTTATAAATAAACTGATTCAGTACTATTTTTTTGTTTTACTTGTTTTACCCTTTATAGATATTATGAGATTGTCATTGGTGCTCTGACATATATTATTAGTTTGTTTCTTTTTATGCTGAATGGTAGAACATTGTCTGGATATACCACTATTTCTGTACCTGTTTACCTGTTGACAGACGTTTTGAGTTGTATCAATTTTTCAATTATTACAAATTAAAGTTCTTTGACTATCAATGTAAAGTATTAATGCTGACATATGCTTTCTTCTTCTTGGGTAAATATTATTAGTCAAAATATATTGTAAAATAATATAATATAACCAAAGTGTTGGTTGTACGATAAGTGCAATTTAATTTAAAACTGTCTCTTGTAAACCACCAAACTTTACTAAAGTGATTGCACAATTTTACAATTTCATCAGCAGTGTATTTTTTTTAAATTTACATTTATTTACAAATTTTTATTTACATTTTATTATTTTTAATTGACACATAATAATTGCAAATATTTATGGGATACAGAGTGATGTTTTGATACTCATAATGTAAAGTTATGGTAATTATCATATCCATCACTTCAAACATTTATCATTCCTTTGTATTGAGAACATCAAAATCCTCCCTTCAGCTATCCAAAAGCATATAATAAATTATTGTTAACTGTAGTCATCCTACAGTACTATAGAATATTAGAAATTATTTCTTCTATCTAGTTGTAATTTTGTGTCCTTTAACCAATTTTTTTCTGTCTTCCTTTACCCCTACCTTTCTCAGTCTCTAGTAACTGCTGATCTACTCTCTACTCATATGAGATCAAATTTTGTAGCTTCCAAGTGTGTGAGAGACTATGCAGTATTTATATTTCTGTTCATGACTTATTTTACTGATGCCCAGGCTCATGCATGTTGCCACAAATTCCAGGATTTCATTATTTCTATGGTGGAATAGTATTCCATTGTGTATATGTATATTTTCTTTATCCATTCATCTGTTGACAAACACTTAAGTTGGTTTCATATCTTATCTTGGCTATTGTGAATAATGCAGCAACAATCGTGAGGTGCAGATATCTCTTGCATTTACTGATTTTCTCTTTTTTTGATATATACCCAGTAGTGAAATTATCAGTTCGTAAAGTAGTTTTTTTGTGGTTTTCTGAGGAGCTTCCATGCTGTTCTCCATAATGGTGTACTAGCTTACATTCCCACCAACAGTGTATAAGAGTTTATTTTCCTCCAAATCCTTGCCAGCATTTATTATTTTTTGCTTCTTTTCTGATAATAGCTATTCTGACTGGGATGAGATAATATCTCATTGTGGTTTTTATTTGCATTTCCCTGAGGATTAGTGATAATGAGCATTTTTTCAAATATTTGCTGCCCATTTGAATGTCTTCTATTGAAAAATGTTTATTGATTTTTAAGTAAACAGGGAGAAGAAGGACACACTGATAAAGCTCCTCTGCCTTAAGTGGACTTAGAACTGAGAAAGGTCACTCTAGAAGATGGTTGGAAGAGAGGGCTGAGAAGCCAGCCAAATACACTATTTAGGAAACAAAGGTTTTGATACATATAGCATTACCCAGGGCCACAACTTCTTGAGTAAGAAATCTGATCAGGATTACAGACGTTTTAGAAGTTAAAGGTAGCTTTTCCAGGGCATAGCAACAACCTCTGAAGTTCCCTTTCTTGGAAACATTGGCCAGGATGGTTTATGGTGCAGAATAACACCTGCTTTGCTGCAGCTGTGGGAGAGGAGGGCCTCCTTTCTCCATAGCTGGCTGAAGTTTCTCTTGCCAGCAGTTAGAAGCAGTCAAGTTCCAAGCCAAGTATTGGAGTTCTAGCATGAGAGGAAATGAGACAAGGCTGAGAGGCTCCAAACGTGTCATAAGGAAGTCCTTTATCTCCCTGTTCACTTGAAAATAAATCACAATATATAATTTCTTTAAAAAAAGCCTATTGAGATCATTTGGTCCTTTAAAAATCACATTTATTTTGGCTATTGCATTGTTTGTGCTCCTTGTGTACTCTAGACATTAATCCTCTGTCAGATGCATAGTTTGCAAATATTTTCTTCCATTCTGTACGTTTCATGCTGTTGGTTATTCCTTCTTTGTGTGGAAACTTTTCAGTTTGATAGAGTCCCCTTTGCCTATTTTTACTTTTGTTAAGTGTGCTTTTGAGGTCTTAGTCATAAAATATTCAGGCTAATGTCCTGAAGTGTTTTTCCTATATTTTCTTCTCATAGATTTATAGTTTTGGGTCTTACATTTAAACCTTTAATTCATTTTGAGTTGACATTAACATAGGGAGAGACATGGAGATCTAGTTTAATTCTTCTTTATGTGGATATCCAGTTTTCTTAGAACCATTTATTGTAGAGATTAACCATTTCCCAATAAATGTTCTTGATGTCTTTGTCCAAAATCATGTGGCTGTAAATATGTGGATTGATTTCTGGGTTATCTATTCTGTACCATTGGTCTATGTGTCTGTTTTTATGCAAGTACCATGCTGTTTTGGTTACTATAACTTTGTGTTATATTTTGAAACCTGGAAGTGTGATGCCTCAAACTTTGTTGTTATTGTTCAGGATTGCTTTGGCTATTCAGGATTCTTGTGGTTCCGTATAAATTTTAGGATGTTTTTCTATTTCTGTAATAAATGTCATTGACATTTTGATATCGATTTTATTAAATCTGTAGATTATTTTGGATAGTATGGCCATCTTAACAATATGAATTCTTCCAGTCCATGTAAAATTTTATCTTAATTGACAAATAATAACTTTATGTATTTACAGGATACAATGTCATGTTTTCACAAATTTTTTAAATTGTGAAATAATTTAATCAAGCTAATTGACCAATATAAATATATGATTTTTGTGCAAAACATTTAAAATCTACATTTTAAGTAATTTTGAAATATACTGTACCTTATTGTTTATTATATTCATTGTTTTATACAATAGATCACTAAAGCTTATTCCTCTTATCTAACTGAAATTTTGTATGCTTTGACCCATATCTTCTCTTTCCCCATCCTCCTCCAACCTCTGGTAATCACTATTCTACACTCTGTGTCTATGAGTTAACCTTCTTTAGATTCCATATAAAAGTGATTATGCAGTATTTGTGTTTTGTGTTGCCTTACATTACTTAGTATAATAGCCATTCCAAATTTATCCATATTGTCACAAATGACAGAATTTCCATCTTTGTAAATGCTGAAGAGTATTTCATTGTGTATATATACCACATTTTCTTTACCTATTTATCTGACAATGAACATCTGGGTTGCTGTCATATGTTAGCTCATGTGAATAATACTGTAATAAACAGGGAAGTGCATATATCTTTTCAGCACATTGATTTTGATTTCTTTGGATATACATCTAGAATTGGGATTCCTGGGTCATATGGTCATCGTATTTTTACTTTTCTGAGGAATTTTTATATATTTCATAATAATGGCTATATTAGTTTACACTACCACCAATGGTGCACAAGATTTCTCTTTTCTCCACACCCTTCACAACACTTGTTATCTTCTGTCTTTTTGATAATAGCCATTCTAACAGATGTGAAGTAATATTTCTTTGGGATTTTGATTTTATGTGTCCTAATAACCAAATACCACATGTTCTCACTTATATGTGGGAGCTAAACATTGAGAACACATAAACACAAAGAAAGGAACAATAGACAAGGTGCTTACTTTCACTTGGAGGGTGTGAGAAAGATGAGCTTAGAAAATCTATCTATCACGTACTATGCTCATTACCTGGGTGATAAAATAATCTGTACACCAAATGCTTGTGACATGCAATTTGACCATGTAACAAACCTGCAACTGTACCCCACTCAATCTAAAATAAAAATTGAAAATAAAATTAAGTACACATATTTCACCCAACCAAACAAAATAAATTTAAAAAGTGTACAGCTTGATCAGTTTTTATTTATATATACACCCTTGACATCACAACCGCAATCAAGATAGGGCTTGCATTTATATTGATAATAATTGCTTTCCTTTTATTCCAAATTCTTCCCAGATTCTAATAAGGACACAATTCTCAAAGAATGTTTTTTAATGTAGTACACAGCTGATTGCTGCTGCAGGCTCTGAAAGACAGCCACAAAACTTAGCTCCAGCAAGCCCTGTTCAAGGAATCTGTGCTAAGACATGCCTAACCCTGCCCCCACCTGATAATCTTTCTCTACTCAAGCTGGTAGTCAAAGACAAAGAACATAATCTATTGGAAGCTCTATAGTCTCACCCACCACCTGACCCTAGGACAAGCTTTTATCCTCCCTATACAACCTCATCTGATGCTCTCCAGAAATTGCCACCTCCTGGCTGGAGGCCAACCAATGCAAAACTAGCACAATAAAAAAATACAACCAAGGCCCCTCACAGAGTCCAATTTACTCCCCTACTACCTCCACTGGAGCAGGTGCTGGTATCCATGGCTGAGAGATCTGAAGATGGGTCACATCACTGGACACTGTGCAGACACTCCTCAGTATCAGCTCAAAGCCTGGTAGCTGCATGGGGTGTCTAGATCCAGAAGAGAAATAACAATCACCACAATTCAGCTCTCAGGAAGCCACATCTCTGGGCACTCAAATACAGAGAGAACCATATGGGATGAAAAAATAAGAACAGCAGCCCTTGAGACTCGGATCTTCCCTCTGACATAGTCTACCCAAATGAGAAGGAACCAGAAAAACAATTCTGGTAATATGACCAAACAAGGTTCTTTAACACCCCCAAAAGATCACAGTAGTTCACCAGTAATGAATCCAAACTAAGAAGGAACCTCTGAATTGCCAGAAAAAAAAATCAGAATGTACATTATTAAGCTACACAAGGAGGCACCAAAAAAAAGGTGAAGTGCAACTTAATGAAATAAAAAAAAGATAGAAAATATGAAGGGAAAAATCTTCAGTGAAACAGATAGCATAAATAAAAAAAAAAAATCACAACTTCTGGAAATGGAAAACACACTCAGAGAAATGAAAAATACACTGGAAAGTCTCAGCAATACAATTAAGCAAATGGAAGAACTTCAGAGCTCAAAGAAAAGGCTTTTGAGTTAACCCAATCCAACAAAGAAAAATAAAAAAGAATTTTAAAAAAATAAACACACATTCAAGAAGTCTGGGGTTATGCTAGATGACCAAACCTAAGAATAATTGGTGTTCTTGAGGAAGAAGAGAAACCTAAAAGTTTGGAAAATATATTTAGAAGAATAATTGAGGAAAAGGTCTTTGGCCTTGCTAAAGATCTAGGCATCCAAATACAAGAAGCCCAAAGAACACCTGGGAAATTTATCACAAAAACATCATCACCTGGCCAGGTGCGGTGGCTCAAGCCTGTAATTCCAGCACTTTGGGAGGCCAAGGTGGGCAGATCACGAGGTCAGGAGTTCAAGACCATCCTGGCTATCACAGTGAAACCCTGTCTCTACTAAAAATACAAAAAATTAGCCAGGCATGGTGGTGGGCACCCATAGTCCCAGCTATTCTGGAGGCTGAGGACAGATAATGGCATGAACCCAGGAGCTTGCAGTGAGCTGAGATTGCACCACTGCACTCCAGCCTGAGTGACAGAGCATGACTCCGTCACAAAGAAAAAAAGAATCATCACCTAAGCACATAGTCATCATGTTATCTAAAGTCAAGATAAAGGAAAGAATCCTAAGAGCTGTGAGGCAAAAGCATCAGGTAACCTATAAAGGAAAACCTATTAGATTAACAGCAGATTTCTCAGCAGAAACCCTACAGGCTAGTAGGGACTGGGGCCCTATATTTAGCCTCCTTAAACAAAACAATTACCAGCAAATAATTCTGTGTCCAGTTAATCTAAGCTTTATAAATGAAGGAAAGATAGTCTTTTACAGACAAATAAATGCTGAGAGAATTCCCCACTAGAAAGGCAGCACTACAAGAATTGCTCAAAGGAGCTGTAAATCTTAAATCTGTGAAATAAACCAAAATAGAACCTCCTTAAAGTATAAATCTCTCAAGACCTATAAAACAATAACACAATTACAAAAACAAGGTATTTAGGCAACAACTTTCATAATGAATAGAATAGTACCTCATATCTCAATACTACTGTTGAACATATATGGCCTAAATATTCCACTTAAAAGATACAGAATGGCAAAATAGATAAGAATCCACCAACCAAGTATTTGCTGTCTTCAAAAGAGACCCACCTAACACATAAAGACTTACATAAACTTGAGATAAAGGGGTGGGGAAAGATATTTCATTCAAATGGACAATAAAAATGAGTAGGAGTAGTGATTTTTATATCAGACAACACAAACTTTAAAGGAACAGCAGTTAAGAAAACAAAGATGGGCATCACATAATGATAAAAGCATTTGTCCAAAAAGAAAATATCACAGTTCTAAATATATATGCATGAAACACTGGAGCTCCCAAATTCATAAAAGAATTAATATTAGAACTAAGAAATGAGATAGATGGCAAGGCAATAATAATGAGAATATTCAACACTCCACTGACAGAACTAGACATGTCATCAAGACAGAAAGTCAACAAAGAAAGAATGGACTTAAACTATACGCTAGAATAAATGGACTTAACAGATATTGGCAAAACATTCTATGCAACAACTGCAGAATATACATTCTATTCACCAGAACATGGAATATTCTCCAAGACAGACCATAAGATAGGTCACAAAATAAGTCTCCATAAATTTAAGAACATGGTAATTATAGCAAGTATTCTCTCAGACCACAGTGGAATAAAACTAAAATTAACTCCAAAGGGAACATTCAAAACAATGTAAATACATGGAAATTAAATACCTTTTCCTGAATAATCATTGAGTCAACAATAAAATCATGATGGAAATTAAAAAATTCTTTAAACTGAATGATAATAGCAACACAACCTATCAAAACCCGTGGGATACAGCAAAAGTGGTGCTAAGAGGAGAGTTTATAGCATTAAATGCCTACTTCAAATAGAAAGAGCACGAATAGATAACCTAAGGTCACACCTCAAGGAACTATAGAAACAAGAAGAAACCAAACCCAAATCCAGCACAAGACAAAAAATTACCAAGATCAGAGTAGAATTATATGAAACTGAAACAGAATAAAAAACATGGAAAAGATAAAGAAAACATAAAACTGGTTACTTGAAAAGATAAAGAAAATTGATAGACCATTAGTGAGATTAGTGGGAAAAAAAAGCAGGGAGAAGATCCAAATAAGCTCAATTAGAAATAAATTGAGAAGTTGGTGACCTACAGATGGGGTTTTGGTGTGGATGTCCTTTTTGTTGATGTTGATGCTATTCTTTCCTGTTTGTTAGTTTTCCTGCTAACAGTCAGACCCCTGAGCTGCAAGCCTGTTGGAGTTTGCTGGAGATCCACTCCAGACCCTGTTTGCCTGGGTATCACCAGTGGAGGCTGCAGAACAGCAAATATTGCTGCCTGATCCTTCCTCTGGAAGCTTCATTGCAGAGGGGCACCCACCTGTTTGAGGTGTCTGTTGGCCCCTACTGGGAGGTGTTTCCCACTCAGGCTACATGGGAGTCAGGGACCAGCTTGAGGAGGCAGTCTGTCCATTCTTGCAGCTCGAACGCCATGCTGACAGAAACACTGCTCTCTTCAGAGCTGTCATACGGGGACAATTAAGGCTGCAGAAGCTGTCTGCTGCCTTTATTGGTGAGTTGACAGAAGTAGGCCTCAGAAGATCGGTAATAACAAACTTCTCTGAGCTAAAGGAGCATGTTCTAACCCATCAAAAAGAAGCTAAAAACCTTGAAAAAGGTTAGATGAATGGCTAACTAGAATAAACAGTATAGAGAAAACCTTAAATGACCTGATGGAACTGAAAACCATGGCACAAGAACATCGTGATGCATGCACAAGCTTTAATAGCCAATTCAATCAAGTGGAAGAAAAGATATCAGAGATTGAAGATCAAATTAATGAAATAAAGTGAGAAGACAAGATTAGAGAAAAAAGAGTGAAAAGCAACAAACAAAGCCTCCAAGAAATATGGAACTATGTGAAGAGACCAAATATATGTTTGATGGATGTACCGGAAAGTGACGAGGAGAATGGAACCAAGTTAGAAAACATTCTTCAGGATATTATGCAGAAAAACTTCCCTAACCTAGCAAGTCAGGCCAACATTCAAGTTCAGGAAATACAGAGAACACCATTAAGATACTCCTCGAGAAGAGCAACCCCAAGACACATAATTGTAACATTCACCAAGGTTGAAATGAAGGAAAAAATGTTAAGGGCAGCCAGAGTGAAAGGTCGCATTACCCACAAAGGGAAGCACATCAGACTAACAGCAGACCTCTCTGCAGAAAACCTAGAAGCCAGAAGGGAATGGGGGCCAATATTCAACATTCTTAATGAAAAGAATTTTCAACCCAGAGTTTCATATCCAGACAAACTGAGCTTCATAATCGAAGGAGAAATGGAATCCTTTACAGACAAACAAATGCTGAGAGACTAAGTCAACACCAGGCCTGCCTTACAAGAGCTCCTGAAGGAAGCACTAAACATGGAAAGAAACAACCAGTACCAGCCACTGCAAAAACATGTCAAATTGTAAAGACCATTGACACTACAAAGAAACTACATTGATTAACCGGCAAAATAACCAGCTTACATCATAATGACAGGATCAAATTCTAACATAACAATATGAACCATAAATGTAAAATGAGCTAAATGCCCTGTTTAAAAGACACAGACTGGCAAATTGGATAAAGAATCAAGACCCATCGGTGTGCTCTATTCAGGAGACCCATCTCACGTGCAGAGACACACATAGGCTCAAAATAAAGGGATGGAGGAAGACCTACCAAGCAAATGGACAGCAAAAAAAAAAAAAAAAAGCAGGGGTTGCAATCCTAGTCTCGGATAAAACAGACTTTAAACCAACAAAGATCCAAAGAGACAAAGAAGGCCACTACATAATGGTAAAAGGATCAATTCAACAAGAAGAGCTAACTATCCTAAATATATATGCACCCAATACAGGAGCACCCAGATTTATAAAGCAAGTCTTTAGAGATATACAAGGAGACTTAGACTCCCACAAATAATAATGGGAGACTTTAACACCCTGCTGTCAATATTAGACAGACAAATGTAACAAAAGGTTAACAAGGATATCCAGGACTTGAACTCAGTTCTAGACCAAGCAGACCAAATAGATATCTACAGAACTCTCCACCCCAAATCAACAGAATATACATTCTTCTCAGCACCACATCGCACTGAATCTAGAATTGACCACATAATTGTATGTAAAACACTCTTCAGCAAACGTAAAAGAACAGATATCAAAACAAACTGTCTCTCAGAATACAGTGCAATCATATTAGAACTCAAGATTAAGAAACTCACTCAAAACTACACAACTACATGGAAACTGAACAACCTGCTCCTGAATGACTACTGGATAAATAACGAAATGAAGACAGAAATAAAGATGTTTTTTGAAACCAATGAGAACAAAGGCACAAAGTACCAGAATGTCTGGAACACATTTAAAGCACTGTGTAGAGGGAAATTTATAGCACTAAATGCCCATAAGAGAAAGCAGGAAAGATCTAAAATAGACACTTTAACATCACAATTAAAAGCACTAGAGAAGCAAGCACAAACAAATTCAAAAGCTAGCAGAAGGCAAGAAATAACTAAGATCAGAGCAGAACTGAAGGAGATAGAGACACAAAAAAACCCTTCAAAACATCAATGAATCCAGGAGCTGGTTTTTTGAAAAGATCAAAAAATTGATAGACCACTAGCAAGACTAACAAAGAAGAAAAGAGAGAATAATCAAATACACATAAAAAATGATAAAGGGGATATCACCACTGATCCCACAGAAATACAAACTACCATCAGAGAAATGAAAATCAAACTACACAAATGAACTAGAAAATCTAGAAGAAATAAATATATTACTGACTAAAATGTGAGACCTAACATGATAAAAACCCTAGAAGAAAACCTAGGAAATACCATTTAGGACATAGGCATGGGCAATGCCTTCATGACAAAAACACCAAAAGCAATGGCGACAGAAGCCAAAATTGACAAATGGGATCTAATTAAACTAAAGAGCTTCTGCACAGCAAAAGAAACTATCATCAGAGTGAACAGGCACTCTACAAAATGGGAGAAAATCTTTGCAATCTACCCAACTGACAAAGGGCTAATAACCAGAATCTACAAAGAACTTAAACAAACTTACAAGAAAAAAACAAACAAACAACCCCATCAAAAAGTGGGCAAAGGATATGAACAGACACTTCTCAAAAGAAGACATTTATGCAGCCAGCAGACATATGAAAAAATGCTCATCATCACTGGTCATCAGAGAAATGCAAATCAAAACCACAATGAGATACCATCTCACAGCAGTTAGAATGGCAATCATTAAAAAGTTAGGAAACAACAGATGCTGGAGAGGATGTGGAGAAATAGGAATGCTTTTACACTGTTGGTGGGAGTGTAAATTACTTCAACCATTGTGAAAGACAGTGTGGTAATTTCTCAAGGATCTAGAACTAGAAATACCATTTCACCCAGTGATTCCATTACTGGGTATATACCCAAAGGATTCTAAATCATTCTACTATAAAGACACACACAAGTATGCTTATTGCGGCACTATTCAAAACAGCAAATACTTGGAACCAATCCAAATGTCCATCAGTGATAGACTGGATAAGGAAAATGTGGCACATATACACCATGGAATACTATGCAGTCATAAAAAAGGATGAGTTTGTGTCCTTTGCAGGGACATGGATGAAGCTGAAAACCATCATTCTAAGCAAACTATCACAAGGACAGAAAACCAAACACCACATGTTCTCACTCATAGGTGGGAGTTAAACAATAAGAACACTTGGACACAGGGCAGAAACTTTACACACCATGGCCTGTCAGGGGGTAGGATGCTCAGGGAGAGATAACATTGGGAGAAATACCTAATGTGAATGACTTGTTGATGGGTGCAGCAAACCAACATGGCACATGTATACCTATGTAAAAAACCTGCACATTGTACACATGTACCCTAGAACTTAAAGTATAATAATAAAAAAAATGAGTTGAGAAATATTACAACTAATACCATGGAAATACAAAACATCATTCAAGACCACTATGATTACCTTCACAGGCATAAACTAGAAAACATAGCTGAGATGGATAAATCCCTGAAAATATACAATGCCCCTAGATTAAACCAGAAACAAATAGCAACTCTCAACAGACAAATAACAAGCAACAGGATTAAAATGGTAATTAAAATGTTACCAACAAAAACAGTCCAAGATTAGATGGATTTACAGCTGAAAATTATCAGACATTCAAATAATTGCTACCAATCCTATTGACACTATTCCACAAGATAGAGAAAGAGAGAGTCCTTCCTAGATTATTCTATGAAGCCATTGTCACCCTCATACCAAAACCAGGAAAGGATATAACAATAAAAGAAAACTACAGACCTGTATATCTGAAGAACATACACGCAAAATTCTCAACAAAATACTAGCTAACTAAATCCAACAGGTAATCTATCATGATCAAGTGGGTTTCATACCAGGGATGGAAGGATGGTTTAACATATGCAAATCTATAAATATGATGCTCCACATAAGTAGAATTAAAAACAAAGTCACATGATCATCTCATAAGATGCAGAGAAAGCATTTAACAAAATCCAGCATTCCTTTATGATTAAAACCCTCAGCAACACTGGCATAGAGGAGACATACCTTAATGTAATAAAAGCCATCTATGACAAACCCACAACCAACATAATACTGAATGGGAAAAAATTGAAAGAATTCCCCCTGAGAACTGGAATAAGACAAGGATGTTCAGTGTCACCACCTGTATTCAATATAATACTGGAAATCCTAGCCATAGCAATCAGTTAAGAGAAAGAAATAAAGGGCATCCAAATTGGTAAAGAGGAAGTCAAACTATTGCTGTTCAGTGATATTATCATATACCTAAAAAAATCTAAAAGCTCATGCAAAAAGTTCCTAGAACTGATAAATGAATTCAGCAGGGTTTCACGATAAAAAATCAAAGTACACAAATCAGTAGCACTGCTATCACCAACAACGCCCAAGCTGAGAATCAAGTCAAGAACTGAAGCCCTTTCACAATAGCTAGAAAATATACTTAACCAAGCAGATGAAAGACCTCTGCAAGGAAAACTACAAAACACTGCCAAAATAAATCACAGATGACACAAACAAATGAAAACACATCCCATGCTCATGGATGGGTAGAATTAATATTGTAAAAATGCCACACTGCCAAAGCAATCTACAAATTCAACGCAATTTTCATCAAAATCCCACCATCTTTCTTCACATAACTAGAAAAAAATTCCTAAAATTCATATGGAACCCCAAAGGAAGCCCACATAACCAAAGCAAGACTAAACAAAAAGAACATATCTGGAAGCATCACATTACTCGACTTCAAACTATTCTATAAGGGCCTACTCACAAAGACAGCATGGTACTGATATAAAAATAGGCACATAGACCAATGGAAGAGAATAGAGAACCCAGAAATAAATCCAAATACTTTTAGCCAATTGATCTCCAACAAAGCAAACAAAAACAAAGTAGGGAAAGGACACTCTATTGAAGAAATGGCTGGGATAATTGGCAAGCAACAGGCACAAGAGGTAAATTTGATACTTATCTCTCACCTTATATTAAAATCAACTCAAAATGGATCAAGGCATTAAATCTAAGTCCTGACACCATAATAGCTCTGTAAGACAACATTGGAAAAACCCTTCTAGACATTGGCTTAGGCAAAGACTTCATGACCAAGAACCCAAAAACAAGCACAACAAAAACAAAGATAAATAGATGAGACTAAATTAAACTAAAAAGCTTCTGCACAGCAAAAGAAACTATCAGGAGAGTAAACAGACAACCTACAGAATGAGGTAAAATCTTCATAATCTATACACCAGACAAAGGTCTAATATCCAGAATCTACAAAGAACTCAAACATATCAGCAAGAAAAAACAATCCCATCAAAAATGGGCTAAGAACATGGAATAGGCAATTCTCAAAAGTAGATATACAAATGGCCAACAAACATATTAAATATGATTAACATCACTAATTATCAGGGAAATGCAAATCAAAATCACAACACCACCTTACTCCTGCAAGAAAGGTCATAATCAAAAAATTTAAAAAAAA
This sequence comes from Pongo pygmaeus, assembly GCF_028885625.2. NCBI lineage: Eukaryota > Metazoa > Chordata > Mammalia > Primates > Hominidae > Pongo > Pongo pygmaeus. The sequence goes on along the minus strand of NC_072396.2, from coordinate 76,502,145 downwards.
AGATGTTGGCATGTTTGTAGTTAAAAGGGAACACTTTTACACTGCTTGTGGGAATTTAAAGTAGTGCAACCACTATGGAAAACAGTGTGGAGATTTCTTAAATAACGAAAAGTAGATCTACCATTTGATCCAGCAATCCCACTACTGTGTATTTATCCAGAGCAAAAGAAGTCATTATACAAAAAAGATACTTGCACATGCATGTATAGTGGCACAATTTGAAATTGTGAAAATATGGAACCAACCCAAATGCCCATCAATCAATAAGTGGCTAAATAAATTGTGGTAATTATGGAAAGATATAACATAGAATACTACTCAGCCATAAAAAGGATTAAAATAATGATATTCACAGCAACCTGGATGGAATTGGAAACCACTATTTTAAGTGAAGTAACTCAGGAATGGAAAACCAAACATGGTTTGTTTACACTTATAAGCGGGAGCTAAGCGATGAGAATGCAAAGGCATAAGAATAACACAATGGATTTTGGGGACTCAGAGAAAAGCGTGGTGGGCTCTAAGGGATGAAAGACTGGGTACAATGGGGTGTGAGGGATAAAAGATTGGGTACAGTGTACACTGCTCAGCTAATGGGTGCACCAAAATCTCAAGAACTACCACTAAAGAACTTATTCATGTAACCAAACACCACCTGTTCCCCAAAAACCTATTGAAATAAAAAATAAAAAATACATGAATAAAAAATAAAAGTAAAAAAAAGTAGTACATATGCACCATGGAATACTAAAAAGCCATAAAAAATAATAAAATCTTGTTCTTTGCAGCAACATGGACCCAGCTGGAGGCTCTTATCCTAAGCATACTAACACTGAAACAGAAAACCAAATATTACATGTTGTTGAGAGCAGGCCCCACAAAATCTGGCCATAAACTGGCCCCAAAACTGGCCATAAACAAAATCTCTGTAGCACTGTAACATGTTCATAATGGCCCTAATGCCCAAGCTGGAAGGTTGTGGGTTTACGGGAATGAGGGCAAGGAACACCTGGCCCACCCAGGGTGGAAAACCACTTAAAGGCATTCTTAAGCCACAAACAATAGCATGAGTGATCTGTGCCTTAAGAACATGCTCCTGCTGCAGTTTACTAGCCCAACCTATTCCTTTAGTTCAGACCATCCCTTTGTTTCCCATAAAGGATACTTTTAGTTAATTGAATATCTATAGAAACAATGCTAATGACTGGCTTCCTGTTAATAAATATGTGGGTAAATCTCTGTTTGGGGCTCTCAGCTCTGAAGGCTGTGAGACCCCTGATTTCCCACTTCACACCTCTATATTTCTGTGTGTGTGTCTTTAATTCCTCTAGCGCCAATGGGTTAGGATCTCCCTGATGGAGCTGGTCTCAGCAAGTGGCGTCCATTGTGGGGGCTCAAATCCAGGTTGAAGGGTTGCCAGAGCAACAGTTGGAATGGAAAACTAGCTGGAGGACACCCAAGTACTCTTAAAGCAATCCCTATGGTGAGTCAGAAGGGGAGCTCAGAAGCATCAGGGTGACAATGGGACAGGTGTGGGGTCTGGTTCGTTTCACCTTGGAACTTTTTCACACTGATGATGAGGAGGAACGAGAATATAACGAAGTAAGAGAAGAGGTTACAGACCAGGTTTATTTGCCAGCTAAAGCTAAAGCGGCAAAGGAAGGAGAGGTTCATCCCTACCCTTCTGCACCCCCTCCTTATTATTTTGAAGAAAAAGACCCTCCAGATCTTTCTTTTCCCGAGGACACTGGGCGAAAAGTAGTTGCCCCAGTGACTGTTCGAGCAGTGCCTCAAGCGACCGCTCTTAGTTCTATTCAGGCAGGAATTCAGCAAGCTAGACAAGAAGGTGATTTAGAAGCTTGGCAGTTCCCTGTTAGAATACACCCCCCAGATCAACAAGGAAATATTATAGCTACATTTGAGCCTTTTCTTTTTAAATTACTCAAAGAATTTAAACAAGCTATAAATCAGTATGGACCAGGTTCTCCTTTTGTAATGGAACTGTAAAAGGATGTTACTGTTTCCAGATGGATGATTCCTACTGACTGGGATGCTCTTACTTGAGCTTGTCTAACTCCTGCTCAGTTCTTACAATTTAAAACTTGGTAGGCAGATGAAGCTTCCATTCAGGCTGCTCACAATGCCCAGCCCCAACCTCAGATTAATATAACTGCAGACCAACTTTTGGGGGTTGGTGGCTGGGCTGGTTTAGATGCACAACTGGTCATGCAGGATGATGCCATAGAACAGCTTAGAGGAGTGGGCATTAGAGCTTGGGAAAAAAATCACTTCAGGTTGGGAACAATACCCTTCCTTTAGTGCTATAAAACAGGGACCAAGAGAACCATACATTGATTTTATAGCTCAGTTACTGGAGTCTCTTAAAAAGATGATTGCAGATCTGGCTGCTCAGGATATAGTTTTGCAGTTATTAGCTTTCAACAATGCTAATCCCAATTGCCAGGCTGCTCTGCGACCTATCAGAAGGAAAGCACATTTAGTTGATTATATCAAGGCCTGTGGTATCGGAGGTAATCTGCATAAAGCTACTCTGCTAGCACAGGCAATGGCAGGATTGAGAGTGGATAAAGGAAATACTCCATTTCCTGGAGCTTGTTTTAACTGTGGGAAGCATGGTCATACTAAAAAAGAATGTAGAACAAATCAGTGATTCAGGCCACCAGATAAGGGAAAAAAGAAAACTGTTGAGCCTGAAATATGTCCAAAATGTAAAAAATGAAAACATTGGGCTAGTCAGTGTCACTCTAAGTTTGATAAAGTAGGGAACCCGATTTTGGGAAATGCCATGAGGGGCCTGTCCTGGGCCCCATTCTAAACTGGGGCATTTCCACTCAGGCCATTCCCTCACCCCTGTACAATGTCTGTCCCCCACCACAGCTGGTAGTGCTGCAGTAGATTTATGCTGCACAAAAGCTGTGAGCCTTCTGCCTGGGGAACCCCCACAAAAGGTTCCAACAGGAGTCTGTGGACCCTTGCCAGCGGGGACAATAGGATTACTTTTAAGAAGGTCTAGTTTAAGTTTAAAAGGCGTACAAATACACACAGGAGTCATTGATTCCGATTATAATGGGTAAATTCAAATTGTTATATCTACTTCTGTTCCCTGGAAAGCAGAGCCAGGAGAGCGCATAGCACAGCTCCTGATTGTGCCGTATGTGGGAACGGGAAAAAGTGAAATTAAATGAACAGGAGGTTTTGGAAGCACAAATAAACAAGTCAAAGCAGCTTATTGGGTAAATCAAATTACTGATAAACACCCTACCTGTGAAATAACTATTCAGGGAAAGAAATTTAAAGGTTTGGTAGATACAGGAGTGGACATTTCAGTCATTTCTCTACAGCACTGGCCATCCACATGGCCAATTCAACCTGCTCAATTTAACATAGTTGGAGTTGGTAAAGCCCCTGAAGCATATCAAAGTAATTATATTTTGCATTGTGAAGGCCCAACAGACAATCTGGGACTATTCAACCAATTATAACTTCTGTACCTATAAATTTATGGGGAAGAGATTTACTACAACAATGGGGAGCAGAAGTTCTAATTCCAGAACAATTATATAGCCCTCAAAGTCAACATACAATGCATGAAATGGGGTATGTCCTTGATATGGGACTAGAAAAAAACTTGCAAAGTTTGAAAGAACCGCTTCAAGTGGAAAGACAAAATTCCCACCAAAGATTAGGATATAATTTTTGATGGCAGCCATTGTTAAGCCTCCAGAACCTATACCTTTAAAATGGTTAACAGATAAGCCAATTTTGATAGAACAATGGCCACTAAGTAAAGAGAAACTGAAAGCTATAGAGACATTAGTTACTGAACAATTAAAAAATGGGCACATAGCTCCAACATTCTCCCCTTGGAATTCTCCAGTTTTCATAATTTAAAAAAAACCAGGTAAATGGAGAATGTTAACTGACTTAAGAGCTATCAATTCAGTTATACAACCTATGGGAGCATTACAGCCAGGATTGCCTTCTCCTGCTATAATTCCAAAAAAAAAAATGGCCTTTAATGGTCATAGATTTAAAAGACTGTTTCTTTACTATCCCCTTAGCTGAGCAAGACTGTAAACGGTTTGCATTTACAATTCCTGCAGTAAACAACCTGCAGCCTGCTAAGCATTATCATTGGAAAGTGTTGCCACAGGGCATGTTAAACATTCCCACAATTTGCCAGACGTATGTGGGGTAAGCAACTGAACCTACTCATAAAAAATGTTCACAGTGTTACATTATTCACTATATGGATGATATACTTTGTGCTGCCCCCACTCAAGAAATATTACTCCAATGTTATTGTCACTTGCAAACTCTTTGATTTCTCACACTGGTTTAATTATAGCTCCTGACAAAATTCAGACTACTACTCCTTATTCCTACTTGGGGACCTTAGTAAATGACACTACCATTGTGCCACAGAAAGTAACCATATGTAGGGATCAACTAAAAACATTAAATGACTTTCAAAAATTACTAGGTGACATTATTTGGATATGACCTGCTCTAGGCATTCCTACATATTCCATGAGTCATCTGTTTTCTATCCTTAGGGGAAATCCTAGTCTCACTAGCCCTTGGCAATTAAAAAAGAGGCTGAGGCAGAGTTACAACTAATTGAGAAGCAAGTCCATAAAGCTCAAATAAATAGAACAGACCCAGAGAAGACTCTAGATGTGTGAATTTTTTCAACTCAGCATTCACCTACTGGTGTTATTGTCCAAGAACAGGACTTAGTAGAGTGCCTTTTTCTTCCACATACTAATTCATGGACTCTAACTCCTTATTTAAATCAAATCGCTACTATGATAGAAATTGGGAGAACTCAGATTGTTAAATTACATGGATATGATCCTGGAAAAATTATTGTTGCTCTCATGAAGGCACAAATACAGCAAGTTTTTATAAATAGTCTTACTTGGCAAACCTATTTAGCTGACTTTGTGGGTATTCTCAATAATCATTTTCCTAAAATGAAGCTGTTTCAGTTTTTGAAATTAACTAATTGGATTCTCCCCAAAATAACTAAGTTTAAACCAATTGAAGGTGTTGAGAATGTTTTTACAGATGGGTCTAGTAATGGTAAAGCTTCTTATTTTGGATCAAAAGGTTAAGTTTTCCAGACACCCTATACTTCTGCTCAAAAAGTGGAACTTGTAGCTGTAATTGAATTATTGACTGCTTTTGATATGCCTATTAATGTGATTTCTGATTCTTCATAGTGGTTCATTCCACACAGTTAATTGAAAGTTCTCAGGTATGATTTCATACAGATGAACAACTGATGACTTTATTTACCCAATTGCAAACAGCAGTTAGAAGTAGAATGCACCCTTTTTACATCACTCACATTAGGGCTCATACAACTCTTCCAGGACCTTTGACTGAAGGGAATCAAATGGCTGATTGCCTAGTTGCTAATGCAATATCTAATGCTAGACACTTTCACAATTTAACCCATGTTAATGCCTTTGGTCTCAAATGCAGATACAGCATTACCTGGAAAGAATCTAAAGCTATTATCCAGTGATGTCCAACTTGCCAAATGGTACCTTCCTCATCTTTTACAGGAGTTATTCCTCGAGGACTGGAAACTAACTCTCTTTGGCAAATGGATGTCACACATGTTCCCTTGTTTGGGAGACTAGCTTATGTACATGTATGTGTGAACACCTTTTCTCACTTTGTCTGGGCTACATGCCAATCAGGAGAGTCTTCTGCCTGTGTTAAATGTCATCTTTGCAGTGGTTTGTGGTGATGAGCATTCCAGCTTCTATTAAAACAGATAATGCCCCAGGCTATACTAGCCAAGCTCTAGCCACATTTTTCTCTATGTGGAGTATTAAACACATTACTGGTATCCCATAAAATTCTCAAGGACAAACCATAGTGGAAAGAATGAATCTCTCCCAAAAACAGCAGTTGCAAAAGCAGAAAGGGGGAGACAGAGTATATGGAACCCCACAGATGCAACTGAACCTAGCATTATTAACTTTAAATTTTTTGAGCCTGCCCAAAGGACAAATGTTATCAGGAGCTGAACAGCATCTACAGAAACCAGCTGCAAAAATAGAAGCAGAACAACTGATTTGGTGGAGAGATCCAATAACAAAAAGTTGGGAAATAAGTAAAATAATAACTTGGGGTAGAGGTTATGCTTGTGTCTCTCCAGGCCAAAATCAGCAGCCAATTGGATACCATCAAGACACCTAAAACCTTATCATGAGCCAGATGCCAAGGAAGAGATTCCAGGAGGATCCCGAGGACCCCCTTGTTGCAGCCATGTTGAGACTGACACTGAGGAGGACCCCAACTGTCATGAGCAACACCTGTCAAACACAGTCATCTACCTGGGGACAGATCAAGAAGCTGTCACAGATGGTGGAAGAAAACATGAGCAAAGCAGGACAACCAGTCACAATGAATAATTTAATGGTAGCTATGATAGCAGTTATCACCACTGCTGTGACTATTCCTTCAATAAGGGCTGATACAGAGAACAATTATACTTTTTGGGGATATTTATCAATACTGGCTGGCAATAATGCCTGGATGCAATCACTCTGTGACACAGTTAACACATGTTTTCTGATCTCAGTATTTACCATAATAAATCTGCTCCTATAATTGAGGCATACCACCCTCAAAAACCTATTTGTAAACAGGATTGGACCCAGTTAGAAAAAATAAATGTACTTGTTTAGGAAGATTGCATTGCAGAACAGGCAGAGGTGCTGCAAAACGATTCCTATGGACTCACTATTAATTGGTCCCCTAAGGGGATGTTTACCTTGAATTGCACCTCTCAGTCTGTGTGCCATGGCCACACTATGTTCAGATGATCTGAACAAAATGGTCAGATGGTAGAAATGATAAGAAGTATGGCAAAAGTTCCTGTTATCTGGAACCATGGCAGTATAGTGGCTCCTCAACCTCAAATGATATGGCCCACTCTAGGAGCTTAACATAATGATTTAAAACTAAAAGAACAAATATTTAAAGCATCCCAGGCACAACTGACCTTAATGCCAGGAACTGGAGTGCTTAAAGGAGCTGAAAATGGATAAAAACACTTGGAAGCTCTGTGATTTCAATGATGATTGTGCTTTTAATCTGTGTTGTTTAATCCTGTGAGGATTAAGATCCTCACAGGAGGATCCTCAAACATATCCTCACAGGAGGATCCTGACTCCTGTGAGAAGTAGCTCACCATGACAAACCTGTCTTTGCTTTTGTTGATTTGCAAAACAGAGAAGGGGGACATGTTGGGAGCAGACCCCCCAAAATCTGGCCATAAACTGGCCCCAAAACTGGCCATAAACAAAATATCTGCAGCACTGTAACATGTTCATAATGGCCCTAACACCCAAGCTGGAAGTTTGTGTGTCTATGGGAATGAGGGCAAGGAACACCTGGCCCACCCAGGGTGGAAAACCACTTAAAGGCATTCTTAAACCACAAACAATAGCATGAGTGATCTGTGCCCTAAGGACATGCTCCTGCTGCAGTTAACTAGCCCAACCTATTCCTTTAGTTCGGACCATCCCTTTGTTTCCCATAAAGGATACTTTTAGTTAATTGAATATCTATAGAAACAATGCTAATGACTGGCTTGCTGTTAATAAATATGTCGGTAAATCTCTGTTCAGTTCTCTCAGCTCTGAAGGCTGTGAGACCCCTGATTTCTCACTTCACACCTCCATATTTCAAGTGTGTGTCTTTAATTCTTCTAGCGCCACTTGGTTAGGGTCTCCTCAACTGAGCTGGTCTCTGCAGCATGTTCTCATTTATAAGTGGGAGCTAAATTGTGGGTTCACACAGATTTAAAGTTGGGAACAATGAACACTGGGGACTCCAAAAAAAAGGAAGGGGCCTTCCTGGCTAACACAGTGAAACCTCATCTCTACTAAAAATACAAAAAATTAGCTGGGTGCAGTGGTGCGTGCCTGTAGTCCCAGCTACTCAGGAGGCTGAGGCAGGAGAATCACTTGAACCCACGAGGCAGAGGTTGCAGTGAGCTGAGATTGCACCACTGCACTCCAGCCTGAGGAGCAGAATGAGACTCAAAAAAAAAAAAAGTGTGGGGATGAGGGGATGGAAAACCAAATACCACATGTTTTCACTTATAAGTGGGAGCTCAATGATGAGAACACATGGGCATATAGAGGGGAACAGCAAACACTGGGGCCTACTGGAGAGTGGAGGGTTGGAGGAGGGAGAGAATCAGGTAAATTAACTAGAGTACTTGGTTTTATACTTGGGTGATGTAGTAATCTGTACAATAAAACCTCTGTGACATAAGTTTACCTACATAAGAAACCTGTACATGTACCTTTGAACTAAGTTAGCTAAAACAGAACTACCATTTGACCCAAAAATCCCACTAACGAGTATAGACCCAAAGAAATATAAATTATTCTATCATAAAGACACATGCACACGTAAGTTTTCTGCAGCAATATTCACAATAACAAAGACATGGGATCCACCTAAATGCCCTTCAATGGTAGTCTGGATAAAGAAAATGTGGTATATATTCCCCAAGAAATACTATGCAGCCATGAAAAGGGAGATGATGCCCTTTGCAAGAACATGGATGGAGCTGGAGATCATTATCCTTAGTAAACTAATGTAGGAACTGAAAACCAAATACCCCATGTTCTTACTTACAACTGGGAGCTAAATGATGAAAGCATAGAGACACATATAGGGGAACAACACACATTGGGGTCTACCAAAGAGTGAAGGGTGGGAGGAGGGAAAAGGTCAGAAAAAATAACTAACTGGTACTAGGATTAATAGGCTTAATCCCTAGGTGGCAAAATAATCTTTACAACAAACCCCTGTGACACAAGTTCTGTTTTAAAGTATCATCACACTGCTTTCCACAATGGTTGAACAAATTTATACTTCCACCAGCAGTGTATAGGCTTCCTTTTTTCTCCTCAATCTCACCAACTTCTGTTATTTTTTGACTTTTTAATAATAGCCATTCTCAGTGGTATGAGATGGTATCCCATTGTGGTTTTGATTTGCATTTATCTGATGACCAGTAATGATGAGCATTTTTTCATGTGTCTGTTGGCTGCATAAATGTCTTCTCTTGAGAAGTTCATATCCTTTGCCTACTTTTTGATGGGGTTGTTTGATTTTTTCTTGTAAATTTGTTTAAGTTCTTTGTAGATTGTGGATGTTAACCCTTTGTCACATGAGTAGATTGTAAAAACTTTCTCCCATTCTGTAGGTTGCCTGTTCACTCTGATGGTAGTTTCTTTTGCTGTGCAGAAGCTCTTTAGTTTAATTAGATCTCATTTGTCAATTTTGGCTTTTGTTGCCTTTGCTTTTGGTGTTTTATTCATGAAGTCCTCACACATGCCTATGTCCTAAATGGTATTGCCTAGGTTATCTTCTAGGGTTTTTATGGTTTTAAGTCTAACATTTAAGGCCTTAATCCATCTTGAATTAATTTTTGTATAAGGTGCAAGGAAGGGATCCAGTTTCAGCTTTCTACATATGGCTAGCCAGTTTTCCCAGCACTATTTATTACATAGGGAATCCTTTCCCCATTGCTTGTTTTTCTCAGGTTTGTCAAAGATCAGATGGTGGCAGATGTGTGGTATTATTTTTGAGGTCTCTGTTCTGTTCCATTGATCTATATCTCTGTTTTGGTATCAGTACCATGCTGTTTTGGTTACTGTAGCTTTGTAGTATAGTTTGAAGTCAGGTAGCGTGATGCCTCCAGCTTTGTTCTTTTTACTTAGGATTTTCTTGGCAATTCTGGCTCTTTTATGGTTCCATATGAACTTTAAAGTAGATTTTTCCAATTCTGTGAAGAAAGTCATTGGTAGCTTGATGGGGATGGCATTGAATCCATAAATTACCTAAGGCAGTATGACCATTTTCACGATATTGATTCTTCCTATCTATGAGCCTGGAATATTCTTCCATTTGTTTGTGTCCTCTTTTATTTTGTTGAGCAGTGGTTTGTAGTTTTCCTTGAAGAGGTCCTTCACATCCCTTGTAAGTTGGATTCCTAGGTATTTTATTCTCTTTGAAGCAATTGTGAATAGGAGTTCACTCATGATTTGGCTCTCTGTTTGTCTGTTATTGGTGTACAGGAATGCTGGTGATTTTCGCACATTGATTTTGTATCCTGAGACTTTGCTGAAGTTGCCTGTCAGCTTAAGGAGCTTTTGGGCTGAGACGATGGGGTTTTCTAAATACACAATCATGTCATCTGCAAACAGGGACAATTTGAGTTCCTCTCCTCCTAATTGAATACCCTTTATTTCCTTCTCCTGCCTAATTGCCCTGGCCAGAACTTCCAACACTACATTGAATAGGAGTGGTGAGAGAGGGCATCCTTGTCTTGTGCCAGTTTTCAAAGGGAATGCTTCCAGTTTTTGCCCATTCAGTGTGATATTGGCTGTGGGCATGTCATAGACAGCTCTTATTATTTTGAGATATGTCCCATCAATATCTAGTTTATTGAGAGTTTTTAGCATGAAGGGATGTTAAATTTTGTCAAAGGTATTTTGTTCACCTATTGAGATAATAATGTGGTTTTTGTCTTTGGTTCTGTTTATACGATGGATTATGTTTATTGATTTGCATACATTGAACAAACTTTGCATCCCAGGGATGAAGCCCACTTGATAATGGTGGATAAACTTTTTGATGTGCTGCTGGATTCGGTTTGCCAGTATTTTATTGAGGATTTTTGCATCTATGTTCATCAGGGATATTGGTCTAAAATTCTCTTTTTTGGTTGCGTCTCTGCCAGACTTTGGTATCAGGATGATGCTGGCCTCATAAAATGAGTTAGGGAGGATTCCCTCTTTTTCTGTTGATTGGAATAGTTTCAGAAGCAATGGTACCATCTCCTCTTTGTACCTCTGCTAGAATTTGGCTGTGAATCTGTCTGATCCTGGACTTTTTTTGGTTGGTAAGCTATTAATTATTGCCTCAATTTCAGAGCCTGTTATTGGTCTATTCAGAGATTCAACTTCTTCTTGGTTTAGTCTTGGGGGGTGTATGTGTCCAGGAATTTTTCCATTTCTTCTAGATCTTCTAGTTTATTTGCAGCGTCTCTATCTCCTTCAGTTCTGCTCTGATCTTAGTTATTTCTTACCTTCTGCTAGCTTTTGAATGTGTTTGCTCTTGCTTCTCTAGTTCTTTTAATTGTGATGTTAGGATGTCAATTTTAAATCTTTCCTGCTTTCTCTTGTGGGCACTTAGTGCTATAAATTTCCCTCTACACACTGCTTTGAATGTGTCCCAGAGATTCTGGTATGTTGTGTCTTTGTTTACATTGTTTTCAAAGAACATCTTTATTTCTGCCTTCATTTTGTTATGTACCCAGTAGTCATTCAGAAGCAGGTTGATCAGTTTCCATGTAGTTGAGGGGTTTTGATTGAGTTTCTTAATCCTGAGTTCTAGTTTGATTGCACTGTGGTCTGAGAGACAGTTTGTTATAATTTCTATTCTTTTACATTTGCTGAGGAGTGCTTTACTTCCAACTATGTGGTCCATTTTGGAATAAGTGCGATGTGGTGCTGAGAAGAATGTATATTCTGTTGATTTTGGGTGGAGAGTTCTGTAGATTTCTATTAGGCCTGCTTGGTGCAGAACTGAGTTCTATTCCTGGATAACCTTGTTAACTTTCTGTCTCATTGATCTGTCTACTGTTAACAGTGAGGTGTGAAAGTCTCCCATTATTATTGTGTGGGAGTCTAAGTCTCTTTGTAGATCTCTAAGGACTTGCTATATGAATCTGGGTGCTCCTGTATTGGGTGCATATATATTTAGGATAGTTAGCTCTTCTTGTTGAGTTGATCCCTTTACCATTATGTAATGGCCTTCTTTGTCTCTTTTGATCTTTGTTGGTTTAAAGTCTGTTTTATCAGAGACTAGTATTGCAATCTCTGCTTTTTTTTGTTTTCCATTTGCTTGGTAGATCTTCCTCCATCCCTTTATTTTGAGCCTATGTGAGTCTCTGCACGTGAGATGGGTTTCCTGAATACAGCACACTGATGGGTCTTGACTCTTTATCCCATTTGCTAGTCTGTATCTTTTAATTGAAGCATTTTCCCATTATCATTTAGTGTTAATATTGTTCTGTGTGAATTTGATCCTGTCATTATGATGTTAACTGGTTATTTTGCTTGTTAGTTGATGCACTTTCTTCCTAGCATCAATGGTCTTTACAATTTGGCATGTTTCTGCAGTGGTTGGTACCAGTTTTTCCTTTCCATGTTTAGTGCTTCCTTCAGGAGCTCTTGTAAGGCAGGCCTGGTGGTGACAAAATCTCTCAGCATTTGTTTGTCTGTAAAGGATTTTATTTCTCCTTCACCTATGAAGCTTAGTTTGGCTGGATATGAAATTCTGGCTTGAAAATTCTTTTTTTTAAGAATGTTAAATATTGGCCCCCACTCTCTTCTGGCTTGTAGAGGTTCTGCCGAGAGATCAGCTGTTAGTCTGATGGGCTTCCCTTTGTGGGTAACCCGACCTTTCTCTTTGGCTGCCCTTAACATTTTTTCCTTCATTTCAACCTTAGTGAATCTGACAATTATGTGTCTTGGAGTTGCTCTTCTCGAGGGGTATCTTTGTGGCATTCTCTGTATTTCCTGAATTTGAATGTTGGCCTGCCTTGCTATGTTGGGGAAGTTCTCCTGAATAATAACCTAGAGAGTGTTTTCCAACTTGGTTCCATCCTCTCCATCACTTTCAGGTACATCAATCAGATGTAGATTTGGTCTTTTCACATAGTCCCATATTTCTTGGAGGCTTTGTTTGTTTCTCTTTACTTTTTTTTTCTGTAAACTCTTCTCACTTCATTTCATTCATTTGATCTTCAATCACTGATACCCATTCTTCCATCTGATCAAATCTGCTACTGAAGCTTGTGCATGTGTCACGTAGTTCTCCTGCCATGGCTTTGAGCTCCATCAGGTCATTTAAGATCTTCTGTTCGCTGTTTATTTTAGTTAGCCTTTCATGTAATCTTTTTTCAAGGTTTTTAGCTTCTTTGCAATGGGTTCAAACATCCTCCTTTAGCTCGGAGAAGTTTGTTATTGACGATCATCTGAAGCCTTCTTCTCTCAACTCGTCAAAGTCATTCTCCATCCAGATTTGTTCCATTGCTGGCGAGGAACTTTGTTCCTTTGCAGGAGAAGAGGTACTCTGATTTTTAGAATTTTCATCTTTCCTTCTCAGGTTTCTCCCCATCTTTGTGGTTTTATCTACCTTTGGTCTTTGATGATGGTGATGTACAGATGGGATTTTGGTGTGGTTGTCCTTTCCGTTTGTTAGTTTTCCCTCTAGCAGTCAGGACCCTCAGCTTCAGGTCTGTTGGAGCTTGCTGGAGGTCCACTTCAGACCCTGTTTTCCTGGGTATCACCAGCAGAGGCTGCAGAACAGCAAATATTGCAGAACAGCAAATGTTGCTGCCTCATCCTTCCTCTGGAAGCTTTGGCTCAGAGTGGCACCCTGCTCTATGAGGTGTCAGTAGGCCCCTACTGGGTGATGTCTCCCAGTTAGACTACTCGGGGGTCAGGGACCTACTTGAGGAGACAATCTGTCCTTTCTGTGATCTCAAACTCCATGCTGGGAGAACCACTACTCTCTGCAAAGTTGTCAGACAGGGATGTTTAAGTCTGCAGAATTTTCTGCTCCCTTTTGTTCAGCTATGCGCTGCCCCCAGAGATGGAGTCTACAGAGCCAGGCAGGCCTTTTTGAGCTGTGGTGGGCTCCACCTGGTTAGAGCTTCCTGGCCACTTTGTTTACCTACTCAAGCCTCAGCAATGGTGGACCCCCCACCCAAGCCTCGCTGCCACCTTGCAGTTCGATCTCAGACTGCTGTGCTAGCAGTGAGCAAGGCTCCATGGGCATGGGACCTTCTGAGCCAGGTGCGAGATATAATCTTCTGGACTGCCGTTTACTAAGACCTTTGGAAAAGTGCAGTATTAGGGTGGGAGTGTCCCAATTTTCCAGGTACTGTCTGTCACAGCTTCCCTTGACTAGGAAAGGGAATTCTGTGACCCTTTTCACTTCCTGGGTGAGGTGATGCCCCACCCTGCTCCATGGGCTGCACCCACTGTCTGACAAGCCCCAGTGAGATGAAGCCAGTACCTCAGTTGGAAATGCAGAAATCACCCATCTTCTGCATCGCTCATGCTGGGAGCTGTAGACTGGAGCTCTTCCTATTTGGCCATCTTGGAATCTCCTGATCAATGATGTTAAGATTTTTTCTCATGCTCGTTGGCTGCATGTACATCTACTTTTGAAAAGTGTCTGTTCAAATCCTTTGCTCACTTTTTAAGGAGTTTTTTTCTCATAAATCTGTTTAAGTTCTTTATAGATGCTGAATATTAGGCCTTTGTCAGATGCATAGTTTGCAAAAATTTTCTCCCATTCGATAGGTCATCTGTTTATTAATGGCTTCTTTGGCTGTGCAGAAGCTCTTTCATTTAATTAGATCTCATTTGTCAATTTTTGCTTTTGTTAAAATTGCTTTTGGAATTTTTACCATAAAATTTTGCCTGTTTCTACGTCAAGAATCATACTGCCTAGGTTATTTTTCAGAGTTTATATATCTTTGGGCTTTACATTTCAGTGTTTACTTCATCTTGAGTTAATTTTTGTATATGGTAAGAGTTCTGTTTCAATCTTCTGCATATGGCTAGCCAGTTATCCCAGCACCATTTATTGAATAGGAAGTCCTTTCCCAATGCTTGTTTTTGTCAGCTTTGTTGAAGATAACGTAGGCGTAGGTTTTCAGCCTTCTTTCTGGGATCTTTATCATTTTCCATTTTTCTATGTGTCTGTTTTTGTACCAGTACCATGCTGTATTGGTTACTACAGCTCCATAGTATAGTTCTAACTCAGATAGCATGATGCCTCAGTTTTGTTCTTTTTCCTTAGAATAAAATAATGGTTAAAAAAGTTGGATCAGACACTTCTCAAAAGAAGACACTTATGTGGCCAGCAAGCATATGAAAAAAAGCTCATCATTGCTGGTCATTAGAGAAATAATACAAATCAAAACCACAATGAGATACCATCTCATGCTAGTTATAATGGCAATTGTTAAAAAGTCAGGAAACAACAGATACTGGAGAGGATATGGAAAAATAGGAATGCTTTTACACTGTCAGTGAGAGTGTAAATTAGTTCAACTATTGTTGAAGACAGTGTGGCAATTCCTCAAGGATCTAGAGCCAGAAATACCATTTGAACAAGCAATCCCATTACTAGGTATATACCCAAAGGATTATAAGTCATTCTACTATAAAGACACATGCACACGTAGGTTTTTTTTGTGGCACTATTTAAAATAGCAAAGACTTGAAAGCAACCCAAATGCCCATCAATAATAGGCTGAATAAAGAAAATGTGGCACATATGCACCATAGAATATTTTGCAGCCATAAAAAAGAATGTCTTCACATCCTTTGTAGGGACATAGATGAAGCTGAATATCATCATTCTCAGCAAAGTAACACAAGAATATAAAACCTAACACCACATGTTTTCACTCATAAGTGGGAGTTGAACAATAAGAACACATGGACATAGGGATGGGAACGTCACACACCAGGGTCTGTTGAGGGTTTGGGGGAAAGGGGAAGGAAGGCATTAGGACAAATATCTAGTGCATGCAGGGCTTAAAACCTAGGTGACGGGTTGATGGGTGCAGCAAACCACCATGGCACAGGCATACCTATGTAACAAACCTACATGTTCTGCACATGTATCCCAGAACTTTAAATATATATTTTTTAAAAAGTTGAATCATGGTGGATGGTAGGCAGAACTAGATTGCAGCTCCCACGTAAAGAGAGAGAGCAGCTTATGGAGGCTTGTATCATAAAATTCTTCTCCAGAATGACTGCAGAAATACATTAGGAGAGCCAAAAGAACCTACAGACCCTCTAAAGGAAGTGGATTGCTCCTGGTGGACTCAGGAGACACCCCAAATACTACGAGTGTCCAAACTGTGGAAGCAAGAAAGGGAGATCATTCACCTCAGAACACACACCCCCACTGAAGACCCTGAATGTCTAGATTATGGAAGAAGATTCTGACCTTACCTGGAGGTAAGTCAATTTAGAGAGCCAAGCAAAATACGGGGTAGAAAAAGCAGCAGGGAAAACCCTGTGGGCTCGCTGGGTCCCCTAGCAAAAACCATTTCTGTTCTGCCTTAAAGGGGTCCTTGGGAAGGGTAGCCAGAGGCACTGGGGAAAGCCTGAAGGAAGAAGGAAACCTCAAGCTGAACTTTGTTAACAATTTGAAACAACTGAGAAGTTTCCTGGCCAGAACTCAGAGGAAGGTGTAAATCCAATGTTCAGATTCCACAGGCTGGAGAAGAACAAAAGCCCTAATTGCTTTTGCAGCTGGGAGGCAGGTATCCTGGGCCAAGTTCTCAGCCCTGCTCACCCACTGCTTGGAAACAGGCTCAATGTCGTTGGTGGGAGCATGGTGGGAATGAGGTTGGCTCTGTGGATTGCATGGGAGCTAGGTGAGCCTGTGACTGCTGGCTTTT
Organism: Pongo pygmaeus; assembly: GCF_028885625.2. Lineage (NCBI taxonomy): Eukaryota > Metazoa > Chordata > Mammalia > Primates > Hominidae > Pongo > Pongo pygmaeus. The sequence goes on along the minus strand of NC_072396.2, from coordinate 76,485,578 downwards.
CATTACTTCCCTGACAACCTGCATGATATAGTAGAGGCAGCCATAATTATTCTGGGAACATAACTCCATTTACCTGGGAGCCTCACTTCTATCCCCCACATTAGCTGCAGCAAGACCCTCCTGAGGAAAGTCTGAGCTCAGACACACTTAGCCCTGCACCCACCTAATGGTCCCTCCCTAACCACCCTGGTAAGTGAAGACAAAGGGCATATACTCTTGTGAGTTCTACAGCCCCACCCACTGCCTGTTCCTTCCCATACTACCACAGCTGATGTTCTCTTGAAAGTGTCACTTCCTGGCAGGAGGCCAACAAGCACTAAAATAGTTCATGAAGCAACCAAAGCCAAGGACCCTCACAGAGTCCATCTTACCACCTTGCCACCTCCACTGGAGAAGGTGCTGGTATCCACAGCTGAGAGACCCACAGATGGTTTACATCACAGGACTCTGTGCTGACAACCCCCAGTACCTGCTCAGAGCCTGATAGACTTGCTGGGTGGATAGATCCAGAAGAGAGATAACAATAACTACAACTTGGCTCTCAGGAAGCCCTAACCCTAGGAAAAGGGGAAGAGTACTACATCAAGGAAACACTGTGGGACAAAAGAATCTGAACAGCAGCATTGAGCCCTAGACCTTCCCTCTGACAGAGCCTACCCAAGTGAGAAGGAACCAGAAAACCAACTCTGGTAATATAAACGAGGTTCTTTAACACCCCCCAAAATTACACTAGCTCACCCTCAATGAATCCAAACTAAGAAGAAATCCCTGATTTACCTGAAAAAGAATTCAGAGGGTTAGTTATTAAGCTAATCAGGGAGGCATCAGAGAAAGGCAAATCCCAATCTAAGGAAATTAGAAAAAAAAAAAAAAGATACAAGAAGCAAAGGGAGAAATATTCAATGAAATCGGTAGCATAAATAAAAAACAGTCAAAACTTCAGGAAAAAATGGATGCACTTACAGAAATGCAAAATGCCCTCAAAAGTCTCAGAAATAGAATCAAACAAGCAGGAGAAAGAACTTCAGAGCTTGAAGACAAGGTCTTTGAATTAACGCAATCCAACAAAGACAAAGAATAAGAAAATATAAACAAAGCTGCCAAGAAGTCTGGGATTATGTTAAATGACCAAACTTAAGAATAATTGGCATTCCTGAAGAGAAAGAGAAATCTGAAAATTTGGAAAACATATTTGGGGGAATAATAGAGAAAAACTTTCCCAACCTTGCTAGAGACCTAGACATCCACATACAAGAAGCTCAAAGAACATATGGGAAATACATTACAAAAAAGATAATCACCTAGGCACATTGTCATTAGGTTATCTAAAATTATGACAAAGGAAAAACTCTTAAGAGCTGTAAGTCAAAAGTACCAGGTAACATATAAAGAAAAACCTATCAGATTAACAGCAGATTTCTCAGCAGAAACCTTACAAGCTAGAAGGGATTGGGGCCCTATCTTCAGACTCCTCAAACAACAACAAAAAATTATCAGCCAAGAATTTTGTATCCAGCAAAACTAAGCTTCATAAATGAAGGAAATATAGTCTTTCTCAGACAAATACTGAGAGAATTTACCACTCCCAGGCCAACACTACAAGAACTGCTAAAAGGAGCTCTAAATTTTGAAACAAATCCTGGAAACACATCAGAAAAGAACTTCTATATAGCATAAATCTCACAGGACCTATAAAACAAAAATACAACCAACATATACCCAAAAACCAACATATATGTGCAACAAATAGCACAATGAATAAAATGGTACCTCATATCTCAATACCAACATTGAATGTAAATGGCCTAAATGCTCCACTTAAAAGATACATAATTGCAGAATGGATAAGAACTCACCAACCAACTATCTGCTGCCTTCCAGAGACTCACCTAACACATAAGTACTCACATAAACTTAAGGTAAAGGAGTGGAAAAAGACATTTCATGCAAATGAACACCAAAAGCGAGCAGGAGTAGCTATTCTTCTATCAGACAAAACACATAAAAAAAAAGAAGTTAAAAAAGATAAAGAGGGACATTCTATAATGATAAAAGGCCTTGTGCATTGGAAAATATCACAATCCTAAATATATATGCACCTAACACTGGAGCTCCTAAATTGATAAAACAATTATTAATAGACCTAAGAAGTGAGACAGACAGCAACAAAATAATAGTGGGGGACTTCAATACCCCACTGACAGCACTAGACAGGTCATGAAGACAGAAAGTCAACAAAGAAAAAATGGATTTATATTAGACCCTGTAACAAGTGGACTCAACAGATCTATACAGAACATTCTACCCAACAACTGTGGAATGTACATTTTATGCAATAGTGCACGGAATTTTTTCCACTATAGATCATGTATTAGTCAGCGTTTTCTAGAGGGACAGAACTAATGGAAATTATATATATATATATTATGGGGAGTTTATTAAGTATTAACTCACGTGATCACAAGGTCCCACAATAGGCCATCTGCAGACTGAGGTGCAAGGAAAGCCTGTTTGAATTCCAAAATTGAAGAACTTGGCATTTGCTGTTCAAGGGCAGAAAGCATCCAGTACAGGAGAAAGATGTAGGCTGGGAGGCAAATCCAGCATCTCTTTTCACATTTTTCTGCCTGCTTGTATTCTAGCCATGCTATCAGCTGATTAGATTGCACCCACCCAAATTAAGGGTGGGTCTACCTTTTTCTGCCCACTCACTGAAATGTTAATCTCTTTTGGCAACACCCTCACAGACACACCCAGGATCAATACTTGTATCCTTCAATCGAATAAAGTTGACACTCAGTATTAACCATCACAGATCATATGATAGGCCACAAAACAAACCTCAATAAATTTAAGAAAATTGAAATTTTATCAAACACTCTCTCAGACCACACTGAAATAAAACTACAAATCAACTCCAAAAGGAACCTTTAAAACCATGCAAATACATGGTAATTAAGTAACATGCTCCTGAATAATCATTGGGTCAACAATGAAATCAAGATGAAAGCTACAAAATTCTTTTTTTTTAATTTATTTTTTAATTATTATTATTATTATACTTTAGGTTTTATGGTACATGTGCGCAATGTGCAGGTAAGTTACATATGTATACATGTGCCATGCTGGTGCGCTGCACCCACTAACTCATCATCTAGCATTAGGTATATCTCCCAATGCTATCCCTCCCCCCTCCCCCTACCCCACAACAGTCCCTGAAGTGTGATGTTCCCCTTCCTGTGTCCATGTGTTCTCATTGTTCAATTCCCACCTATGAGTGAGAATATGCAGTGTTTGGTTTTTTGTTCTTGCGATAGTTTACTGAGAATGATGATTTCCAATTTCATCCATGTCCCTACAAAGGACATGAACTCATCATTTTTTATGGCTGCATAGTATTCCATGGTGTATATGTGCCACATTTTCTTAATCCAGTCTATCATTGTTGGACATTTGGGTTGGTTCCAAGTCTTTGCTATTGTGAATAATGCCGCAATAAACATACGTGTGCATGTGTCTTTATAGCAGCATGATTTATAGTCCTTTGGGTATATACCCAGTAATGGGATGGCTGGGTCGAATGGAATTTCTAGTTCTAGATCCCTGAGGAATCGCCACACTGACTTCCACAAGGGTTGAACTAGTTTACAGTCCCACCAACAGTGTAAAAGTGTTCCTATTTCTCCACATCCTCTCCAGCACCTGTTGTTTCCTGACTTTTTAATGATTGCCATTCTAACTGGTGTGAGATGGTATCTCATTGTGGTTTTGATTTGCATTTCTCTGATGGCCAGTGATGGTGAGCATTTTTTCATGTGTTTTTTGGCTGCATAAATGTCTTCTTTTGAGAAGTGTCTGTTCATGTCCTTCGCCCACTTTTTGATGGGGTTGTTTGTTTTTTTCTTGTAAATTTGTTGGAGTTCATTGTAGATTCTGGATATTAGCCCTTTGTCAGATGAGTAGGTTGCAAAAATTTTCTCCCATTTTGTAGGTTGCCTGTTCACTCTGATGGTAGTTTCCTTTGCTGTGCAGAAGCTCTTTAGTTTAATTAGATCCCATTTGTCAATTTTGGCTTTTGTTGCCATTGCTTTTGGTGTTGTAGACATGAAGTCCTTGCCCATGCCTATGTCCTGAATGGTAATGCCTAGGTTTTCTTCTAGGGTTTTTATGGTTTTAGGTCTAACATTTAAGTCTTTAATCCATCTTGAATTGATTTTTGTATAAGGTGTAAGGAAAGGATCCAGTTTCAGCTTTCTACATATGGCTAGCCAGTTTTCCCTGCACCATTTATTAAATAGGGAATCCTTTCCCCATTTCTTGTTTTTGTCAGGTTTGTCAAAGATCAGATAGTTGTAGATATGCGGCATTATTTCTGACGGCTCTGTTCTGTTCCATTGATCTATATCTCTGTTTTGGTACCAGTACCATGCTGTTTTGGTTACTGTAGCCTTGTAGTATAGTTTGAAGTCAGGTAATGTGATGCCTCCAGCTTTGTTCTTTTGGCTTAAGATTGACTTGGCGATGCGGGCTCTTTTTTGGTTCCATATGAACTTTAAAGTAGTTTTTTCCAATTCTGTGAAGAAAGTCATTGGTAGCTTGATGGGGATGGCATTGAATCTGTAAATTACCTTGGGAAGGATGACCATTTTCACGATATTGATTCTTCCTATCCATGAGCATGGAATGTTCTTCCGTTTGTTTGTATCCTCTTTTATTTCCTTGAGCAGTGGTTTGTAGCTCTCCTTGAAGAGGTCCTTCACATCCCTTGTAAGTTGGATTCCTAGGTATTTTATTCTCTTTGAAGCAATTGTGAATGGGAGTTCACTCACGATTTGGCTCTCTGTTTGTCTGTTATTGATGTATAAGAATGCTTGTGATTTTTGCACATTGATTTTGTATCCTGAGACTTTGCTGAAGTTGCTTATCAGCTTAAGGAGATTTTGGGCTGAGACCATGGGGTTTCCTAGATATACTATCATGTCATTTGCAAACAGGGACAATTTGACTTCCTCTTTTCCTAATTGAATACCCTTGATTTCCTTCTCCTGCCTAATTGCCCTGGCCAGAACTTCCAACACTATGTTGAATAGAAGTGGTGAGAGAGGGCATCCCTGTCTTGTGCCCGTTTTCAAAGGGAATGCTTCCAGTTTTTGCCCATTCAGTATGATATTGGCTGTGGGTTTGTCATAGATAGCTCTTATTATTTTGAGATACATCCCATCAATACCTAATTTATTGAGAGTTTTTAGCATGAAGGGTTGTTGAATTTTGTCAAAGGCCTTTTCTGCATCTATTGAGATAATCATGTGGTTTTTGTCTTTGGTTCTGTTTATATGCTGGATTACATTTATTGATTTGCGTATATTGAACCAGCCTTGCATCCCAGGGATGAAGCCCACTTGTTCATGGTGGATAAGCTTTTTGATGTGCTGCTGGATTCTGTTTGCCAGTATTTTATTGAGGATTTTTGCATCAATGTTCATCAAGGATATTGGTCTAAAATTCTCTTTTTTTGTTGTGTCTCTGCCAGGCTTTGGTATCAGGATGATGCTGGCCTCATAAAATGAGTTAGGGAGGATTCCCTCTTTTTCTATTGATTGGAATACTTTCAGAAGGAATGGTACCAGTTCCTCCTTGTACCTCTGGTAGAATTCGGCTGTGAACCCATCTGGTCCTGGCCTTTTTTTGGTTGGTAAGCTATTGATTATTGCCACAATTTCAGCTCCTGTTATTGGTCTATTCAGAGATTCAACTTCTTCCTGGTTTAGTCTTGGGAGGGTGTATGCATTGAGGAATTTATCCATTTCTTCTAGATTTTCTAGTTGATTTGCATAGAGGTGTTTGTAATATTCTCTGATGGTAGTTTGTATTTCTGTGGGATTGGTGGTGATATCCCCTTTATCATTTTTTATTGCATCTATTTGATTCTTCTCTCTTTTTTTCTTCATTAATCTTGCTAGCGGTCCATCAATTTTGTTGATCCTTTCAAAAAACTAGCTCCTGGATTCATTTATTTTTTGAAGGGTTTTTTGTGTCTCTATTTCCTTCAGTTCTCCTCTGATTTTAGTTATTTCTTGCCTTCTGCTAGCTTTTAAATGTGTTTGCTCTTCCTTTTTTAGTTCTTTTAATTGTGATGTTAGGGTGTCAATTTTGGATCTTTCCTGCTTTCTCTTGTGGGCATTTAGTGCTATAAATTTCCCTCTACACACTGCTTTGAATGCATCCCGGAAATTCTGGTATGTTGTGTCTTGGTTCTCGTTGGTTTCAAAGAACATCTTTATTTCTGCCTTCATTTCGTTATGTACCCAGTAGTCATTCAGGAGCAGGTTGTTCAGTTTCCATGTAGTTGAGCAGTTTTGAGTGAGATTCTTAATCCTGAGTTCTAGCTTGATTGCACTGTGATCTGAGAGATAGTTTGTTATAATTTCTGTTCTTTTACATTTATTGAGGAGAGCTTTACTTCCAAGTATGTGGTCAAGTTTGGAATAGGTGTGGTGTGGTGCTGAAAAAAATGTATATTCTGTTGATTTGGGGTGGAGAGTTCTGTAGATGTCTATTAGGTCTGCTTGGTGCAGAGCTGAGTTCAATTCCTGGGTATCCTTGTTGACTTTCTGTCTCGTTGATCTGTCTAATGTTGACAGTGGGGTGTTAAAGTCTCCCATTATTAATGTGTGGGAGTCTAAGTCTCTTTGTAGGTCACTAAGGACTTGCTTTATGAATCTGGGTGCTCCTGTATTGGGTGCATATATATTTAGGATAGTTAGCTCTTCTTGTTGAATTGATCCCTTTACCATTATGTAATGGCCTTCTTTGTCTCTTTTGATCTTTGCTGGTTTAAAGTCTGTTTTATCAGAGACTAGGATTGCAACCCCTGCCTTTTTTTGTTTTCCATTTGCTTGGTAGATCTTCCTCCATCCTTTTATTTTGAGCCTATGTGTGTCTCTGCACATGAGATGGGTTTCCTGAATACAGCACACTGATGGGTCTTGATTCTTTATCCAATTTGCCAGTCTGTGTCTTTTAATTGGAGCATTTAGTCCATTTACATTTAAAGCTAATATTTTTATGTGTGAATCTGATCCTGTCATTATAATGTTAGCTGGTTATTTTGCTCATTAGTTGATGCAGTCTCTTCCTAGTCTCGATGGTCTTTACATTTTGGTACGATTTTGCAGTGGCTGGTACCGGTTGTGCCTTTCCATGTTTAGTGCTTCCTTCAGGAGCTCTTTTAGGGCAGGCCTGGTGGTGACAAAATCTCTCAGCATTTGCTTGTCTGTAAAGTATTTTATTTCTCCTTCACTTATGAAGCTTAGTTTGGCTGGATATGAAATTCTGGGTTGAAAATTCTTTTCTTTAAGAATGTTGAATATTGGCCCCCACTCTCTTCTGGCTTGTAGGGTTTCTGCCGAGAGATCCGCTGTTAGTCTGATGGGCTTCCCTTTGATGGTAACCCGACCTTTCTCTCTGGCTGCCCTTAACATTTTTTCCTTCATTTCAACTTTGGTGAATCTGACAATTATGTGTCTTGGAGTTGCTCTTCTCAAGGAGTATCTTTGTGGCGTTCTCTGTATTTCCTGAATCTGAATGTTGGCCTGCCTTACTAGATTGGGGCAGTTCTCCTGGATAATATCCTGCAGAGTGTTTTCCAACTTGTTTCCATTCTCTCCGTCACTTTCAGGTACACCAATCAGATGTTGATTTGGTCTTTTCACATAGTCCCACATTTCTTGGAGGCTTTGCTCATTTCTTTTTATTCTTTTTTCTCTAAACTTCCCTTCTCACTTCATTTCATCTTCCAGGGCTGATACCCTTTCTTACATTTGATCGCATCAGCTCCTGAGGCTTCTGCATTCTTCACGTAGTTCTCGAGCCTTGGTTTTCAGCTCCATCAGCTCCTTTAAGCACTTCTCTGTATTGGTTATTCTAGTTATACATTCTTCTAAATTTTTTTCAAAGTTTTCAACTTCTTTGCCTTTGGTTTGAATATCCTCCCGTAGCTTGGAGTAATTTGATCGTCTGAAGCCTTCTTCTCTCAGCTCGTCAAAGTCATTCTCTGTCCAGCTTTGTTCCATTGCTGGTGAGGAACTGCGTTCCTTTGGAGGAGGAGAGGTACTCCGCTTTTTAGAGTTTCCAGTTTTTCTGCTCTGTTTTTTCCCCATCTTTGTGGTTTTATCTACTTTTGGTCTTTGATGATGGTGATGTACAGATGGGTTTCTGGTGTGGATGTCCTTTCTGTTAGTTTTCCTTCTAACAGACAGAACCCTCAGCTGCAGGTCTGTTGGAGTACCTGGCCGGCCGTGTGTGGTGTCAGTCTGCCCCCGCTGGGTGGTGCCTCCCAGTTAGGCTGCTCGGGGGTCAGGGGTCAGGGACCCACTTGAGGAGGCAGTCTGCCCATTCTCAGATCTCCAGCTGCGTGCTGGGAGAACCACTGCTCTCCTCAAAGCTGTCAGACAGGGACATTTAAGTCTGCAGAGGTTACTGCTGTCTTTTTGTTTGTCTGTGCCCTGCCCCCAGAGGTGGACCCTACAGAGGCAGGCAGGCCTCCTTGAGCTGTGGTGGGCTCCACCCAGTTCAAGCTTCCTGGCTGCTTTGTTTACCTAAGCGAGCCTGGGCAATGGCGGGCGCCCCTCCCCCAGCCTCGCTGCCGACTTGCTGTTTGATCTCAGACTGCTGTGCTAGCAATCAGCAAGACTCCATAGGACCCTCTGAGCCAGATGCAGGCTATACTCTCCTGGGGCACCGTTTCCTAAGCCCATCGGAAAAGCACAGTATTCGGGTGGGAGTGGCCCGATTTTCCAGGTGCCCTCTGTCACCCCTGGAAAGGGAACTCCCTGACCCCTTGCACTTCCCGAGTGAGGCAATGCCTAGCCCCTGCTTTGGCTGGCGCACGGTGCACTCACCCACTGACCTGCGCCCACTGTCTGGCACTCCCTAGTGAGATGAACACGGTACCTCAGATGGAAATGCAGAAATCACCCGTCTTCTGCATCGCTGACGCTGGGAGCTGTAGACCGGAGCTGTTCCTATTCGGCCATCTTGTCTCCTCCCCTAAAACTACAAAATTCTTCAAAGTGAATTACAATAATGATACACCCTATCAAAACCCCTGGGATACAGCAAAAATGGTGCTTAAAGGAAAGTTCATAGCCCTAAAAATCTACATGAAAAGTCTGAAAAAGCACAAACAGACAATGTCAAGTCAAACCTCAAGGAACTATAGAAAGAAGATCAGCAGAATGAATGAAATATCCAAGATCAGAGCAAAACTAAATCAATTTGAAACAAACAAAAAACAAAAGATAAATGAAAGGAAAAACTGGATCTTCAAAAAGATAAATAAAATTGGTAGACCATTAGCAAGATTAATGAAGAAATGAAGAGAGAAAATTCAAATAAGCTAAATTGGAAAAGAAATAGGAGATATTACAACTGACACCACAGAAATACAAAAGGTCATTTAAGGCTACTATGAACACCTTTACAAGCATAATATAAAAAACCTAGAGGAGTTGGGTAAATTCCTCAAAAGATACAACCCTCCTACCTTGAATCAGAAAGAACTAGATACTCTAAACAGACCAATAACAAGCAGTGAAATTGAAATGTTAATTTAAATATTACCAACAATAAAAAGTCCAGAACTAGATGGATTCACAGTAGAATTCTACCAGTCAAAGAAGAATTGGTACCAATCCTATTGACAGTATTCCACAAGATAAAGAGGGAACCCTCCCTAAGTCATTCTTTGAAGCCAGCATCACCCTGATACCAAAATCAGGAAAGGACATGAACAAAAAGAAAACTACAGACCAATATCCCTGACGAACATAGATGCTAAAATCTTTAACAAAATACTAGCTGACAAAATCCAGTAACATATTGAGAAGTTAATCCATCATTATCAAGCGGGCTTTATACCTGGGATACCAGGATGGTTTAACTTATGCAAGTCAGAAACTGATACACTACACAAACGAATTTTTTAAAAAATCACATTATCACCTCAATAGATGCAGAAAAAGCATTCAAAAAATGTAGCATCGCTTTATGATTAAAACTCTCAGCAAAATCAGCATACACAGGACATACCTCAATGTAATAAAAGTTATCCATGACGAACCCACAGCCAACATAATACTGAATGGGGAGAAGTTGAAAACATTCCCTCTGAGAACTGGGACAAGACAAGGATGCCCACTCTCACCACTCCTCTTCAGCATAGTACTGCAAGGCCTATTCAGAGTAATCAGACAAGAGAAATAAATAAAGGGCTCCAAATCAGTAAAGAGGAAGTCAAACTGTTGCTGTTTGCGGATGACATGATTGTTTACCTAGAGAACCCTAAAGACTCCTTCAGATAGCTCCTAGAAGGGATAAAAGAATTCAGCAACGTTTTCAGATACAAAATTAATGCACAAAAGTCAGTAGCTCTTCTATACACCAACAGCACCAAGCTGAGAATCAAATCAAGAACTGAAGCACTTTTATAATAGCTGCAAAAAAATAAAATACTTAGGAATGTACCCAACCAAGGAGTTGAAAGACCTTCAAAAGAAAAACTACAAAACACTGCTGAAAGAAATCATAGAGGACACAGACAAATGGAAACACATCCCATGTCCATAGATGAGTAGAACCAATATTGTGAAAATGACAAAATGCCAAAAGTGATCTAAAAAGTCAACACAACTTCCATCAAAACACCACCATCATTCTTCACAGAACTAGAAAAAGCAATCCTAAAACTCACATGGAACCAAAAACTAGCCTGTATAGCCAATCCAAAACTAAGCAAAAAGAACACATCTGGAGGCATCACATTCCCTGACTATAAACTATACTATAAGGTCATAGTCATTAAAACAGCATGGTACTGGTATAAAAATAAGCAAATAGACCAATGGAACAGAATAGAAAACCCAGAAATAAACCCAAATACTTGCAGCCAATTGGTCTTTGACAAAGCAAACAAAAACATAAAGTGGAGAAAAGATACCCCATTCAACAAATGGTGCTGAGATAATCGGCAAGCCACATGTAGGAGAATGAAACTGGATCCTTATCTCTCTCCTTATACAAAAATCAAATCAAGATGGATTAAGGACCTAAATCTAAGAACTGAAATTATAAAAATTCTGGAAGATAACATTGGAAAAACCCTTCTAGACATTGGCTTAGGCAAGGATTTCATGACCAAGAACCCAAAAGCAAATGCAGTAAAAACAAAGATAAATAGCTGGGACTTAATTAAACTAAAGAGCTTTTGCACAGCAAAAGAAATGGTAAGCAGAGTAAACAGAAAACCAACAGAGTGGGATAAAATCTTCACAAATTATACATCTGACAAAGGACTAATATCCAGAATCTACAACAAACTCAAACAAATTAGCAAGAAAAAGAAAAAGAATCACATAAAAAAGTGGGCTAAGACCTGAGGTCAGGAGTGCAAGACCAGCCTGACCAACATGGAGAAACCCCATCTCTGCTAAAATTGCAAAATTTGCTGGGCATGGTAGCACATGCCTGTGATCCCAGCTACTCAGGAGGCTGAGGCCAGAGAATTGCTTGAACCTGGGAGGCAGAAGTTGCAGTGAGCCAAGATCACACCATTGCACTCCAGCCTGGGCAACAGGAGTGAAACACTGTCTCGAAAAAAAAAAAGTGGGCTAAGAACATGAATAGATAAATCTCAAAAGAAGATATACAAATGGCCAACAAGCATATGAAAAAATGCTCAACATCACTAATAATCAGGGAAATTAAAATTAAAATCACAATGTGATACCACCTTACTCCTGCAAGAATGGCTATAATAAAAAAATAATAGATGTTGGCATGGATGTGGTGAAAAGGGAACACATTTACAGTGCTGGTGGGAAAATAAACTAGTAAAACCACTATGGAAAACGGTGTGGAGATTCCTTAAATAACTAAAAGTAGAACTACCATTTGATCCAGCATTCCCACTACTGGATATCTACCCAGAGGAAAAGAAGTCATCATATAAAAAATGATACTTCTACATGCATGTCTATAGCAGCACAATTCATAATTGCAAAAACGTGAAACCAACCCAAAAGTCCATCAATCAATGAGTGAATAAAGAAACCATGGTGTATATATGTGAAGAAATATTACTCAGCCTCCAAAAGGAATAAAATAATGGCATTTGCAGTGACCTGGATGAGACTTGAGACTATTAGTGAAAGTGAAGTAACTCAGGAATGAAACACTGAACATCATACGTTGTCACTCATAAGTGAGAGCTAAGCTATGAGGATGCAAAGGCATAAGAATTACATAATGGACTTTGGAGACTCAGGGCAAAAGGATGGGAAAGGGATGAGGGATAAAAGACCACAAATTGTGGCCAGGCACAGTGGCTCACACCTGTAATCCCAGCACTTCAGGAGGCCGAGGCTGGTGGATCACCTGAGGTCAGGCTTTTGAGACCAGCCTGGCCAACATGGTGAAACCCCGTCTCCACTAAAAATACAAAAAATTAGCCGGACATGGTGGCAGGTGCCTGTAATCCCAGCTACTCCGGAGGCTGAGACAGGAGAATCATTTGAACCCGGGAGGCGGAGGTTGCAGTGAGCCAAAATCATGCCATTGCACTCCAGCCTGGGCAGCAAGAGCCAAATTCCATCTCAAAAACAAAAACAAAAACAAAGCAGACAAACAAAAGACCGCAAATTGGGTGCAGTGTATACTGCTTGGGTGATTGGTGCACCAAAATCTCACGAATCACCACTAAAGAACTTACTCATGTAAGCAAACATCACCTGTTCCCCAATAACCTATGGAAATTAAAAATAATAATAATAAATGAAATGAAATAAAATAAAATACATAATCCCCTAAAAAAGTTTTTTGCTGTTCTAGGAATTTCTTATACTTTTCATTTATTAACCCTTTATTAGAAAATAGTTCTAAAGTATTTTCTCCACTCCAAAGTTTGCTTTATTTTGTTGATTATTTCTTTTGCTGTACAGAAGCTTTTTAGTTTGATGTAATTCCATTTGTTTACTTTTATTCTTGTTTCCTGTGCTTTTGAGTGTCATATCTAAATCATTGCAAGGGTCAATGTCAAGAAGTTTTTCTTCATGTTTTCTTCTAGGGTTTTACAGTCTCTTTTCTTACATCTATGCCTTTAACCTATTTTAAGTTGATGCTTATATATAAAATAAAATATTGTTTAATTTATTCTTGTGCATGTGGATATGCAATATTTATAACACAATTTATTGATGAGACTATTCTTTTCCATTGTATATTCTTTGCACATTTGTTGTAGATCTGATTACTGTACATGTATGGGTTTATTTCTGGCCTCTGTATTCTGTTTCATTGATCTATGTATCTGTTTTTATACCAGTATCATACTGTTTTATTTCCATGGAATGCAATATATTTGAAAGCCTCCAACTTGTTCTTGCTGAAAATTGCTGTGGTTACATGGGGTCTTTTGGTTTCCATATAAATTTTGGAATTCTTTATTCTATTTCTGTACAAATACCGTTGGGATTTTGATGGAAATAGAATCTGTATATCACTTTGAGTAGCGTAGACATTGTAACAATATTAATTCTTCAAATCTATGAACAAGAGATATATTCCCAATTATTTGTGTCTATTTTATGTTTTTATCAGTGTTTTATAGCATTCAGTGAACAAGTGTTTACCTTCTTGAATAAATCTATTCCTATTAATCATTTTGATGTTACTGTAAATGAAACTTTTCTAAATTTTCTTCTTGTATAGTTTGTTGTTAGTGTACAGAAGCACATATTTTTGTTTGTTGATTTTGTATCCTGCAACTTTACTAAATTTGTTTAATGGGTGTTAAATTTTTGTTTATTAGTTCTAACAGTTTTTGGTAAAGTTTCGAAGGTTTTCTAAATATAAGATCATTTCCTCTGCAAATAGTAATAATTTTACTTTTTTCTTTTTAATTTGGATAACTTTTATTTATTTTTCTTGGCTAATTTCTCTGACTAGATTTCTACTACTATGTATTCAACATTTTATCATTAAACTATTTATTCAAGAAGTAGTGAGAGTGGGCCTCCTTGCCTCATAACAAATCTTAAAAGAATAGGTATTTTTGTTAATTGATTATGATGTTAGCTGTGGGCTTTACATATATGATCTTTATTGCACTAAAGTAAGTTCCTTCTATACTGAATTTGTTGAGAGGTTTTGTCATAAAAGGGGGTGGAATTTTGTCAAATTTTTTTTTGCATCTATTGAGATGTGATTTTTAAATCCTTCATTTTGTTAATGTGGTATAACTCTTTTATCGATCTGTGTACATTGAACCATTCTTGCATCTCAGGAATACATTCCCTTTGTTTATGGTGTATGATTGATTGTTTTTATAAACTGTTGAATTATGTTTGCTAATATTTTGTTAAAATTTTTTTCCATTCAAATTTATTTACAAAACTATTTACCTGTGGTTTTATTTTCCAGGGTGTCATGGTCTGGCTTGAGAATCAGGTCTTTCTGATGCTGTGAAATGAGTTTGGAAGTGTTTCCACTTTTATTTTTTGTAAGAGATTAAGATGTTTTGTATTGATTCTTCTTTAAATGTTTGGTAGAATTCACTTTTAGGGTCATCTGGTCCTGGGCTTTTTGTTGTTGTTGTTGTTCAGAGTTTTTTGATTACTAATTTAATCTCATTTGTTTTTCTTCTGTTTAGGCTTTTCTTTTTATTCAGTCTTGGTAGGTTGTATGTTTCTAGAAATTTATCCATTTCTTGTAGGTTGTCCAATATGTTTGCATATAATTGTTCATAATATTTCCTTCTGATCATTTTTATTTCTGTGGCATCAACTGTAATGTTTCTTTTCCCATTTCCAATTGATTTATTTGATTCTTTCATCTTTTGGCTAAGTATTTAGTAATATCTTTTCAAAAAGCAATTCTTCATTTTGTTGCTTTGCTTTTGTTTCTTTGTTCTCTATATCATTTGTTTCTGCTCTAATTTTTTTTTAATTTTACTTAAAGTTCTGAGATACATGTACAGAAAGTGCAGGTCTGTTACATAGGTATACATGTGCCATAGTGGTTTGCTGCACCTATCAACCCATCATCTAGGCTTTAAGTCCTATATGCATTAGGTATTTGTCCTAATGCTCTCTCTCCCCTTGCCCCCTACCTCCTATCAGACCCCAGTGTGTGAAGTTCCCCCCAGCTGTGTTCTTCAGTTGTCATTTTTCAACTCCCACATATGAGTGAGAACATTCGGTGTTCAGTTTTCTGTTCCTGTGTTAGTTTGCTGAGAATGATGGCTTCCAGCTTCATCCATGTCCCTGCAAAGGACACAAACTCATCCTTTTTTATGCCTGCATAGTATTCCATGGTATATATGTGCCACATTTTCTTTATCCAGTCTATCAGTGATGGGCATTTGGGTTGATTCTAAGTCTTTGCTATTGTGAATAGTGCAGCAATAAACATAAATATGCATGTGTCTTTAGGGTAGAATGATTTATAATCCTTTAGGTATATACCCAGTAATGGGATTGCTGGTACAAATCATATTTCTGGTTCCAGATCCTTGAGGAATCACCACACTGTATCCACAATGGTCATACTAATTTACACTGACACCAACAGTGTAAAAATGTTCCTATTTCTCCACATCCTCACCAACATTTTTTTTCCTGACTTTTTAATGATCACCATTCTGACTGGCATGAGATGTTATCTCACTGTGGGTTTGATTTGCACTTCTCTAGTGACCAGTGATGATGGCTTTTTTTTCGTATGTTAGTTGGCTGCATAAATGTCTTCTTTTTTTATTATACTTTAAGTTCTAGGGTACATGTGCACAATGTGCAGTTTGTTACATATGTATACTGTTGATATCCTTTGCCCTCTTTTTGATAGTTTTTTTTTTTCTTGGAAATTTGTTTAAGTTCCTTATAGATTCTGTATATTAGAACTTTTTCAGATGGATAGATTGCAAAAATTTTCTCCCATTCTGTAGGATGCCTGTTCACTCTGATGGTAGTTTCTTTTGCTGTACAGAAGCCTTTTAGTTTAATTAGATCCCATTTGTCTATTTTGGCTTTTGTTGCAATTGCTTTTGGTGTTTTAGTCATGAAGTCTTTGCTCATGCCTATGTCCCGAATGGTGTTGCCTAGGTTTTCTTCTAGGGTTTTTATGGTTTTAGGTTTTACATTTAAGTCTTTAATCCATCTTGAGTTAATTTTTGTATAAAGTGTAAGGAAAGGGTTCAGTTTCTGTTTTCTCCATATGGCTAGCCAGTTTTCCCAGCACTACTTATTAAATAGGAAATGTTTCCCCATTGCTTCCTTTTCTCAAGTTTGTCAAAGATCTGATGGTTGCAGATATGTGGTGGTATTTCTGGGGTCTCTGTTCTGTTCCATTGGACTATATATCTGTTTTGTTACCAGTACCGTGCTGTCTTGGTTACCATAGCATTGTAGTATAGTTTGAAGTCCAGTATTTTATTGAGGATTTTCACATTGATGTTCATCAGGGATATTCGCCTGAATTTTTTTTTCTGTCTGTCAGGTTTTAGCATCAGAATGATGCTGGACCCATAAAATGAGTTAGGGAGGAGTCCATATTTTTCTACTATTTGGAATAGTTTCAGAAGAAATAGTACCAACTCCTCTTTGTACCTCTGGTAGAATTTGCTGTGAATCCATCTGGTCTTGGGCTTTTTTTGGTTGGTAGGTTATTAATTACTGCCTCAATTTCAGAGCTTCTTATTGGTCTATTTACAGATTTGACTTCTTTCTAGTTTCATCTTGGGAGGGTGTATGTGCCCAGGAATTTATCTATTTCTTCTAGATTTTCTAGTCTATTTGCATAGAGGTGTTTATAGTATTCTCTGATGGTAGTTTGTATTTCTGTGGGATCAGGGGTGATATCTCCTTTATCATTTTTATTGTGTCTATTTGATTATTCTCTCTTTTTTCTTTTTTAGTCTGACTAGTGGTCTCTTTAATTTGTTAATCTTTTCAAAAAACCAGCTCTGGATTCACTGATGTTTTGAAGGGTTTTCTGTGTCTCTGTCTCTTTCAGTTCTGCTTTGATCTTAGTTATTTTTTGTTTTCTGTTAGCTTTGAAATTTATTTGCTCTTGCTTCTCTAGTTCTTTTAATTATGATGTTAGGGTGTCAATTTTAGATCTTTCCCACTTTCTCATGTGGACATTTAGTGCTATAAATTTCCCTCTAAATACTGCTTTAGCTGTGTCCCAGAGATTCTGGTACATTGTCTCTTTGTTCTCACTGATTTCAAAGAACTTCTTTATTTCAGTTTTAATTTTGTTATTTACCCAGTAGTCATTCAGGAGCAGGTTGTTCAGTATCCATGTAGTGCAGTTTTGAGTGAGTTTCTTAATTCTGAGTTCTAATTTGTACTGTGTCTGAGAGACAATTTCTTATGATTTCTGTTCTTTTGCATTTGCTGAGGAGTGTTTTACTTCTAGTTAAGTGGTTGATATTAGAATAAGTGCTATGTGGTGCTGAGAAGAATATATATTCCATTGATTTGGGGTGAAGAATTCTGCAGATGTCTATTAGGTCCCACTGGTCCAGAGCTGAGTTCAAGTCCTGAATATCCTTGTTAATTTTCTCTCTCATTGATCTGTCTAATATTGACAGTGGGGTGTTAAAGTCTTCCACCATTATTGTGTGGGAGTCCAAATCTCTTTGTAGGTCTCTAAGAAGTTGTTTTATGAATCTGGACGCTCCTGTACTAGGTGCATATATGTTTAGAATAATTAGCTCTTAAGTTAGCTCTTCTTGTTGCTTTGATGACTTTACCATTACATAATGGCCTTCTTTGTCTTTATTAATCTTTGCTGGTTTGCAGTATGTCAGTATGTTTTAACAGAGACTATGTTTGCAACCTTTGCTTTTTTTTTTTTTTTTTCTTCCATTTGCTTGGTAAATACACATATACCTCCATCCCTTTATTTTGAGCCTATGTGTGTCTTTGCATTTGAGATGAGTCTCCTTAAATCAGCATACCAGTGGGTCTTGACTATGCAATTTGCAAGCCTGTGTCTTTTAATTGGGGCATTGAACCCATTTGCATTTAAGGTTAATATTTTTATGTATGAATTTGATCTTGTCATCATGATGCTAGATGATTATTTTCACATTAGTTGATGCAGTTTCTTCATAGTGTCATTGGTCTTTACATTTTGGTGTGTTTTTGCAGTGGCTGGTACCGAATTTTTCTTCTATACTTAGTGCTTCCTTCAGGAGCTCTTGTAAGGCAGGCCTGGTAGTGATAAAATCCCTCAGCATTTTCTTGTCTGTAAAGGATTTTATTTCTCCTTCACTTATGAAGCTTAGTTTGGCTGGATATGAAATTCTGGGTTGAAAATTCTTTTCTTTTGGAATGTTGAATATTGGCCCCCACTCTTTTCTGGCTTGTAAGTTATCTGCAGAGAGATTTGCTGTTAGTCTGATGGGCTTCCCTTTGTAGGTAACCTGACTTTTCTCTCTGGCTGCACTTAACATTTTTTTCTTCATTTCAACCTTGGCAAATCTGACAATTATGTGTCTTTGGGTTGCTGTTCTCGAGGAGAATCTTAGTGGTGTTCTCTGTATTTCCAGAATTTGAATGTTGGCCTGTCTTGCTAGGTTGTGGAAGTTCTCCTAGATAATATCTCAAAGTGTGTTTTCCAACTTGGTTCCAATCTCCCTGTCACTTTCTGGTACCACAATCAATCGTAGGTTTGGTCTTTTCAAAGAGTCCCACATTTCTTGGAGGCTTCGTTTGTTCCTTTACATTCTTTTTTCTCCAATCCTGTCTTCATGCCTTATTTCAGTAAGTTGATCTTCAATCTCGGATATCTTTTGTTCCACTTGAACAATTTGGCTATTGATACTTGTGTCTGCTTCATGAATTTCTCTTGCTGTGTTTTTCAGCCCCATCAGGTCATTTATTTTCTTGTCTAATCTGGTTATTCTAGTTATCTGTGCCTGTAACCTTTTATCATTGTTCTTAGCTTCCTTGCTTTGGGTTAGAACATGTGTCTTTGACTGAGAGGAGTTTGTTATTACCCACCTTCTGAAGCCTACTTCTGTCAATTTGTCAATCTCACTGTCCATCCAGTTTTGTGCCCTTGCTAGAGAAGAGTTGCTATCATTTGGAGAAGAGCCATTCTGGTGTTCGGAATTTTCAGTGTTTTTGCACTGGTTTTTCCTTATCTTTGTGGATTTATTTACCTTTTATCTTTGAGGCTAAAGACCTTTGCATGGGGTTTCTTCTGGAGGTTCTTATTGTTGTTGATGATGCTGTTGCTTTCTGTTTGTTAGTTTTTCTTCTGACAGAGAGGCCCATCTTCTGCAGGTCTGGTGTAGTTTGCTGGAGGTCTACTCCAGACCTAGTTTGCCTGGGTATCATCAGTGGAGGCTTCAGAACAGCAAAGATTGTTGTCTGTTCCTTCCTCTGAAAGCTTCATCCCAGAGGGACACCAGCCTGATGCCAGCTGAAGCTCTCCTGTATGAGGTGCCTGTTGATCTCTTTTGGGAAGTCTTTCCTAGTCACAAGGCATGAGTATCTGGAACCCATTTGAGGAGGCAGTCTGTCCCTTAGAAAAGCTGGTGCACTGTGCTAGGAGAATCCTTCTTGCCAGGATTAGATGCTATCTTCAGAGCTGGCAGGCAGGAGAGATTAAGTCCTCTGAAACTGTGCCCACAGCTTCCCCTTCTTTTAAGTGCTATGTCCCAGGGAGATGGGAGTTTATCTGTAAGCCCCTGACTGGGGTTGTTACCTTTCCTAAAGAGACGCCCTGCCCAGTGAGGAGGAATCTAGAGAAGCAGTCTGGCCACAGCTGCTTCACCACACTGTGATGAATTCTGCCCAGTCCACACCTCCCAGACCCAGCACTGTTAGGGAAAAGCCCCCTACTATGTCCATTGTTGATAGTGGGGTATTAAAGTTTCCTATAATTATTTTATTGCCTATTTCTTCTTATAGACATGTCAATCTTTGCTTTATATAGCTAGGCACTTTGATATTGGATGCATATATATTTATAATTGTTATATCACCTTGCTGAACTAACCCTGTTTTCATTATGTGATGTCTTTCTTAGGCCCTTGTGAGTTTATGGCTTGAAGTCTATTATGTCTGACATAGATAGAGCCACCCCTGCTCCCTTTTAATTACCATTTGCAATCATAATTTATTCTATATTTTCACTTTCAGCTTAAGTGTGTACTTAAATCAAAAATGAGTCTCTGGTAGACAGCATATAGCTTGATCTTGTTTTTTATCTATTCACTCTATATAAACTGTAATTCATTCTTACTTAAAGTAATGATTAAAATGTAAGAACTTCTGGGAGAATATGTGTGATTTCTGCATTTCCAACTGAGGTACCGGTTTCATCTCACTAGGGAGTGTCAGACAGTGAGTGCAGGACAGTGGGTGGAGTGCACCGAGCATGAGCCAAAGCAGGGTGAGGCATTGTCAGGGAATTCCCTTTCCTAGTCAAAGAAAAGGGTGACAGACAGCACCTGGAAAATTGGGTCAGTCCCACCCTAATACTGTGTTTTTCCAATGGTCTTAGCAAATGGCACACCAGGAAATTATATCCCATGCCTGGCTCAGAGGGTCCTATGCCCACGGAGCCTCGCTCATTGCTAGCACAGCAGTCTGAGATCAAACTGCAAGGAAGCAGCAAGGCTGGAGGAGGGGCACCTGCCATTGCCGAGGCTTGAGTAGGGAAACAAAGCAGCCGGGAAGCTCAAACTGGGTGGACCAGCCCACCACAGCTCAAGGAGGCCTGCCTGCCTCGGTAGACTTCACCTCTGGGGGCAGGGCATACCCAAACAAAAGGCAGCAGAAACCTCTGCAGACTTAAATGTCCCTGTCTGACAGCTCTGAAGAGAGTAGTGATTCTCCCAGCATGCAGCTTGAGATCTGAGAATGGACAGACTGCCACCTCAAGTGGATCCCTGACCCCCGAGTAGCCTAAATGGGGGACACCCCAGAGCAGGGGTAGACTGACAACTCACACAGCCGGGTACTCCTTTGAGACAAAACTTCCAGACGAATGATCAAGCAGCAACATTTGCTGTTCACCAATGTCTGCTGTTCTGCAGACTCCGCTGCTGATACCCAGGCAAACAGGGTCTGGAGTGGACCTCCAACAAACTCCAACACACCTGCAGCTGAGGGTTCTGACTGTTAGAAGGAAAACTAACAAACAGAAAGGACATCCACACCAAAACCCTGTCTGTATGTCACCATCATCAAAGACCAAAGGTAGATAAAACCACAAAGATGGGGAAGAAACAGAACAGAAAAACTGGAAACTCTAAAAATCAGAGTGCCTCTCCTCCTCCAAAGGAACACATCTTCTCACCAGCAACAGAACAAAGCTGGATGGAGAATGACTTTGATGAGTTGAGAGAAGAAGGCTTCAGACAACCAAAGTAATCCAAGCTAAAGGAGGAAGTTCGAACCCAAGGCAAAGAAGTTCAAAACCTTGAAAAAAAAATAGATGAATGGCTAACTAGAATAACAAATGCAGAGAAGTCCTTAAAGGACCTGATGGAGCTGAAAACCATGGCATGAGAACTATGTGACGAATGCACAAGCCTCAGTAGCTGATTCGATCAACTGGAAGAAAGTGTATCAGTGATGGAAGATCAAATGAATCAACTGAAGTGAGAAGAGAAGTTTAGAGAAAAAAGAATAAAAAGAAATGAACAAAGCCTCCAGGAAATATGGGACTATGTGAAAAGACCAAATCTACGTCTGATTGGTGTACCTGAAAGTGATGGGGAGAATGGAACCAAGTTTGAAAACACTCTGCAGGACATTATCCAGGAGAACTTCCCCAATCTAACAAGGCAGGCCAATATTCAAATTCAGGAAATACAGAGAATGCCACAAAGATGCTCCTCGAGAAGAGCAACTCCAAGATATAATTGTCAGATTCACCAAAGTTGAAATGAAGGAAAAAAATGTTAAGGGCAGCTAGAGAGAAAGGTCGGGTTACCCACAAAGGGAAGCCCATCGGACTAACAGCTGATCTCTCAGCAGAAACTCTACAAGCCAGAAGAGAGTGGGGGCCAATATTCATCATTCTTAAAGAAAAGAATTTTCAACCCAGAATTTCATATCCAGCCAAACTAAGCTTCATAAGTGAAGGAGAAATAAAATACTTTACAGACAAGCAAAGGTTGAGAGATTTTGTCACCACCATGCCTGCCCTAAAAGAGCTCCCGAAGGAAGCACTAAACATGGAAAGGAACAATCAGTACCAGCCACTGCAAAATCATGCCAAATTGTAAAGACCATCGAGGCCAGGAAGAAACTGCATCAACTAACAAGCAAAATAACCAGCTAACATCATAATGACAGGATCACATTCACACAGAACAATATTAACCTTAAATGTAAATGGGCTAAATGCCCCAATTAAAAGACACAGACTGGCAAATTGGATAAAGAGTCAAGACCCATCAGTGTGCTGTATTCAGGAAACCCATCTCACGTGCAGAGACACACATAAGCTCAAAGTAAAGGGATGGAGGAAGATCTACCAAGCAAATGGAAAACAAAAAAAGGCAAGGGTTGCAATCCTAGTCTCAGACAAAACAGACTTTAAACTCACAAAGATCAAAAGAGACAAAGAAGGCCATTACATAATGGTAAAGGGATCAATTCAACAAGAAGACCTAACTATCCTAAATATATATGCACCCAATACAGGAGCACCCAGATTCATAAAGCAAGTCCTTAGTGACCTACAAAGAGACTTAGACTCCCACACAATAATAATGGCAGACTTTAACACCCCACTGTCAACATTAGACAGATCAACGAGACAGAAAGTTAACAAGGATATCCAGGAATTGAACTCAGCTATGCATCAAGCGGACCTAATAGACATCTACAGAACTCACCACCCCAAATCAACAGAATGTAGATTCTTTTCAGCACCACACCACACCTATTCCAACGTGGATGACATAGTTAGAAGTAAAGCACTCCTCAGCAAATGTAAAAGAACAGAAATTATAACAAACTATCTCTCAGATCACAGTGCAATCAAACTAGAACTCAGGATTAAGAAACTCACTCAAAACCACTCAACTACATGGAAACTGAACAACCTGCTTCTGAATGACTACTGGGTACTTAGCGAAATGAAGGCAGAAATAAAGATGTTCTTTGAAACCAATGAGAACAAAGACACAACATACCAGATTCTCTGGGACACATTCAAAGCAGTGTGTACAGGGAAATTTATAGCACTAAATGCCCACAAGAGAAAGCAGGAAAGATCCAAAATTGACACCCTAACATCACAATTAAAAGAACTAGAGAAGCAAGAGCAAACACATTCAAAAGCTAGCAGAAGGCAAGAAATAACTAAGATCAGAGCAGAACTGAAGGAAATAGAGACACAAAAATCCCTTCAAAAAATCAATGAATCCAGGAGCTGGTTTTTTGAAAAGATCAACAAAATTGATAGACCGCTAGCAAGACTAATAAAGAAGTAAAGGGAGAAGAATCAAATAGACACAACAAAAAATGATAAAGGGGATATCACCACTGATCCCACAGAAATGCAAACTACCATCAGAGAATACTATAAACACCTCTACGCAAATTAACTAGAAAATCTAGAAGAAATGGATAAATTCCTCGACACATACACCATCCCAAGACTAAACCAAGAAGAAGTTGACTCTCTGAATAGACCAATAACAGGAGCTGAAAATGAGGCAATAATTAATAGCTTACCAACCAAAAAAAGTCCAGGACCAGATGGATTCACAGCCGAATTTTACCAGAGGTACAAGGAGGAGCTGGTACCATTCCTTCTGAAACTATTCAGTCAATAGAAAAAGAGGGAATCTTCCCTAACTCATTTTATGAGGCCAACATCATCCTGATACCAAAGCCTGGCAGAGACACAACAAAAAAGAGAATTTTAGACCAATATCCCTGATGAACATTGATGCAAAAATCCTCAATAAAATACTGGCAAACCGAATCCAGCAGCACATCAAAAAGCTTATCCACCATGATCAAGTGGGCTTCATCCCTGGGATGCAAGGCTAGTTCAACATACACAAATCAATAAATATAATCCAGCATATAAACATAACCAGCAACAGAAACCACATGATTATGTCAATAGATGCAGAAAAGGCCTTTGACAAAATTCAACAAGCCTTCATGCTAAAAACTCTCAATAAATTAGGTATTGATGGGACATATCTCAAAATAATAAGAGCTATCTATGACAAACCCACAGCCAATATCATACTGAATGGGCAAAAACTGGAAGCATTCCCTTTGAAAACTGGCATAAGACAGGGATGCCCTCTCTCACCACTGCTGTTGAAGATAGTGTTGGAAATTCTGGCCAGGGCAATTAGGCAGGAGAAGGAAATCAAGGGTATTCAATTAGGTAAAGAGGAAGTCAAATTGTCCCTGTTTGCAGATGACATGATTGTGTATCTAGAAAACCCCATCGTCTCAGCCCAAAATCTCCTCAAGCTGATAGGCAACTTCAGCAAAGTCTCAGGGTACAAAATTAATGTGCAAAAATCACAAGCATTCTTATACACCAATAACAGACAAACAGAGAGCCAAATCATGAGTGAAATTCCATTCAGAATTGCTTCAAAGAGAATAAAATACCTAGGAATCCAACTTACAAGGGATGTAAAGGACCTCTTCAAGGAGAACAATAAACCACTGCTCAATGAAATAAAAGAGGATACAAACAAATGGAAAAACATTCCATGCTCATGGGGAGGAAGAATCAATATCGTGAAAATGGCCATACTGCCCAAGGTAATTGATAGATTCAATGCCATCCCCATCAAGCTACCAATGACTTTCTTCACAAAATTGGAAAAAAATACTTTAAAGTTCATATGGCACCAAAAAAGAGCCCACATTGCCAAGTCAATCCTAAGCCAAATGAACAATGCTGGAGGCATCATGCTACCTGACTTCAAACTATAATAAAAGGCTACAGTAAACAAAACAGCATGGTACTGGTACCAAAACAGAATTATGGACCAATGGACCAGAACAGAGCCCTCAGAAATAATGCCACGTATCTACAACTATCTGATCATTGACAAACCTGACAAAAACAAGAAATGGAGAAAGGATTCCTTATTTGATAAATCATGGTGGGAAAACTGGCTAGCCACATGGAGAAAGCTGAAACTGGATCCCTTCCTTAAACCTTATACAAAAATTAATTCAAGATGGATTAAAGACTTAAATGTTAAACCTAAAACCATAAAAACCCTAGAAGAAAACCTAGGCAATACCACTCAGGACATAGGCATGGGCAAGGACTTCATGTCTAAAACACCAAAAGCAATGGCAACAAAAGCCAAAATTGACAAATGGGATCTAATTAAACTAAAGAGCTTCTGCACAGCAAAAGAAACTACCATCAGAGTGAAAAGGCAACCTACAGAATGGGAGAAAATTTTTGCAATCTGTCCATCTGACAAAGGGCTAATATCCAGAATCTACAATGAACTCAAACAAATGTACAAGAAAAAAACAAACAACCCCATCAAAAGTGGGCAAAGGATATGAAGAGACACTTATGTAGCCAAAAAACACATGAAAAAATGCTCATCATCACTGGCCATCAGAGAAATGCAAATCAAAACCACAATGAGATACCATCTCACACCAGTTAGAATGGCAATTATTAAAAAGTCAGGAAACAACAGGTACTGGAGAGGATGTGGAGAAATAGGAACAGTTTTACACTGTTGGTGGGACTGTAAACTAGTTCAACCCTTGTGGAAGTCAGTGTGGCGATTCCTCAGGGATCTAGAACTAGAATTACCATTTGACCCAGCCATCCCATTACTGGGTATATACCCAAAGGATTATAAAACATGCTGCTATAAAGACACATGCACACGTATGTTTATTGTGGCACTATTCACAATAGCAAAGACTTGGATCCAACCCAAATGTCCAACAATGATAGACTGGATTAAGAAAATGTGGCACATATACACCATGGAATACTATGCAGCCATAAAAAATGATGAGCTCATGTCCTTTGTAGGGACATGGATGAAGCTGGAAACCATCATTCTCAGCAAACTATCGCAAGGACAAAAAACCAAACACCACATGTTCTCACTCATAGGTGGGAATTGAACAATGAGAACACATGGACACAGGAAGGGGAACATCACACACTGGGGCCTTTTGTGGGGTGTGGGGAGAGGAGAGGGAAAGCATTAGGAGACATACCTAATGTTAATTGAGGAGTTAATGGGTGCAGCACACCAACATGGCACATGTATACATATGTAACAAACCTGCACATTGTGCACATGTACCCTAAAACTTAAAGTATAATAAAAAAAAGAACTTCTTATTGCCCTTTTACTAATTATTTTCTGTCTGTTTTGTAGTTCTTCTGTTTCTGTCTTCCTCTCTTGCTATCTGTATTTGTGATTTTATTATTTTTGTAGTGATACACTTTGACTTTTCTTTTTATCTTTTTTGTGTCTATTGTAGGTTTTTCTTTGTAGTTACCATTAGGCTTGCATAAGACTTTTTGTAGTTGTAAGAGTCTATTTTAAGCTGATAACAATTTAATTTCAATTGCATACAAAAACTCTGCAAATTTGCCTTCCACACACACTTTATGTTGCTGATATCAAAATTAACTTTTTAAATCTTGTGTATCCATTAACAAATTTTTGTGATTACATTTATTATTCATACTTGTGTCCTTTACTTCTATACATAGGTTTAAATTTATTTATACACCATCAATACACTATTATATTATTCTGTATATTTCTATGTAATTACCTTAAGCAGTGAGATTTATATTTTTATATCTTTTCTTTTTCCTGTTTAGTATCCTTTCATTTCTATTTGAAAAACTTCCATTAGCAGTTCCTGTAATATAGGTCTAGTGATGATAAACTTTCTCATTTTTTGTTTTTCTTGGGAAGTCCTTATCTCCTCTTTATTTTGAAAAGATAGTTTTGTTGGAGCTAGTATTGACTTCTCAGTTTTTTTTTTTTCTGTAAGCACTTTTAATATTATATCTTACTCTCTCCTTGCCTGGAATGTTTCTGCTAAGCACACTGATATTCTGACAGGAGTCTCCTTTTATGTGATGGGTCAATTTCAGCTTGCTGTTTTCAAAATTATTTTTGCATTTGACTCTTGACAATTTAATTATAATGTGTCTTGTTGCAAATATCTGTACATTCCACCTATTTGGATCATTTGGGGTTAATAAATCTTGCTGTGCATTTACCTCTCCTGACTTGAGAATTTTTTTCTTTAAATAACATTTTTGTGCCTTACACTTTTTCCTCTTCTTCTGGAATTCCCATTATGTGCGTATTGGTTTGTTTGATGGTGTCTTGTAAATTCTGTAGTCTTTCTTCAATCTTTTTAATTATTATTTTTTCTTCCTCTGACTAGATAATTTTAAATTACTTGTATTCTAGTTAACTGATTATTTGGCTTGATTGAGTCTGCTGCTGAAGATCTCTATTGAGTTGTTCAGTTCAATTATTGTTTTCTTCAGTTCAATAATTTTATGGTTTCTACATATTTATTGAACTTCTAATTTTATACATGTATTGTTTTACTAATTTTGTTTTGTTTCCTACCTGTGTTCTTTTGACCAACAGTTTTTTTGGGATAGTTGCTAGAATATCTTTTGTTATTTTGATGATGTAATATTTCCTAGGTTATTTGTGATCCTTTAGCCTTGTGTTAAGGTCTGCACATTTGAAGAAGCAGTCATCTCTTTTATACTTTACAGGTTGTCTTCATCAGGAAAAGCTCCTTACCAGTCAGCCTGGCCAGAGATTCTGGGTAGTCCTTGTGCCAGAGTTTATAGGAAAGTGGGCCTGTTGTTGTGGGTAATGTGCATGCAGGCCTTATATCAGAGTCAGTAGGCAAATGGTCCTGAAGTTAGAGTTTGCAGGCAGACACAGTGGCAGAGTCCACCGGCAGATAGAATGACAAGACCTGCTGCCAGGGTCTGTGAGTAAGTGATAATGGTACTGGGATGCATGGGCAAGTGATCCTCATGCAAGGATTCATGGATGAGCAGGTATGGTTCTGGGTTGCACAGGTGAGTTAGTCTGGTTTCAGGATCTGAGTGTGAGGGGACCTAGTACTGGGGCTCATGTGCAGGCAGGCCTGGTGCCAGGGCCTGTGGATAAGTGGGCCTGGTGCTTGTGTTTGCTTCATCTTTGGATGTTCACTTTGTTTCCTCTTTCCTCCCATGAGAAAACTCACAGGCCAAAGGGATCTCTTTTGGTGCTGCTTTGTGTGGGTTTGAGGGCAAAATAATGCAGGTAAAATAGACCCAATCTTTTTACCCTTTTCGATGCATCTTTTTTTTAAATTTCTGTGCTCTACCTAAGTGTTGTAACCTCTTACTTGGATTGTGGAACCATTACAAATTTATTTTGTTTTATGGATGGTTGTAAAAATCAGTGTTTCAGTGGGGAGATGAGAACAGTAACCTTCAATTCTGCCATCTTGATGATGTCACTCTCCAGGGTTTTGCGTTTTTTTACTACCAAGTTTTCCTTTAGATTCTACATAAGTAAATCTTTGTCAAACGTGTGGTTTGAAAAATATCTTCTCCCATCCTCTTTGCGCACGCGTGGCCGTTCCTGAGGGCTGAAGCCTCCTGGCGCTCGGCCCTCCGCCCCTGCCCCCGGCGCGCGGCCCCGCCCAGGAGGAGGGGCGGCAGGCGCGCAGCGCTGGGTCCAGTAGTGGGGAGAAGGCTAGGATTAACCCCCGGAGGCGTTGTCTGCGACTCGGCGGAGGCTCCAACGGCTAGGTCCAGCGGAGGTCCAGCGGCTCGGTCGGGAAAGATCAGAGCCTCCTAAGAAATATCCAGAAGTCAAGCCATGGATCCACCTTCTCGTAAAGAAAAAACCAAAGTTAAAGAACCTGTCGGCAGAGTTGAGAAGGCCAAACAGAAATCAGCCCAGCAGGAGCTGAAGCAGAGACAAAGAGCAGAGGTCCCCAGATGATGTGACTGCATTGTGCTTTGGTGAACAATATGAGGGTTGCTATAAGAAACAGCCCTGAAGCAGGAGAACAGAAGCTACAGATAAGAAAGCCAGTGATCAGAGAAATGGCAATATAGCCAAAGGAGCTCTCTCTGGAGGAACAGAGCTATCTATACTTCCGTGTACAACAGATGCTCTGGGAAATGGAGAACCAGTTGCCAGCCCGTATGTGGTTACCTCACACCAATCAGAAGTGACTGTGGAGAGCACCCTCAACTTGGAAAACCAAATGAAAATGGAGTATCTGTTCAGAATGAAAATTTTGAAGAAATCATAAATTTACCCATTGGATCGAAACCATCCAGATTAGATGTCACCAACAGTAAGAGCCCAGAAATTCCGCTGAATCCAATTTTGGCCTTTGATCATGAAGGGACGCTTGGGCCCCTGTCTTAGGTAGATAGAGTTCAAACACAACAGACTGCAGAAGTTATATGAGTATTTCTTCTGAAGAACCAAAGCCAAAATTTAATGAGAATTTCTAAAATTAATGGAATTCCTTTCATGCTATAAAAGAGCATCCCCTCTTCCAGTTTTCTAAAGATTTCTTGACCATCATTTTGAAAAGATTTATTAAAACTAGCTAAAGACAACAGACAGGATAGCTTTTCTAATAATTTTCATCAGTAGAAAGAAAAATACTCCTCATTCTTCAGGACTTTAAAATCGCTTTTTCCAGTGTGCTCCTTCTTAGCAAATTAGTATTTTCTGCATTCTTTAAAAGACAAGAGCATTTGGCTGTAAAATGATTCACTAGGATTGACTAGGCATGATTTTTTTTCACATAAATAGTTTGGTCTTAAATCTAAACAGCTTAAAATTGGCAAAAAATTTTACCTTTTGCCACGTAATACTTGAAAAGTAAGTACCTCTGCTACAAGTAGAATGAATGGGGGAAAAGTTTAAGGCCTGTGTTTTTTAAAAAATATTGTTGTAAAGAGCTCTATTTGTAGAGGCAAATTATAGGCAGATTACCAGGTTCTTATAAATACAAACTGGTACATGGACATTCTGCAAACCCAGCTGTCACATTCTTGCAACTCCTTTTGCAAAAGCATAAAGTTTTAAAATGTGAAAAAACATTATTTTTTCAGAGCAAGAATATAATTGACTGTTGTCTTAAATAATGTATAAAGTTTTTCCATATAAACTAATCAAATAAATTAGAACAATGTGACAACATTGAAAAATAAATAAATAAAAAGAAAATATCTTCTCCCAAGCCATAACATGAATTCTTATCCTCTCAACAGAATCTTCTACAGTGCAAAACTTTATTTTGATGACATCCAATTTATCACTGTTTTAAAGATAGTGGTTTTGGAATCATGTTTAAAATCTCCACAGATATATATTGATCCTGGAGATTTTCTCTTATATTTTATTCTAAAATTTTATAGTTTCCATTAAGTGTTTAAATCCATGATCCATTTTGGACTTTTTTCTGTACAAGGTATAAGCTATCATTTGTGATTCTTCTGTTTTTGCCAATGAATGTCCAATTTTCCAATTACATTTGTTGAACAGACTATTCTTCCTCCATTAAATTGCTTTTGTCACTTTGGTAGTAAATCAAGTGACTCATTTTAATGCTGGTCCTTTATTTTGTTCTCTATTATGTTCCATTGATCTATGTATGTATTTCTCTGCTTATGTCACATTAATGAAGCTTTTTAGGTGCTAACATTGGGTGGAGTAATTCCTCTCAATTTGTTCTTTTTAAAATTTATTTGGGGTGCCCTATTCTGTTTTTCCATATAATTTTGAAATAAGTTTGTGTAAATTCACAAACTAATCCTGCTGGGATTTTAACAGATTGGTTTAAATCTGTTTTAAATTGATTTGAGGAGCTTTGACGTCTTTACTGTGTTGAGTACTCCAAGCAATTATCATGGTCTTTTTTCTTCATTTATTGAGGCCATTTATTCATTGACATTTTCATCAGTCTTTTGTTGGTTAATGCACAGTTTCTGTGCATATTTCTTAAGATTTTTACCTGAATTTTTTTTATTTCCAGATTGATTGAAAGTGGTATTGCTGTTTTATTCTAGTTTCTAAATATTTATTGGAAGTACATATAAATATATTAATTTTGTCATCAACTTTGTATTTTACAACTTTTCTTAATTCACTTATAAGTAATAGAAATGTTTGTTTTGATTCCTTAGGTTTTCTAGGTAGACAATCATGTCATTTGCAAAAAAAGACAGTTTTGCTTTTTTCTTTCAATATGCTTGCATTTTATTTTATTTTTTTGCCTTATCGAGCTGGCTAGAATTTATAGCACTATAATGAATAGCTGTGGTAAGAATAGACATCCATGCTCTATTCCCAGTATTAGAGGAAAAGCATTCAACTTTTCACCATTAAGTATGATGTTGTATATAGGATGCTATAGATGCTTTTTACCAGGTTGAAACATCTTTCTATTCATAATATACTGAGAATTTTAACCATAAGAGTTTTTAATTCTGTTAGTTTTTTGAATTAATTGATAGCATTGTGTAATATTTTTTGTTTATCCTGTTGACAAAGTAGGTTGCATTGCTGAGTTTTTAAATATTGAAACAACCTGCATTCCTGTAATGCACTCTGCATTGTTTTGGTCTATAATTATTTTTATGTACTGATGAATTCAATTTGCTGGAATTTTGTTGAGGATATTCCATCTAAGTTCATGACAGATATTGCTCTGTAGTTGTTTGTTTGTTTGTTGTTTACATTGGCTTTGCCGTGTTTTGATATTGGTAAATATTTTCTTCATAAAATAAATCAGGGGTTGCTTTTCCTTCTATTTTTTTGGAATAGTTGGTATTGAATTGGCATTAATTCTTTTCTTTTCTTTTTTTGAGATGGAGTCTTGCTCTGTCACCCAGGCTGGAGTGCAGCAGTTCAATCTTGGCTCACTGCAACTTCCACCTCCCGGGTTCAAGCGGTTCTCCTGCCTCAGCCTCCTGAGAAGCTGGGATTACAGGCATGCACCACCATGCCTGGCTAATTTTTGTATTTTTAGTAGAGACGGGGTTTCACCATGTTGGTCAGGCTTGTCTTGAACTCCTGACCTTGTGATCTGCCCGCCTTGGCCTCCCAAAGTGCTGGAACTACAAACGTGAGCCACCATGCCCTGTCCAATAATTCACTTTTTAACTTATATTTTAAGTTCAGGGGTACATGTACAGGTTTCTTATGTAGGTAAACTTGTGTCATGGTGGTTTGAGGTATAGATTGTTTCATCACCCAGCTATTAAGCCTAGTACCGATTAGTTATTTTTGCTGACCCACTCCCTTGTCCCACCCTCCACCCTGCAATAGACCCAGTGTGTGTTGTTTCCCTCTGTGTGTCCATGTGTTCTTATCATTTAGCCCCCACTTATCAGGGAAAACATGTGGTATTTGGTTTTCTGACCCTGCATTCGTTTGCTAAGGATAATGGCCTCCAGCTCTATCCATGTTCCTGCAAAGAACATAACCTCATTCTTTTTTATGACTGCATAGTATTCCATTGTGTATATGTACCATATTTTCTTTATCCAGTCTACCATTGATGGGCATTTATGTTCCTTTCATGTCTTTGCTATTTTGAATAGTACTGGAAAGAACATATGTATGCATGTATCTTTATAATAGAATGATTTATATAACTTTGGGTATATAACCCGTAATAGGATTGCTGGATCAAGTGGTGTTTTTGTCTTTAGGTCTTTGAGGAATCACCACACTGTTTTCCACAGTGGTTGAAATAATTTACACTCCCACCAACAGTGTATAAGCATTCTTTTCTCTGCAACCTCTGCAGAATCTTTAATTTTTTGACTTTTTAATAATAGCCATTCTGACTGGTATAAGACCATATCTCATTGTAGTTTTAATTTGCATTTCTCTAATAATCAGTGATGTTGAGATTTTTTCCATATGATCATTGGCCACATGTATGTCTTCTTTTGAAAAGTGTCTCTTCATGATTTTTGCCTATTTTAATGGAATTGTTTGGCTCTTTTCTTTATAAATTTGTTTAACTTCCTGATAGATACTGGATATTAGACCTTTGTCAGATGCATAGTTTGCAAAAATTTTCTTCCATTCTGTAAGTTGTCTGTTTACTCTGTTGATAGTTTGCTGCGCAGAAGCTCTTTAGTTTAATTAAATCTCATTTGTGAATTTTTGCCTTTGTTGCAATGGCTTTTGGTGTCTTCATCATGAAATCCTTGTTTGTTCCAATGTCCAGAATGGTACTGCTTAGGTTACCTTCCAGGGTGTTTATAATTTTGGGTTTTACATTTAAGTTTTTATCCATCTTGAGTTAATTTTTGTGTATGGTGTAAGGAAGGGCTCCAGATTTAATCTTCTGCATATAGCTAGCCAGTTATCCCAGCACCATTTATTGAATAGTGGCTTCTTTTCCTATTCCTTGTTTTTGTCAGGATTGTTGAAGATCAAGTAGTTGTAGGTGTGTGACCTTATTTCTGGGTATTCTATTTTTTCCATTTGTCTATGTGTCTGTTTTTGCATCAGTATCATGCTGTTTTGATTACTATAGCCATGTCATATAGTTTTCTTTTTTTCTTTTCTTTCTTTTTTTTTTTTTTTTTTTTAAGACAGAGTCTTGCTATGTCACCCGGGCTAGAGTGCAGTCATGTCATATAGTTTTAAGTTGGGAAGCATGATGTTTTTAGCTTTTTTCTTTTTGCTTAGGATTACCCTGGCTATTTGGGCTCTTTTTCAGCTCCATATGATTTTTAAAATAGTTTTTTCTAGTTCTGTGAGGAATGTCAATGTTAGTTTAATAGGAAAAGCATTGAATCTGTAAATTGCTTTGGGCAGTATGGCCATTTTAACAATATTGATTCTTCCTCTCCGTGAGCATGGAATTTTATTTTCATTTATTTGTGTTATCTCTGATTTCTTTGAGCAGTGGTTTGTAGTTCTCCTTGTAGAGATCTTTCAGCTCCCTGGATAGCTGTATTTCTAGGTATTTTATTTTTTGTGGCAATTGTGAATGAAATTGCCTTTCTGATTTGACTCTCAATTTAACTGTTGGTGTATAAAAATGTAAGTGATTTTGCACATTGATTTTCTATTCTGAGCCTTTGCTGAAGTTGTTTATCAGCTTAAGAAGCATTTGGGCTGAGGCTATGGGGCTTTTCTGAATACAGGATCATGTTGTCTGCACACAGGGATAGTTTGACTTCTTCTCTTCTTATTTGAATATGTTTATTTTTTTCTCTTGCTTCATTGCCCTGGTCAGGAGTTCCAATACTATGGTGAATAGGAGTGATGAGAGAGGGCATCTTTGTTTTGTGCTGATGTTGAAGGGGAGTGTTTTCAGCTTTTGCCCATTCAGTATGATGTTGGCTGTGAGTTTGTCATAGGTAGATGGCTCTTATTATTTTGAAGTATGTTCCTTCAAAACCTACTATATTGAGAGATTTTAGCATGAAGCGGTGTTGATTTTTATTGAAAGCCTTTTCTGCATCTATTGAGATTATCATGTGCTTTTTGTCTTTAGTCCTGTTTATGTGATAAATTACATTTATTGATTTGTGTATGTTGAACAACCTTGCATCCCAGGGATAAAGCCTATTTGATCATGGTGGGTCAGCTTTTTTATGTGCTGCTGAATTCTGTTTGCCAGTATGTTGTTGAGAATTTTTGCTTCGATGTTCATCAAGGATATTTGCATGAAGTTTTTTGATTTTTATTGTGTTGGTATCAGGGTGGTGCTGATAGAATGCATTACTGAGGAGACCCTCTTCCTCATTTTTTTGGTATAGTTTCAACAGGAATGGTACCAGCTCTTCTTTGTACATCTGGCAGAATTCAGCTGTCAATCCAACTGGTTCTGGGGTTTATTTGGTTAGTAGGCTATTTATTACTGACTCAATGTCAGAGCTTGTTATTGGTCTGTTCAGGGATTCAAATTCTTTCTAGTTCATTCTTGGGAGGATGTATGTGTCCAGGAATTTATCTTTTTTTTTTTTTTAGATTTTCCAGTCTATGTGCTTAGAGGTGTTCATAATATTCTCTGATGTTTATTTGTATTTCTGTTGGATCAATGGTAATATACCCCTTGCTGTTTCTGATTGTGCTTATTTTAATCTTCTCTCATTTCTTCTTTATTCTTCTAGCTAGTATTCTACCTAATTTATAAGTTTTTTCATAAAAAAAAGAAAAAAAAACCAGCTCCTGGATTCATTGATGTTTTAAAAAGTTTTTGTGTCTCTATCTTCTTTAGTTCAGCTCTGGTTTTGGTTATTTATTGTCTTCTGCTAGCTTTGGGGTTGGTTTTCTTTTTGTCCTCTAGTTTCTTGTTGTGGATGTTAGGTTGTTAACTTGAGATTTTTCTAACTTTTTGCTGTGTGCATTTAGCACTATAAATTTCTCTTTCACCACTGCCATTGCTGTATCCCAGAGATTCTGGTATGTCATATCTTTGTTCTCTTTAGTTTCTTTATTAGTCTCTTCTCATGCTGATGATAAAGACATACCTGAGACTGGGTAATTTATAAAGAAAAGAGGTTTAATTGACTCACAGTTTCACATGGCTGGGGAGGCTTTACAATCACGGCAGAAGGCAAATGAGGAGCAAAGTTACATCTTACATGGCATCAGGCAAGAGGGAACATGTGCAGGGGAAGTTCCCTTTATAAAACCATCAGATCTCATAAAAGTTATTCACTATCATGAGAACATCATGGGAGAAGCCCACCCTCATGATTCAATTACCTCCTACCAGGTACCTCCCACAACATGGGGGAATTATGAGAACTACAATTTGAGATATGGTTGGGGACATAGCCAAGCCAGTCTCAAAGAACTTCTTGATTTTTGTCTTCATTTCTTTATTTACCCCAAAGTCATTCAGGAACAGGTTATTTAATTTCCATGTGATTGTATGGTTTTGAGTGAATTTCTTAGTCTTGATTTTGTGGTCTGAGAGACTTATCATTTCAGTTCTTTTGCATTTGCTGATGAGTGTTTTACTTCCGATTCTGTGATCACTTTTAAAGTATGTTCCATATGGCCATGAGAAAAAAATGTATATTCTGTCATTTTGCAGTGGAGAGTTCTGTAGATGTCTATCAGGTCCATTTGATCCAGTGCAGAGTTCAGATTCTGAATAGCTTTGTTAATTTTCTGTCTTGGTGATATGTTTAACATTGTCAGAGTGGTATTAAAATTTTCCACTATTATTGCATGGGAGTCTAAGTCTCTTTGAAAGTCCTAAGAACTTGCTTCATGAATTTGGGTGCTCCTGTGTTGAGTGCAGATATATTTATGATAGTTAGCTCTTCTTGTTGAATTGAACTGTTTACCATTATGAAATGCCCTTGCTTGTCTTTTCTGATCTTTGTTGGTTTAAAGTCTGTTTTTTCAGAATTTAGGATTGCAACCCCTGCTTTTTTCTGTTTTCCATTTTCTTGGTATACTTTTCTCCATTCCTTTATTTTGAGCCTATGTGCATCATTGCGTGTGAGATGATTCTCTTGAAGACAGCATACCAATGGATCTTGGTTCTTTATTCAGCTTTCCAGTCTGTGTCTTTTAATTGGGTCATTTAGCCCACTTACATTCAAGGTTAGTATTGATATTTGTGGTGATGTTTGCACATTCTTTTTTTTTTTTTTTTTTTTTTTTTTGAGACAGGGTCTTGCTCTGTCACCCTATTTGGAGTGCAGTAGTATGATCCCAGTTCACCGCCATCTCTGTCTCCCAGCTTCAAGTGATTCTAGTGCCTCAGCCTCCTGAGTAGCTGGGACCACAGATGTGTGCCAACACACTCAGCTAAGTTTTGTATTTTTAGTAGAGATGGGGTTTCACCATGTTGTCCAGACTGGTCTCCAACTCCTGGCCTCAAGTGATCCACCTGCCTCAGCCTCCCAAAGTGCTGGGATTACAGGCATGAGCCACCATGCCTTAGTATTGATATTTGTAAATTTGATCCTGTCATTATGTTAGCTGGTTATTTTGCAGGCTTCTTGATGTGGTTGCTTTATAGTATCACCGGTCTCTGTGCTTCACTGTGTTTTTGTAGTGGCAGATAATGCACTTTCCTTTCTATATTTAGGGCTTTGTAAGGCAGGTCTAATGGTAATGACTTCCCTCAGCATTTGCTTGTCTGAAAAGGATCTTAATTATCCTTTGTTTATTAAGCTTATTTGGACTGAATAGGAAAGTCTGGGTTGGAATTTCTTTTTTTTAAGAATGTTGAATATTGGCCCTCAATCTGTTCTGGATTTTAGAGTTTCTGCTTAGAAGTCTGCTGTTAGTCTGATGAGTTTCCCTTTGCAGGGGACCTTGGTTTTGTCTGTAGCTGCCTTTAACATTTTTTCTTTAATTTCAACCTTGGAGAATCTGATAATTGTGCCTCAGGGATAATCTTGTGAAGTATCTTCCTGGGGTTCTCTGCATTTCCTGAATTGGA
The DNA here is from genome assembly GCF_028885625.2 of Pongo pygmaeus. Lineage (NCBI taxonomy): Eukaryota > Metazoa > Chordata > Mammalia > Primates > Hominidae > Pongo > Pongo pygmaeus. The sequence continues at coordinate 76,448,070 of NC_072396.2, read as the reverse complement.
ATGTTGGCCTTTCCAGCTAGGCTGGGAAAGTTCTCATGCATGAAATCCTGAAATATGTTTTCCAAGGTGGTTCCATTTTCCCTATGCCTTTAGGGACACCAATGAGTCATAGATTCAGTCTTATTACAAAAATCCTATATTTCTCAGAGGTTTTGTTTGTTCCTTTTTATTCTTTTCTTCTCTATTCTTGGCTGTCTGATTTCAGAAAGCTAGTCTTCAGGTTCTGTGATTCTTTTCTCTGCTTAGTGTATTCTGCTATTAATACTTGTGACTGCATTATGCAATTTTTGTATGGTGTTTTTCAGCCCTATCAGATCACTTACATTCTTTTCTATACTGGCTATTTTGTCTGTTATTTCCTGTATTGTTTCATCATGATTTTTAGCTTCCTTGGATTGAGTTTTAATGTACTTCTGTAACTCAATGATCATAACTCTTATCTGCATTCTAAATTATATTTCTGTCATTCGGCTTTCTCAGCCAGTTCAGAACCTTTGCTGGATAGGTGATGTGGTTGTTTGAAAAAAATAAGGCATTCTGGATTTTTAAGTGGTCCAGGTCCTTACACTTATTCTTTCTCTTCTTTGTGGGCTTATTTTTCTTTAACCTTCAAAATTGCTCACCTTTGAGTGGAATTTTTTTCCTTTTTTAAAATTGTTATTTTTTATTTCCATAGGTTTTGGGAGAACAGGTGATGTTTGATTACATGAATAAGTTTTTCAGTGGTGATTTCTGAGATTTTTGTGCACCCATCACGCAAGCAGTATACACTATACCCAGTGAGTAATCTTTTTATCTTTTACTCTCATCCCATTCTTCTCTCTGGGTCCCCAAAGTCTCATAACTTAGCTCCTACTTATAAGTGAAAGCATACCATGTTTGGTTTTCCATTCCTGAGTTACTTCACTTAGAATAGTGGTCTCCAGTTCCATCCAGGTTGCTGCAAATGCGATTATTTAGTTCCTTTTAATGGCTGAGTAGCATTCCATAGTACATGTATGTTAAAATGTCTTTATCCACTAGTTGATAGATGGGCATTTGGGTTGAAATGCCAAACGCAAATGTCAAAAATTTTGCAATTTTGAATTGTGCCACTATAAACATATGTTTGCAAGTATCTTTTTCATATAATGACTTCTTTTCCTCTGGGTAGATACACGGTAGTAGGATTATTGGGTCAAGTGGTAGATAGAAATCTTCACACTGTTTTTCATAGTGGTTGTACTAGCTTTCATTCCCACCAGCAGTGTAAAAGTGTTCTTTTTTTTTTTTTTTGAGATAGAGTCTTACTCTGTTGCCCAAGCTGGAGTGTAGTGGCATGATCTTGGCTCACTGCAACCTCCACCTCCTGGGTTCAAGCAATTATCTGTCTCATCCTCCCAAGTAGCTGGGATTACAGGTGCCCACCACCACACCCAGCTAATTTTTGTATTTTTAGTAGAGAGGGGTTTCATCATCTTGGCCAGGCTGGTCTTGAACTCCTGACCTTGTGATCCACCCCCTCAGTCTCCCAAAGTGCTGGGATTGCAGGCGTGAGCTACAGGCCTGGCCAAAGTGTTCCCTTTGAACAACAACCAGCCAACATTTATTATTTTACAATTTTTTGATTATGGTCATTTTTGCAGGAGTAAGATGGTGTTGCATTGTGGTTTTTATTTGTATTTTCCTGATCATTAGTGATGTTGATCATTTTTTCATATGTTTGTTGGCCATTTGTATATATATATTTTTTTGAGAATTATCTATCCATGTCCTTCGCCCACTTTTTGATGGGATTGTTTGTTTTTTTCCTGCTGGTATGTTTGAGTTTTTGTACATTCTGGATATTAGTTTTTTGCTGACTGTAAACATGATGAAGATTTTCTCTCACTCTGTGGGTTGTGTTTACTCTGCTGATTATTTCTTTCACTGTGCAGTAACTTTTTAGCTTAATTAAGTCTCATTTATTTATCTTTGTTTTTGTAGCAGTTGCTTTTGGGTCCTTGGTCATGAAGTCTTTGCCTAAGCCAAAGTCTAGAAGGGTATTTGTGATGTTATATTCTAGAATTTTTATGGTTTCAGGTCTTACATTTAAGTGCTTGATCAATTTTGAGTTGATTTTTGTATAAGGTGAGAAATGAGGATCCAGCTTTATTCTTTTACTTGTGGCTTGCCAATTATACCTAACCAAGGAGGTGAGAGACCTCTAAAGGAAAACTACAAAACACTGATGAAAGAAATCATAGATGACACCAACAAATGGAAACACATCTGATGCTCATGGATGGGTAGAATCAATATTGTGAAAATGGCCATACTGCCAAAAGCAATCTACAAATTCAATGCAATTCCCATCAAAATACCATCATCATTCTTCACAAAGCTAGAGAAAGCAATTCTAAAATTTTTTCTATATGGAACCAAAAAAGAGCCTGCATAGCCAAAGCAAGACTAATCAAAAAGAACAAATCTGGAGGCGTCACATTGCCTGACTTCAAACTATGCTATAAGGCCCTAGTCACCCAAACAGCATGGTACTGGTATAAAAATAGGCACATAGACCAATGGAACAGAATAGAGAACTCAGAAATAAAGCCAAATACTTACAGCTAACTGATTTTCAACAAAGTCAAGAAAAACATAAAGTGAGTAAAGAACACATTCGGCATTGCAACCCAAATGCCCATCTATCAACTAGTGGATAAAGAAATTTTAACATATATATACTATGGAATGCTACTCAGCCATTAAAAGGAACTAAATAATGGCATTTGCAGCAACGTGGATGGAACTGGAGACCACTATTCTAAGTGAAGTAACTCAGGAATGGAAAACCAAACATGGTGCTGGGATAATCTAATGGGTTTCTTTCTTTTATCTTATTTGTTGATTTTGAGAGTTTGATTGTGGTATAAGGTGGATTCAGCTGACTCACTTCATTTCTGCAAGATTTTAGGGTGCCAACACTCAGCTCCCAACTCCTTTCCTGGACTGTATGCGCTAACTTTGAGGGACTTGTATTAGGCCCCGACTTTGTTCTCTGGATTATTGTGGTTAGGAATCTACTGCACTGGGAGGCCAAGGTATTCTCGAACTACTGGTCACTACCCTCTGATGGGTGGAGTCAGACAGAACATTTCATAGTGCAGTGACAATGTGATCCATTCTCATGTACACATGCCAGCAACAGCAGTAGTGACAGCTGTGGCAGAGTTCTAGCAGGTCCTGGGGTGCCTGCCTCCCTGTCCACCACAGGGAAGACGAGGGGCCCCTGCTGGTGATTGTGTGCGTGATCATGCTGGAGGCAGTGTTGGTTCAGGGTTGAGGCACTGGTGGGTGCTAGTTTGGATTCCTTCTCTGTGCCCCGCAAGCAGGAATGGTAACTCAAGGTGGGGGAGGATCTGCTGTTCTCTACACAGTGTTAATGCAAGGGTGAGGTGCTGGCAGGGGTGGGGCTAGCTTTCTTTGTGCCTACCAAGTCTCCATCTGCAATGGCGGTTGACATGGGGCTGGGAGGTGGACTGTACTTCCATCTGCTGGCGGGATAAGGAAAGCAAAATTGCCCACACAGACGTGTGTGAGTAAAGTGATGTGAGGAGTTGTGGTCCCAAGGGGAAGCTGCAGTATGTGGAGGGAGTGTGTGGCCATAGAAGTTGCCCTGCTGGGACTTTCTGCCAGTCAGTCACGGTCTGACAGTGCAGATCCTATGGTGTGTCTGTCCCCAGGACACCTGAGGCTGTCCTGCAAGAAGGTGTGGCCATGCTACAACCCCCAGAAAGGCCAACAGACAAAGGGGTGCTCAGGTTGGACCAGCCCTGTCTGATGTGGAAGGCTGCCCTGCAGAGTTCATAACCAACAGTACCCTCAGGGATAAAGTCTTCTATGGGAGCAAGTCAAGCCTAGGAGGATAGTCATCACTGGCTGTGCTTTGCTACAGATATTCCTGCAACAAACCTGAGCTCCACATCTTCTGACTTGCTGCCTCTACCACTTTTCTAAGCAGCTATCCTTGCCAAATCAATTGTCCATGGTATTTGAGGGGTCTCCTTCTTTTGGGGTTCCAGAGGCCTGTGGTGAGAATGGGTTGTTCCTTGTCAGTTCAACCCACCCATTTCCCCAAAGCTGTTGGGGGCCAGGAACAAGTCCAGGTGCACGGTAGCCCATTGTAAAGTTCATAGATTTCTCCCCCTTCAGCCCAGCTTCTGTCTTCACTCTGTTCACAGTTGGTGCTTTTCCTCTGAAGATCTATTAGGAGCATACCAGTCATCTTGGTCTCTTGGTGGAAGCTGTTCCACCTGGCTTTCTAGTTAGTCATCTTGCCCTCCTTCCCAGCATTAATTCTTTAAATGCTTTTAAATCAAGACCTAGTTATTTTTTTAAGTTATCACTTATAGATAAAATTACTTTATTTTCAATTTATTTCAATAGATTTGGGGTACATGTGGTTTTTGGTTACATGGATGAGTTATTTAGTGGTGAATTCCGAGATTTTGTGCACCTGTAACCCAAGCAATATACACTGTACCCAATATGTAGTCTTTTATCTATCATCCCTTTCCCAAACTCCCCACCATGAGTCCCCAAAGTCGATTATATCACTCTGTATATTTTTGTGTCCTTATAGCTAAGCTCCCACTTCAAGTGAGAACATACAGTATGCCTATTTCTGAGTTACTTTTCTTAGAATAATGGCCTCCAGCCCCTTCCAAGTTTGTGGCAAAAAGCATCATTTTGTTTCTTTTTTATGACTGAGCAGTATTCCGTGGTGTATATATACCATATTTATTTTTATCCATTTGTTGGTTAATGGGCACTTAGGTTGGTTCTGTATCCTTGCAACTGTGATTTGTGCTGCTATAAACATGCATATGCATGTATATTTTTCATATAATGACTTCTTTTCATTGGAGTAAATACCCAGTGGGATTGCTGGATCAAATGATAGATCTACTTTTACTTCTTAAAGGAGTCTCCACACTGTTTTCCAGAGTGGTTGTACTAACTTACATTCCTACCAGTAGTGTTCCCTTTTTACCAGACTAACATCTATTGTCTTGAATTTTTAGTTATGGCTATTCTTGCAGGAGTATCTCATTGTGGTTTTAATTTGCACTTCCCTGATGATTAGTGATGTTGAGCATTTTTTCATATGTCTCGTGGCTGTTTGCATATCTTCTATTGAGAAACATTTATTTCTGTTTTTTTACCCACTTTTGTTGGGATTTTTTTCTTCTTTTTTTTTTTAACTTTCTCCACTATTTTTTTTTATTATACTTTAAGTTTTAGGGTACATGTGCAAAACGAGCAGGTTTGTTACATATATATACATGTGCCATGTTGGTGTGCTGTACCCATTAATTCGTCATTTAGCATTAGGTATATCGCCTAATGCTATCCCTCCCCCCTCCCCCCACCCCACAACAGGCCCCGGTGTGTGATGTTCCCCTTCCTGTGTCCATGTGTTCTCATTGTTCAGTTCCCACCTATGAGTGAGAACATGCGGTGGTTGATTTTTTGTCCTTGCGATAGTTTGCTGAGAATGATGGTTTCCAGCTTCATCCATGTCCCTACAAAGCACATGAACTCATCATTTTTTATTGCTGCATAGTATTCCATGGTGTATATGTGCCACATTTTCTTAATCCACTCTATCATTGTTGGACATTTGGGTTGGTTCCAAGTCTTTCCTATTGTGAATACTGCTGCAATAAACATATGAGTACAAGTGTCTTCATAGCAGCACGATTTGTAATCCATTGGGTATATACCCAGTAATGGGATGGCTGGGTCAAATGGTAATTCTAGTTCTAGATCCCTGAGGAATCGCCACACTGACTTCCACAATGGTTGAACTAGTTTACAGTCCCACCAACAGTGTAAAAGTGTTCCTATTTCTCCACATCCTCTCCAGCACCTGTTGTTTCCTGACTTTTTAATGATTTCCATTCTAACTGGTGTGAGATGGTATCTCATTGTGGTTTTGATTTGCATTTCTCTGATGGCCAGTGATGATGAGCATTTTTTCAGGTGTCTTTTGGCTGCATAAATGTCTTCTTTTGAGAAGTGTCTGTTCACATCCTTCGCCCACTTGTTGATAGGGTTGTTTGTTTTTTTCTTGTAAATTTGTTTAAGTTCCTTGTAGATTCTGGATATTAGCCCTTTGTCAGATGGACAGATTGCAAAAATTTTCTCCCATTCTGTAGGTTGCCTGTTCACTCTGACAGTAGTTTCTTTTGCTGTGCTGAAGCTCTTTAGTTTAATTAGATCCCATTTGTCAATTTTGGCTTTTGTTGCCATTGCTTTTGGTGTTTTAGACATGAAGTCCTTGCTCATGCCTATGTCCTGAATGGTATTGCCTAGGTTTTCTTCTAGGGTTTTTACGGTTTTAGGTTTAACATTTAAGTCTTTAATCCATCTTGAATTAATTTTTGTATAAGGTTTAAGGAAGAGATCCAGTTTCAGCTTTCTACATATGGCTAGCCAGTTTTCCCAGCACCATTTATCAAATACGGAATCCTTTCCCCATTTCTTCTTTTTGTCAGGTTTGTCAATGATCAGATAGTTGTAGATAAGTGGCATTATTTCTGAGGGTTCTGTTCTGTTCCATTGGTCTATATCTCTGTTTTGGTACCAGTACCATGCTGTTTTGGTTACTGTAGCCTTGTAGTATAGTTTGAAATCAGGTAGCATGATGCCTCCAGCTTTGTTCTTTTGGCTTAGGATTGACTTGGCAATGTGGGCTCTTTTTTGGTTCCATATGAACTTTAAAGTAGTTTTTTTTTTTTTGAAAGCATAGAAGAAAAATATTTAATTGACAGATCCTAAAAGTTTTCATTGCAGAATGTGATTATACAAAATGAAACTACATCACAACCACAACCATCAGAAAATTTCTTTTTTTTTCTTCAACTGATAGAGGAACCATTTATTTTATTTATTGATTGATTATTATTATACTTTAGGTTTTACGGTACATGTGCGCAATGTGCATGTTAGTTACATAGTATATGTGTGCCATGCTGGTGCGCTGCACCCACTAACTCGTCATGTAGCATTAGGTATATCTCCCAATGCGATCCCTCCCCCCTCCCCCCACCCCACAACAGTCCCCAGAGTGTGATGTTCCCCTTCCTGTGTCCACGTGTTCTTATTGTTCAATTCCCACCTATGAGTGAGAATATGCGGTGTTTGGTTTTTTGTTCTTGCAATAGTTTGCTGAGAATGATGATTTCCAATTTCATCCATGTCCCTAAAAAGGATATGAACTCGTCATTTTTTATGGCTGCATAGTATTCCATGGTGTATATGTGCCAAATTTTCTTAATCCACTCTATCATTATTGGACATTTGGGTTCTTTCCAAGTCTTTGCTATTGTGAATAATGCCGCAATAAACATACTTGTACATGTGTCTTTATAGCAGCATGATTTGCAGTCCTTTTCCAATTCTGTGAAGAAAGTCATTGGTAGCTTGATGGGGATGGCATTGAGTCTATAAATTACCTTGGCCAGTATGGCCATTTTCACTATATTGGTTCTTCCTACCCATGAGCATGAAATGTTCTTCCATTTGTTTGTATCCTCTTTTATTTCATTGAGCAGTGGTTTATAGTTCTCCTTGAAGAGGTCCTTCACATCCCTTGTAAGATGGATTCCTAGGTATTTTATTCTCTTTGAAGCAATTCTGAATGGAAGTTCACTCATGATTTGGCCCTCTGTCTGTTATTGGTGTATAAGAATGGTTGTGATTTTTGCACATTGATTTTGTATCGTGAGACTTTGCTGAAGTTGCCTATCAGCTTAAGGAGATTTTGGGCTGAGACAATGGGGTTTTCTAGATATACAATCATGTCATCTGCAAACAGGAACCATTTGACTTCCTCTTTTCCTAATTGAATACCCTTTATTTCTTTCTCCTGCCTAATTGCCCTGGCCAGAACTTCCAACACTATGTTGAATAGAAGTGGTGAGAGAGGGTGTCCCTGTTTTGTGACAGTTTTCAAAGGGAATGCTTCCAGTTTTTGCCCATTCAGTATGATATTGGCTGTGGGTTTGTCATAGATAGCTCTTATTATTTTGAGATATGTCCCATCAATACCTAATTTATTGAGAGTTTTTAGCATGAAGGGTTTTTGAATTTTGTCAAAGGCCTTTTCTGCATCTATTGAGATAATCATGTGGTTTTTGTCTTTGGTTCTGTTTATATCCTGGATTACATTTATTGATTTGTGTATGTTGAACCAGCCTTGCATCCCAGGGATGAAGCCTGCTTGATCATGGTGGATAAGCTTTTTAATGTGCTGCTGGATTCCGTTTGCCAGTATTTTATTGAGGATTTTTGCATCGATGTTCATCAGGGATATTGGTCTAAAATTCTCTTTTTTTGTTGTGTCTCTGCCAGGCTTTGGTATCAGGATGATGCTGGCCTCATAAAATGAGTTAGGGAGGATTCCCTTTTTTTCTATTGACTGGAATAGTTTCGAAGGAATGGTACCAGCTCCTCCTTGTACCTCTGGTAAAATTTGGCTGTGAATCCTTCTGGTCCTGGACTTTTTTTGGTTGGTAAGCTATTAATTATTGCCTCATTTTCAGAGCCTGTTTTTGGTCTATTCAGAGAGTCAACCTCTTCCTGGTTTAGTCTTGAGAGAGTGTATGTGTCGAGGAATTTTTCCATTTCTTCTAGATTTTCTGGTTTATTTGCGTAGAGGTGTTTATAGTATTCTCTGATGGTAGTTTGTATGTCTGTGGGATCAGTGATGATATCCCCTTTATCATTTTTTATTGTGTCTATTTCATTCTTCTCTCTTTTCTTCTTTATGAGTCTTGCTGATGGTCTATCAATTTTGTTGATCTTTTCAAAAAACTAGCTCCTGGATTCATTAATTTTTTGAAGGGTTTTTATGTCTCTATTTCCTTCAGTTCTGTTCTGATTTTAGTTATTTCTTGCCTTCTGCTAGCTTTTGAATGTGTTTGCTCTTGCTTTCCTAGTTCTTTTAATTGTGATGTTGGGGTGTCAATTTTGGATCTTTCCTGCTTTCTCTTGTGGGCATTTAGTGCTATAAATTTCCCTGTACACACTGCTTTGAATGTGAGCCAGAGATTCTGGTATGTTTGTCTTTGTTCTCATTGGTTTCAAAGAACATCTTTATTTCTGCCTTCATTTCGTTATGTACCCAGTAGTCATTCAGGAGCAGGTTGTTCAGTTTCCATGTAGTTGAGTGGTTTTGAGTGAGTTTCTTAATCCTGAGTTCTAGTTTGATTGCACTGTGGTCTGAGAGACAGTTTGTTATAATTTCTGTTCTTTTACATTTGCTGAGGAGTGCTTTACTTCCAAGTATATGGTCAATTTTGGAATAGGTGTGGTGTGGTGCTGAAAAGAATGTATATTCTGTTGATTTGGGGTGGAGAGTTCTGAGGATGTCTATTAGGTCCACTTGTTGCACAGCTGAGTTCAATTCCTGGATATCCTTGTTAACTTTCTCTCTCATTGATCTGTCTAATGTTGATAGTGGAGTGTTAAAGTCTCCCATTATTATTGTGTGGGAGTCTAAGTCTCTTTGTAGGTCTCTAAGGACTTGCTTTATGAATCTGGGTGCTCCTGTATTGGGTGCATATATATTTAGGACAGTTAGCTCTTCTTGTTGAATTGATCCCTTTACCATTATGTAATGGCCTTCTTTGTCTCTTTTGATCTTTATTGGTTTAAAGTCTGTTTTATCAGAGACTAGGATTGCAACCCCTGCCTTTTTTGTTTTCCATTTGCTTGGTAGATCTTCCTCCATCCCTTTATTTTGAGCCTATGTGTGTCTCTGCATGTGAGATGGGTTTCCTGAATACAGCACACTGATGGGTCTTGACATTTTAGGGCAGGCGTGGTGGTGACAAAATCTCTCAACATTTGCTTGTCTGTAAAGTATTTTATTTCTCCTTCACTTATGAAGCTTAGTTTGGCAGGATATGAAATTCTGGGTTGAAAATTCTTTTCTTTAAGAATGATGAATATTGGCCCCCACTCTCTTCTGGCTTGTAGAGTTTCTGCCAAGAGATCAGCTGTTAGTCTGATGGGCTTCCCCTTGTTCGTAACCCGACCTTTCTCTCTAGCTGCCCTTATCATTTTTTCCTTCATTTCAACTTTTGTGAATGTTACAATTATGTGTCTTGGAGTTGCTCTTCTCGAGGAGTATCTTTGTGGTGTTCTCTGCATTTCTTGAATTTGAATGTTGGCCTGCCTTGCTAGATTGGGGAAGTTCTCTTGGATAGTATCCTGCAGAGTGTTTTCCAACTTGGTTCCATTCTCCCCGTCACTTTCAGGTACACCAATCAGATGTAGATTTGGTCTTTTCACATAGTCCCATATTTCTTGGAAGCTTTGTTCATTTCTTTTTACCTTTTTTCTCTAAACTTCTCTTCTCACTTCATTTCATTCATTTGATCTTCCATCACTGATACCCTTTCTTCCAGTTGATCACATTGGTTACAGAAGCTTGTGCATTTGTTACGTAGTTCTTGTGTCATGGTTTTCAGCTCCACTAGGTCCTTTAAGGACTTCTCTGCATTGGTTATTCTAGTTATCCATTTGTCTAATTTTTTTCAAGGTTTTTAACTACTTTGCCTTGGGTTTGAACTTCCTCCTTTAGCTCAGAGTAATTTGATCTTCTGAAGTCTTCTTCTTTCAACTCGTCAAAGTCATTCTCGGTCCGGCTTTGTTCCATTGCTGGTGAGGAGCTGCATTCCTTTGGAGGAGGAGAGGTGCTCTGATTGTTAGAGTTTCTGGTTTTTCAGCTCTGTTTTTTCCCCATCTTTGTGATTTTATCTACCTTTGGTCTTTGATGATGGTGACATACAGACAGGCTTTTGGTGTGGATGTCCTTTCTGTTTGTTAGTTTTCCTTCTAACAGTCAGGACCCTCAGCTGCAGGTGTGTTGGAGTTTGCTAGAGGGCCACTCCAGACCCTGTTTGCCTGGGTATCAGCAGTGGAGACTGCAGAACAATGGATATTGGTGAACAGCAAATGTTGCTGCTTGATCTTTCCTGTGGAAGTTTTGTCTCAGAGGAGTACCCGGCTGTGTGAGGTGTCAGACTGCCACTACTGGGGGGTGCCTCCCAGTTAGACTACTCGGGGGTCAGGGACTCACTTGAGGAGGCAGTGTGTCCGTTCTCAGATCTCAAGGTGCATGCTGGGAGAACCACTACTCTCTTCAAAGCTGTCAGACAGGGACATTTAAGTCTGCAGAGGTTTCTGCTGCCTTTTCTTTGACTATGCCCTGCCCCCAGAGGTGTAGTCTACAGAGGCAGGCAGGCCTCCTTGGGCTGGGGTGGGCTCCACCCAGTTCGAGCTTCCCAGCCACTTTGTTTCCCTACTCAAGCCTCGGCAATGGTGGGTACCCCTCCCCCATCCTTGCTGCCACCTTGCAGTTTGATCTCAGGCTGCTGTGCCAGCAATGACTGAGGCTCTGTGGGTGTAGGACCCTCTGAGCCAGGCATGGAATATAATCTCCTGGTGTGCCATTTGCTAAGACTGTTAGAAAAGTGCAGTATTAGGGTGGTAGTGACCCGATTTTCCAGGTGCTGTCTGTCACCCCTTTCTTTGACTAGGAAAGGGAATTCCCTGACCCCTTGAGCTTCCCAGGTGAGGCAATGCCTCACCCTGCTTCAGCTCATTCTCAGTGTGCTGCACCCACTGTCCTGCACCCACTGTCTGACACTCCCCAGTGAGATGAACCTGGTACGTCAGTTGGAAATGCAGAAATCACCCGTCTTCTGCATCACTCACACTGGGAGCTGTAGACTGGAGCTTTCCTATGTGGCCATTTTCTTTTTCTTCTTTTTTTTAATTATACTTTAAGTTCTAGGGTATGTGTGCACAATGTGCAGGTTTGTTACATATGTATACATGTGCCATTTTGGTGAGGATTTTTTTTCTTGATGATTTGTTTGAGTTCCTTGGAGATTCTAGATACTAATCCTTTGTTGGGTGCACAGTTTACAAATATTTTCTTCCACTCTTTGGTTTGTCTGTTTATTCTGCAAATTATTTCTTTTGCTGTGCAGAAGGTTTTTAGTTTAATTAGGTTTCACTTACTTACTTTTTCTTTCTATTGAATTTGCTGCTGTGTCTTAGCTATGAATTCTTTTCCTAAGCCAGTCTCCAGAATAGTATTTCTAGTGTTGTCTTCTAGAATTTCTACAGTTTCACATCTTTCTTAGATTTAAGTTTTTTATCCATCATGGGTTGATTTTTGTATAAGGTGAGAGATGGGGATGCAGTTTCATTCTTCTACATGTGGCTTGTCAGTTTTCCCAACACCATTTATTGAATAGGGTGTCCTTTCCCCAAGTTACATTTTTTAATGCTTTGTCAAAGATCAGTTGGCTGTAAGTATTTGGCTTTATTTCTGGGTTCTCTATTCTGTTCCATTGCTCTAAGTGCCTGAAATTTATACGATTTTCTATTTTGGGTGAGACTGGGTAGTTTGAGGTTTTAGAAAATTGGCACATTTCTTCTGTGTTGCCTAATTTACGTGTGTAAAATTGTTCATAGTACTCTGTATTTATCATTTAAAGCAGGGGTTCCCAAACCCTGGGCTGCAGACTGGTACCAGCCCATGACCTGTTAGGAACTGGGCCACATAGCCAGAGGTGAGCAGTGATCGAGTGAGAATTACAACCTGTCTCCTGTCAGATCAATGGCAGCTTTAGAGTCTCATAGGAGTGCAAACCCTATTGTGAACTGTGCATGCAAAGGATCTAGGTTGCGTGCTCCTTATGAGAATCTAACTAATGCCCGGTGATCTGAGTTGGAACAGTTTCTTCCTGAAACCACCCACTCCCCAACTTTCCCTCAGTCCATGGAAAAATTGTCTTCCAAAAAACTTGTCTCTGGTGCCAAAAAGGTTTGGGACCACTGATGTAAAATGCTTTAGGATCTTTAGTTATATGATCTGTTCCATTTATGATATTGCTATTTTTTGTCCTTTCTCTTTATATCTTTGTCAGTCTCATAAGAAGTTTATTAATTTGTCAATCTTTACAAAAGCCATCATTCTGTTACTTTGATTTTCTTTATTGTTTTTGGTTTTTAGATTCATTAAGATTTTTTTCTTATTCTTATTTGCTTTCTTCTGCTTGCATCAAATTTATTTTTTCTTCTTTTTGTAGTTTCTTCATATGAGAGCTTAAATTTTTAATTTGAGATCGTTCTTATTTTCCAATGCAATAAGACTGGACCTTTGAAAAAGATGCAGTATATTCTTGCTACTAGAAAAAATTACTTATAATACAATTATGTAGATAGGCTGAAAGCAAAAGGAAAAAAACATGTATTGCATGCAAACCCCAATTTGAAATAGAACAAGAGTGGCTATATTAATATCAGGTAAAGTGCCATAAATTTACCTTCAATATTGCTTTAGCTTTATTGCATACAATTTGATGTGTTGTATTTTCTCTTTCGTTATTCTACATAATTTTTTTGAGAATTTTTTTTTTACCCATTAATTATTTAGAAGCGTGGTGTTTAATTTCAAAACTTTTGGAGATTATTCTTCTTTGTTTATGTTATTTATTTATAGATTGATTCTATTATAATCTGAGGAAAAATATGTATAAATTCAATTCTTTTACATATGTTTTGTTTTTGTGGCCCAGAGTGTAGTCTATATCAGTGATTACTTCATGGAAGTTTGAATAGAATGTGATGTGTATTCTGTTGTTGTTACATAGTGTTTTATTAATGTACACATAGATTATATTGGTTGATGATGATGTTCAGTTTTCTATATCATTACATAATTTTTCTTATTTCTATCAATTGCTGAGAAATATTTCTCAATGTTTCCAACTATAAATGTAATTTTTTCCCTATAATGCTATTAGTATTTGCTTCATGTATTTTGAAGCTTTCTCGTTTGGTACAGAGACATTTAAATGGCTACATTTTCTTTATGGATTTACATCATAATGTAATGTTGTTACTTGTTCCTAGTAATTTTCTTTGCTTTAAATTTTACTTTACCTGTTATTAATATAGTCATTCCTGTTCTCTTTTAAAATTAGAGTTTATATGCTAGATATATTTTTTCTTTCTTTTTGCTTTCAGCCTGTCTAAATAATTACATTTGAAGTGATTTTCTTGTAGTAATCATATACTTGGTGCTTTTAAAAAAAGAACCCTATCTGACAATATCTAATTGGTAAATTAGGTATAATACAATTTCATTAATTATTGTTATGCTAGTGCTAAAATTTGATGTTGAATCTCATTGTTGATTCAGGGGCATGAAAATTTGGCTCTTTGTTAGGCAACACTGACATCGAAGGGGAAAACAGAGGATTGATTAGCAGTGCATTGCACCAACTTGTTTCTTTCATTGCTGCTTACTGGGGTTTATATCCTCACTTGTCCTTGTTGACATTAGTGGAATGGAAGACTTAGTCCCAACTAGAACCCCCTAATACCACCTCCTTCTGCCTTGATGCTGCTATTTGAAATTGTATGATCAGCATCTTCCTACATCCACTAATATCAATGGAGGGGAAATCAGAGTGCTGAACTGCATCATTTTGCAGGCCTCACACCACGACTTTGTGGGATGATGATGTTGAATTTTATCTGGTCCCTACCAACAAGAGGCTTGTGAAAAGGAAAGTGCTAAGTAGCACCAAATAACATCCCCTCATTTGTGCTAGGTGAGGGTGGAAGTGGAGCTTCCTACTGGGCCCTGTTGACACCACCCTTGCAAAAACAGAGCTCTGACTAACACTGCTTGGCACTGCCCCATTGTTGCCTCTTTGACACCTCATTACATTAGGTCAGGATGAATGATCTGCTCCAACTTGGGCTGTGCTGATGTTTATGGGGAAAGTGGAGTGCCCAGTAACACCAGCTCACACCACCTATTGTTTCAGGGTAGGAAGAAGTGCCGTCCACTATGCCATTGCTGAAAGCAGTGCGCCCACTAGTGTCATCCTGTTGCTTTTGGAGAGGGTGTAAGTTCAGCTCCTTGCTGAGATCCACTGAAACCATCTTTCATAATAGCAGGGTTCTAACTCACATCACCTGTTGTTTTTGGGTAGAGGTGGCAGTTTAGCTCCTTAATGGTTCCTACTGACACCAGGAGTTGGAAGAGAAGTGTTCTTCCTAGTAGTACCCCATTACTGTCTCATGGGGGTGGAATCTCAACTTTCTGCTGCGACCCACAGCACAACAGTGGGGAAAGCAAAGTGCTGACTAGCTTTGCCATTTACTGCTCATTCTGCTTTATTTTGCTGCTAGGTAGAGGTGGAAGCCCAACTTCCTGCTTGGTTCCACTAACACCACACAAGTGAGGGAATTAAAGTACCCTCTCCCAGGACCAAGCAGGGAGTGGAAGTTCAATTTCTTCATTGCGACCCCTTAACACCACCTTTTTTTTCCTATGTCTGTTAGTAATTCTGAGTTGGTTTCTCCAGTGCCCTGTCTAACATATGGAAGGCAAAAAGGAAACACAGGGAGCACATCAAGTTTCTAATATTTCAAGATTCCTAAGCAGTCCACCCTCTTCTTTCCATCCTTCCCATCCTTCAGAGTTGTTTTATGTTTTGTTATGTCCATATTTTTTATTTGTGTGAGAGAAGCCTAGAGGAGATAGAAACTACTCTATCCTGAAAGGAATCCAGCAGTATATTTTTAAATTTAGTTTTCTTCTTTCTATTAGAATATGAAGACATAATTGGTTTTTTTTTAGGGGGAGATTTTAGTTTTTCCCCCTTGTCATTAAGACGCATTGCCTCTCATCATCAACATTGAGCATTTACAATGTACTAGGCATTATAGAACATATAGAAAATGTCCCTGCTCTTGAGAAGCTTGCACCCTAAAAGAAAATAAAACTTTCAAAATAGCATTGTTTTGTTTGCTGTTTTTTGAAAAGTGTTAAAGGGCTATTCTGTAGAGTGAGCTTTGAGTATAACTTAGCCCCATCATTATTTAAAAAACAGAGGAAGAAAAAGATAATAGATTTTAAAGGTAGAAAATGACAGACCATTCAGAATAGGTAGAACTTAAACACAATCTCATTAACTAAAGAGAGATTTGCTGCAATAAATAGGATGAGGAAAATAGTTTGTGGAATGCAAGCAAGGGAAGCATGGTATTTTAGACATTGACTGGAGCCAGAAATATTATGTGGTCTTTTTCCAAGTACATGGCCACCAAGTAGGAATGGTTAGTGATAAGACAGAGGACTAAAAAAGGCAGGTAATTTTGTGCACCTGATACATAGAAAGAATAAAGGATCAGAATTGAAGGCAGACTATAACAGTATCAAAAAATTCTTCTAAAATAAATGTGATTCAGAAGCACAAAACTTACAGTTAATACTACCCAGTGTCATGATGGGCCAAAAACACTGTGGCTTCCTAAGTTAGAAAATGCTGTATACCAACATTTTAAATGGAACATATTACCCTTATAAAAATCAATCTCTCCCTCCCTCCCAAAAAATAATAACTCATTTTTTCAGAATGGGAGAAGCAGAAGGGAACATGGGAAATTATTGAAAACAGTAGTTATGTTAATAATATTTTCCTTATGATAATCTTTGTGTTTAAACTTGGTAAAAAGCCCATTAGCTATCAAGAGAAAATAAATAAATTTCTAAAAATATACAATTTCTTTTAGAGAAGTTTCAGAACCAAAAGACGAACTTACATGGAAAACTATAGAAACCACAGTTGAAATGTCTACTCATAAAACTTTTACTCTACTTACATAAACAGTATATGTGTTCTTAACAACTAAACTCGAATTGCTCATGAAAATGTTTAAGACATTAAACAAAGCTAGCTATCATCTCAAATACAAGGTATTTTTTGTTTTACTGCTGTGCTATCTATAAAGTATATATAGTATATTAAAGTGTGTGTGTGTATATATATATATATATATATAGTAATGGATATCAAGCAATTTGCTTTTACTGCATTTTTAATTTTTCATTTTTTCTTAGGTTGCCTAAACCATTTAAATACAAATAAAATGAGTGTAGCAAAAAATAATAAACACAAACAGCAGACAACTTTACAAATAATAGAATGTAAAACATTTCTGCCCTTATCCAGAGTAAATTGAGTCACAACTTTGTTGAAAGGAACACTTCTGCAGCTGTAATCAAAGGTATGCACATTGAAGTCGAGCATTCCACAGATAGACATGGTTCAACATGTGGTATCCGTAGTGTACCTGTTTCTATTACAGCCTTGTAAGTGATTCATACCTGAAAGTATTCACAATTGCTACATCTGTGACTGGAACCAATTATCCCTTTGATTTCCCACCAGGACAAACTGATATGTAGGCAGTTTTTCTTTGCTTAGACATGGAAGCAGTTTTACACTGGCCCTTGTGAAGCCACAGTGTACAAAAAGTACCATTCCAAACATATAACTTGTGTAAAAATTTTACATCTGCATATTGTCTACCTCAAGGTGAAAACATTTAACTCCATAAAAATATTCACCGGCTCTAGTCCCCTAACATTAAACATAAAAAATCACATGGGAAATATAGAAATTCAAATAAAAGTAACAGGTTTTTATCAAATTAAAAAACTGTCATAAATTATAAAGAAGAAAACTACTTGTGGGGCAGCATGGAGGAAAAATGATCTACTGTGTAAATTTTAGAATGAGGCTGACGAAAGTTGAAAGACTGTTTAATTTTCTCCTCCTTCTCTTGCTTCAGCTTCATCTCCTTGGGTATCTGATGTCCACAATGTCAAGCCATTTCTCAGTAGTTTCAAAACTACTGTGCTGTCTTTGTATGGCTCTGCACTAAATGTGTCAAATTCAGCAATGGCTTTATCAAAAGCTGTCTTTGTAAGAGAGCAGGCTTTATCTGGGGAGTTCAGAATCTCATAATGGAATACAGAAAAATTAAGGGCCAGACCCAATCTGGTAGGATATGTTGGTTGCATTTCCTTTTTGCTGATTTCAAAAGCTTCTCTGTATGCTTGTTGTGACTGATCCACAATCTCTTTCTTGTCATCACCAGAAGAAACCTCAGCTACAAAACCATAGTAGTGTCCTTTTATTTTCAAATGGAAGACTTTGCTCTCTGTAAAGCATTGGGGATCAAGTACATTTCCAAAAGAGATAGTGCTTTATTGCAGATATGTCTTAGCTCAGTCTCAATTTTATCTCTGTACTTTTGAGCTAATTGCTTTTTTTTTTCAGCACCTTCCCTCATTTGTTTAATACTTAAAAGACCCTCCAAGATGACCTATGGGCTCCTTCAACAATTTTATAAGTAATTGAAAGAAGATTCCTCTCCTCCTTGGATAATTCAGCTCCTTGCTCAGTGATAGACTTCATGCAGGCTGCCATGTCATCATATTGCTTAGCTTGCTCCACTAGTTTGGCCTTCTGAACCAACTCATATTTATCTATGACTGGATGTTCTGTGTCTGGAGTGGGTGGTGGCAGATGAACTGGGGCTTAGCAGTCTCTGGGTGGCAGTGGCGGCAGGAGCGAGGCTGAGATTCTACAATTAATTTTCATTTTTTTTTGTTATGTATGTACGTATTTATTTTTAAACATTTAAAAAATTTCCATAGCTTTTGAGGTACATGTGGTTTTTGGTTACATGAATGAACTGTGTAATGGTGAAGTCTAATATTTAAGTGCACCATCACTAGAGCAGTGTAGGTTGTACTCAATATGTAGTTTATTCCTCACCCACCTCTAAACCTCTACTTTCTGAGTCTTCAAAGTACATTATACCACTCTTTATGCATTTACATACACATAGCTTAGCTCCCAGTTATAAGTGAGAACATACAGTATTTTTTATCCATTCTTGAGTTACCTAACTTAAAATAATGGCCTCCACCTCCATCCCATCCAAATTCCTGAAAAAGACATATTTTATTATTTTTTATGGTTGGGTAGTATTCCATGTTGTACATATACCACATTTTCTTTATACACTCATTGGTCAATGGGCACTTAAGCTGGTTCCATATCTCTGTGATTGTGAATTGTGCTACAATAAACATGCATGCAGTTGTCTTTTGGTATAATGGCATGTTTTGTTTTTTTTTTTTTCCTTTGAGTAGATATCCAGTAGTGGGATTCCTGGATTGAACAGTAGATCTACTTTTAGTTCTTGAAGGAATCTCCACACTGTCTCTCATAGAGGTTGTACTAGTTTACATTCCCACCAGCAGTGTATAAGTGTTCCCTTTCCACCACATTCACACCAACATGTATTGTTTTTAAACTTTTTAATAATGGTCATTCTGCAAGGGTAAGGTGGTATCTCACTGTGGTTTTAATTTGCATTTCCCTAAAATTAGCGATGTTGAGCATTCTTTCATATGTTCATTGGCCATTTGTATATCTTATTTTGAGAAATGCCTATTCATGTCATTTGCCTACTTTTTAATGGGAT
This sequence comes from Pongo pygmaeus, assembly GCF_028885625.2. NCBI lineage: Eukaryota > Metazoa > Chordata > Mammalia > Primates > Hominidae > Pongo > Pongo pygmaeus. The sequence continues at coordinate 76,428,663 of NC_072396.2, read as the reverse complement.
TCTTTTCTTGCTGATTTGTTTGTGTTCCTTGTAGATTTTGAATATTAATCCTTTGTCAGATGTATGCTTCACAAATATTTTCTCCCACTCTGTGGGTTTTCTGTCTACTCTGCTGATTATTTCTTTTTCTGTGCAGAAGATTTTTAGTTGAATTAGGTCCTATTAATTAATTAATTTATTTTTGCACTTGCTTTTGGGGTCTTAGTCATAAATTCCTTGCCAGGCCAATGTCCAGAAGAGTTTTTCCTGGATTTTCTTCTAGAAATTTTATTGTTTCATGTCTTAGATTTTAATCTTTGATCCAGTTTGAGTTGATTTTTTTATAAGATGAGAGATGGGGATCCAGATTCATTCTTCTACATGTGAAAATCCAGTTTTCTCAGCACCACTTATTAAGTAAGATGTCCTTTCCCCAATTTATGCTTTTGTATGCTTTGTCGAAGATCATGCTTGTAAGTATTTGGTTTTATTTCTGGGTTATATATTCTGTTCCATTAGTCTATGTATTGACTTTTATACCAGCACCATGTTGTTTTGGTAACTACAGCTTGGCAGTGTAATTTGAAGTCAGGTAATGTGATGCCTCCAAATTAGTGATTTTTGCTTAGGATTGCTTTTGCCATTTAGGCTCTTATTTGGTTCCATGTGAATTTTAGGATTCCTTTTTTTCTAATTCTGTGAGAAAAAATGTTTGTATTTTGATAGAAAATACATTGAATCTGCAGTTTGCTTTGGGCAGTATGGTCATTTTCATGATATTGATTCTTCTAATCCATGAATATGAGATGTGTTTCTATTTGTGTCATCTATGATTTCTTTCAGCAGTGTCTTATAGTTCTTACAGAGATATTTTACCTCCTTGGTTAAGTATATTCCTATGTTTTTTTTTTTTTTTGCAACTATTTTAAAAGGGACTGAGTTCTTGATTTGATTCTCAACTTTGTTGTTGGTGGTGTATAGTGGTGCTAATGATTTGTGCATATTGATTTTGTAACCTGAGACTTTACTGAACTCATTGATTGAATCTAGGAGTTTTTTGGAGGAGGTTTTAGGGTTTTCTAGTTATACAATCACATCATTGGCCAACAGAGATAGATTGACTTCCTCTTCTCCAATTTGGATTATCTTCCTTTCTTCCTTCCTTCCTTTCTTCCTTCCTTCCTTCTTTCCTTCCTTCCTTCCTTTCTCTCTTTTTTCTTTCTTCTTTCTTTCTCTCTCTTTCTTTCTTTTCCTTTCCTTTCCCTTTCTTTTCTTTTCTTTTCTTTTCTTCTTTTCTCTTTTCTTTTCTTTTTTCTTTGTTTCTCTTGCCTGATTTCTCTGGCCAGGACTTTCAGTCCCATGTTGAACAGAAGAGCTGAGTGTGGACATCTTTGTCTTGTTCTAGTTCTCAGGGAGAATGCTTTCAACTTTTCCCTATATGATGTTGCCTGTGGGTTTTTCATATATGCCTTTATTATTTTGAGTTATGTCCCTTCTATGTCTAGTTGGTCGAATGTGTTTTTCATAAAAGAATGCTGGATATTATCAAATGCTTTTTCTGCATCCATTGAGATAATCATATAGTTTTTGTTTACAATTCCATTTATATAATTTATCATATTTATTGACTTGCATATGTTAAACCATCCCTGCATGCCTGGGATGAAATCCACTTGATTGTGGTGTATTGTGTATTATCTTTTTGATGTGCTATTGGATTCAGTTTACTAGTGTTTTGTTGAGGATTTTTGCATCTATGGTCATCAGGGATATTGAGCTGTAGTTTCCTTTTTTTGTTATTTTTTTTCCTAGTTTTGGTATCAGAGTGATATTGCTTTACAGACTGAATTATGAATTATTTCCTCTTTCTTAATCTTTTGAAATAGTTTTAGAAGAATTCTTCTAAATTCTTCTTTGAATGTCTGGTGGAATTCAGCTGTGGATCTATCTGGCCCTGGAATTTTTTTGTTAGCAATTTTTTTTATTACTGATTTAATTGCACTGATTGTTATTGGTATATTCAAGGTTTCTTTTTCTTCCTGGTTTAATCTAGGAGGGTTGTATATTCCCAAGAATTTATTCATTTCCTTTACATTTTCTACTTTGTGTGCATAGAGCGTTCATAGAAGTCTTGAATGATCTTTCGTATTCTGTGGTGTTGATTTTAATATCTTCATTTTCATTTGTAATTGAGTTTATTTGAATCTTTTCTTGGTTAATCTAACTAATGGACTATCAATTTTGTTTATCTTTTCAAAGAGGCAATTTTTTGTTTCATAGATGTTTTGTATTTTTTTTCTATTTCATTTAGTTTTACTCTGATCTTTGTTATTTCTTTTGTTCTGCTAGTTTTATGTTTGATTTCTTTTTGTTTTTCTAGTTCCCTGAGGTGTGACATTAGGTTGTCAATTTGTTATCTTTTGGACTTTTTGATATAGCTATTTAGTGCTATAAACGTTCATCTTAACACTGCTTTTGTTGTATCTCAGAGGTTTTGGTAACTTGCATCACTATTATCACTCATTTTAAAGAATTTTCAAATTTTCATCTTGATTTTACTGTTAACCCCCAAACCATTCAGGGGCAGATTGTTTAATTTCCATATATTTGTGTAATTTTGAGTGTTCCTTTTAGAGTTTATTTTTAGTTTTATTCCACTGTGGTCTGAGAAGACACTTTGTATAATTTTGATTTTTGAAATTTGTGAAGGCTTGTTTTGTAGCCTATCATATGGTCTGTCTTGAAGATGGTTCCATGTGCTAATGAGAAGAATGTATATTCTGCAGTTCATGAGTTGAGTGTTCTGTAAATATCTGTGAGGACTATTTATTCCACAGTGCAGCTTAAGTTCACTGTTTCCTTGCTGACACTCTTCCTTGATGATCTGTCTAATGCTGTCAGTGATGTGTTAAAGTCCCCCACTATTATTGTGTTGCTGCCTATCTCATTTCTTAGGTCTAGTAGTAATTGTTTTATGAATCTGGGAGCCACAAAATTAGATATGTATATATTTAGATTGTAATATCTTCTTGTTGGATTGATCCTTTTATCCTTATTAAATGACCTTATTTGTCTTGTTTTATTGTTGTTGCCTTAAAGTCTACTTTATCTGATATAAGAAAAACTACTGCTGCTTGCTTTCTGTTTCCATTTATGTGGAATATCTTTTTCCACCCCTTTATCTAACACTAACTTTTAATCTTGATTTTATATGAATCCCTAGGTGTTAAGTGAGTCTTTTGTAGACAACAGATATTTGGTTTGTGATTTTTTAATCCATTCTGTCAATCTGCATCTTATAAGTGAAGCATTTAGGCCATTTGCCTTCAACATTAATATTGAGATATGAGGTATTGTTCCAGTCGTTATGTTGATTTTTATCTTTACATGTTGTTTTTTTCATTGTGTTATAGTTTTATAGAACCTAAGAGTTTTATGATTTTAAGAGGTTGTATTCTGGTGCATATTAAACTTTTGTTTCAAGATTTAGCACTCCTTTTATCATTTCTTATAGGGCTGGTCTGGTACTGACAAGTTGTCTCAGCATTTGTTTGTCTGCAAAATGCTTTATTTCTTCTTCATTTATAAAACTTAATTTACTGGATACAAAAATCTTGACTGACAATTGTTGTGTTTAAAGAGGTTAAATACAGTACCCAAATCTCTTCTGACTTGTAATATTTCTGCTGAGAAGCCTACTGTTAGTCTGATAGGATTTCCTTTATAGGTTTCCTGATGTTTTTATCTCACTGCTCTTAGAATTCTTTTCTGCATTTTGATTTTAGATTGCCTGATGACTACATGAGTTGGTGATGTTCTTTTTGCAAGGAATCTCTGAGATTTTCTTTAAACTTCTTATATATGGATAGCTAAACCTCTAGAAAGGCTAGGAAAGTTTTCCTCAATTATTCTATCAAATGAGTTTTCCAAATTTTTGCTTTCTCTTCTCCCTCAGTAACACCAATTATTCTTAGGTTTGGCCATTTTACATAATCCTATATTTCTAAGATACTTTGTTCATTTCTTTTGATGCTTTTTTCTTTATTTTTGTCTGATTAAGTCAATTCAAAAGTCTTGTCTTTGAGCTCTGAAATTCTTTCTTTTACTAAGTCTAGTCTAATGTTGAAACATTCCACTTCATTTTGTAATTCCCTAAATGTGTTTTTCATTTCCAAAAGTTCTGATTGGTTTTTCTTTAAAATATCTATCTTTTTAGATTATATTTACTCATATCCTGAATTCCTAAAAAGTATCTTTATGTTAGTTTTCACCTTTCTCGTGTATATTTTTGAATAGCTTAATAATCAACATTTGGAATTACTTATCTTGTATTTAAAGGATTTTATTTTTGTTTGAATCCATTGATGGTGAGATAGTGTGATCTTTTGCAAGTATTCTAGACTGTTTTGTAATATGGCCAGAATTATTTTTCTGTTTCTCATTTGGGTAGACTATTTCTTCTAATTAGTCTTGAATTTATTTTTGATTTGACCATATGGCTTTCTAAAATTTCTTTTTCCCCCTTAATGATGTGACTTTAATGTTTACAGTTTATTGCAGCCTTGTTTGGCTCTTTTTGCTTTCAGAGGTGAAGGCTCTGCATGAGTTCCTTGGTTATAGAGAGTCCATGTACCATGGCTTTCTTAAATCCTGTTTGTAGTAGCAATGTGCTCAGTGTGCAAGCAAATTTACTGTCTCCTATGAAGTTGAAATGAAAGAGGTCTTTTGAAGCTTATCTTGTTCCCTCAGAGCGTGCACTTTTTTAAAAATTTATTTTTTCCCCTGTATTTTGTTTCCAGGTTGAATAGTTCGGGCTTCAGAGGAATGAGAGTGGTATCCCTGGTTAGAAACCAGTGGTGGCTAAAGCAGGTGGGTAAATGCAATACCCAGTGGTGAGGAGAGGTCCCAACCTGACAGAGGTGGCTGGGGGATCTCCCAGTTAATCACACTGAGGTCCTTTCACAGGGAAGTGAGAGAACCACCTCAGCTCCCCTGACAGGCCAGCAGGAAAACAATCTGCCTCCCAGTTACACTCCTGTCACAGTGTTCCAGCTATTCAGATCAGACAGGCACCTCTTTTCATGCGCACGAATGCTGTTGTTCAATGTAAAGAGAGATTGTGGTTCTACTCCTAGTGCATGTCTGAACATGGAGGGACATTCCTCCTTTGGGGATTTCATCACCCTGAAGTGTTCCAGAAAGGCTGTCTACAGGTTCACCCATGCCGAGCTCCCATGGGAGAAACCCCAGCTTTTCCAATACCCTTCGCAAGCACCAGTGCTGTCAGACTGTTGAGGTAGAGCCACATAGCTTTTCAGACTGAGCCCAGCACTGCATCTGTACTTCTGCTGAAAGAAACTTCTCACATGCAGAAAGTCCCAACTTTGACATAGGTGGCTGGGGGAACTCTCAGTGAAACACACTGAGGTCTTATCAGAGTGAAAGGAGAGAGCCACCTCAACGCCTCTGCCAAACCAGCAGGAGAGTGGTCCACTTCCTAGTCACACTCTTGACCCAGTGTCCAGGCTATTCAAATCAGACAGGCACATCTTTTCATCTGCAATGAGGTTGATGTTTTAAATAGAGAGGTACTGTGACTCTACTTTTTATGCAAGCCTGAACCTGAAAGGCACTCTTCCTGTGGGAATGCAGTCACTCTGAAGTGCTCCAGAAAGGCTGTCTATAGGTGTACCCCTGCTGAGCTTGCATGGGAGAAGCCCCAGCTGTGTCTGCAGTAGTGGACAAGGGGAACAAATGTTCCCTTCTCCAAAAATCTTCATGAGCACCAGGGCTGCCTGAATGTTGGGGTAGAGCTACAGATTTTCCCTACTGAGCCCAGCACTGCATCTGTAATTCTGCTGAAAGAAACTTCCCACAAGCAGAAAATTATGGGACTCAAGCACTGCCATCTAAATTCTTTTTTCTCACAGGTATGTGGTGCACTCTCCCTTCCCCTAGGAGTAGGAGTCCCTGAGCACCAGACTCCTGTAGATGCTGCTGTTCCCCTGGTTCTAGCTGCCCAGTGGAGCTGCCATACTCCAGGCTGGTGTTGGAGAATGTTGGCAAGGGATTCAGTGATGTGACTTTTCCTCAAGTCTCTCAGCAGCAGGTACCAGCACCAGCTCCAATGGGTGTAGCAGGAGAGTGATGTGAAATTATTTGGTTATAAATAGCTTTAGTGTATTGGGTTTATCAAATGCTGGTTGTAGTAGTAATAAACTCATCATGTGGACATACTTCTGATTAACCATGGTGCTGCAGGCAATGGTGATAGCTGAGGCTATGCTATCAGGTTTTCTCCTTCCTGGGTGCTGTAGTATTCTACCTGGAGATTCTGTAATGGACTGTGTCAATTGGCCTCCAGCCAGGAGATGGCTTCTGCAAAAGAGTGCCAGCCACAGTGGTAGCAGTGAGACTTGTGCCTGCCTTATGTTACCATGAGGAGGTACTCTGGTGCCTCAGGCAATGGGTGGGGTCATAGAGCTCCCAAAAGTTTCTGTCCTTTGTGTTAAACTACCAGGTCAGGTAGAGGAGCAAAGCCAAGTGGAAGCTGGGTCAGACAAATTTGTGCTCTGGCTCTCCATGTGCAGGGCAAGCAGTGGCCCCAGTGAATATTGGTTGACAGTTCTCTGGAAATTTGGGTAATGTTCCAGGGAGGAGCAAAATGGTCTTTGTTGCACAGAAGAGTTCGTACATGGGGTGGTGAGTAGCAGGTGGCAGTAAGCCCCACTCAGCTCCTAGACACTTGGCAAGTCAGGTCTCACACCTACAGTATTCCACTAGCAGCAGCTAGCTAATTTCCAGGAAGTCTGCACTCAGAATCCAAAACTGCCCCAGGCCATAAGCCTTTCCACCGAGCAACCACAGCTTTCAGGCCACACCCCTCCTGGTCTGCCCATCTAGCCAGGGCATCCAGCTCCTGCACTTGCAGCTGCAGCCCACTTCCCATTTGCCTCCAAGTTCTGGCCAAAGGAGTTCATCCCCACTCAAAATTATGTCATGAATCTCAGTTGGGGGTTTCCCTCAACCTGTGACCACCACTTGAGTTAGCTGGAAGAATTCTGCAGTGTCCCCTGTGAGGTAGAATCAGAAATGGCCCCCTTCATCTACACTAGAGACTGGGAATGGAAGCAAAGCTCTTCTCACTGCTCCTACTTTTATTTTCCCCACTGTTCCCTAAATCAGTTCCAGTGCTGAGTAGGGTTAAAATCTTCCCCAGTGGCCTGGATTGGCAGGTTTTCTGATGGGAATGTGTATCATACAGGCAGTTTATCCCTCTCTCACACTCTGAGAACCTGAAGCTTTCTGCCTGGCTCATTGTGTAAGCTGCAGCCTGTTGCTTCTTTCAAAATGTTTGTAGTTTCTTTCAGCTTTCCTGTAGAGTTCCTGCAATGCTTCTTGGAAAAAAGTTCACAGCATGAATCTCTATATACTATTTTGCCTTTCCAAGTTGGGGAGGCATGCTAATAATGCCTCCAATCTGCCGTCTTGAAAAAAAAATAAAACTTCTGCACTAATTTTTGTATACTAATTGTGGTTCAAGAATCATACTAATTTGACATTAATTTGCATAATCTGCTCAGAGATTACTTTGGACTTTACATGTACACAATTTTGTCACTTGAATAATGGCAGATTTTTGTTTTCTTTTACAATCATTGTACCTTTTATGACTTTTTATTGCTTATTGCACTGCTTAAGACCTTCATTGCACTAATGAATTAATGTGGTGAGAGTGGACAACCTTCTTGTGTTTTGAAACTGTATATCAATTCATTTAATATTTTCACATGGAGTTTCTGTTATCTACAAAGGTTTCAAATATATTCTGCTCCTAATGGAGTTCCCTTTTGCCACAATGTTTTCAAAATTTAAAAAAAATTATGCATATGTATTGGGTTATACCAAATACATTTTCTCTGTCTTTATTTCCTTATTATGTGAATTATATTGATTATTAAACTTTTAAAGCAATCATATTTCTGGACTAAATTTCACAGGGATATGAAATACAGTAATTTTTATATATCTCTGTATACTGCCAGCTTTTATTATGTTTAGAATTTTGTATCTATATTCATGATCTACATTAGTTTTAAATGATCTTCTCACATTGTAACAGTCCTATTTTCAGATCAAAGTTATGCTGGTTTTATAAAACAGTTTAGGAACTATATGATGTATATTCTCTGGAAAATTTTGTATAACATTGGTAATATTTATTATTTAATTATTTGAAAAAATTTACCAGCTAAGCCATCTTGATTTGAAATTATCTTTATAGGACAATGTATAACAAGGAATTCAGTTTATTCAAAGACTATTCAGATTAGTATGTTTTCTTTTGTTATTTTTTCCAACAAATTTATCCACTTAGTCTTAGATATTGGATTTGTTTGCATACAGCTATTTATAGTATTCTATTATATTTTTAAACGTAGAATCACTAAGGGTGATCACTTTTTTATTCATAGTTTTGATAATTTGTATTTTATTTAAATTTTACTTTATCAATTGTTTTAAATAAAATATTTGCTTATTTCCTCTATTATATGTTTGTTTCTATTTTACTTATTTTTACCTTTTTTAACTTTTATGTTCAAGGGTACAAGTGCAGGCTTGTTACACAGGTAAACTTGTGTCATGGGAGTTTGTTGTACAGATTATTTCATCACCCAGGTATTAAGCCTAGTACACACTAGTTATTTTTCCTGATCCTCTCCCTCCTCCCACCCTCCACCCTCTGAAAGGCTCCAGTGTGTGTTGTTCTACTCTATGTGTCCATATGTTCTCATCATTTAGCTCCCACTTATAAGTGAGAACATGCAGGATTTGGTTTTCTATTCCTGCATTAATTTGCTAAGGATAATGGCCTCAAGCTCTGTCCATGTTGCTGCAATGGACATTAAATTGTTTTTTATGGCTGCATAGTATTCCAAAGTGTATATGAACCACATGTTCTTTATCCAGTCTATCACCAATGGGCATTTAGGTTGATTCCAACTCTTTGCTATTGAGAATAGTGCTGCAATCCATATGTGTGCCTGAGACTCCTTGGGAAAAATAGAGGAGGTGTCACAGACCCCATTTTGGGAAAAAACCTGTTTTCCTCATGAAACTCAAGGAATTTAAAGCAGATACATTTCTTTCAAACTCTAAGGCTAAATATACTTTTAGGGATAGCAAATGGCAATTATGGGTGAATACTCAACTCTTTGCACATTTGGATTAGAGAAGCATGCACTTTGCCGCCTAGAAAATATGGAAATGTCCCCACTGTCTGCTGAGAGGTGACTCCCATGGGAGGATGGGCTGATCACAAAGTGGGCTAATTGGCTTTGGGTTACTTTGCAATAAAATACACAGTAAAATTATTGCACTGTCGTGTTCCATAGAGTTTGTCTTTTGGGAATACAGGATCCAGTATGAAAATGGGACACTGATTGTTTGGGAATCTGTTTTGCCTTCCAGTTGTGCCTGCTTATTAGGCTCTAGAAACTGCAAGTCTTCCTGGCCTTCTTCCTTGAAGAGCTCCATCTTGAAGCCAGTAATCCAATTAATAAATTAACACTCCCCTCCAGTCCCTGTGTCAGGTCACGCGCCAGCCTGTGCCATCCCCCTGGCTCCTGTTGCGGGTTACTTCCCAGCTGTTTCAGGCAGCGCCTCAGCCTGTTCGATTCTCCCAGCTGCTGCTGTGGATCCCTCCTTTGCTTGTGATACTTATGCTCATATTTCGCCCTCCCCCCCTTATAATCCCGACTCTGCAGAATTACCGTCATGTGAGCCTGCCCCCTCCCAATCTATCTTTAAAGGGGCTTCAATGTGAAATAGAGCAATGTAAAAAAAGATATTCAAAACTTTGTATTTCCCTCTACACCCAAAGAGCCAGATCCAACTTTCTTTCCTTTAAGAGATGTACCACAAGGCAGAGGGGCTATTGGCTTTGTAAATGCTCCCTTAACTAGTTCAGAGGTCCGGAATTTAAAAAAGGAGCTTAAGCCATTACCGGATGACCCTTATGGAGTAGCAGATCAAATTGATCAATTTTTAGGGCCTCAGATATGCACTTGGGCTGAGTTGTTGTCCATCGGGGCATCCTCTTTTCAGGGGAAGAACGAAGTATGATTCGGAGGGCTGCTGTGGCAGTTTGGGAACGTGAGCACCCTCCGGGTCAAAATGTTCCTCCTGTGGACCATAAATTTCCCGCCCACGACCCTCAGTGGGACAATAACAATGCAAATCACTGAGAAAACATGCAGGATCTAAGGGAGGTAATAACAAAAGGAATTCGAGTATCAGTACCCCGAACTCGAAATCTTTTTAAAGCATTTGATATTCAACAGGAAAAAGATGAGGTACACGCTAGATTCTTAGATTCGGGGAGCAAATGAGACAATATGCAGGCCTTGATCTGGAAAATCCCCTTGGACAGTGAAGGTTAAAACTTCATTTTGTTACTAAAAGTTTGCCAGACGTTTCAAGAAAATTTTAAAAATAGAAAATTGGGAGGACTATCCCCTGAGTGAACTGCTTAGGGAGGCTCAAACAGTATATGTCAGAAGAGATGAGGAAAAACAAAAACAAAAGACAAAACTTATGTTATCTACCTTCCAGCAGATGGCTCCAAATCCATATATCTCTAAGCAGGGCTTCCAGGGGGCCAGAGATTATAAGGGGCCTAGATCGGTCTTAAGAGGACCCAAGCCTCCATCTGGAGGGCTGAGGTCTTCAACTAATAAGCCCCCTAAGGGGTATAGGGGGGCAAGTGCAGAGAATGCTAAGACTGAGAAGGGAGAAGGACAAGATATATGTTACCAATGTGGAAAAACAGGCCACTTTAAGAGGGAGTGTCCTGAACTAGAGAGAGAGAGAGAAACTTTCACACTCATGACTTTTGAGGAACAATAAGGGAGTCAGGGGGCTCCACCTCTTTTATTTTGAGTCCCACCAGGAGCCCTTGATAAATTTGAAGGTGGGGCCTAAACGTGAATTTATCACCTTTCTAGTTGATTCAGGGGCTTCACGCTCCTCTGTTTGTTTCCCTCCACCTGGTCTCACCTGCTCTTCAGAAGAACTTTTAGTCTCTGGGGTAGAAGGAGAAGGATTTAAGGCAAAAATTTTAGAAAGCACAGAAGTCAGATATCAAGAACGATTTACCCATATTCAATTTTTATTAATTCATGAAGTAGGAACTAATTTATTAGGAAGGGACCTAATGTTAAGGCTAGGCATAGGCCTTCAAGTGGGCCCTAAAGGATTCCTCACTTCACTACATTTACTCGCTGCTGTGGATGAGAAATATATTCATCCAGATATCTGGTCAAAGGAAGGAAATAGAGGGAAACTCCAAATCCCTCCAACACATAGCAAACTAAAAACCCCTGGGGAAATAGTAAGGAGAAAGGAATACCCCATTTCTTTAGTGGGCAGAGTAGGGCTAAAGCCTGTAATTGAGGGTCTCATTTAAAATGGGCTTCTTGAACCCTGTATGTCTCCTTACAATACCCCAATCCTGCCTGTCAAGAAATCAGATGGGTCATATCGATTGATGCAAGACCTTAGAGCTATTAATCAAACAGTCCAGACTACTCACCCCAGTGTTCCTAACTCTTACAACATTCTTAGCAAAATTCCATATGATCACCAATGGTTTATAGTGATAGATTTGAAGGATGCCTTCTAGGCATGCCCCTTGGCTGAGGATAGCCAAGATATATTTGCTTTTGAGTCAGAAGACCCCTATTCAGGGTGGAGACAACAATATCGATGGACAGTCTTGCCCCAGGGGTTCACAGACTCCCCCAACCTCTTTAGTCAGATCCTAGAACAAGTACTAGAGAAAGTTAGAGTCCCTAAACAAATACGTCTGCTTCAGTGCATGGATGATCTTCTTATATCTGGTAAAGACATAAAAGAAGTAGGTGACTTCTCTACACACATTCTCAATCACTTGCAATGTGAGGGTTTGAGGGTCTCAAAAGGGAAACTTCACTATGTAGAACCTGAAGTTAAATACTTAGGCCACCTAATTAGTGCAGGTAAATGAAAAATAGGACCTGAAAGAGTGGAGGGAATTGTTTCCCTACCCCTGCCCCAAACTAAACAAAAACTCAGGAAATTTTTAGGACTAATTGGATATTGTTGTTTATGGATTGACTCATATGCATTAAAAAGTAAACTTCTATGTGAGAAACTTGCCCAGTAGAAGCCTGATAATCTCCTGTGGACTTCCCGGGAAATCCAGCAGATTGAGAAATTAAAAGAGATGCTCATAACCACCCCTGTTCTAGTTCTACCTTCCCTAGAAAAGTCATTTCACCTTTTCATTAATGTAAATAACAGGGTAGCCCTAGGAGTTCTCACCCAAGAACATGGAGGCCACCAATAGCCCATGGCCTTCTTGTCAAAGGTCTTAGACCCAGTCACTTGTGGGTGGCCCCAATGTATCCAATCCATTGCAGCTACAGCACTATTAGTTGAAGAAAGTAGAAAGTTAACCTTTGGAGGAAAGTTAACAGTAAGCACGCCCCACCAAGTTAGAACTATATTAAATCAGAAAGCAGGGAGATGGATCACTGACTCAAGAATTTTAAAACATGAGGCTATCTTACTGGAAAAATGTGATTTAATATTAACTACTGATAATTCACTTAATCCAGCAGGCATTTTAACAGGGGATCCAAACTTAAAATGGGATCATGTATGTTTAGATTTGATTGACTACCATATAAAAGTTTGACCAGACTTAGGAGAAACTCCCTTCAAGACAGGGTGGCACTTATTCATAGATTAGTCCTCCAGGGTGATTGAAGGGAAAAGACATAATGGGTATTCAGTGATTCACTGAGAGACGCTTGAAGAAGTAGAATCAGGAAGACTGCCTAATGATTGGTCTGCCCAAACGTGTGAACTGTTTGCACTCAGCCAAGCTTTAGGACATTTACAAAACCAAGAAGGAACTATCTATACTGACTCTAAGTATACCTTTGGGATGGCACACATATTTGGGAAAATTTGTATGGAGAGGGGTCTTATCAAAAGTAGAGGCCAAGATTTAGTTCATAGAGAGCTGATTACTAGTGTCCTCAACAATCTCCAATTGAGGGAAGAGATAGCTATTGTGCGTGTCCCAGGGCACCATAGGGACTTGTCTTTCACAAGTTGCAGAAATAATCTTGCAGATCAGATAGCAAAACAAGTTGCCGTTTCTTCTGAAATGCCTGTTTTTCATTTAACTCTGTGCCTTCCCTCTCCTACTGCAACCCCCATTTTCTCTTCCATTGAAAAAGAGAGGTTAATAAAAATAGGAGCTAAAGAAAATGTGGAAGGGAAATGAATATTGACAGATCAGGGGGAAATGTTATCCAAACCTCTCATGAGGGAGGTCTTGTCTCAAATACATCAGGGGACCCACTGGGGACCCCAAGCAATGTGCAATGCAGTTCTCCAGGTTTATGGGTGTATAGAAATTTACACCCTGGCCAAACAAGTTATAGATAGTAGTTTAATATGTAAAAAAACTAATAAACAGGTTCTAAGGAAATTGCCCCTTGGAGGAAGAAACCCAGGGTTGAGACCATTTCAAAGTATTCAGATCCATTACACTGAAATGCCCCAATTGGTCATTTAAAATACTTATTAGTAATAATAGACCACTTTACCCATTGGGTAGAGGCAATCCCATTCTCAAGTGCAACCGCTGGTAATGTAGTTAAAGCATAAATTGAAAATATCATATCCAGATTTGGACTAATAGAAAATATTGACTCAGATAATGGAACCCACTTCACTGCGCATGTCACTAAGAAGTTAGCCCAAGTACTAGATATAAATTGGGAATACCACACCCCTTGGCATCCATCCTCCACAGGAAGAGTAGAGTGGATGAACCAGACTCTAAAAAACCACTTAACTAAGTTAGCTTTAGAAACTCGATTGCCATGGGCTAAATGTCTTCCTATTGCTTTGTTAAGAATCCGGACTGCTCCTCAGAGAGATATTGGTCTCTCCCCTTATGAAATGCTCTATGGATTGCCCTACTTATACTCCACTGCTGACATCCTTAAGTTTGAAACAAAAGATCAGTTCCTCAAAAATTATATACTTTGTCTATCCCCTACCTTCTCTTCACTTAAGACTAAAGGCCTCCTAGGACAAGCATCACCCCTGGAGTTCCCAGCACATAAGCATCAGCCCAGAGACCACGTTCTCATCAAAGGGTGGAAGGAAGGGAAGCTCAAACCAGCCTGGGAAGGACCCTACCTAGTGCTCCTAACTACTGAGACTGCAATCCAGACAGCAGAAAGAGGATGGACTCATCACACCTGAGTCAAGAAGGCGCCGCCACATCCAGAATCATAGACTGTTACTGCAGGGCCCACCCCCACCAAAGTAACTCTAAAAAGAGCCTAATAGTCACTTGTTTGTATCTTTTTTCTTTTCAACAGAAGGTCATCTTGTCATCTATGTAACTCAGGCTAGTCATCCTTTATCCCTTCAGTTTGATGCCTGTTCAGCTACACCATGTGGAGATGAGCAAGCTCAAAAGAAGCTATCCCATGTTGATAAGTATCTATGTCCATACCATGAAGAATCCAGCAGGTATAAGTATGGAGCCTTAAAAAGTCCCTGTGGTGACTGGGTAGATGTTTGGTGGACTACTAAGTACAAAGGGTGGACAGCCAAGCCCCCAGCTTCAAATAAGTTATGGGGACTAAAACAAAAACTCCAACTAGTCCATGGTCCCACCCCACCAAGTTGTAAGCCATTACACTGTAACCTCTTGTTGCTGATTATGAATAATCCCCAGACAATGGCCCAAGAGCCCTCTATATTCTAACGGTATGCGTTAGGAGCAGATGTTGAAGGACAGGACCCTATAGGAGTCTTCTCTCTGAGGTTAGTTAAAACACTGATTAACAATAATAAAGGAGTTCAGACCCAAAGTCTGGGAGACAGGTGGAACCCAACGCTCTCCCCAAGTATAGTGAGTCCAACATCCTCCTCCCATCTCCAAAATGACCCAACCAAGGTAACAGTTGTGGAGGTAGAAAACTTAAGGCAAACTATAGCTCTAGAGACAGGATATCAAGATACAAATGCCTGGTTGGAATGGATTAAATATTCCATCTGTACTTTAAACAAAAGTAATATAATGCCTGTGCGCACGGTAGACCAGAGGCCCAGATTGTCCCCTTTCCACTTGGATGATCTTCCAGCTGACCGGGCATGAGCTGTATGGTAGCTCTCTTCCAAGACCCCTCAGCCTGGGGTAACAAATCATGCCAAGCTCTTTTTCTGCTGTTCCCTGAAGTTAAACACCCTGTGGGTCAGCCCCTGAGGGCCATTCAGCGTCCATCTCCCAATGCCAATTTTACTTTGTGTCTCTCATGACAGGGGAGAATTTGGCATTCCTGGGAGCCTTAATGGGATGCAGTGAGCTTAAGCCCTTCCAAGAGCTTACCCTTCAGTCTGCCCTTAGCCATCCTTGAGCAGATATGTGGTGGTATTGTGGTGGACCAATACTCGACACTCTGCCAAGTAACTGGAGCGGAATTTGTGCTCTAATTCAATTGGCCATCCCTTGCACCCTGGCATTTCATCAACCAGAAAGGGTGGGAACCAAACATTGTTAAACAAGAGAGGCCCTCCATGGGTCCTTCAATTCTCATGTTTATATAGATGCCATTGGCGTCCCAAGAGGAGTGCCAAATGAATTTAAGGCCTGAAACAAAATAGTTGCCAGATTTGAATCTATGTTCTTCTGGTGGTTAACTGTAAATAAAAATGTGGATTGGATAAATTACATTTATTATAATCAGCAATGATTTATTAATTATACTAGAGATGCTATTAAAGGAGTAGCTGAACAATTAGGACCCGCCAGTCAAATGGCCTGGGAAAATAGGATAGCATTAGACATGATACTAGCAAAGGAAGGTGGAGTTTGTGTCATGATCAGGACCAAGTGCTGTACTTATATCTCTAATAACACTGCTCCTGGTGAGACCATAACTAAAGCATTACAAGATCTTACTGCCTTATCAAATGAACTAGCCAAAAATTCTGGACTAAACGATCCCTTCACAAATTTAATGGGAAATTGGTTTGGTAGACGGAAGGAACTTAGGTCCTCAATCCTCATCTCTCTGGCCATTGGAATAGGGTTGCTTATTCTCGTAGGATGCTGCATCATATCCTGTGCCCCAGGATTAATACAAAGACTTATTGAAACAGCTCTCACTAAAATATCTTACAATCCTCCTGCCCCTAATTCAAATAGGCTTTTCCTTCTAGAAGACCATGTAGAACAACGGAGCCAAATTGCACTAGAAAGAGTTATAACAAAAGGGAAAGTGGGAAGTTGTGGGATATGATGAGATTTCTCTTCAAATAATCTGGTCAATCTTTTATTCTTTAATTCATAGTAACCCCCTCCCCCCTTTTCCTCCTTTTTCTCCTTTTTCCTTTTTGCCTTTGTTAGTTGCCCAGGCACTCCTCAGGACCAAGTGTTATCAGTACCAGCTCACATTCCTTTCCTTATTTGGAAAGAGGACTAACTTTCTAGCTCATTACAGACACCCCTTCCCCTTCCTCACCACTTTCTTTTACATGCCCACCCTATCTAAACAAAAAAAAAAAAAAAATCAACTCTTTAGCCAACCAGGATTAGTTTAGATTGTACGACCCGACCCCGGCCAATGGGGAAAGGGTACAGAGGCAGGACTTGCATCAGGAATAAAGGCTCTTGTGACCCTTTGTTCATGTGTGCTCTCATGGCAACTGGCCAAGGAGGCACCCATCTGCGCAGAAGTAAAATTGTTTTGCTAAGAATCCTTTGTTTGAGTGTTCAATTTCCTTAGTATTTTGAGCCTTATTCCTAACATCTAAGTATATGCTACCAATCATAATTAAGATAGTTAAGTTATTTGAAACCACAGAGATAACCAAACTTCTTTGTCAATTGTGTTTCTAACTGTAACTACCCTGGACAGTTTACTATTAACAGACAATAGTTGCCTGGTTTTAATCCTTTTCAAAAGATGGTTTATAAGAAGCTATGAGATTCTGATAGGTGCTTCCAAATACAATTTCTGATTGTATTTGAGACAATAAAGCTTCTGATAATTTTGGAGATTTTGACATTGGAATAAAGGAAAATGTACAGGACTCATGAAGAGCTGAAATGCTCACAAATATCAAGCAAAACAAGAGTTAACTAAACGGACTAAACTCAAGAAACTGAAAATCTTTTTGACTTTTCCTTGGAATATTGCTAATCTTTGTTTTGTTTTTCAGAGTTGAGGAAACTTATTTTGAACTATTTACGGCCTTTAATAATTGAGTAAGGTATACTCTTATGAAGAAAATTTGGAACATGTTTGTTTCTCTCTCTGCCTGTTTTCTGTAAAATTTGGAAACCATTTGTGAGTATTCTTATGGCAATATAGTTGTTTGCATCAGTGCAATAAGGATTTTTTTTTTTTTTTTTGCAACAGGACATAATTGGAAAAGGTCATTATTTTACCAAGGCTTTGACTGGAAGGGTATGCTTCCCTTTAAGGAGTCAATCTCAACTTGCAGCAGATAAAAGCCCCATGGGAGACTGGCCTCATATCCTCATCTACACAGTCCCTGTACAGGGTTTCTAACCTGTGGTCAGTAAAGAATTCCACCTTATAGCAGGTCTAGGAGCTCCAAATTTATCTTGGGACCTTAAGAGGAGAGAATCACTCAACTCACAGGTGTTTGAGGATACAATCCCATGGTTGTGCTCAGATTTAAAAGTTCTTTTCTGAGATTCCTTGTGGAACAGAATTCCATCAAAACCAATCCAAAAGACCCATGTAGAAATAATTATTCTTGCTGCACTTTATGCAAATAATCAGGCCAAGTATAAAACTAAAGTCTATTTCATAAACCACTCAGTCCTATGATGATTTCATTTTTTAACAAAAATGAGGACTGGAGAGAGACAGAAATTGTGTTCCAAAACTTATCATACATTTATCATTAAATTCTAAACTCACTAGTTGTATTTAAGTTTTCACGTACATTTTAGTCTAACCCTGCTTGCTCCTGTGAACCAACCAGCAATCCCTAGCTGCATCTCAGAAAGAACAAGAGAGATAGGTAATGTAGAAATCTGGATCAGTATTCTAGTTCTGAGCAATTATCCTTCAAATCCTGCCAGGCGATGGAATAATTGGGGAATAAATAGGGTGCTGATCACCTGGAGATTCCCTTTTGGGGAAGCCAGACCGAGGGAGCTAACCAAAGCCAAGCACCATGCACACAAATTCTAGCATGCATAATTATAACCACCAGTTATCTGGGCATGTCATAAGACATCCTTTTCTCTCCCTTTTTGGAGGAGGATGCAGTTCCACAGTTGCACCTTAGCATTTGGCTTATAGTAAGGAGTTCGTGCAACACCCCCATGCCCCTCCACAAGAGATACATTTTTGTCCCAGACTCAATTCCAAGCTTTGGTTCAAAGTTCAAGGAAAGAAAACTGGATCTAAGGGATCCAGAGGCAAATGATAGCAGAAGTTAGAAGGCACAGCACAGGTGAGCATGGCTGATTCCAATTAAGCCAAGCTCAAGCTTCCTCTTTCATGGATAAAGGCCACGTTAATATATATGGAATAAATGAGGTCTAGGGAACTCCAAGGCTACTGACAGCAGGAGAGATCAGGTGTATGTGAGTAAGAGTAGATGATTCCCTCCCCCTAGGCCCCCCCTGCTTCATGGGTGCAAGCCACTTTGGTACCCATGGCAACACTTGCCAAGGTCACTGGGACTCAGGGATGCAAGGATGTAAGAGGAAAAGAGGATGCTCCTCCCTCTCTCCCTTACATACCCTGGGTATCTGCTAGGAAGATAAGGTAACCAGGGATACCTTCTCCCCTCTTTCTAGATGGGTAGCCATTCATTTTTAGTCTGTACTCATTTTGAATGCATCCTGAACCCTTGGGACTACTTTAAAAAAACCTTTTTTCCTTTTTTTGTTGTTGGTTCTCTCTTCACTGATAGGTAATTGTGTCTCTGTACTATGGGACACTCCCCTCAGATGCAGCCTCCTAACTGGAAAGAGATAATTCTCCAAACCTTCAGCTAGTTGGCCTAGGATTGAGCTTAGGGGAAGGAAGCTGAGAAGCCCAATGTACTTGCAAAAGGGTAAAGTTTTTTTTTTTTTTTTTAAGCCAGTCAGGCTTTTGTCCTCCTTCTCCCTGTGTAAACTGGTAAAAGGCCTTAGAATTTTTCAGCTCTCCTTTCCCGTCACATTGTTTCATTTTGATACGTGTTTTCTAATAACCCGGTTTCTCTTTTCTTGCCTTCAGGCCATCAAACTCCAAATGGTCATGCATCTAGAACCTCTGACTATTGCCCCTTCTGCTGGAGACCCTTAAATAGGCCTCTGAGGAAGCTCTGTCATTTCCTGGAAACAGCTCCTCCTGTCAACAGGAAGCAGTTAAGATGGGTCTTCATCCCTATCCTTAATCTAAGGGCAGTTAGATGTACTTTTTTAGAGGGAGGAATAAGACAGCCAGGTGGGAGGGGGAGTTCCTGGAAAGACTCCAACCTGCCTGCACACTGGGGTGGAGCCTCAGGTAGTTTGAACCATTTGCAGCAAGGAAGAGCCTGGACCCTCCTCTTCCTGTGTGAAAACTAGGATTCAAAAGGCCGAGCAGGAAGCTGTGAGTGGGACTCTGACCTAGCAAGAGTCTCTGTTTCTCCCTTTTCTTCCTTTTCACCCAATAAAACCCTGCTTTACTCACCCTTCAAACTGTCTGCAAGCCTAAATTTTCATGGCCAGGGATGCACAAGGACCCCATCTTTAGCTGAACTAAGGAAAAGTCCTGCAACAGTTACAGCTCAGCATTTGCCTTATTTGAACATGGTTCAAACAGTTGGCTATGTATGATTGGCTAAAACTCAATGATTGGCATGTTTACACCTCCACTTGTTACAGTTCATGATGTACAGAGAAACCTTTAAGCCAAACTTAAAATATGTAAGAGGTCAGCTTTAGACTAAACTTGATTTCCCAATTTGTAGCAGTTTAACTTAGAACTATACTCATCCCACCTCTCCGCCCCCAACTCCTCTCTGTGGCATGGTAGCAATGAAAAGTAGGCAGCCTTCTGGCCAACAGAGAAGACTGCTGTCCTTTGGGGCTTTATTAAAAACTCATACTCTAAACATAGTAAATATTATATCTGAATAGAAGCTCTTTGGAAAATATCTTTTCCCAGGGCATTGCCACTATTTGGTCTGACTCACACTTACTCCTACCAAAAAAGATGTCTTATATACAAGACACTATCAAAAACAATAGCAATCAGCTGGTAACATCACTGATACATAGGGCTGTGATTTCAGTTGAGGCTGTAAACCAAAAGTAAAATTCTAAGCCCCCTAACTGACTGAGTGGACCCTCTTCTTGGCCAAGGGGACCCAAAGAATCCTGAAAATACAGTTCAGACCATAAAGGGAAGGAGGGTGTTGGACATGCATCATTACACTTTCCTCTCTTTGGAGTTTAAGCACAACTCATCAGCATTAACATTAAAATAGATATAGAACAGACTCTTTGTAACAATAAGATACCAAATTTCAAACTGACTCTAGTATAGCATCACACGACAGATAGCAGGCCCTAAAGGAAATCAAAGTATTTTACCCCAAAATATATTCCTTTGACATATTTTAAAATGGCTCTGCAAAACTATCCCTTATGAAGGAAATTTTGCATTCTGTACAGAATCTCCTTCCCTTACTAGGTCTTTCCAGGGAATCTGACACCTTTTAAGGTCGAAGAAATACAACTATTCTTTCTGAAAGTGGCTACTTGGAGGCTTCATTTATATGACAAGAACCTCGGCTTCCACGACCCCCTCTTCCCTTAATTCAACCTGATTTCAACTCTTCAGGCAGGGATTAGCTCTTTCAACCAACTGTCAAATAGGAAACCTTTAAATCCACCTACAATCTGGAAGCTCCCTCTTGGAGATGTCTTACCTTCCAGGCCAAACCAATGTAAACCTTACACGTATTAGTTTATGCCTTTGCCTGTAACTTCTGTCTCCCTAAAATGTGTAAAATAAAGCTACAACCCAACTACCTTGGACACGTGTTCTTAGGCTCTCCTGAGGATGTGTCACAGGTTATGATGCTTAACCTTGACAAAATAGACCTCTAAATTAATTGAGACCTGTCTCAGATACATTTTTATTTACAAGGCAAAGAATAGTTTGGAGGAAAGTTTTTACCAAAGACCTAGAGAGGTAAACTGGTAAACTTCCATAGATAACTTCAAAAAGCTCCGACATAATCTTTTTTTTTTTGAGATGGAGTCTTGCTCTGTCGCCCAGGCTGAAGTGCAGTGGCGCAATCTTGGCTCACTGCAAGCTCCACCTCTCGGGTTCATGCCATTCTCCTGCCTCAGCCTCCCGAGTAGCTGGGACTACAGGCGCCTGCCACCACGCTCGGCTAATTTTTTTGTATTTTTTAGTAGAGACGGGGTTTCACCGTGGTCTCGATCTCCTGACCTCGTTATCCACCCACCTTGGCCTCCCAAAGTGCCCGACATAATCTTGAAGATTTGAAAGCCTGCACACATGCACAGAGATGAGTGTATGCCCACAAAAAACCTGTAAAAGGAGAGGGCTCAAGTAATTTACCTTGATTGACCTTGAAGCCCTGCATAAATAGTAAGTGAACGCTCAGGATAACATGTAAACTGCCTGAAATTTGAAGGCATCCCTTCAAAGAAAGATAACTTTGGTAAAGAGAGGGAAATATATCATCCCAAGGAAACTCTTATTGACTAATTATTAGTCAATAACTAATATTAGACTAATTGACCACTAAATTACACTAAAATAGGTATGATACCTATAAATCCATTCTTTAAACTAGTTATTTAAAAACAGCTAACATGGAACTCAGTGGCTGTGTACTGCAGAAATACAGGATCCACAGAATTAGTTCAGGAAAATCACTAAACAAATAAGTAGCATCAAGAAAACAACAAGAATAAAAATTAAAAAACAACAATAAATCCTCTGGTAGAATGGATCCAATACCAGAGTTGTTAAAATATAAGATCTCAATGTCCAGTTTCAACAAAAAATTAAGAGACATGCACATAAAAGAAAAGTATGTCACATATACAGTAAAATATTCAGTCAACAGCAAACATTCCTAAAGGAATCCAGATATTGAACATAGTAGTCAAATATTTAAAATCAGCCATATAAATATGTTAAAAAAACTAGAGAAAATTATGTTTAAATAATTAAAAGAAAATAAAATGATTAAGTCTCACTAAATATAAAATATTAAAATAAATATGTAGATACTACTTTAAATAAATCAAAAAGATATTCTAGAATTAGAAATGTTTGCAACTGAAATTTAAAATTCCATTTTTTCTTCCAATATGACTGACTGGAAGCATTTCCAGCATATCTCATCCACTTATAAGAACCAAAAGAATGTGCAGACAATTACACTTTGAACATATTCTCCAAAAGGGAATGTGGTAGTTCAACAGATAAGTAAAAGGAAAGCCCAAATTTTGGATGGAGAAGGAAAATGGGCAGCACCTGAGGCTAGGACTGGCTGAAAACTAGGAGTAAATTTACAATATGGAGAGGGTAACTGAGTTATTTTCTGTAGTTCACTTTCCCACTTGGGAACTGTACAATTCAAGCCACAGGAGAGTATCTTGACCCTTTTAATTTCTAAACTAACTTAGACAGTGGCCAGGAGACTGTGAGAAGAAACTGCTCCATGTAATGTTCCACACACTTCTTCAGACCAAGGCCAACTACTGAAAGATGTCATTCTTGACCCCAGCTCTTAACAAGCTGTTCATGGTCCAGGAATCTAGGGGTGGCACTAGTGTTTGGCATTGGAGACTTGGGCTTGGGATTCGGGAATTAGGGCTTGAGTAGTGAAAAGGATAGTTCCCACAATCAGAACTGAGAAATAAATACAGTGTGGGCTCCAGACACTGGCAAAGGAACTGGGTTTCCCCCCTTGGGACCTGAGCAGGAAGAGAGTTGCCACAGAGGGTTGGTATTAAGCTGGGCAATGTCTCTGTTGGCCTGGGTCCGTGTTACAGACTAAATGCAGTTGGCCATTAGTGACTGAATATCCCAATTGGCTGCCACAGTTGAGTTGGGTAAGAGAACCCTGTGAGGATTGGAGCATGAGAGAGAAGCAAGGACCACTCTCATCAGCCAAAGCTGTGGTCGGTGTATATACTTACGAGGTACATGAGATATTTTGGTACAAGAATACAATGTGTAATAATCACATCCTGGAAGGTTGGGCAACAAAAACCTCAAACATTTATCCTTTGTTACAAACAATCCAATTATACTATTTTAGTTATTTTAAAAGGGACAATTAAATAATTACTGACTAAAATCACCCTGTTGTGCTATCAAATACTATGCCTTATTTATTCTTTCTTACTGCTTTATTTTTTGGCCATTAACTATTACTACCTATCCCTGCCCTCCCACTACACTTCCCAGCCTCTGGTAACCATACCTTTATTTTCTATCTCCATGAGTTAAATTGATTTGATTATTAGCTCCTACAGATAAGTGAAAACATGTATTTGTCTTCCTGTTCCTGGTTAATTTTACTTAGCATAATGAATCCCAGTACTGTCCATGTTGTTGCAAATGATGGGATCTCATTCATTTTATGGCTGAATAGTGCTCTATTTTGTATAAATGTGATATTTTCTTTATCCATTCATCTGTTGACAGACACTTGAGTTGTTTTCAAACCTTGGCTATTGTGAATAATGCTGCAACAAAAGTGAGAGTGCAGATATCTCTTTGAAATGTTGATTTTCTTATTTTGGGGTATATACTTAGGAGTGGGAGTTCTAGATTATATACTAGTTCTATTTTTAGTATTTGAGGAATCTCCAAACTGTTTTTCATAGTGGTTATACTAACTTACATTCCCAGCAACAGGTAAATAAGGCGGTATATACAAGTTTCCTTTTCTCCACAACCTCACTAGTATTTGTTATTCCCTGTCTTTTGGATAAAAGCCATTTTAACTGGGGTGAGATGAGATGTCATTGTAGTTTTGATTTACATTTCTCTGATGATCAGTGATGTTGAATACCTTCTTATATGCCTGTTTTTCATTTGTTTGTCTTTCTTCGAGAAATATCTATGCAAATATTTTGCCCATTTTTAATCAGATTATTAGATGATTTTCCTATAGAGTTGTTTGAGCTCTTTTTATATTCTGTTTACTAATCCCTTGTCAGATGGGTAGTTTGCAAATATTTTCTCCCATTCTGTGGGTTGCCCCTTCACTTTGTTGATATTTTCCTTTGCTGTGTCCATCTAACTTGATATAATTTAACTTGATGTAATTCCATTTGTCCATTTTTGCTTTGGTTGCCTGTGCTTGTAGAGTATTACTCAATAAATTGTCACCCAGATCAATGTCCTGGAGAGTTTCCCCAAAGTTTTCTTGTAGTTGTTTAAAGTTTGAGGTTTTATATTTGATTTTTGTATATAGTGAAACATACGGGTCTAGTTTTATTATTCCACATATAAATATCTAGTTTTCCCAGCACCACTTATTGGTGGAAACTCTTCTTTCCCCAATGTATGTTCATGGAAGCTGTGTCAAAAATATGTTCACTGTAGATGTATGGATTGACTTCTGGATTCTCTATTTTGGTGCACTGGTTTGTGTGTTTCTTTCTATGCCAGTACTGTATTAGTCCATTTTCATGCTGATAATGACATACCTGAGATTGGGCAATTTACAAAATAAAGAGGTTTAATGGACTCACAGTTCCACGTGGCTGGGTAGGCCTCACAATCATGATGGAAGGTGAAAGTCATGTCTCACATGGCAGCAGACAAGAGAAGAGAATTCAGGCAGGGAATCTTCCCTTTATAAAACCATGACATCTCACGAGACTTATTCACTATCACAAGACTAGCATGGGAAAGACCCACCCCATGATTCAATTGGAATCTCTCCCAAACATGTGGAAATTGTGGAAGCTACATTTCATGATGAGATTTGTTTGGGGATACAGCCAAATCATATCACTCTGCCCATTGCCCTTCCCAAATCTCATGTCCTCACAATTCAAAATCAATAATGCCTTCCCAGCAGTCCCCCAAAATCTTAACTCATTTTAGCATTAACTGAAAATCCCACAGTCCAAAGTCTCATCTGAGACAAGGCAAGTCCCTTCTGCCTATGTGCCAATAAAATCAAAAGAAAGTTACTTCCTAGATACAATGAGGGTAGAGGCATTGGATAAATACACCTCTTCCAAATGGAAATTCCAATGAGAAATTGGCCAAAACGAAGGGGCTAATGGTCCCACACAGGTCCAAAATCCAGTGGGGCAGTCAAATCTTAAAGCTCCAAAATGATCTCCTTTGACTCCATGTCTCACATCTAGATGCAAGAGGTGGGTTCCCATGGTCTTAGGCAGTTCTGCCACTGTGGCTTTGCAGGGTACAGCCTCCATCCCAGCGGCTTTCACAGGCTGGCATTGAGTGTCTGTGGCTTTTCAAGGCACACAGTGCAAACTGTTGGTGGATCTACCATTCTGGGGTCTGGAGAATAGTGGCCCTCTTATCACAGCTCCACTCAGCAACGCCCCAGTGGGGACTCTGTGTGGGAGTGCCCATACCACATTTCCCTTCTGGACTGCCCTAGCAGAGGTTTTCCTTGAGCACTCCACCCCTACAGCAAACTTCTGCCTGGACATCCAGGCATTTCCATACATCCTCTGAAATCTAGGCAGAGGTTTTCAAACTTCAATTCTTGACTTCTGTGCACCCACGGGCTCAATACCATGTGAAAGCTGTTAAGTCCTGGGACTTGCACCTTCTGAATCCATGGCCTGAGATGTAGCTTGGCCCCCTTTGGTCATGACTGGAGAAGCTGGGGTGCAGGGCACCAAGGCCCTAGAGTTCAAAAAGCAGAGCAACACTGGGTCTGGCCCACAAAACCATTTTTTTTTTTCTTGTAGGCCTCCATGTCTGTAATGGGAGGGGATACTGCAAAGGTCTCTGACATGTGCTGGAGACATTTTCCCTATTGTCTTGGTGATTAGCATTTGGCTTCTCACCACTTATGCAAGTTTCTGCAGCTGGCTTGAATTTCTCCTCAGAAAATGGGATTTTCTTTTCTATCACATTGTCAGGCTGCAAATTTTCCAAACTTTTATGCTCTGCTTCTCTTTTAAAACTGAATGCCTTTAATAGTACCCAAGTCACCTCTTCAATGCTTTGCTGCTTAGAAATTTCTTCTGCCAGATACCCTAAATCATCTCTCTCAAGTTCAAAGTTTCACAAATCTCTAGGACAGAAGCAAAATGCTGCCAGTCTCTTTGTTAAAACATAACTAGAGTCATCTTTGCTTCAGTTCCCACAAGTTACTTATCTCCATCTGAGGCCACCTCAGCCTGGGTTTCATTGCCCATATCATTATCAGCGTTTTGGTCAAAGCCATTCACAAGTCTCTAGGGAGTTCCAAACTTTTCCACATTTTCCTTTCTTCTTCTGAGCCCTCCAAACTGTTCCAGCCTCTCTGTTACCCAGTTCCAAAGTCGCTTCCACATTTTCAGGTATCTTTTCAGCAGTGCCTCACTCCTGGTACAAATTTACTGTGTTAGTCCATTTTCACACTGCTGATGCAGACATACCTGAGACAGGGCAATTTACAAAAGAAAGAGGTTTAATGAACTCATAGTTCCACATGGCTGGGTAGGCCTCACAATCATGGCACAAATTGAAAGTCATGTCTCACATGGCAGGAGACAAAGGAGAGAACTTGTGCAGGGAAACTGTCCTTTATAAAACCATCACATCTCATGAGACTTATTCACTGTCATGAGAATAGCAGGGGAAAGAACCACACCCCATGATTCAATGACCTCCCAACAGGTCCCTCCCAAACATGTGGGAATTGTGGGAGTTACAATTCAAGATGAGATTTTCATGGGGACACAGCCAAATCATATCAAGTACCATGCCATTATGGTTACTAAAATGCTTTAGTATAATTTGAAGTAAGATAATGCAATTCCTTAAGTTTCATACTTTTTGCTTAGTATAGCTTTGGCTATTCTGTCTCTTTGTGGTTTGATATGAATTTTAGGATTGCTTTTTCTATTTTTGTGAAGAATGTCGTAAGTATTTTGACAGGTATTGCATTAAGTCTATAGATTTAATGCTTTTGGTTGTATGAACACTTTAAAGTATTCTTCCAATCCATGAACATAAAATATCTTTCCACTTTTTAGTGTCTTCTTCAATTTCTTTCATCTCTGTTTTATAGATTTTGTTCCAGAGATCTCTCACTTCTTTGGGTAAGTTGATACCTGTATACTTTATTTTTTGTAACTATTGTTAATGGGATTGCTTTCTAGATTTCTTTTTCAGATTATTTACTGTTGGTATATACAAGTGCTGCTGATTTTTGTATGTTGATTTTGTATCTTGCGACTTTACTGAATGTGTTCATTCATTCTAAGAGTTTTTTGGTGTATTTAGATTTCTTTGAATATAAGGTTGCATCATCTGCAAACAAAGATAGTTTGACTTCTTCCTTTTCAATTTGGATGCCATGTATTTCTTTCTCTTGTCTAGTTGTTCTAGGAAAGACTTCCAGTACTATCTTGAATAACAGTGGTGACAGTGGTTATCCTTGTCATTTTCCACAATTTAGAGAAAAGGCTTTCAGTTTTTCTGCATTCAGTATGATACTAGCTATGGATTTGTCACGTGTGGCTTTTATTATGTTGAGGTATGTTCCTTCTACACCAAGTTTTTCAGAGTTTTTATCAAGAAGGGATATTGAATTTTATCAAATGCTTTCTCAACATCTATTGAAATAATCACAGGGTTTTTGTCCTTCTTTCTGTTTATACGGTGTATCACATTTATTGATTCACATATGTTGAAAAATCCTTGCATTCCTGGAATAAATCCCATTTGGTAATGATGAATAAACTTTTTAATGTGTTGTTGATTTTGGTTTGCTAGTATTTTATTGAGGATTTTTGCATCAATATTTACCAGAAATATTGGCTGGCCTGTAGTTTTGTTTCTTGGATGCGTTATTGTCTGGCTTTGGTATTAGGGTAATACTTTCTTTAGAGAATGAGTTTGAAAGTATTCCTCCCTCCTTTATTTCTCAGAATAGTTTGAGTAAGATTGGTATTAGTTCTTTAAATGTTTGGTAGAATTCAGCAGTTATGTCATCATGTCCCAAGCTCCTCTTGGCTGGTGGGCTTTTCATAACAGCCTCAATCTAGTTACCTGTTTTTTATCTGTTCAGGTTTTAGATTTCTCTACGGTTCAATCTTGATAAGTTTCATGTGTGTAGGAATTTGTACGTTTCTTCTAGATTTTTCAACTTAATTGGTATATATTTGCACATCATAGACATTAATGATACTCTGAATTTCTACAGTATCAGATATAATGTCTCCATTTTTATCTCTGATTTTATTTATTTGAATCCTCTCTTCTTAGTCTGGTTAAAGTTTTGTCAATTTTATTTAAATTTTTAGAAAACCAACATTTTGTTCCATTGATTTTTTTGTATTTTTAATTTCAAATATATTTATTTCTCCTCTAATATTTATTATTTCTTTTCTTCTACTAATGATGGGTTTGGTTTGTGCTTGCCTCTCTAGTTCTTTAAGATGCATCATCAGGTTGTTTATTTGAAGATTCTCTTCCTTTTGGTGTAGGCACGTATTGGTATACATTTTCCTCTTCGTACTGCTTTGGCTGTATTTCATAGGTTTTGGTATGTTGTGTTTCCATTATCATTTGTTTCAAGAAAATTTTCAATTTTATTCTTAATTTTTTTGTTGACTCATGGGTCATTCAGAAGCATATTGTTTAATTTCCACTTGTCTGTATAGTTTCCAAAATTTCTCTTTTTATTGATTTCTAGTTTTCATTGTGGTCAGAGAAGATGCTTGATATTATTTCAAATTTTTCAATGTTTTAAGTCTCATTTTGTAACCTAACATATGATCTATCTTTCAGAATAACCCATGTGCTGTGTAAAAAATGTATATTCTGCAGCCATTGAATGAAATGTTCCACAAATATCTATCAGATCAATTTGATCTAAAGTGCACATTAAGTTTCATGTTTCTTTGATGACTTCCATCTGAAATATCTGTCTGATGCTGAAACTCGGTTGTTAAACTCTTCAGCTATTATTATTATTAGAGTCTATCTTTCTCTTTAGCTCTAATATTTGCTTCATATATCTGGTTGCTCCAGTTGGATGCATATATATTTAAAATTGTTATGTCCTCTTGCTAAATTGACGCATTTATCATTATATAGTACATATGGTGACTAATTTGTCTCTTCTTATGGTTTTTGTCTTAAAATTTTTTTCTCTCATGTAATTACTCCTCTTTTTTGTTTTCCATTGACATAGAAGATCATTTTCTAACCCTTTATTTTCAGTCTATGTGTGTCTTTATAGGTATAGAGTGTTTTTGTTGAAAATAGATCATTGGGTCTTGTTTTTTTATCCATTCAGCCACCCTTTGTCTTTTGATTTAAAAATGTAGTCCATTTATAGTCAATGTTATTACTGATAAGTAAGGACTTACTCCTACTATTTTGTTATTTGTTTTCTGGTTATTTTTTGGTCTTCCCTTCCTTCTTTTCTTCCTTCCTTTCTTTCTTTATTAAAAGTAATTTCTTCTAGTAATATGACTTAATTTTTTGCTTTTTGTTTTTTATTTTATATATGATGTTACCATGAGGCTTGCAAATATCATTTTATTTTCCATTATTTTAAGCTGATAATAACATGTTGGTATAAACGAACAAACAAGCAAAAAGAAAACATAAACATTTTACATTTTTATTTCATTTCCCAGCTTTTTTAATTTTTTATATGTTATTGTACTGTCTATGTTGTAAAAAGTTTTATTTATTATTTTCATTCATTTATCATTTAGTCATTCTACTTGAGTTGTTTAGACACCACAGTTATGGTGCTATAATATTATTTGTGTTTCTGCACACTTGCTATTATCCATGAGTTTGATTCAATCAGATTATTTCTTATTGTTTATTCATGTCCTTTTTTTCTAATTGAAGTACTCCCTTTGGCATTTTTTATAGAATAGGTCTGGTGTTGATAAAATTCCTCAGCTTTTGTTTGTCTGGAAAAATCTTTATTTCTCTCTCACGTTTGTTTGCTAAATATGCTCTTCTAGGGTAAGAGGGGTTTTTTTGGGCACTTTAAATATACCATGTCATTTTCTCCTAGCCTGTAAAGTTTCCATTGAAAAGTCTGCTATCAAATGTATTGGAGCTCCATTGTATGTTATTGGCTTATTTTCTTTTGCTGCTTTTAGGATCCTTTCTTTATCCTTGACTTTTTGGAGTTTGATTAAATGCATTGAGGCAGTCCTCTTTGGCTTAAATCTGCTTGGTGTTCTATAACCTTCCTGAACTTGGATATTGATACCTTTCTCCAGGCTTGGAAAGTTCTCTAATAATATTACTTGGAATACACTTTCTACCCCTATCTCTTTCTCTATCTCCTTTTTAAGGCCAGTAACTCTTAGATTTGCTCTCCTGAGGCTATTTTCTAGATTCTATAGGCATGCTTCATTTTTAAAATTCCTTTTTCTTTTGTCTCCTCTGGCTGTATATTTTCCAATAGTCTGCTTCAAGTTCATTAGGTCTTTCTTCTCCTTCATCCATTGAGCTATTAAAGGACTCTAATGCATTCTTCAGTGTAGCAATTGCATTTTCACTCTCAGAATTTCTGCTTAATTCTTTGTAATTATTTGATCACTTTGTTAAATTTATCTGATAGAATTCTGAATTTCTTCTCTGTGTTATCTTAAATTTCTTTGAGTTTCCTCAACACAACTATTTTGAATTCTCTGTCTAAAAGGTCACATATCTCTGTTTCTCTAGAATTGGTCCCTGGTGCCGTATTTATTTCATTTGGTGATGTCATGCTTTCCTGGATGGTCTTCATACTTGTAGACATTTGTCTGCACTGGTCATTGAAGAGCTATGTGTTTATTTTTGTGTTCACACTCTGGGCTTGTTTGTGCCTTTCCTTTTGTTGAAGGCTTTCCAGATATCTGAAAAAACTTGGATGTTATGATCTAAGCTGTATCTGCATTAGGGTGTACCTAAGTCAGTAACACTGTTGGTCTTGATGACTAGCGGTACCATCTTGATGGTCTTAGACAAGATCCAGGAGAATTCTCTGGATTACCAAACAAAGACTTATGTTATCTTCCCTTAATTTCCCCCAAACAAATGGAGTCTCTGTCTCTCTGTTCTGAGCCATGTGGAGCTTGGGGTAGAGTGACACAAATACTCCTGTGGCCACCACTACTAGGATTATTCTGGGTCAGACCTGATGCCAGCATACCACTGGGCCTCACTCAAGGCCTGCTTTAACTATTCCCTGGCTATTGCCCATGTTCACTCAAAGCCCTGTGGCTCTACAATCGGCAGGTTATAAAGCCAGCCAGGCTTGTGTCTTTTCCTTCAAGGTGTCCTCTTTAGCCTAGTCCCTGAGTTGGCCCAGCAGTGTCATTTAGGAGCCAGCGACTACAGTCAAAATCTTTAGAAGGCTCTCTGGTGTTCTATTTTACTGCGGCTGAGTGGGACTCAATCCACAAAGTGCAGTCCTTCTCACTCTTTCTTTCTTTTTCTAGAGTCAGCGGAGCCACCTCTACAGGCCCACAGGATTACTGCCAGACTACTGCTAATGTTCCCTTAAGTCCTAAGGGCATTTCAGTCAGCTTGTGGTGAACGCTGCCTGGCCTAGAACTCACACTTCAAAGCTCTGGGCTCCCCTCTGGCCCAGGGCAGGCTCAAAAATGCCATCCAAGAGCCAAGGACTGGCATTGTGGACCCCAAGATCCTGCTTGGTGCTCTATCCCCTGTGTCCAAGCTGGTACATAAGGTGCAAGACAAAGACCCCTTCACTTTTCCCTCTACTTTTCTCAAACAGAGGGGCCCTCTTCCCATCACCATCACAGATGGGAATGTGCTGAGTTTTACCTAATGCCAACAAGTTTAAGGGTCTTACCCAAGTCCCATGAATTACCCTTTGGGTATCACTGCTGGTTTTTCAACGCCCAAGGGCTCCTTAATTAACCAGTGGTTAGTCCTGCCAGAACTTGGTCCTTCCCTTTAAAGCAACAGGTTATCTTCTAGCCCAGGGTGTGTCTAGAAATGTTATCCAGGAGCTAGAACATTGTATGGGGTTCTCATGATTCTGACTGTTGCCCTATCCTACTGTGGCTGAGCTGTTATCTGATATACAAGGCAAAGTCTTCCCCACTCATTCTTCTTCTACCCTCAAGCAGAAGGAAGGGTTCTCTTTTGGAGCTATGACTTGTGCATCCTAGGTTTAGAAGAGATATGGCACCAGCAATCCCTAGCTGCTTTGGCTGGTGTCTCAGTAGGTTGCATTCTTGGTAATTTCCTGGCTCTGCACTTAGTTCGGCCCTAGTACACAACTAGGATTTATATTCCTTGTGGCCTAGACTGCTTTTTACATTTATTTGGGGTCCCAGAGTACTTTACCCTGCAGTGGTGAGGCTTGTGGGAACTCAAGCTCCAACCACTAGCAGGTGACCTGGTGGGGCTGCAGAAAGGCTTCGACTAGCAGTTCATTGAGCAGGTGTCAGCTGAGTTAGTTCCATTTTTGCTCTCTGCTATAACAGAGCAGCACCGAATTCAATGCAATGTCTAAGAACTGCTGCACTCTCCCTCCTTCAACAGCTCAGATTCTTTCTCTGTGCCATATCACCACTGCCGGAGGATGGGAGAGGGGTGGTGTTGGTGATGAAGGTCTGCTTTTTATACGTCTTCAGAGCCTCTTTAAGCAATATAAAGTTAAATCAAGGTACTGTGAGTACCTAATTTTTTGCTCTTATGAAGGTCCTGTTTTGTGTAGATAGTTGTTGAATTCATGTCTTTGTATTAGGGGACTAGTAGGGGAGACTTCTATTCTGCCATCTTATTGTGCCTCCTCAGATGATTTTTTTTTTTATGTAGAAAACAAATATTTTAGAAAGAAAAACCTGTTGGAACTAGTAGGGCAATTCAATAAACAGGTAGGCTACAATATCAACAACAAAAACCAATTACATTTCTATACACTAAAAATGAAGGATCCTGAAAGAAAACTTTTCAAAATAATTTTATTGACAATAACATCAAGTAGAATAAAATAGTTAGAAGTTAACCAGGAAGGCAAAAGAAATGTACAATGGAGAGGAGCAACATGGCCAAATAGGAAGAGCTCCGGTCTACAGCTCCCAGCATGAGTGACACAGAAGATGGGTGATTTCTGCATTTCCATCTGAGGTACCGTGTTCATCTCACTAGGGAGTGCCAGACAGTGGGCGCAGGTCAGTGGGTGCGCACACCATGTGTGAGCCGAAGAAGGGCGAGGCATTGCCTCACTCAGGAAGCACAAGGGGTCAGGGAGTTCCATTTCTTGGTCAAAGAAAGGGGTGACAGACGCACCTGGAAAATCGGGTCTCTCCCACCCGAATACTGTGCTTTTCCAACGGGCTTAGAAAACGGCGCACCAGGAGATTATATCCCAAACCTGGCTCAGAGGGTCCTATACTCATGGAGTCTCACTGATTGCTAGCACAGCAGTCTGAGATCAAACTGCAAGGCAGCACCGAGGCTGGGGGAGGGGTGCCCACCATTGCCCAGGCTTGCTTAGGTAAACAAAGCAGCCAGGAAGCTCGAACTGGGTGGAGCCCACCACAGCTCAAGGAGGCCTGCCTGCCTCTGTAGGCTCCACCTCTGGGGGCAGGGCACAGACAAATAAAAACACAGCAGTAACCTCTGCAGACTTAAATGTCCCTGTCTGACAGCATTGAAGAGAGCAGTGGTTCCCCCAGCATGCAGCTGGAGATCTGAGAATGGGCAGACTGCCTCCTCAAGTGGGTCCCTGACCCCTGACCCCCGAGCAGCCTAACTGGGAGGCACCCCCAGCATGGGCAGACTGACACCTCACACGGCCGGGTACTCCAACAGACCTGCAGCTGAGGGTCCTGTCTGTTAGAAGGAAAACTAACAAACAGAAAGGACATCCACACCAAAAACCCATTTGTACATCACCATCATCAAAGACCAAAAGTAGATAAAACCACAAAGATGGGGAAAAAACAGAGCAGAAAAACTGGAAACTCTAAAAAGCAGAGCGCCTCTCCTCCTCCAAAGGAACGCAGTTCCTCAACAGCAATGGAACAAAGCTGGACGGAGAATGACTTTGACGAGCTGAGAAAGGAAGGCTTCAGACAATCAAATTACTCCGAGATACAGGAGGATATTCAAACCAAAGGCAAAGAAGTTGAAAACTTTGAAAAAAATTTAGAAGAATGTATAACTAGAATAACCAATACAGAGAAGTGCTTAAAGGAGCTGATGGAGCTGAAAACCAAGGCTCAAGAGCTACGTGAAGAATGCAGAAGCCGATGCTATCAAGTGGAAAAAAGGGTATCAGTGATGGAAGATAAAATGAATGAAATAAAGTGAGAAGGGAAGTTTAGAGAAAAAAGAATAAAAAGAAATGAGCAAAGCCTCCAAGAAATATGGGACTATGTGAAAAGACCAAATCTACGTCTGATTGGTGTACCTGAAAGTGACGGGGAGAATGGAACCAAGGTGGAAAACACTCTGCAGGATATTATCCAGGAGAACTTCCCCAATCTAGCAAGGCAGGCCAACATTCAGATTCAGGAAATACAGAGAACGCCACAAAGATATTCCTTGAGAAGAGCAACTCCAAGACACATAATTGCCAGA
The DNA here is from genome assembly GCF_028885625.2 of Pongo pygmaeus. Classification (NCBI taxonomy): domain Eukaryota; kingdom Metazoa; phylum Chordata; class Mammalia; order Primates; family Hominidae; genus Pongo; species Pongo pygmaeus. The sequence continues at coordinate 76,393,810 of NC_072396.2, read as the reverse complement.
TTCACCAAAGTTGAAATGAAGGAAAAAATATTAAGGGCAGCCACAGAGAAAGGTCGGGTTACCATCAAAGGGAAGCCCATCAGACTAACAGTGGATCTCTCGGCAGAAACCCTACAAGCCAGAAGAGAGTGGGGGCCAATATTCAACATTCTTAAAGAAAAGAATTTTCAACCCAGAATTTCATATCCAGCCAAACGAAGCTTCATAAGTGAAGGAGAAATAAAATACTTTACAGACAAGCAAATGCTGAGAGATTTTGTCACCACCAGGCCTGCCTTAAAAGAGCTCCTGAAGGAGGCGCTAAACATGGAAAGGCACAACTGGTATCAGCCACTGCAAAATCATGCCAAAATGTAAAGACCATCGAGACTAGGAAGAGACTGCATCAACTAACGAGCAAAATAACCACCTAACATCATAATGACAGGATCAAATTCACACATAACAATATTAACTTTAAATGTAAATGGACTAAATGCTCCAATTAAAAGAGGCAGACTTGCAAATTGGATAAAGACTCAAGACCCATCAGTGTGCTGTATTCAGGAAACCCATCTCACGTGCAGAGACACACATAGGCTCAAAATAAAAGGATGGAGGAAGATCTACCAGGCAAATGGAAAACAAAAAAAGGCAGGGGTTGTAATCCTAGTCTCTGATAAAACAGACTTTAAACCAACAAAGATCAAAAGAGACAAAGAAGGCCATTATATAATGGTAAAGGGATTAATTCAACAAGAAGAGCTAACTATCCTAAATATATATGCACCCAATACAGGAGCACCCAGATACATAAAGCAAGTCCTGAGTGACCTACAAAGAGACTTAGACTCCCACACATTAATAATGGGAGATTTTAACACCCCACTGTCAACATTAGACAGATCAACGAGACAGAAAGTCAACAAGGATACCCAGGAATTGAACTCAGCTCTGCACCAAGAGGACCTAATAGACATCTACAGAACTCTCCACCCCAAATCAACAGAATATACATTTTTTTCAGCACCACACCACACCTATTCCAAAATTGACCACATACTTGGAAGTAAAGCTCTCCTCAGTAAATGTAAAAGAACAGAAACGATAACAAACTATCTCTCAGATCACAGTGCAATCAAGCTAGAACTCAGGATTAAGAAACTCACTCAAAACCGCTCAACTACATGGAAACTGAACAACCTGCTCCTGAATGACTACTGGGTACATAACGAAATGAAGGCAGAAATAAAGATGGTCTTTGAAACCAACGAGAACCAAGACACAACATACCAGAATCTCTGGGATGCATTCAAAGCAGTGTGTAGAGGGAAATTTATAGCACTAAATGCCCACAAGAGAAAGTAGGAAAGATCCAAAATTGACACCCTAACATCACAATTAAAAGAACTAGAAAAGCAAGAGCAAACACATTCAAAAGCTAGCAGAAGGCAAGAAATAACTAAAATCAGAGCAGAACTGAAGGAAATAGAGACACAAAAAAACCCTTCAAAAAATCAACGAGTCCAGGAGCTGGATTTTTGAAAAGATCAACAAAACTGATAGACTGCTAGCAAGATTGATAAAGAAAAAAAGAGAGAAGAATCAAATAGATGCAATAAAAAATGATAAAGGGGATATCACCACCGATCCCACAGAAATACAAACTACCATCAGAGAATATTACAAACACCTCTACGCAAATAAACTAGAAAATCTGGAAGAAATGGATAAATTCCTCAACACATGCACCCTCCCAAGACTAAACCAGGAAGAAGTTGAATCTCTGAATAGACCAATAACAGGAGCTGAAATTGTGGCAATAATCAATAGCTTACCAACCAAAAAAAGTCCAGGACAAGATGGATTCACAGCCGAATTCTACCAGAGGTAAAAGGAGGAGCTGGTGCCATTCCTTCTGAAACTATTCCAATCAATAGAAAAAGAGGGAATCCTCCCTAACTCATTTTATGAGACCAACATCATCCTGATACCAAAGCCTGGCAGAGACACAACCAAAAAAGAGAATTGTAGACCAATATCCTTGATGAACATTGATGCAAAAATCCTCAATAAAATACTGGCAAACAGAATCCCGCAGCACATCAAAAAGCTTATGCACCATGTTCAAGTGGGCTTCATCCCTGGGATGCAAGGCTGGTTAAATATACACAAATCAATAAATGTAATCCAGCATATAAACAGAACCAAAGACAAAAACCACATGATTATCTCAATAGATGCAGAAAAGGCCTTTGACAAAATTCAACAACTCTTCATGCTAAAAACTCTCAATAAATTAGCTATTGATGGGACATATCTCAAAATAATAAGAGCTATCTCTGACAAACCCACAGCCAATATCATACTGAATGGGCAAAAACTGGAAGCATTCCCTTCGAAAACTGGCACAAGACAGGGATGCCTTCTCTCACCACTTCTATTCAACATAGTGTTGGAAGTTCTGGCCAGGGCAATTAGGCAGGAGAAGGAAATCAAGGGTACTCAATTAGGGAAAGAGGAAGTCAAATTTTCCCTGTATGCAGATGACATGATTGTATATCTAGAAAACCCCATTGTCTCAGCCCAAAATCTCCTTAAGCTGATAAGCAACTTCAGCAAAGTCTCAGGATACAAAATCAATGTACAAAAATCACAAGCATTCTTATATATCAGTAACAGACAAACAGAGAGCCAAATCATGAGTCAACTCCCATTCACAATTGCTTCAAAGAGAATAAAATACCTAGGAATCCAACTTACAAGGAAAGTGAAGGACCTCTTCAAGGAGAACTACAAACCACTGCTCAAGGAAATAAAAGAGGATACAAACAAATGGAAGAACTTTCCATGCTCATGGGTAGGAAGAATCAATATCGTGAAAATGGCCATCCTTCCCAAGGTAATTTACAGATTCAATGCCATCCCCATCAAGCTACCAACGACTTTCTTCACAGAATTGGAAAAAAACTACTTTAAAGTTCATATGGAACCAAAAAAGAGCCCACATCGCCAAGTCAATCCTAAGCCAAAAGAACAAAGCTGGAGGCATCACACCACCTGACTTCAAACTATACTACAAGGCTACAGTAACCAAAACAGCATGGTACTGGTACCAAAACAGAGATATAGATCAATGGAACAGAACAGAGCCCTCAGAAATAATGCCACATATCTACAACTATCTGATCTTTGACAAACCTGACAAAAACAAGAAATGGGGAAAGGATTCCCTGTTTAATAAATGATGCTGGGAAAACTGGCTAGCCATATGTAGAAAGCTGAAACTGGATCCCTTCCTTACACCTTATACAAAAATCAATTCAAGATGGATTAAAGACTTACATGTTAGACCTAAAACCATAAAAACCCTAGAAGAAAACCTAGGCATTACCATTCAGGACATAGGCATGGGCAAGGACTTCATGTCTAAAACACCAAAAGCAATGGCAACAAAAGCCAAAATTGACAAATGGGATCTAATTAAACTAAAGAGCTTCTGCACAGCAAAGGAAACTACCAGCAGAGTGAACAGGCAACCTACAAAATGGGAGAAAATTTTCACAACCTACTCATCTGACAAAGGGCTAATATCCAGAATCTACAATGAACTCCATCAAATTTACAGGAAACAAACAAACAACCCCATCAAAAAGTGGGCAAAGGACGTGAACAGACACTTCTCAAAAGAAGACATTTATGCAGTCAAAAAACACATGAAAAAATGCTCACCATCACTGGCCATCAGAGAAATGCAAATCAAAACCACAATGAGATACCATCTCACACCAGTTAGAATGGCAATCATTCAAAAGTCAGGAAACAACAGGTGCTGGAGAGGATGTGGAGAAATAGGAACACTTTTACACTGTTGGTGGGACTGTAAACTAGTTCAACCCTTGTGGAAGTCAGTGTGGCGATTCCTCAGGGATCTAGAACTAGAAATTCCATTCGACCCAGCCATCCCATTACTGGGTATATACCCAAAGGACTATAAATCATGCTGCTATAAAGATACATGCACACTTATGTTTATTGCGGCATTATTCACAATAGCAAAGACTTGGAACCAACCCAAATGTCCAACAATGATAGACTGGATTAAGAAAATGTGGCACATATACACCATGGAATACTATGCAGCCATAAAAAATGATGAGTTCATGTCCTTTGTAGGGACATGGATGAAACTGGAAATCATCATTCTCAGTAAACTATCACAAGAACAAAAAACCAAACACCGCATATTCTCACTCATAGGTGGGAATTGAACAATGAGAACACATGGACACAGGAAGGGCAACATCACACTTCGGGGACTGTTGTGGGGTGGGTGGAGGGGGTAGGGATAGCACTGGGAGATATACCCAATGCTAGATGACGAGTTAGTGGGTGCAGCGCACCAGCATGGCACATGTATACTTATGTAACTTACCTGCACATTGCGCACATGTACCATAAAACCTAAAGTATAATAATGATAATAATAAAAAAAGAAAAGAAAGAAAAAGAATTGTAAAAAGACTTAAACAAATGAAAAGATATTGTATATTCATGCATTGTAAGACTTAATATTAAGATGACAGTACTAGCCAGTCTACAAATTTAATGCAATCATATCAAAAATTCCAATCATGTTTTTTCATAAATAGAAAAGAATTAAAATTTATATGGAACCACAAAGACCACAAAATATTTTGGCTGCATATAACCAAAGCAATTTTGAGCAAGAATAAAGCTGGAAGCATCATACCTCTGGATATTAATATATGTTATAAAGGTACAATAATCAAAATAGTATAATATTGATGTAAAAATAGAAACATAGATGAATGGAACAAATTAGAGAACCCAGAAATAAACCCACAAAAATATGATCAACTGATGCCAAGAATACACAATGGAGAAATGATAGTCTCTTCAATAAATGATGTTGAAACAACTGGATATCCATATGCAAAAGAATGAACTTGGGCCATTATCTCACACCATACACAAAAATAAATTCAAAATTAATAAAACACTTAAATGTAAGGCTTGAAACTGTAAAACTCCTAGAAACGAGATAAAGAAAAAAACTTCTGAGCATTGGCCTTGGCAATGATGTCTTGAACATGGAACCAAAAGCACACACAACAAAAGCAAAAATACACAAGTAGGAATATGTCAATCTAAAAAGCTTCTGCAAAGCAAGCAACCAACCAACAAAATGAAAAGGCAACCTACATAATGAGAGAAGCTATTTGTAAACAATATATTATATCTGATAAAGAGTTAATATCCAAAATAAAAGAGAAACTCTTTCAAATCAACCACACATACACAAAAAAAATTCTATTAAAAAGTGGGCAAAAGAAATGAAGATACATTGCTCCAAAGAAGATATACCAATAGCCAAGAGATATATGAAAAGATATTCAACAACCCTAATCTTCAGAGAAATGAAAATCAAAATCACAATGAGATGTTACCTCACATCTGTTAGGATGGCCTTTACCCAAAAATAAAAGATAAAAGATGTTGGCAAAGATGTGAAGAAAAGCAAACTCTTGTACAATGTTGGTGGGAATACAATTGGTGAAGACATCATGGAAAATAGAATGGAAATTTATCAAAAAAGTAAAACCAAAACTACCACATGGTCCAGCAACCCCATTTCTGAATATATATCCAAAGACGTTGTAAACAGGGTATCACTTGCCCCTCCTTCACCTCCTGCACCTGACACTTTGGCTGCAGGTTCTCTGGGGGCAGTTCCTGTTGACTCAGCTAGGGATCTGAGGGGACACCAGCATGACAGACTGACCACCAGCTGTTGCCAGCAGCTGCCACTTCTAGCCCAGCCTACCTGGAGGGGACTGAATTTAATCACTGCATGCTTGGCCCCCAGCCTTTCCCCTGGCCCCTTGCCCCTTGCCCTTATTCCCTGATCCTTTACGCCTTCCCCTGCAGGTGAGCCATGTTACAAGCTGACACTTCCATGACCCCATCTCAATCACAGCCAATGTCCAGAGTCATAGTGAAAGCAGAGTGAAATTACTTTCAGAGTTAAAAGGCTATTGAAAAAACAAGATGGAAGGCAGATCCTAGAGTTCTCATCAATAAAGTAAGGTAATGGAAAGATATCTCATCTCAGTAATCTAATCCAGAATGTCTACATGATAAAGCATTACTTTATAATTTTTAATAACCATGGTGCCTTAATCATTTCTATATTGGTGACCTATTTGTGGTTTTGTTAAAAAATTGTAAACATAGCAATAATATAAACTTGGAGAACAAATTATATTTTCCTTTAATACTCAGTATCTAGTTACAAATCATAAATGCATACCCTAGGGGAAAAAAAGGAACCTCTAACTTTGTATTAGGACTAGTTACTTGGAGAAATTAATTAATTGGGAAAATATGGATACCTATTTCATAATGCCCAGAACCTAGTCTAAGTATAAATTTAATGTTCTACCAGAAGACTTAAAAAAGAACAGAAAAGAAAACAAGATGGAAACTTCTGGTTATGGAAGGAAAACATCCATGAAAGCCTGATTTTCTGCAGAAGATGAAGTTTTGAGTAACACGCCAAAAAGGCAGAGGCGAGGCTGGCAGTAAAATCAGTTGCCTGGGCAAAAGCAAGAGATATACACATGAGCAAACTGGAACAATGAAAAGAGTTGGATGAAAACTCTGACAAACCGTATGCTAAAAATTATGCAAAGACTTTATCTTGAAATTCTGCTCTGCAACAAACACCCTAAGTGGAAATTGATCCAGATAAGGAAGTGGGGACACCAACAGCTTAATAGATCCAGACACCTAATTGAGTTACTTGTCTTTGTCTAAAGTGAAGGAGAAATATAAGAAAGCCATGGTTTCCAGTGCATAGTTATACAACAAGAACAATTTGTCCACCAGATAGATACCCTCAAGCTTGTTCTTGAAGCACAGGAGGAACAGATGGTGGAATTTTATAGAGATAATGAAGAATGATCAAAGAAGTTAGAAAGACAGAAACATATGTGTAGTGCACTGCAGCATACAATGGATAAACTTAAACCCTTTGACAAAGGGATGAACTTATTGTAAACGTGGCTTAGTTATAATTCCCAGTGGCACTTGCAGTGGTGATGTCAATCATGAATCAGTGGTTGAACCCATTACTGTTGTGTCTCAGGAAGCTGCTCAGGTCTTGGGGTCAGCAGGAAAGGGGCCACATAAAGACAGAAAAACTTGCTGAAGTAGAGGAAGAGCTGCCATCACAGTTTAGGAAACTGAAGATGCAGTAAGAGAAACAATAGCAGGAGTCCTCCAGGGATGATGGCACAGCAGGTGACCTCGTGGGGCTGCAGAAAGGCTCAGACTTGCAGTTCATCAAAATACAGAGATATGCCAATAGGCAAAGTAGTGAAAGTTGCAGGTGAACTTAAAGTAAGGAAGAGTAAAGTACAATGAGGGTTTATAAACAACACTGGCCAAGATTAAGGAGATGGAGATGACCCACAGCCACCTGAACAAGTGTCTAGAGAAGGTGAAGGTCAATAGGAAGGCACTTGTGGCCCAGCAATACGAAAACCACCCTTCAACCTGGGTGGTGCTCTTTGAGGCCCTGCCCAGAGGGACTGACTCTTTTTGTGCATTGACACAAACTTTTTTCAGTACTGTTTGAAGTTTGTCATTAAAACAGGAATTTTATATTATAATTTAAGAGAGAATAAAGCAGGTTTAAGTCTTCAAAAATAAACACAGATTTTTTTGTAGTTTGATTCTAGATTAAAAACTGATTCATGCTGTTTTTATTTTTTATTTCTACAATTTTAGAATCAAGTTTACTCAACATTTTCCCCCAGCTGCTTCAGTGATTGATCACTTGGAGGTGTTAAATTAAAAAATAACAAGATCGGGCTGAGCGCCGTGGCTTACCCCTGTAATCCCAGTACTTTGGGAGGCTGAGGTGGGAGGATCATGAGGTCAGGAGATCGAGACCAACCTGGCTAACACGGTGAAACCCCGTCTCTACTAAAAATACCAAAAATTAGCCAGGTGTGGTGGCATGCACCTGTAGTCTCAGCTACTTGGGAGGCTGAGGCAGGAGAATCGTTTGAACTTGGGAGGCAGAGGTTGCAGTGAGCTGAGACTGCACCACTGCACTCCAGCCTGGGCAACAGAGTGAGTCTTGATCTAAAAAAAAAAAAAAAAGAAAGGAAGGAAGGAAGGAAGAAAGAAAGGAAGGAAGGAAGGAAGAAAGAAAGAAAGAAAGAGAGAGAGAGAAAGAGAGAAAGAGAGAGAAAGAGAGAGAGAAAGAGAGAGAAAGAGAAAGAAAGAAGAAAGAAAGAAAAGAAAAGAAAGAAAGAGAAAGAAAGAAAGAAAGAAAGAAAGAAAAGAAAGAAGAAAGAAAATCACAAGATCTATTATTTTAGAAACAGAGACTTATAAAAGATTGCAATCTGCAAGGTGGCCATCCAGCAGACTGGAAAGCACAGCCTCTGGCAAAGACCAGAGACAGGCACTTTGATGGAGGAATGGTTTAGGTAGGAGCTTTATGCTGAATGGGTTGGCTAAATACACATATTTAACAGGTAAAAGGAGTATCTATGAATATTCAGGAAGGTGGTCCTAATGACCACCTAATGTGTATTTAACAAGCATGGATATAACACATGACCTACATTCACTTTGGGGTGGAGACTTAACATTTAAATGTATTACAATTAGGCCCTAAACATCTAACAGTCATTTCAGGACACAAACGCACTAAAGTGTACAGCCTCTGTAAACTGGTCAGAACCAGTCCATGGTCAGTGGTCTTTTTATCTGGAGAAAGTTACTGAAATCAGACTCTTTTCCAATCAAAGCTGTAGTTACGGCTTGTGGTATGGGGTGGGGTGGGGGGGCTCAGTTAGCCAATATCTGATGGTTGTTAAGCTGTAATTACTTCAACATTGCTTATCTCAAGGCCAGGGCTTATTTAGCTGCTAGAGAAAAAAAAAAAAAAAAGCTGTCTAGTGCTTGTGGCAGTTGGAACATAGTTTATTCTTTAATTGTAAGAGTTACATGACTTAACTGTTGCCTGGCATGGCCTTAGGTCTTGCTTATAATTTGGTATCTTATTACCAGAAAGAGTCTGTTCTGTTAGTCTTATGATCTCTACTTTAACATTAATGAAGGTCAGTTGCTGTGTCTGAACCACAAAAGGGAGAGAATCTAATGAGGCATACCTGATCTCCCATCTAGTCATATGATTAAGATTTTCAGGTTTTTCTGGGGTCACCCTGGCCGAAAGAGGGTCCATTCTATTGATGGAAGCCTTAGAATTTTATTTTTAGCTTACAGAGGCATTGGCATGGGATCTGGAGGGCGGTGATTCTATAAGTACTCACTAGATACTTGCTGGAGACCTCAGAAAACAAAAGAGCCTTCTCTATAGTGCAATTCAGACTTCAGCAATCTCTAGTGGTCTAAAGACATTTACTCTTTTTTTTGAAAATGTCATTTTTCTTTCTTTTTTTAATTATCATTTAAGTTCTAGGGTACATGTGCACAACGTACAGGTTTGTTACATAGGTACACATGTGCCATGTTGGTTTGCTGAACCCATTAACTCATCATTTACATTAGGTATTTCTCCTAATTCTATCCCTCCCCCTGACCCCTACCCCATGACAGGCCCCAGGGTTTGATGTTCCCTGCCCTCTGTCCAAGTGTTCTCATTGTTCAGTTCCCACCTATGAGTGAGAACATGCAGTGTTTGGTTTTCTGTCCTTGTGATAGTTTGATCAGAATGATGGTTTCCAGCTGCATCCATGTCCCTGAAAAGGACATGAACCCATCCTTTTTATGGCTGCATAGTATTCCATGATGTATATGTGCCACATTTTCTTAATTCACTCTATCATTGATGGACATTTGCATTCATTCCAAGTCTTTATCATTGTGAACAGTGATGCAATAAATATATGTGTGCATGTGTCTTTATAGTAGCATGATTTATAATCCTTTTGGTGTATACCCAGTAATGGGATAACTGGGTCAAATGGTATTTCTGGTTCTAGATCCTTGAGGAATCACCACACTATCTTCTGCAATGCTTGAACTAGTTTACAGTCCCACCAACAGTGTAAAAGTATTCCAATTTCTCCATATCCTCTCCAGCATCTGTTGTTTCCTGACATTTTAATGATCACTATTCTAACTGGAGTGAGATGTGGTTTTGTGGATTGTGGTTTTGATTTGCATTTATCTGATGAGCAGTGATGATGAGCATATTTTCATGTGTCTGTTGGTGGCATAGATGTCTTTTTTGAGAAGCGTCTGTTCATATCCTTTGCCCACTTTTTGATGAGTTTGTTTTTTTTCTCGTGAATTTGTTTGAGTTCTTTGTAGATTCTGGATATTAGCCCTTTGTCAGAGAAGAAAATTGCAAAAATTTTCTCCCATTCTATCCGTTGCCTGTTCATTCTGATGGTAGTTTCTTTTGCTGTGCAGAAACTATTTAGTTTAATCAGATCCCATTTGTCTCTTTTGGCTTTTGTTGCCATTGCTTTTGGTGTTTTAGTCATGAAGTCCTTGCCCATGCCTATGTCCTGAATGGTATTGCCTAGGTTTTCTTCTAGGGTTTTTATGGTTTTAGGTTATTCATTTAAGTGTTTAATCCATCTTAAATTAATTTTTGTATAAGGTGTAAGGAAGGGATCCAGTTTCAGCTTTCAACATATGGCTAGCCAGTTTTCTCAGCACCGTTTATTAAACAGGGAATCCTTTCCTCATTTTTTGTTTTTGTCAGGTTTGTCAAAGATCAGATGGCTGTAGATGTGTGATGTTATTTCTGAGGCCTCTGTTCTATTCGATGGGTCGATATATCTGTTTTGGTACCAGTACCATGCTGGTTTGTTTACTGTAGCCTTGTAGTGTAGTTTGAAGTCAGGTAGCATGATGCCTCCAGCTTTGTTCTTTTTGCTTAGGATTGTCTTGGCAATGCAGGCCCTTCTTTGGTTCCATATGAACTTTAAAGTAGTTTTTTCCAATTCTGTGAAGAAAGTCATTGGTAGCTTGATGGGGATGGCATTCAATTTATAAATTACCTTGGGCACTATGGCCATTTTCATAATATTGATTCTTCCTATCCATGAGCATGGAATGTTCTTCCATTTGTTTGTGTCCTCTTTTATTTCGTCGAGCAGTGCTTTGTAGTTCTCCTTGAAGAGGTCCTTCACTTCCCTTGTAAGTTGGATTCCTAGGTATTTTATTCTCTTTGAAGCAATTGTGAATGGGAGTTCACTCATGATTTGGCTCTCTGTTTATTGATTATTGGTGTATAGGAATGCTTGTGATTTTTGCACATTGATTTTGTATCCTGAGACTTTGCTGAAGTTGCTTATTAGCTTAAGGAGATTTTGGGCTGAGACAATGGGGTTTTCTAAATACAGAATATGTTATCTGCAAACAGCGACAATTTGACTTCCTCCTAATTGAATACCCTTTATTTCTTTATCTTGCCTGATTGCCCTGGTCAAAACTTCCAACACTCTGTTGAATAGGAGTGGTGAGAGAAGGCATCCCTGTCTTGTGCCAGTTTTCAAAGGGAATGCTTCCAGTTTTTGCCTATTTGATATGATATTGGCTGTGGGTTTGTCATAAATAGTTCTTATAATTTTGAGATACATTCCATCAATACCTAATTTATTGAGAGTTTTTAGCATGAAGCGCTGTTGAATTTTGTCAAAGTCCTTTTCTGCATCTATTGAGATAAATGTGGTTTTTTTTCATTGGTTCTGTTTATGTGATGGATTATGTTTATTGATTTACATATGTTGAACCAGCCTTGCATCCCAGGGATGAAGCTGACTTGATCGTGGTGGATAAGCTTTTTGATGTGCTGCTAGATTTGGTTTGCTAGTATTTTATTGAGGATTTTCACATAGATGTTCATCAGGGATATTGGTCTAAAATTCTCTTTTTTTGTTGTGTCTCTGCCAGGCTTTGGCATCAGGATGATGCCGGCCTCATGAAATGAGTTAGGGAGGATTCCCTTTTTTCTATTGATTGGAATTGTTTCAAAAGGAATGGTACCAGTTCCTCTTTGTACCTCTGGTAGAATTCATCTGTGAATCCGTCTGGACCTGCACTTTTTTTCATTGGTAGGCTGTTAATTATTGCCTCAATTTCAGAGCCTGTTATTGGTCTATTCAGAGATTCAACTTCTTCCTGGTTTAGTCTTGGGAGGGTGTATGTGTCCAGGAATTTATCCATTTCTTCCAGATTTTCTAGTTTATTTGCATAGAGGTGTTTATAGTATTCTCTGATGGTAGTTTGTATTTCTGTGGGATCGGTGGTGATATCGCCTTTATCACTTTTTATTGCATCTATTTGATTCTTCTCTCCTTTCTTCTTTATTAGTCTTGCTAGTGGTCTATCAATTTTCTTGATCTTTTCAAAAAACCAGCTCCTGGATTCATTGATTTTTTGAAGGGTTTTTCAAGTCTCTATATCCTTCAGTTCTACCGTATCTTAGTTATTTTGTGTCTTCTGCTAGCTTTTGAATTTGTTTGCACTTGCTTCTCTAGTTCTTTTAATTGGTATGTTAGGTTGTCGATTTTAGATCTTTCCTACTTTCTCTTGTGGGCATTTAGTGCTATAAATTTCCCTCTACACACTGCTTTAAATGTGTCCCAGAGATTCTGGTACGTTGTGTCTTTTTTCTCATTGGTTTCAACGAGCATCTTTATTTCTGCCTTCATTTTGTTATTTTCTCAGTAGTCATTCAGGGGCAGGTTGTTCAGTTTCCATGTAGTTGTGTGGTTTTGAGTGAGTTTCTTAATGCTGAGTTCTAGTTTGATTACACTGTGGTCTGAGAGACAGTTTGATGTGATTTCTCTTCTTTTACATTTGCTGAGGAGTGCTTTATTTCCAAATATGTGGTCAATTTTGGAATAAGTGTGATGTGGTGCTGAGAAGAATGTATATTCTGTTGATTTGGGGTGGAGAGTTCTGTAGATGGCTATTAGGTCTGCTTGGTCGAGAGCTGATTTCAAGTCCTGGATATCCTTGTTAACCTTCTGTCTCATTGATCTGTCTAATATTGACAGTGGGGTGTTAAAGTCTCCCATTATTATTGTGTGGGAGTCTAAGTCTCTTTGTAGGTGTCTAAGGACTTGCTTTATGAATCTGGATGCTCCTGTATTGGGTGCATATATATTTAGGATAGTTAGCTCTTCTTGTTGAATTGATCCTTTTACCATTGTGTAATGGCCGTCTTTGACTCTTTTGATCTTTGTTGGTTTGAAGTCTGTTTTATCAGAGACTAGGATTGCCACTCCTCCTTTTTTTTTTTTTTCCATTTGCTTGCTACATCTTCCTCCATCCCTTTATTTTGAGCCTATGTGTGTCTCTGCACATGAGATGGGTCTCCTGAATACAGCACACCAATGGGTCTTGACTCTTTATCCAATTTGCCAGTCTGTGTCTTTTAATTGGGGTATTTAGCCCATTTACTTTTAAGGTTAATATTTTTATGTGTGAATTTGATCTGTCATTATGCTGTTAACTAGTTATTTTGCCCATTAGTTGATGCAGTTTCTTCCTAGCATTGATGGTCTTTACAATTTGGCATGTTTTTGCAGTGGCTGGTACTGGTTGTTCCTTTCCATGTTTAGTGCTTCCTTCGGGAGCTCTTGTAAGGCAGGCCAGGTGGTGACAAAATACAATTATGTGTCTTGGGGTTGCTCTTCTCAAGGAGTATCTTTGTGGTGTTCTCTGTATTTCCTGAATTTGAATGCTGGCCTGCCTTTCTAGATTGGGGAAGTTCTCCTGGATAATATTCTGAAGAGTGTTTTCCAACTTGGTTCCTTTCTCTCTGCCACTTTCAGGTACACCAATCAAATGTAGATTTGGTCTTTTCACATAGTCTCATATTTATTGAAGGCTTTCTTTGTTTCTTTTTACTCTTTTTTCTCTAAACTTCTCTTCTCACTTTATTTCATTAGTTTGATCTTTAATCACTGATATGCTTTCTTCCATTTGATTGAAATTGCTATTGAAGCTTGTGCATGTGTCATGTAGCACTTGTGCCATGGTTTTCAGCTCCATCAGGTCATTTAAGGTCTTCTCTACATCGTTTACTCTAGTTAGCCTTTTGTGTAATCTTTTTTCAAGGTTTTCAGCTTCCTTGCAATTGGTTTGAACATCCTCATTTAGCTCAGAGAAGTTTGTTATTACCAACCTTCTGAAGCCTACTTCTGTCAGCTCATCAAAGTCATTCTCCACCCAGCTTTTTTCCATTGCTGGTGAGGAGCTGCAATCCTTTGGAGGAGAAGAGGTGCTCCAGTTTTTAGAATTTTCAGCTTTTCTGCTCTTGTTTCTCCCTATTGTTGTGGTTTTATCTACCTTTGGTCTTTGATGTTGGTGACCTACAGATGGGGTTTTAGTGTGGATGTCCTTTTTGATGATGTTGATGCTATTCCTTTCTCTTTGTTAGTTTTCCTTCTAACAGTCAGTTCCCTCAGCTGCAGCCCTGTTGGAGTTTGCTGGAGGTCCACTCCAGACCCTGTTTGCCTGGGTTTTGCCAGCAGAGGCTGCAGAACAGCAAGTATTGCAGAACAGCAAATATTGCTGCCTGATCCTTCCTCTGGAGGCTTCATCCCAGAGGGGCAACTGCCTGTATGAGGTGTCAGTTGGCCCCTTCTGGAAGGTGTCTCCCAGTTAGGCTACACAGGGGTCAGGGACCTACTTGAGGAGGCAGTCTGTCCTTCCTCTGAGCTCAAACACCATGCTGGGAGAACCAATACTCTCTTCAGAGCTGCCAGACAGGGATGTTTATGTCTGCAGAAGTTTCTGCTGCCTTTTGTTCAGCTATGCCCTGCTCCCAGAAGTGGGGTCTACAGAGGCAGCTGGCCTTGCTGAGCTGAGGTGGGCTCTGCCCAGTTCAAGCTTCCCTGCCACTTTGTTTACCTACTCAAGTCTCAGCTATGGTGGACACCCCTTCCCCTGCCAGGCTGCTGCCTAGTAGGTTGATCTCAGACTGCTGCACTAGCAGTGAGCAAGGCTTCAAGTGTGTGGGACCCACCAAGCCAAGCATGGGATATAATCTCCTGGTGTGCCATTTGCTAAGACCATTGGAAAAGTGCAGTATTTGGGCAGGAGTGTCCCATTTTTCCAGTACCATCTTCAGTGGAGGCATGGCTTCCCTTGGCTAGGAAAGGGAAATCCCCTGACCCCTTGCACCTCCCTGGTGAGGCGATGTCCCAACCTACTTCAGCTCACCCTACACAGGCTTCACCCACTGTCCAACCAGTCCCAGTGAGATAAACCAGGTTTCTCAGTTGGAAATGCAGAAATCACCCATCTTCTGCATTGATCACACTGGAAGCTGCAGATCAGAGCTGCTCCTATTTGACTGTCTTGACATTTACTCTTAATATTGGATAGCATTTATATTTTAGTGAGGAAACAAGTTCACAGGTTGGATATCTGTTTTGCTCAAATTTATATTTGGAGAAAAACAACTTGATTGTAAAATATTTAGATTTATGTAAGAAAATGTTACAAAAAGGCACAAGAATTGTGTATAAAACTTGCTTTATTTCATGGGTCAGGGGAATTCCAATGCTTAATACTTTTAAAATGAGAGTAGACTCCTTATTCCTCAATATCAATTGGGCTGTATCTTGTAAGGTATTTAATCTGTTACTTACACGTGGAATGAAAGCTCAAATAAGCCTGAAGGAAAAGGGAGAAGTGGTGTAGAAAGGTGGGAAATCTGTCTGGAGATTCTATTAAACACAACCCTTTGCAAAACAAACAAAAAAATAGAAAGCAGGATCTTAAAGGGGTATCTGCACACTCATGTTCATTGCAGCATTAGCCAAGACATGGAAGCAACCTAAATGTTCATCAGTAAGTGAATGGAAAAAGATGTGATACATATACACAATGGAATATTATTCAGCCATAGAAAAGAATGAAATTCTGCCATTTGCAGCAACAAGAATGAAACTGGAGGACATTGCAGTAAGTGAAATAAGCCTTTGAGAAATTAAAGAAAGATAAATGAAAAGAATTTGTTTATGCATTGGAAGACTTGATACTGTTAAAATGCCAATTCTCCCCAAATTGATCTACTGATTCAATGTATTCTCTTTTAAAATTCAAAAAGGTGTTTTCTTTGCAGAAATTGACAATGTTATTATAAAATTTATATGGAAATGCAAGAGACTCAAGAGTAGCCAAAGCTATTTTGAACAAAAAAGAAGAAAAATGATAGAGGGCTTTCACTTTCCAATTTTTTAAAAGAAACTATCAAACTATGGTAGTCAAGATGGTGTGGCACTTTCATAAGGCTAGACATTATACATTAATGAAACTGAGTTCAAATTCTAGAAATAAATTATTTTATTTATAGTTGTGGTAAGTTTGAAGACATTGGGGCTGACCAAGAAAAACACAAAACAACAAAACAGTACCATTGTACAACAAACTTTATTAAATGGTGCTCGAATAGGGTTGTATGAAATAGTAAATCCCTCACCACAGGATACATGAGAAATATCATGAGGTCTCCACTAAGAAGGTGAAGTGGCTGAAGAAATTTCCAGGAGACAGGTGATTCAGAGAGGTAGCTTATGCCTTTAAGCAGTGTTGTTCAGCTGCAAAGTGAGAAGTCTCTGGGTCAGAAAGCTCCAAAGGGCAGCAGTGATTTGGGATCTTTTATATTTACAGTGTTTGTGTTATCTAAGGCTAACAGAAGTGGGGTGCACTTTTGTGGAGTCAAAGGCAGGGAGTAGAAGAGGCAATAATATGCTTATTCGGGCTACATTTAGAACATTTTTGATGTGTAATAATTTGAATTTGGTGCAGACAGGCTTTAAGCTAACAACGTGCTGCGAAGGAGTAAACAACATGGGGGCCAACATAGAGGGGCTGTCCTTGGCTCATTTTTACAACACTCAAGTGATCTTATGATAAGGCTACCAAGGCAATTCATTGAGGAAAGGATAACCTTTTTAACAAGCTGTTTGGGGCAAAGGGATATCCACATGCAGCAAGCTAAGCCAAGGCTCGTAACTCTTACAATACACAAAAAATTAACTCAAAATACATTATAGATCCCAAATAAGTATTTTTTTGAGAAGGATCTTGCTGTGTTGCCCAGGTTGGAGTGCAGTGGCACAATCATAGCTCACTGAAGCCTCACTCTCCCGGGCTCAAGTGATCCTCCTGCCTCAGCCTTCCAAGTAGCTGGGACTACAGGTACACACCACCACATCTGCTTATTTTTTTGTATTACTTTTAGTAGAGATGAGGCCTTGCTATGTTGCCCAGGCTCCTAAATATAGGATTTAAAACTCTAACACATTTATCTATAGCAGAAAATATTTAATGTCTTGGTTAGGCAGATATTTCTTAGTTATGACATAAAAACACAGTCCATTGAAAAAATGATGAAATGGATCCCATCAAAATTTAAAACTTCAGCACTTCAAAAACAACTTCTTATTAGGCATAAAAAGACATTCCACCTCATGGTGAAAAATATTGCAAAATGTGTATCTGAAAGGGACTTATATCTAGTACATGCATAGAACTCTTACATCTCAATAATAAACGCAAACCAGTTAAAAATAAGTAAAACATTTGAAGACATTATACCAAAATATATATGAATTGCTAATAAAAATATGAAAAGATGGTTACAAGTGAAATACAAATTAAACCACAATGGGATAGCATTTCATACATAATAGAATGATTAACATTAAAAAAGACTTGCACATAAATGCTTATTCCAATGTAATTCATAGTAGCCAAAGTTAGAAACAGCCTGTATGTACATCAACTGGTGAAAAAATAAACATAATGCAGTATATTCATATAATTCAATAATATCCAGCATAAAAGGAATGAACTATGGATACATGCTACAGCAAAGATAAATCTCAAAATCTTTATTTTCAATGAACAAAGTCAGACACACGAGAAAATGTTGTATTTTTTTCCAATTCTGTGAAGAAAGTCATTGGTAGCTTGATAGGGATAGCACTGAATCTATAAATTACCTTGGGCAGTATGGCCATTTTCATGGTATTGATTCTTCCTATCCATGAGCATGAAATGTTCTTCCATTTGTTTGTGTCCTCTTTTATTTCATTGAGCAGTGGTTTGCAGTTCTCCTTGAAGAGGTCCTTCATATCCCTTGCAAGTTGATTTCCTAGGTATTTTATTCTCTTTGTAGTAATTGTGAATAGGAGTTCACTCGTGATTTGGCTGTTTGTCTGTTATTGGTGTATAGGAATGCTTGTGATTTTTGCACATTGATTTTGTATCCTGAGATTTTGCTGAAGTTGCTTGTCAGCTTAAGGAGATTTTGGGCTGAGGCGATGCGGTTTTCTAAATATACAATCATGTCATCTGCAAACAGAGACAATTTGATTTCCTCTTTTCCTAATTGAATACCCTGTATTTCTTTCTCTTGCCTTCATTTTGTTATTTACCCAGTAGTCACTCAGGAGCAGGTTGTTCAGTTTGCATGTAGTTGTGTGGTTTTGAGTGAGTTTCTTAATCCTAAGTTCTAATTTGATTGCACTGTGGTCTGAGAGACAGTTTGTTGTGATTTCTGTTCTTTTACATTTGCTAAGAAGTGTTTTACTTCCAATTATGTGGTCAATTTTAGAATAAGTGCAATGTGGTGCTGAGAAGAATGTATATTCTGTTGATTTGGGGTGGAGAGTTCTGTAGATGGTTATTAGGTCTGCTTGGTCCAGAGCTGAGTTCAAGTCCTGGATATCCTTGTTAATCTTCTGTCTCATTGATCTGTCTAATATTGACAGTGGGGTGTTAAATTCTCCCATTATTATTGTGTGGGAGTCTAAGTCTCTGTGTAGGTCTCTAAGGACTTGCTTTATGAATCTGGGTGCTCCTGTATTATTGGGTGCATACATATTTAGGATAGTTAGCTCTTTTTTTTTCTCCAAGTCCTTTAATATTCACTTAAACAGTTGAGGCACAAGCAATAATAAAACTGCAATTTTTATGTTACAAAAAGATTTTGTATGTTATCTGCATGATATACCAATTTTCTCAATCTCTTCTGCAATAACATCTCATTAACACTCTGGTCCACAGGTTGATTTATTAAAGTCAGAATGGCAGGCTGGAAGATGGTAAAATAAACTTACTGAGAGGCAAAAGGAACCAAACATTTACTGAGTGTCTACTATGCACTCTCTACTAGGTTTCACACACTTTACATAAATGTGAACCTAAGTTCTAGTTATCAGTTAACAGGCCAGCATTGCTACGGCCAGTAAGTCTATGTTTTAAATGTTCTTTCACTTTTAGGTACAAATTGTGGAACAAAACAATATATCTTTGCCCAAAGAAGCATGTCAACTGTTGCACTAATACATTATTTTCCATTTCCAAAGTTTTTGTTTTTAGTAAGTGTGTAGCATTAGCACATGGAAACACTCAAGCTGTGTATTAGTTCACTGAAATCTGGGTTTTTTTAATTCTCACCTGCTGAGCACCTTTTGGCCAGCATCACTACAACGAGCTGATTCTATCACCTTGTAAAATTTAAGATGGGAACGGATAGTGTTTGGCAATTACATTTCTGGGAGAAAAAAGTACTGATTTTTTTCTTTAACTTGACACAGCTAGCTTTAAAAAGTGGTACCTCATTTTAAAGCACCAAAGTTGTCATTTAAATAAGAAAATATACTTGGCTTAATGAACTGTAAAATGAAGATACCACTGCCTTTTCAAGCATTACAGCAAAGCCAGTGTGTTAGAGCCAAGTGACAGCCAGCTCATACTGCACTCCAGTTCTCAAGGAAATGGTGTTTCTACCCTCCCCAAAATTAAGCTGCCCCTCACTCCTCCACCCAGCCCTCCTTTTTCTGAGCCCATTCTTTCCTTGCTGAGCTGTCTGCCCCTTGCTCCCTTTCCCACCCCTGTTCTCCCTCTAACTGCCCCTCTATACATGTCTGGGCTGCTGCCTAAGACTTCTTAGCTGCCTGGTTAGTCACTGACCAATCACCACTACACTGCTTTGGATTTGGGATCCCACTAGTAAAACTAACTGGCATGTTTGTACTGGTCATCCCCCCAAAAAAGCATCCTGTGTAACAAAAAACCACTGTTTAAGGGTTCAGGATCACAAACCCTCAAGATACCCAAGAAAAGTCCTCAAATGTGAGTTGCCTAGTCTAACAGTAGAGGTCAGTTCAAAGATGAAATGTGATTTGTTCAAGGCTGTGAAACTAATCAGAGGCACAAACTAGAACTGTTTCTCCTTCCACTACACCACAAAAAAACCGAGATTAATAATGATTAAGAAGTTTGTAAGTCAATCAAAATAAAATGCCTAGTACATAGGAAAAGTATTTGGGATTTCTCCACAGACTTTTAGACAGAACAAAGGCAATCTTTACAATGAGAAATGCTCCTCAGTTCAACAGATGCCACCAAGTACCAAGGATCCTTACTCAGTTCTGAAACTGTGACTACGGAGAATATGTCACTATTTAAGAATAAGAGGTCCCACCTGATCCTCAGTCTTCAGTCACAAGGTTTCAACTTACTCTCATCATTTAACAAGATTAATTAATCAAGTTGAAGTAGGATTAAGGAGGTACATTGAAGATAAAAGCAAAAGGCAACAAACATTTTTACAAGCAGATCATCCCAGTTACTTTAAAAGTTTCGGATTAATTTACAGAGCAGTGACAGAACCGTATAATTTCAGTGAAAATCAAGATAGTCATACCATTTTAAAAAAATATCAATTCAAAAATACCAAGTCAGGCAAGCATGCAAAATTCAGAATATAAAAAAATGCAGGGCCTGGTTGCCCACATACATTCCTCAGGTTAAGGTAGATTTAAAGATGTCCAACAGAACCAATGAATCAGAAGCTAAAAGGGACACTTCAGTGATTAGCAGATGCACTCTCTCATGTAACAAATGGAGGGGAAATGAGCACACATTAACTGGCGAAGCTCACAAGGCTAGATTGGGGTGTACAGGGATCTAATTCCTGGTGCTATTTGCAACTACGTATATTTAAAATACAAGGAGGTAAATACCCAGAACACATTAAGCCTACTGATTTAAACAGAACATTTCAAGACTGATACACAGAAAGGGAAGGAAGCTGTTAACCCAGCCCAGCAGCACATCTCACATATTTATGTCTCAGAGATTAAATGGAAAGAAATGATCAATCAAAACCTTTAAAGCTCAGTTTTCACAAACACCATCAAGTCTATCAAATTTCTGGATTTACAGCAAAATGTGCCCCCTAAAAACGTGTACATTCTTCAGTTTCTTTTTTTTTTTCTTTTATTATTATTATTATTATTATCATTATTATACTTTAGGTTTTATGGTACATGTGCACAATGTGCAGGTAAGTTACATATGTATACATGTGCCATGCTGGTGCGCTGCACCCACCAACTCGTCATCTAGCATTAGGTATATCTCCCAATGCTATCCCTCCCCCCTCCCCCCACCCCACAACAGTCCCCGAAGTGTGATGTTCCCCTTCCTGTGTCCATGTGTTCTCATTGTTCAATTCCCACCTATGAATGAGAATATGTGGTGTTTGGTTTTTTGTTCTTGCGATAGTTTACTGAGAATGATGATTTCCAATTTCATCCATGTCCCTACAAAGGACATTCTTCAGTTTCTCCTATGCTTTTTTTTATTTTTGCCTATCTTTCAAAACTGAGCACTGGGTATTTTTAACATAAGCCATGTCATATGTACATTTAACTGTTTGTGGAATAAACAAAATCCATGATTTTTTAGTAACTCATAGTGTATTTATAGAATGAAAAGTTCTCTATCAAAATACACTTTTCACGGGGAAAAATAAATAAAATAGACAAATGGATCTACACAAAGTAAACGTTAACTTTGGTAGATTTCAGTGTAGTTCATAACAAGCATATTTGCCCTTATTCCCCCAGAGCTGCTCAACTACCAAGAATTTTTAAAATATTTTTAACAGAGATTTTATTATGTTGACATTTGTTTCTCATTCCACATCATCTTCAGCCAAGCTGTGAGTACTTACAATTCTCTGACTAATTGTTGGGAGCTTAGTCAGAAACATCTGGAACACTGGTGGTGAAAGAGTTTGCTGTAAGACCTGCAGTAACTGCTGTGGCTGTCCACACACAGCAATTGCATTTGTCAGATGGTCTACATCCTTCTCATATTCACCTTGAGCTAGTAACTGTTCACCAAGCTGTATTTCTTCAAAGAAGAATTTCTGAAAAGCTTCAGCATCATTAAGGTCAGGTAACTTGGAAAGCTCAGCTCTCTCCTTGGCAAGCTTCTGTTTCTTTCTTCATTCTCGAAGCCTGTTCTTGAAGTTGGGGTCACTTCATCTTTTGCAGTTGAAGTAGATGCAGTATGCAATAAAAAGTGCCCCGCATGCACCGGCAGTGATGGCACTGTTCCGACCCACCATCTTCTCTACAGCGCTGGGTGTGGACGGTGGTGGCAGGGACCACGAAGGAGGGGTGGGCCACAAATCCTCAGAGCAGTCGGTGCAGCTCACAACTGATGGCCATGGGCCACGAACCTAGTTAGTTCTTGTTGAATTGATCCCTTTACCATTGTGTAATGGCCTTCTTTGTCTCTTTTGATCTTTGTTGGTTTGAAGTCTGTTTTATCAGAGACTAGAATTGCCACCCCTGCTTTTTTTTTGCTTTCCATTTGCTTGGTAGATCTTCCTCCATCCCTTTATTTTGAGCCTATGTGTGTCTCTGCACGTGAGATGGGTCTCCTGAATACAGCACACCAATGCATCGTGACTCTTTATCCAATTTGCCAGTCTGTGTCTTTTAATTGGAGCGTATAGCCCATTTAAAGTTCATATGGAACCAAAACAAAGAGCCTGCATAGACAAGACAATCCTAAGCAAAAAGAACAAAGATGGAGGCATCGTGCTACCTGACTTCAAAATACACTACAAGCCTACAGTAACCAAAACTGCATGGTACTGGTACCAAAACAGATATATAGACCAATCAAACAAAACAGAAGCCTCAAAATAACATCACACATCTACAACCATCTGATCTTTGACAAACATGACAAAAACAAGCAATGGGGAAAAAATTCCCTATTTAATAAATGGTGCTGGGAAAACCAGCTAGCCACATGTAGAAAGCTGAAACTGGATCCCTTCCTTACTCCTTATACAAAAATTAACTCAAGATGGATTAAACATTTAAATGTTAAGACCTAAAACCAAAGAAACCCTAGAAGAAAACCCAGGAAATACCATTCAGGACATAGGCATAGGCAAGGACTTCATGACTAAAATACCAAAAGCAATGGCAAAAAAAAGCCAAAATTGACAAATGGGATCTAATTAAACTAAAAAGCTTCTGCAGAGCAAAAGAAACAACCATCAGAGTGAACAGGCAACATACAGAATGGGAGAAAATTTTTACAGTCTACCCATCTGACAAAGGGCTAATATCCAGAGTCTACAAAGAACTCAAACAAATTTACAAGAAAAAACAAAAAACCCTATCAAAAAGTGGGCAAAGGATATTAACAGACACTTCTCAAAAGTAGACATTTATGCAGATGACAGACATATGAAAAAATGCTCATCATCACTGGCCATCAGAGAAATGCAAATCAAAACCACAGTGAGATACCATCTCACACCAGTTAGAATGGTGAACATTAAAAAGTCAGGAAACAATAGATGCTGGAGAGGATGCGGAGAAATAGGAATGCTTTTACACTGTTGGTGGGAGTGTAAATTAGAAGACAATGTGACAATTCCTCAAGGATCTGTAACTGGAAATACCATTTGACCCAGTGATCCCATTACTGGGTATATACCCAAAGATTTATAAATGATGCTACTATAGAGAAACATGCACACATATGTTTATTGTGGCACTATTCCCAATAGCAAGGTCTTGGAACCAACACAAATATCCATCAGTGACAGACTGGATTAAGAAATTGTGGCACATATACACCATGGAATACTATGCAGCCATAAAAAAGGACGAGTTCGTGTCTTTTGCAGGGACATGGATGAAGGTGGAAATCATCATTCTCAGCAAACTATCACAAGGACAGAAAACCAAACACCACATGTTCTCACTTATAGGTGGGGGTTGAACAATGAGAACACATGGACACAGGGCAGGGAACATCACACCTTGGGGCCTGTCAGGGGGTGGGGGACTGGGGGAGGCATAGCTTTAGGAGAAATACCTAATGTAAATGGCAAGTTGATGGGTCCAGTAAACCAACATGGCACATGTATACCTATGTAAAAATCCTGCACGTTCTGCACATGTACCATAGAACTTAAATAGAGACACAAAAAACCCTTCAAAAGATTAATGAATCCAGGACCTGGTTTTTTTGAAAAGATTAACAAAATTGATAGCCTGCTAGCAAGACTAATAAAGAAGAAAAGAGAGAAGAATCAAATAGACGCAATAAAAAATGATAAAGGGGATATCACCACCGATCCCACAGAAATACAAACTACCATCAGAGAATACTATAAACACCTCTAAGCAAATAAACTAGAAAATCTAGAAGAAATGGATAAATTCCTTGACACATACATCCTCCCAAGACTAAACCAGAGGTACAAGGAGGAGCTGGTACCATTCCTTCTGAAACTATTCCAGTCAATAAAGAGGGACTCCTCCGTAACACATTTTATGAGGCCAGCATCATCCTGATGCCAAAGCCTGGCAGAGACACAACAAAAAAGAGAATTTTAGACCAATATTCCTGATGAACATTGATGCAAAAATCCTCAATAAAATACTGGCAAACCGAATCCAGCAGCACATCAAAAAGCTTATCCACCATGATCAAGTGGGCTTCATCCCTGGGATGCAAGGCTAGTTCAACATACACAAATCAATAAATATAATCCAGCATATAAACGTAACCAGTGATAGAAACCACATGATTATGTCAATAGATGCAGAAAAGGCCTTTGACAAAATTCAACAACGCTTCATGCTAAAAACTGTCAACAAATTAGGGACTGATGGGACCTATCTCAAAATAATAAGAGCTATCTATGACAAACCCACAGCCAATATCATACTGAATGGGCAAAAACTGGAAGCATTCCCTTTGAAAACTGGCACAAGACAGGGATGCCCTCTCTCACCACTCCTATTAAATAGTGTTGGAAGTTCTGGCCAGGGCAGTTAGGCAGGAGAAGGAAACAATGGGTATTCAATTAGGAAAAGAGGACGTTAAATTGCCCCTGTTTGCAGATGACATGATTGTATACCTAGAAAACCCCATTGTCTCAGCCCAAAATCTCCTCAAGCTGATAAGCAACTTCA
This sequence comes from Pongo pygmaeus, assembly GCF_028885625.2. NCBI lineage: Eukaryota > Metazoa > Chordata > Mammalia > Primates > Hominidae > Pongo > Pongo pygmaeus. Next base: position 76,368,479 of record NC_072396.2, on the reverse strand, counting down.
GCAAAGTCTCAGGATACAAAATCAATGTGCAAAAATCACAAGCACTCTTATACACCAATAACAGACAAACAGAGAGGCAAATCATGAGTGAATTCCCATTCACAATTGCTTCAAAGAGAATAAAATACCTAGGAATCCAACTTACAAGGGATGTGAAGGACCTCTTCAAGGAGAACTACAAACCACTGCTCAATGAAATAAAAGAGGATACAAACAAATGGAAGAACTTTCCATGCTCATGGGTAGGAAGAATCAATATCATGAAAATGACCATACTGCCCAAGGTAATTTAAAGATTCAATGCCATCCCCATCAAGCTACCAATGATTTTCTTCACAGAATTGGAAAAAACTACTTTAAAGTTCATATGGAACCAAAAAAGAGCCCACATCATCAAGTCAATTCTAAGCCAAAAGAACAAAGCTGGAGGCATCACACTACCTGACTTCAAACTATACTACAAGGCTACAGTAACCAAAACAGCATGGTACTGGTAGCAAAACAGAGATATAGACCAATGGAACACAACAGAGCCCTCGGAAAGAATGCCACGTATCTACAACTATCTGATCTTTGACAAACCTGGCAAAAACAAGAAATGGGGAAAGGATTCCCTATTTAATAAATGGTGCTGGGAATCCTGGCTAGCCATATGTAGAAAACTGAAACTGGATCCCTTCCTTACACCTTATACAAAAATTAATTCAAGATGGATTAAAGACTTAAACGTTAGACCTAAAACCATAAAAACCCTAGAAGAAAACCTAGGCAATACCATTCAGGACATTGGCATGGGCAAGGACTTCATGTCTAAAACACCAAAAGCAATGGCAACAAAAGCCAAAATTGACACATGGGATCTAATTAAACTCAAGAGCTTCTGCACAGCAAAAGAAACTACCATCAGAGTGAACAGGCAACCTACAGAATGGGAGAAAATTTTTGCAACCTACTCAACTGACAAAAGGCTAATATCCAGAATCTACACTGAACTCAAACAAATTTACAAGAAAAAGACAAAAAAACCCATCAAAAAGTGGGCGAAGGATATGAACAGACACTTCTCAAAAGAAGATATTTATGCACCCAAAAAACACATGAAAAAATGCTCACCATCACTGGCCATCAGAGAAATGCAAATCAAAACCACAATGAGATACCATCTCACACCAGTTAGAATGGCAATCATTAAAAAGTCAGGAAACAACAGGTGCTGGAGAGGATGTGGAGAAATAGGAACACTTTTACACTGTTGGTGGGACTGTAAACTAGTTCAACCCTTGTGGAAGTCAGTGTGGTGATTCCTCAGGGATCTAGAACTAGAAATTCCATTCGACCCAGCCATCCCATTACTGGGTATATACCCAAAGGACTATAAATCATGCTGCTATAAAGACACATGCACACTTATGTTTATTGCAGCATTATTCACAATAGCAAAGACTTGGAACCAACCCAAATGTCTAACAATGATAGACTGGATTAAGAAAATGTGGCACATATACACCATGGAATACTATGCAGCCATAAAAAATGATGAGTTCATGTCCTTTGTAGGGGCATGGATGAAATTGGAAATCATCATTCTCAGTAAACTGTCACAAGAACAAAAAACCAAACACCGCATATTCTCACTCATAGGTGGGAATTGAATAATGAGAACACATGGACACAGGAAGGGGAACATCACACTTCGGGGACTGTTGTGGGGTGGGGGGAAGGGGGAGGGATAGCATTGGGAGATATACCTAATGCTAGATGACGAGTTGGTGGGTGCAGCACACCAGCATGGCACATGTATACATATGTAACTTACCTGCACATTGCGCACATGTACCATAAAACCTAAAGTATAATAATAATAATAATTAAAAAAAATAAAAATAAATAAATAAATAAATAAAAATAAAAATAAAGAAAGAAAGAAAAAAAAAAGAAAAAATGCTCATCATCACTGGCCATCAGAGAAATGCAAATCAAAACCATGATGAGATACCATCTCACACCAGTTAGAATGGCGATCATTAAAAAGTCAGGAAACAACAGGTGCTGGAGAGGATGTGCAGAAATAGGAACACTTTTACACTGTTGGTGGGACTGTAAACTAGTTCAACCCTTGTGGAAGTCAGTGTGGTGATTCCTCAGGGATCTAGAACTAGAAATCCCATTTGACCCAGCCATCCCATTACTGGGTATATACCCAAAGGACTGTAAATCATGCTGCTATAAAGACACATGCACACGTATGTTTATTGCGGCATTATTCACAATAGCAAAGACTTGGAACCAACCCAAATGTCCAACAATGAGAGACTGGATTAAGAAAATGTGGCACATATACACCATGGAATACTATGCAGCCATAAAAAAGGATGAGTTCATGTCCTTTGTAGGGACATGGATGAAATTGGAAATCATCATTCTCAGTAAACTATCACAAGGACAAAAAACCAAACACCACATATTCTCACTCATAGGTGGGAATTGAACAATGAGAACACATGGACACAGGAAGGGGAACATCACACACTGGGGACGGTTGTGGGGTGGGGGGAGAGGGGAGGGATAGCATTAGGAGATATACCTAATGCTAAATGATGAGTTAATGTGTGCAGCATACCAGCATGGCACATGTATACATATGTAAAAAACCTGCACATTGTCCATATGTACCCTAAAACTTAAAGTATAATAATAATAAAATTTTTTAAAAAAAGAACTTAAGGAATAATTTAAAATAAAATAAAGATGAAAAAGAGCCCCAGATTAGTCAGTGAAAAAAAAAAAGATAACATGTTGTATATTTTTATTTATAAGAAATACCTACAAAGGCAAAACTATAAGACAAAAAGTGAATTAGTGGTACCTATAGCATATGTAAGAAGTGTAACAGTAATTATTCATGAAAGATAATATCGAGATGATGAAAGTGTTCTAAAACTGATTCATGGTTTTCATTGTACAACTTGGTAAATTTAATTTAGTCTCAGTTTTATTCATTTCTGCTCTCATCTTTATTATATTTTCCTACAAATTTTGAGTTTGGTTTGTTCTCGCTTTTCTAGTTCTTTAAGATGCATTATTAGGCTATCTCCTACTATTGCTTTTATTGTATTCCATAGGTTTTTATGTGTTGAATTTCCATTGTCATTTGTATCAAGAAATTTTAAAATTTTCTTCTTAATTTCTTTATTGACCTGTTGGTCATTCAGGAGCATGTTGTTTAATTTCCATGTATTTGTATAGTTTCCAAAGCTCCACTTGTTATTGATTTCTAGTTTTATTTCCTTGTGATCAGAAAAATATACTTGATATGATTTGGACTTTTGAAAAATTTGATGGGACTGGTTTTGTGGCCTAACATATGGTACATCCTGGATGTTCTTTCATGTGCGGTTAAAAAGAATGTGAATTCTGCAGCTATTGGATGTAACATTCTGTAAATATCTATTACATTAATTTGGTCTGTAGTGCAGATTAAGTCCAATGTTTGTTGATTATCTGTCTGGGTGATAGGTCCATTATTGAATCTGAGGTGTTAAAGTGTCCTGCTATTATCATATTGCAATATATCTCTCCCTTTAGATATATTAACATTTGCTTATATGTTTGGGTGCTACAACATTTGTCACATATATGTTTACAATTGTTATATCCTCTTGTTGAATTGACCTCTTTATCATTATATAATATAATGAACTTTTTTCTCTTTTTACAGTTTTTGACTTAAAATCTGTTTTATCTGATATAAATATAGCTATTCTTGCTCTTTTATGGTTTATATTTGCATACAATATCTTTATCTATCCCTTCATTTTAAGTCTATGTTTGTCTTTATAGATTAAGTAAAATGAGTTTCTTGTAGGTAGCATACAGTTGAGTCTGGATTGTTATCCATTCAGAAACTATGTTTTTTATTTGAAAAATTTTAAATTTCAATGTTTAATGTTATTATTGATAAGTAAAGACTTACTATTGTCATTACTTGTCTGAAGTTGGGAGAGAGGTGATGCAGGCACTCCCTTGGTTGCCACAGCTTGTGTCACACTGGGTCACATCCCAAGTCTACAGCCTCTAAGACCAGTTGCAGAACCACACTTAGGCTTGCCCAAGGATCTCAGTCACTAGTTACCTGTTTGCCACTGAAATTTATTTGAGGCCCAAGGCCACTGTAGTTAGCCAGTCATAAAGTGGGCCAGGACTTTGATTCCTCCCACTAGGGCAGTAGATTCATCTCTGGCCCAGGACTGGTCTAAACGCTCTCTCCAGGAGAACCTGTGGAAATTTGTCTGATGCTGTGTTCCACCATGGCACTATGAGATAGGGCAGCACTGAGTTCCAGTGCAAAGTCCCACACTCACTTTGCTCTCCCTCCCTAGAGTGTACAGATTCTCTCTCTGGGCTGCACTTCCTGGGATTGGGATGGGGGTGTAAGCAACACAAGACTGTTCTTCTTTCCCTCTTCAATGCATCTTTTCTTTTTATTATGCTAAAACCAGAAACTCTGATATCTCATTTGATTTTTTACTTCTTATGAAGGTATTTTATGCATGGAAAGTTGTTCAGTTTAATGTTCCCATGGGGGGAATGATTGCTGGAGAGTTCTATTTAGCCATCTTGCTCTGCCTCCAATTGGTAAATGTAATTTTAAAAATCATTCATTCACGCACTTGAAAAGGGTGCATTACATGAAACACAAAATAAGCCCAAGTAGAATTATTTTAAAAATAAATAAAACTGACATGAACTTTATTGTACAAGCCTTTTTGTGTATTTACATAAGTAGGTCATTGCTGAATCCTAGGGGAGGCATGTGTTTAGATTTAGTAGATAATGCCAAACAATTTTTAAAGTTTTTATACCAGTTTACACTCCCATTAGTAATATCTAAGAGTCCAAATTGCTCTACATCTTTGCCAAAATTTGGAATTGTTAGACATTTTAATTTTAGCCATTGATAATTTTCTTTGTATGTTAATCATTTATTTGTTTTGCATCTATATATGCATTTTGCCTATATATATTTTACCCATTTTTCTTAGGTCTCATTTTACTTAAGATATTATTTACATTTTTGCTTGTTGGTTTTGGATCTTTTAAATTTATTTACTCATTTGCTAAAACTGTATTGAACATCTATTTTTTACCAAGCATATACTGATAGGACCTTTTTATCTTTTTGAGACAGGTCTCACTGTCATTCAGGCTGGAGTGCAGTGGCACAATCATGGCTCACTGCAGTCTTGGCATCCTGGGCTCAGACAATCTTCCTACCTAAGTCTCCCCAGTAGCTGGGACCACAGGTGTGTACCAACATGCCTGGCTATTTTTTATTTTTTATTTTTTTGTATAGATGGGGGTCTCACTATGTTTCCCAGGCTGACTTCAAACTCCTGGGCTCAAGTGACCCTCTCACATTAGCCCCCATAGTGCTGGAATCATGGGTGTGAGCCACTGCATCTGGCCCGTGTTTCTTTTTTTAAAAAATTTTGTTGATTCATAATAATTGTAAATATCTATGGGATACATGTAATATTTTGATACATTCACAAAATGTGTATTGGTCAAATCAGGGTAATTAGGACATCCATCACCTGATAAATAATAAGTATTTATCATTTCTTTGTGTTGGGAGCATTCAAAATCTTCTTTTATAGCAATATTGAAATATACAATAAATTATTATGAACTATAGTCACCCTACTGTGCTGTTGAACACTAGAACTAATTCCTTCTATCTAACTGTATTTTGGTACCCATTAACTAACATTTCCCTCCACTCTACCCTTCCCAGACTGATGATCACTATTCTACTCACTACATGCATGAGATGAGTTTTTTAGTTCCCACATATTAGTGAGAACATGTAATATTCATCTTACTGTGACTGGCTTATTTCACTCAACATAATGTTCTGCAGTTCCATTCATGTTGCTGCAAATGACAGAATTTAATTCCTTTTATAGCTGACTAATATTCCTTTGTGTGTATATGTCATATTTTCTTTATCTTTTCTTTTATTGATGGACATGGGTTGATTCCATATCTTGGGTCTTGTTAATAGTGCTTCAATACACATGAGAATGCAGAGATCTTTTCAATATACAGATTTTCTTTCTTTTGGACATGTAACCAGCAGCAGGATTGCTGGACCATATGGTAGTTCTATTTTAAGCTTTTTGAGAAATGTTCATACTGTTTTCCATAGTGGCTGTACTAATTTACATTCCCTTCAACAGTGTATATGAGTTTCCTTTTCTTCGCATCCTTGCCAGCATTTGTTATTTATTTTTTGATAATAGTTATTTTAACTGGGATGAGATTATATCTCATTGTGGTTTTGATTTGCATTTCCCTGATGACTGAAATATTGAGTATTTTTTTCATATACCCTGGCCATTCATTCATGTATCTTCTTTTGAGAAATGTGTATTCACATTTTTTACTATTTTTTAATCAAATTATTTGAGTTTTTTTTCTATTGAGTTGTTTGAGTTTCTTATATATTCTGGTTATTAATCCCTTGTCAGATGGATATTTTGAAAATATTTTTCCAATTCTGTAAGTTGTCTCTTTACCCTATTGTTTGTTTTCTTTGCTGTGCAGAAGCTTTTTAGCTTAATGTGTTCCCATTTGTCTACTTTTGCTTTTGTTGCCTGTGCTTTTGAGGGCTTAAAAAGAAAATATTTGCTCAGACCAATGTTCTAAAGCATCTTCCCAGTTTTGTGTAGTAGTTTCATAGTTTCAGGTCTTACATTTAAGTCTTTAGTTCATTTTTATTTGATTTCTGTATATGGTGAAACATAGGGGTCCAGTTTTATTCTTTCTCATACAAATATCCAGCTTTCCCAGCATCATTTACTGAACAGTCTGTCATTTCACTAATGTATGTTTTTGGTGCCTTTGTTGCAAATGAGTTGGCTGTAAATGTGTCGGTTTATTTCTGGGTTCTCTATTCTGTTCCATTGGTTTGTTGCGTCTGTATTTATGACAGTACCATGCAGCTTTGTAGTACATTTTGTCATCAGGTAGTGTGATGCCTCCAGCTTTGTCCTTTTTGCTCAGGATTATTTTGGCTATTTGGGATCTTTTGTAGTTTCATAAAAGTTTTAGGATATTGTTTTCTGTTTCTGTGAAGAATGTCATTGGTATTTTGATAGAGATTGCATTGAATATGTAGATTTCTTTGGGTAGTATAAACATTTTAACAATATTGATTCTTCTAATCCATAAGCATAGGATATCTTTCCATTTTGGGGTTCTCTTCATCTCTTTCATTAGTGTTTATATAGTTTTTATTGCATAGATCTTTCACTTCTTTGGTTAAATTTATTCCTAAATGTATTATTTTCTTGTAGCTATTGTAAATGGGATTGTTTTCTTGATTTTTTCAAATTGTCTGCTGCTGGTGTACAGAAATGCTACTAATTTATGAATGCTGATTTTGCTTCATGCAAACTTAATTTGTTTGTTAGTTCTAACAGTTTTTTTGTGGAGTCTTTAGGTTTTTCTAAATATAAGATCATGTCTTCTTTGAACAAGGATATAAATTAGCAACTTCCTTTCCAATATGTATGTCCTTTATTTTTTTCTCTTGCAAAATTGCTCTGGGTAGGACTTCCAGTACTATATTGAATATGGTTTTTAAAAATATTTTTCTCTACACTTTATATTATGATAAAATATACATAACATAATATTTACCATTTTACCTATTTTTAAATCTACATTTCAGGAGCATTAAGTACAATTACACTGCTGTGAACCATCATCACCGTATATCTCCAGAATATTTTCTTTTTGTTGAACTGAAACTCCATACACATTGAACAATAACTTCCTTTGCTCCCTACCCCAAGCCTCTGAAAACCATGTTTCTACTTTCTGTCTCTGTGAATTTGACTGCTTTAGATACCTAATTTAAGTAGAATCATACAATATTTGTTCTTTTGTATCTGGCATTTTCACTTAATGTTTTCAAGGTTCGACCTTGTTGTATGTGTCAAAATTGCATTCCTTTTAAAGGTTAAAAAGCACTTCATTATATATATAATATATTTAATATATTATACATATATGTTATACGTATTATACGTAATGAAAAATGTGATATATATACATATATATTACATTTTATTTATCCATTCATCCATCAATGGGCATTTGGGCTGTTTCTAACTTTTGCTTATTGTGAATAATGCTGCTATGAACAGGGATATACAAGTACTTGTTTGAGACCCTGCTTTCAACTTTTTGGGTATATACCCAGAAGTGGAATTGCTGAATTATATGGTAATTCTATGTTTAATGTTTTGAGGAACTGCCATACTGTTTCCTATTATGGCTGTACCATTTTACAATTCTCAGCAATGCACAAAGTTTTCAATTTTCCATGTCTTCATCAACACTTATTTTCTCTGTGTGTGTGTGTGTGTGTGTGTGTGTGTGTGTGTGTGTTTTCTAAGGATAGCTACCCTAATGAATGTAGTATGTAACTGGTTTTGAGTTGCATTTCCCTAATTAGTGATGTTGAGCATCTTTTGATGTCATTACTGGCCACTTGTTTCTCTTCTTTGTAGAAATCTTTATTCAAGTCCTTTGCCCATTTTTGAATTGGTGTGTTTGCCTTTTCTTGGTTATTGATTTGTAGAAGTCCTTTATCTATTTTAGATATTAATCTCTTATTATCATATATATGATTTGCAAATATTTTCTCCAAAAAATTGCCTCTTAAAGCTGTTGATAGTATTTTTTGATGCACAAAATATTCTAATTTTGAAAAAGTCCAATTTATCTATATTTTCTTTTGTTGTCTATGCCTTTGCAGTCATATTTTTTTGTTTTATGTAACAAAACAGAGCATTTCCCTTGTGGTTTCTGTGAATGCCTGTATGACTCTGAGGACTCTTCATTCTTAAAAGTAGATGAAAATACTTTCTCTTTGTCCTTTCTAATAGTTTAACTGCGTAATATATTTAAATAACAATACATTTTATTTTAAACAATGTATCGCATTTCGGAGAGTGCTTAAAAATATTGGAATATACTAATAGGAAAAAGTTCATAAAAAAGTTTATTCCAGTTTTATTTTTCAAAACCTCCAGCGTAAACACAAACATATATATAAGCAAATTAGAAAGAAAAGGACCAAAATGTCCACATTGGTGCTCTATGGGTTGTGAGGCTTCTAGTGATTTCTGTGGTACTCTAAAAATTATCTCATTTTCCAAATTTTCTAAAAAGAGCATAAATAGTATTTATTATCAGAAAACTACAAGGAATATTGCAACTACAGAAATAGAAAAGGGAAGCTTAGAATGGATGGAACTCATAACTATGGAATCACCAGACTGAGATATGGGTCTCAAAATTTAATTTTGTAAATACTGTAATGATTTGTAGTACACTGGAATAAAATAAGTAAAAGGAAAAATTTATCTATAAACTGACAGAATTTAGAAATAAATACAACAATATGTAAACAGTTTTAATATCTGTGATAGTAACAAATTATTCTTTAAATCTGGAAAATAATAATCACTTAAAATTTTAAAAAATTGTTCAATTAATAAATGATCCAAGTTAGAAATATGAACAAAATAAACCTCACCAATGATTACTATAGAGAGGAAATTTTAATTACTGCAAAACTTTCCATCCTATAAATACCTTATCAAATAGTTTAACCATTTCTTTAATGCTGAGATTTAGATTATTTCCAATTAACTCAAAAGCATCAAGCAAATGTTATGATTTCTAAGAATGAATATAACTTTCCATTTTGGTTTTTGTATATATGTATATTTCTAACGGCTGTTAAAGCCAGCATTAAGAAGGAGAAGCAGAAAGTCAGTATTGGGACTGGGGTTATTTATAAGCCAGGCAACTGGTTAATTGTGGTTAATTGTCTGGTATGTTTACTTGTCACGTAGTTGTATACACCATACGGGTTTTTCATCACAGGCCCTCATTCGCCCCTACTGCCATCGGACTTCCTCCTCCTCCCTTCACAGGAAATGTTTCGAGAATTTTTCAACCTAAAATCATATAGCTTGTGAAAAATACCGACAAACATAATATAGAATATTTAAATAACTGACACACCACCTAAAGACCATCAGTGCTAATTCCTGGTGTTTTTAATCTTTGAAGGGTTTGTTTATCATCTCCTCCACCATCCACCTCTCCCCTCCCACCATCCACCTCTCCCCTCCCACCATCCACCTCTCCCCTCCCCAGGTCCCCGATCTAAAATCAAAGAGATTGATTTAGGATGGGTGTGTGCCTTGTCCTCTCTCATTGTTCGACATTTTAGTTACGTTTTCTCTGAGCTCTCTGGAAAGCATAAAAGTATAATATCGGTTAAAAGTTGGATGAATGAACTAATGAACGCAATGGGATTCCAGAAAACTCTGCGGGAGATGGGCTAGAGGACGAGGAGGAGGTGGATGAATCAGCCATATTAGAGAGCCTGGGAAGGTGAGCAGAGTTGAAAACTTGATAGATCTAATAATTTACTGGCTCTGGGTTTGTCAGTCACTGCATTGCAGCAAATGAGATTAGAGCATAGTTGTGGGAGGGAAGGAGGTGACGCAGCAATCTATTTGCACCTAGAAATTTTAGGCAAGTGACAGCTGCGTAATCATACTGCGGCACCGTTTTTTTGTTGCAGCAGTAGCTGCTTGCGGAGGAGGTCTGTCCACTGCAGTTCTCTGCAGTCTCCGGCTCTCTCCTGCAGGATCGGTCAACGCAGCCGTCGCCGCCCTCTGCACCCAGCCCAGGCCGCCACTGCTTCAGTCCGGTTCTCAAAGCCTCAGCACCATCTTTTATCCCCGAGCAGCCTGGATCGTCGTTCCCTCAGTCCGGACGCCACTGCTAGATCCGACCACCGCCGCTTCTGATATTTCGGTGAGTCTTTTCCTGCGGAGGTTTGGTCTCCCGATCTCTGTGGTAGCCACCTTAGGCGTGTACGGTCCTTTGAAAAATGGCCGAGTCAGAGAACCACAAGGAGCTGTCAGAATCCAGTCAAGAAGAGGCTGGTAATCAGATAATGGTGGAAGGGCCCGGGGAACATCTGGAGCGCGGTGAAGATGCCGCTGCTGGGCTTGGAGACGATGGGAAGTGCGGTGAAGAAGCCGCCGCTGGGCTCGGGGAAGAAGGGGAAAAAGGTGAAGAAACTGCTGCTGGGTCCGGGGAAGATGGGAAAAAAGGTGGAGATACTGATGAGGACTCAGACGCAGACCGTCCAAAAGGACTTATCGGTTATGTTTTAGATACAGACTTTGTTGAAAGTCTACCTGTGAAAGTTAAGTACCGTGTGTTAGCCCTTAAAAAGCTTCAAACTAGAGCGGCCAATTTAGAATCCAAATTCCTGAGGGAATTTCATGACATTGAAAGAAAGTTTGCTGAAATGTACCAACCCTTACTGGAAAAAAGACGTCAGATCATCAATGCAATCTATGAACCTACAGAAGAGGAATGTGAATATAAATCAGACTCTGAGGACTATGATGATGAGGAAATGTGTGATGAAGAGATGTATGGTAATGAGGAGGGTATGGTACATGAGTATGTGGATGAGGACGATGGTTATGAGGACTATTATTATGATTATGCTGTTGAGGAGGAGGAGGAAGAGGAGGAGGAGGAGGACATTGAGGCTACTGGAGAAGAGAATAAAGAAGAGGAGGATCCTAAGGGAATTCCTGATTTTTGGCTGACTGTTTTAAAAAACGTTGATACACTCACTCCTTTGATTAAGAAATATGATGAGCCTATTCTGAAGCTCCTGACAGATATTAAAGTTAAGCTTTCAGATCCTGGCGAGCCCCTCAGTTTCACACTAGAATTTCACTTCAAACCCAATGAATATTTCAAAAATGAGTTGTTGACAAAGACCTATGTGCTGAAGTCAAAGCTAGCATATTATGATCCCCATCCCTATAGGGGAACTGCGATTGAGTATTCCACAGGCTGTGAGATAGATTGGAATGAAGGAAAGAATGTCACTTTGAAAACCATCAAGAAGAAACAGAAACATCGGATCTGGGGAACAATCCGAACTGTAACTGAAGATTTTCCCAAGGATTCATTTTTCAATTTTTTCTCTCCTCATGGAATCACCTCAAATGGAAGGGATGGAAATGATGATTTTTTACTTGGTCACAATTTACGTACTTACATAATTCCAAGATCAGTATTATTTTTCTCAGGTGATGCACTTGAATCTCAGCAGGAGGGGGTAGTTAGAGAAGTTAATGATGCAATTTATGACAAAATTATTTATGATAATTGGATGGCTGCAATTGAGGAAGTTAAAGCTTGTTGCAAAAATCTTGAGGCATTAGTAGAAGACATTGATCGTTAGAGCAGAGTATACATGGCCCTGAAATTAACTGCCCTAGATATAGTTACTCAAGGTATAAGAAGTCTTGTGTTCTGTATTTTTCTTGTAGTGTCAGTTAAAACATATGTTTCAAAAATATAAGAAAAGTTCAAAAACTAATTAATTTGACCTTGCGTTTTAGTAGTAGAATGTTTTCAAGAAATGTACACTGTGGTAAATGATTTAAAACACTAGTATAGTGTTGTGTAGCTTAATCCTTCTGAAGTCTTTTTGTCATGTAGCTATTAATCTGTGGCTATGAAATGATCAGAAATGCTAAGTGAGATCAATATTTGTTTGGAAAAAATAATCTTGGGAAGCAACCCAAGGGTTTTTGCTGTTGTTGTTTTTCTTTTTCTATTTTTGTTTACTTAGTCCTTTAGCTAGTGGATTTAATTTTGTTGTGCCTGCTTCATTTTGCAATAACAATGCAGTAGAATTTAAAACTTGGATGCTTAACAGGCCTGCATATAGATAAGAATTTCAGGCAAAACTACATTTATTGTTAATAACAGCTTGTTCATAGGCTCTCGTATTTTATGTAACTGTGATAAATAATGAAACAGTTATATTGAGGTTATTGTTTATCAGTGAAGTGTTAGTCACAGTATTTTCAAAAGTTTGCACATATTGTTCTGTGTAATTGTGTAAGCCATAATTACAGTGTTTAATTCTCTTTTCCTATTAAATCATTCATTGAAAGTGATCACTTTACCATTTTGAAAAGATATTTCATGCTCTTTCACTGCAAAATAAAATGAATAAAAATTTCAGAGTGTCTCATGTTTAAAAATTGATGTATTTCTTGTTATAAAAGTAATATGTTCATTGGGGGACATTTGGGCAATACTGAAAAAATTCATTAATTAAACACAAAATCCATATACCACCCACCTACCCCAAAATAAGCACTGTTAATGTTTTGATTTATTTTCTACAATTATATTTGTATATGTTTATACACGCATGCAGATTTACTAAGACTATACTAAAATGTGCAAAGAAAGTATATCTTTCTTAGTGTTTATAATTGATCTGTTCATAATCTCGAGTCTACCTTCACTACACAGGTTGCAGGGAAACAAAATTCTCAATTCTAATCAATCCAGTAATCTCAGTGCTATTTAATAATTTAAGCACCCTTTAGAAATAACAGGTTCCTGTGTGTTAGTTTGTATTTCATATTTCTTACCTACCCTTCCACAATGTCATCTGGATATATATGGGATTACATTACTAATTGTGGCTGGGGTGGGAGTGCAGTGCCCTGATTCAGGAAAATGAGATGTGGTCGATCAGACCCTTGTCCCAGAGCTGACTTTGCCTTTCTTGCATGTGGAAACAGAGGCTGTGCTTCTCCCTTTGGCAGACTCTGAAAAGGTCACATTCATACCTCTAGTACAAGAGAGAACTTCTTGGTCCCCTCCATGCCACGTGGGAACTGAGAGTGATTAGGAAATGTTAACTCTGTCTCATTACTGCTGCTTATCCACTCTTCCATCCCAGGTGGTTGGATGGATGTGATCTTGCACAAGTATAAACCAAAAGTGGAGCAGAAGTTCTGTCTGTGACTTATTCTTCCACTATTAAACATGCCTCCTTCTTCAGATCTTGACCCAGACAGGTAAGTTTATAGCAGTGCCAACTTTACATATTTCTGTTTCATACCTCTCTACAATCAACTGAGGAGGAAATTATGAGCTTTTTCTTTCCTTTTCCTGTCTGGACAGGACTCTCCTCTAATGTTAAATCTTTCTCCCAAAGATGGGGTAGATGTTCCCTGCTTTTCCCTGTGGTTCCAATAGTTGACAGGATATAAGGAAACAGACAACTTACTATTATAAGGAAATCTAAATCAGGAGATACTTTCGATGTATGCCTGATAAGTATAGACTTATTTTAACACTTTTCAACACCATTAATCTTGACCTCTGTGAAATTATTGACTCTCCCCAGTCCCCTGTCACACACAGAGATTGGGCCCCTTTTAATTGTGTCTACTGTTGTTGTGCATTAAAAAGTCAGGGACATGGGTGTATCACTCCTGGTATTTCACAGAGGAGGCTCAGACATTTTGCAGTTTCTCCTATACCTTTCTCTTACCTTCATTAGATAGAATAGTAAAGATGCTTCTGGGTTTGCTCTGAGGGCAGGCCAGACCCCTTTGCTCTGACTCTCATGTCAATGGCCTCCAGCCAAAGGCAAGGATATACCTATAGGTGAAGAAGTTGGGTTTATTCTTCACTGCAGTGAGAGAAAACATGCTTCAGGGAACCATGGAATGTATCACTAAGTGGGTGTTAGAAAAAACACTGGGTTGTAAGATTTGGTGGTGGGTCCAAGGAAAATAAGGTTTACTCTGGATCGGATGCTGACAGAAAATGAAGGCAATTTTATGATTGGTAGTTCAATAAATCTCATCCATAGGGAGGGGAGACTAGAACAAGGATAGCCTGGGCAGGGTTGGGGAGGTATTGGTATGTCGTGGGTGGCACAGTGACCTTGTTTTTGTCTCTGCTTAGACAAAATTAAGTGCTCTTGCTTTGTCTCATTTTATCATAGTCCCAGAGTTACTCTATGGTTGGTATTCTATGAAATACTTTACGTCCAATAGGAGAATAGCCTGGCCTAGCTGTGAGTGCCAGGCTAGCTTCCTAAGGTCAGGAACTGTTCTTTATTTTTCTTTCTCTTTTGCCTCTTCTTAGGAATACAATTTGAGGCTCTCATCCCTCCCACAGCTTGTTGTGGGAGGGAGATTCATTCAATTGGTTTTAGACTAGTGTAAAGACACTTTAGGCTTTGAGGGTAGGCCACCAGCTTCAGTCCACATACCATACAGTTCTGTACTAGGGTTAAGAACCTATGTGTGACAAAAAAATCAAGTTTTACCTTAGTTCTCTTCATATTTGTCTTAAAAATTAATCATTATATGGTCCTGGAGGTGTCATAGAGGTGGCTGTTGGGCCTTGTTAGAATTTTGATATTCCTAGGGAATATACTGAAATACAAATATACAATAAAATTCCATTTTGGGATACATGGTAACTTATAGTTCAGAATGATTAGTCATTCTGAACTGCCTGGATTCAAATCCCAATTCTGCAACCTGTTAGTTGAGTGACTTTGTGCAAGTTACTTTATGTATCTCTGTTTTCATACCTGTCAAAATGTAATAATTGTGCATCTACCTCATAAAATTGTTATGAAGAATTAATTAGTTTATGTGCTTAGAAATATGCTTGGCACATAAATGCTATATAGATATATGTATTTTGTTATTTTTATAACTAAGTTTGTATCTCTAAAATACTCAAAATGGGTATACAGTAAAGGTACAGTAAATTCTTTTTTGGGGGAGGGGACAGGTCTCACTCTGTCACCCACACTGGCGTGCAGTGGTGTGATCATGGCTCACTACAGCCTCGACCTCCCAGGCCCAAGCAATCCTTGCACCTCAGCCTCCTCAGTAGCTGGGACCACAGGCACACACCATTTGGAAGTCTGATGTGTATAAATACATGTCTGTACATGTATACAAGAAGTGGTGCATATAAAGTGAATATTACTGGTTCTGACACCTACTGAGCATTTTCATGTCACTACTAGTGTAGGTATATTTGGAAGAAAAAGTAGATAATGTGTTAACTAGTAGTAGTTCACTGCCTCTGTAACATAGAGAAACTGTTAATTTAAACCTTATACAAAAGATTCTGTACCCCAATTTGAATGTATCACTTGGCAATGATAAAAAAGCTATCCTACCAGTTTTGTTTGATTAGTGCTGAAATAAAAATTTCATAAAGCAACTTGACAAAAAATGGTAAAGGTAACTGTACATTTCTATTAAATTTTATATTCCACACTTAACTTACTAGTAGGCTCTTTTTTATTATTATTATGGAGTTTCACTATTGTTGCCCATGCTGGAGTGCAAATGGCGCGATCTCACCTCACTGCAACCTCCGCCTCCCAGGTTTAAGTGATTCTACTGCCTCAACCTACCGAGTAGCTGGAATTACAGGCATGCACCACCATGCCCCGCTAATTTTTGTATTTTTAGTAGAGACGGGGTTTCACCATGTTGGCCAGGCTGGTCTTGAACACCTGAACTCAGGTGATCTGCCCGCCCTGGTCTCCCAAAGTGCTGGGATTACAGGCATGAGATACCATGCCCAGCCGGCTCTCTCTCTCACACACATACACACACACACACGCATGCACACACACACAGACACACACACAGACACACAGGACAATATGATCCAGAGTGAGAGAAGTTCGTAGAGAGATTCCCAACAGGTGGAGTCAATATCAGTGGTGCTTTGTCACTTAACATTTCTTAATCAGTTTTCAAGGTGAAGAGAGGTAATAAAAAGTGATATTTTGTATGTGTATGCATGCTCGCATCTGTGCATGTATGTGCATATTTCACTGAGGAATGTACTGGCAATAAGTAGTAATAATATATAGATAATAATCTTTGTTGTCCAAAATATCACCTAGAATTTGTCAGGAATCCTGTGGATAAGGGAAGACTGAATGATTTGTAATCAGTTCTCTTCTCCACTATGATGATGCAATTTTTATTTTATAGCTTAGAGGAATGGAAAAGCTTTTCCTTGCCAAGACTCATGTCATCCAATTCAAAGCATTTACATTTCATGTTCAAGCATTAAACTTGCATACTCTTACTATAACATAGTGTTTGTAGAACATTTCAGCATTATGTTCTTAATAGAGTGAGTTTGGACAGGGGTGCTTATCTCCATTCTTCAGATGAGAAATCTGAGATGTAGGCATTGTAACTTGCCAGTATCATCCAACTAGTAAAAGAGAACTCAGTTCTGATCTTACTGCTTGTGCTCTTTTCACCATACTATGCTGCCTTCTGTGAAACTGAATGATGCTGCTAGTTTGCTTAATATTTAAAAATCCCTCTATGATTATTAAAACTGCCCAAGGCCAGGTGCGGTGGCTCACACCTGTAATCCCAGCACTTTGGGAGGCCGAGAAAGGTGGATCACCTGAGGTCGGGAGTTCGAGATCAGCTTGACCAACATGAAGAAACCCCATCTCTACTAAAAATACAAAAATTAGCCAGGCGTGGTGGCGCATGCTTGTAGTCCCAGCTACTCGGGAGGCTGAGCCAGGAAAATCACTTGAAACCAGGAGGCAGAGGTTGCAGTGAGCCGAGATTGTGCCATAGCACTCCTGCCTGGGCAACAAGAGTGAAACTCCATCTCAAAAAAGGAAAAAAAAACTGCCCAAAACTAGCACAGGAATGGATATTAACTTATACTCCTTTGTCAGGTTTATTATCTCATAGACTTAGAACTTTTAACAGCCTAGCTGAAGCTTTTTAATAAAACAACCCAATACAGCTTTAAAATATGAAAATCTTACAGGAATTAATTAAATCTCATTTTATCTAAGATATTCTCTAACTTAGACTTTGCTAAAGTGGCCTATTTTTTCTCACATAATCATATATTTAATTTAAGTTATTTGCCTTTATAAAACATCAATTTTTTTCTGGATGATTGTCTCTCTGTGAAACTTGTATATTATGTGACCTGGAACAAACTAATAAATCCCATTTTTCAGCAGTTTCCTCATCTGTACAAGGGAGATAATTAGTAGTGCCTACATATATAACATATATATGTATACATATGTGTGTGTATATATATATATACTATATGATTCTTTTGATGATTTGTTGTAATAATGACTGTCAAGCACTTAGCACAATGCCTGGTACTTAGTAATCCCTAAAACACTATGTGATTGTGACTGTAATTACCATAATCACTTCTTAGGATTGTTATGAGAATAAAATTGTAATATGATGTGATACATAGTAGGAACTTAATAAATTATAGCTACTCTTTTATAGGTTTATACCGCTGAAGTGATCACAAGCAGAAAGGAATGTGAGATGATTGTCACTTTATGTTTTTTAATTTTTTATTTGGAATAATTATAGACTCAGCAGGAGATGAAAAAATAGAACATAGAATCCCATTAGCTTTGTAGGTTTATGCTTTCTGACAAATTTTGAAAATGTTCAGCCTTTTTTTCATTGAATTATATTTGCTATTCAACTTTCTTTTTGTAACTTTGATGACATAAATGTTAGATCTTTTGTTATTGTCACAGCTCTTATGATTCTTTCCATTTTTTTCAGTCTGTTTTCCTTTGTTGTTCAATTAGGACAATCTATTTATCTGTTTTCAAGTTCACTGATTCTGTCCTGCCATCTACATTTTCCTGTGGAACCAATCCAGTGAGATTTTTGTGTTAGTTATTTTATTTTTTTCAATTTTGTAATTTTCATTTTGTTTATTTTTACAACTTCTATTTCTTTGCAGAGATGTTATATTATTCATATGTTTCAAG
Source organism: Pongo pygmaeus (assembly GCF_028885625.2). Classification (NCBI taxonomy): domain Eukaryota; kingdom Metazoa; phylum Chordata; class Mammalia; order Primates; family Hominidae; genus Pongo; species Pongo pygmaeus. The sequence continues at coordinate 76,349,695 of NC_072396.2, read as the reverse complement.
AGTGTTCATAATCACTTGTTGAAGCATCTAATGATGTCTGCTTTAACATCCTTGTCAGATAATTTCAACAGCTGAGTCATCTTGGTGTTGGCATCTGTTGGTTGTCTTTGCTCATTCAAGATGTGGTTTTCTGATATTTCATATGATGAGTTATATTCATTATATCCTGGACATTTTGAGTATTGTTATGAGACACTGGATCCCATTTAAATTTTATATTTTAGCAAGAAGTCACTCAGTTTAGGTTTAGTGTCTCTGTATTGGTTTACTTGTTTTTGATGACCTTGTGATTTTAAAGAGAAGTAGTTAGGCCCTTTGCAGAATGTCCCTCAATTCAGATTTGTCTAATGTTTGTCTCATAGAGCAGGTTTATGTGTTTTAGGAAGATTACAGAGATGACATGTCTTCTGCATCATATCATATTGAGGGAAAATCTTATCAATATGACATAACTGATTATGTTAACTCTAATCACCTAATTGAGGTCGTGTTTGCCAGTTCTCTCCACTGTAAAGTTACATTCATCCCCACCTCCACTTTCCATAATGTTACTCTTTAGGAGCCTGTTACCAAATGTAATCTACACTTAAGGAGTAAGGATTTGTGCCACATCTCCTAGAAGGGTGTCCACATAAATTAGTTGGAATTATTATTTACAGAAAATTGTCCCTTTTTCACTATTTAAGCATTTTTTTAAATATCAGGATGGACACATGGATATGTATTTTATGATTTATTTCTTTTTTACACGAAGTATTTCAGCTTTGGCCATTGGTGGGAGCTCGTGTTCTTAGGTATATCCTTATTTGTGTGTGTGTGTGTCTGTGTCTGTGTGTGTGTATGTGTTACCCACATTTTTACTTTCTGGCATTACAAGATGCTTCAGGCTCATCTTCTATATTTTCTATCCCAGTCCTAGAATCAGCCATTTCCTCAAGGAGCCCTTGATCCTTTTATTGGAGAATGGAATCAGAAACCAACTACTATTTATTATTCTTAGACAATAATTAAAAAATATGTAATAATATTTAATTATTTAAGGATGAGTAATAGTTAATTATACAAACCATAACTTGCTTATCTATTAATCAATGAATGGACATTTGGGTTTTCTCCCCACCTTTTACCTATTGTGAATAATGCTGCCACAATCATGGGTGTACAACTATATGTTTGAGCTCTGCTTTGAAATTTTGGGGCATATATCCAGCAGTGGAATTGCTGAATCATATAATAATTATTTTTAACTTTTTGAGGAACTGCTGTACTGTTTTCTACTGAGGCTGCACCATTTCACATTTCCATCAGTAAATTACAAGGCTTCCAATTTCTTTATATCCTTGCCAACACATGTCATTTTCTGCTTTTAATGGCCATTGTAATGGTTATAAAGTTGTTTTTCATTGTAGTTTTTGTTCAATTTTTCAGACTTGTTAGTGATGCTGAGAATGTTTTCATGTGCTTCTTGCTAATTTGTGTATCATCTTTGGAGAAGTGTCTTTTCAAGTCCTTTGCCTCTTTCTATTTTAGAATTTTTTTCCTTGTTGATGATGACTTGTAGGAATTCTTGGTTATGTTCTGAATACTAATTCCTTATCACATATATGGTCTCAAATACACTCATACCTGGAAGATATTGTGGGTTCAGTTTCAGACCACTGCAGTAAAGCAAGTAACACAATTTATTTTTGGTTTCCCAGTGAATATGAATTATGCTTATAATATAATATAATCTATTAAATGTGCGATAGCATATGTATAAAAAACAATGTACATACCTGAATTAAAAATACTTTACTGCTAAAAAACGCTAACAATCATCTGAGCCTTCAACGAGTTATAATCTTTTGGTGGTGAAAGGTGTTACCTTGATGTTGATGGCTGCTGACTGATCAAGGTGGTGATTTCCAAAGGTTGGGGTGCCTGTGGCAATATCTTAAAATAAGACAATGGTGAAGTTTGCTCCATCAAATGACATTTCCTTTCATAAAAGATTTCTCCATAGTATGTCATGATATTTGATAGCATTTTACCCTCAGAACTTCTTTCAAAATTGGAGTCAATTCTCTTCAACCCTGCTGCTGCTTTATCAACTAAATTTGTGTAACATTCTAAATCCTTTGTTGTCATTTCCACAATTTTCACAGTGTCTTCAGCAGGAGTAGATTCTATCTCAGAAACCACATTTTTTGTTCACCCATCAGAAGCCACTCCTCATTCATTCAAGTTTTTATCATGCAATTTCAGCAATTCAGACACATCTTCAGGCTCCACTTCTAATTCTAGTTCTCTTTTGACTTTCCTCACATCTGCAGTGACTTTCTCCATTAAAATCTTGAACCCCTCAAAGTCATTCATGAGGACTGGAATCACTTTTTTCCAAACTCCTGTTAATGTTGATATTTTGACCTCCTCCCATGAATCACACATTTTCTTAATGGTAAATCCTTTCCAAATGGCATCTAGAGTGATGAATCCTTTCCAGAAGGCTTTCAGTGTACTTCTCCCAGATACATTAGCAGAATCACTATCTGATATGGTTTGGCTGTGTCCCCACCCAAATCTCATTTTGAATTATAGCTCCCATAATTCCCACGTGTTGTGGGAGGGGGCCAGTGGGATCTAATTGAATCATGGGGGCAGTTTCCCACATGCTGTTCTCATGGTAATAAATAAGTCTCACAAGACCTGATGGTTTTATAAGGGGTTTCCCTTTTCACTTGGTTCTCATTCTCTCTCTTGTCTGCCACCATGTAAGAAGTGCCTCTCACTTTCTGCCATGATTGTGCAGCCTCCCCAGCCACATGGAACTGCAATTCCATTAAACCTCTTTTTCTTTATACCAGTATCAGGTATGTCTTTATCAGCAGTGTGAAAACTGACTAATACAGTAAATTAGTACTGGTAGAGTGGGGTGCTGCTGGAAAGATACCCTAGAATGTGGAAGTGACTTTGGAACTGGGTAATAGGCAGAGGTTGGAACAGTTTAGAGAGCTCAGAAGAAGACAGAAAGATGTGGGAAAGTCTAGAACTTCCTAGACACTTGTTGAATGGCTTTAACAAAAATGCTGATAATGATATGAACAGTGAAATCCAGGCTGAGGTGGTCTCAGATGGAGATGAGGAACTTGTTGGGAACTGGAGTAAAGGTGACTCTTGCTCTGTTTTAGCAAAGAGACTGCCAGCATTTTGCTCCTGCTCTAGAGATTTGTGGAACTTTGAACTTGAGGGAGATGATTTAGGGTATCTGGCAGAAAAAAATTTCTAAGCAGCAAAGCATTCAAGATGTAACTTGGGTGCTGTTAAAAGCATTCAGTTTTAAAAGGGAAATGGAACATAAAAGTTCAGAAAATTTGCAGCCTGACAATGTGATAGAAAAGAAAATCCCATTTTCTGAGGAGAAATTCATGCTGGCTGCAAAAATTTGCATAAATAACAAGGAGCCAAAGGTTAATCACCTAAACAATAGGGGAAATGTCTCCAGAGCATGTCAGAGACCTTCGTGGCAGCAACTTCCATCACAGGCCTGGATGCCTAGGAGGAAAAAATGGTTTCTTGGGATGGGCCCAGGGACCCCTGCTCTGTACAGCCTAGGGACTTGGTGCCCTGTGTCCCAGCTGTTCTAGCCATGGCTAAAAGGGGCCAAGGTACAGCTCAGGCCGTGGCTTCACAGGGTGCAAGCCCCAAGTCTTAGCAACTTCCATGTGGTGTTGAGCCTGCGGGTGCATACAAGTCAAGAATTGAGGTCTAGGAACCTCTCCCTTGATTTCACAGGATGTATGGAAATGCCTGGATGTCCCAGCAGAGGTGCTTTAGGGGCAGAGCCCTCATAGAGAACCTCTGCTAGGGCAATGCAGAAGGGAAATGGGTGCAAGCCCCCACACAGAGTCCCCACTGGGGCACTGCCTAGTGGAGCTGTGAGAAGAAAGCCCCCATCTTCCAGACCCCAGAATGGTAGATCTACCAACAGTTTTCACCGTGTGCTTGGAAAAGCCACAGACACTTAATGCCAGCCCACGAAAGCAGCTTGGAGGGGGGCTGTACCCTGCAAAGCCACAGAGGTGGAGCTGCTCAAGACCATGGGAACCCAACTCTTGCATCAGCATGACCTGGATGTGAAACATGAAGTCAAAGGAGACCATTTTGGAACTTTAATGTTGAATGGCTGCCCTATTGGATATCGGACTTACATGGTGTCTGTAGCCCTTTTGTTTTGGACAATTTCTCCCATTTGGAACAGGTGTATCTATACAATGCTTGTATCCCCATTGTATCTAGGAAGTAACTAACTTGCTTTGGTTTTACAGGCTCATAGGTGGAAGGGACATCTCTTGTCTCAGATGAGACTTTGGACTGTGGACTTTTGAGTTAATCTTGAAATGAGTTAAGACTTTAGGAGACTGTTGGGAAGACATAATTGGTTTTAAAATGTGAGGACATGAGATTTGGACAGGGCCAGGGGTGGAATGATATGGTTTGGCTCTGTCCCCATCCAAATCCCATCTTTCTCCCATAATTCTCCCATGTTGTGGGAGGGACACTGTGGGAGATAATTGAATTATGGTGACATTTTCCCCCATACTGTTCTCAAGGTAATGAATAAGTCTCATGAGATCTGATGGTTTCATAAGGGGTTTTCTTTTTCACTTGGTTCACATTCTCTCTTTTGACTGCCACCATGTAAAGCATGCCTTTCACCTTCAACCATGATTGTGAGAACACATGGAACTGTGAGTCCATTAAACCTCTTTTACTTTATAAATTACCCATTCTTGGGTATGTCCTTATCAACAGTGTGAAAATGGACTAATACACTATGGTAGTTTTGTTTTATATAATGTATTTCTTAAATAATAAGACTTGAAAGTCAAAATTACTTCTTGATCCATGGGCTGTAGAATGGTGTTGTGTTAGCAGGCTTGAAAACATTACTCTCCTGGCATATGTCAATCAGAGTTCTTGAGTCACCAGGTACATTGTCAATGAGTAATAATATTTTCAAAGTAATCTTTTTCTCTGAGAAGTAAGGCTCTACAATGGGCTTAAAATATTCAGTATACCATGCTGTAAACAAATGTGCTGTCATCCAGGCTTTGTTGTTGCATTTAGTCCGCACAGACAGACTAGATTTACTATAATTCTTAAAGGCCCTAGGATTTTCAGGATGGTAAATGAGCATTGGTTTCAACCTAAAGCCACCAGCTGCATTAGCTCTTAACAAGAGGGTGAACCTGTTTTTTTTTTGAAGCTTTGAAGCCAGGCATTGACTTCTTCCTATCTATGAAAGTTCTAGATGGCATCTTCTTCCAATATAAGGCTGTTTTATCTACACAGAAAATCTGTAGCTTAGTTAGCCACCTTCATCAGTATCTTAGCTAGATCTTCTGGGTAACATGCTGCAGCTTCTACATCAGCACTTGCTGCTTCACTTTGCACTTCATGTTGTTTCTTTCCTTAAACCTCATGAACCAAGCTCTGCTCATTTCTAGCTTTTCTTCTGTGGCTTTCTTACCTCTGTCAGCTTCATAGAATTAAAGAGAGTTAGGGCCTTGCTCTGGATGAGCCTTTGGGTTAAGGGAATATTATGACTCATTTTATCTTCCATCCAGATTACTAAGCTTTCTCCATATTAATAATAATAATGTTTATTATTATTATGATTCATGTTAGCTTGTGTGAAGTTCACTGAAGTAGCACATTTAATTTCCTTCAAGAACTCTGTCTTTGCATTCACAACTTGACTGTTTGGCACACGATGCTGAGCTTTGTCCTCTCTTAGCTTTAGAAATGCCCTTCTCACCAAGCTTAATCATTTCTCGCTATTGATTTAAGTGAAAGATGTACCACTTTCTTTCACCTGTACAGCTAGAGGCCATTGTAGGGTTATTAACTGACCTAATTTCAATATTATCATGTCACCTGAAATAGGCAGGCCTTAAGAAAGGGAGAAAAATGAAGGAATAGCCAGTTGGTGGAGCAGTCAGAGCACCCTCAATATTTATTGATTAAGTTTGTGGTGCTCAAAACAATTACAACAGTAACATCAAAGAGCACTGATTGCAGCTTATCATAACAGATATAATGGTAATTATATTACTATTATATTAATCGTATTACTGAAAATGTTTGAAATGTTATGAGAATTACTGAAATGTGCCACAAAGACACAAAATGAGCACATTCTACTGGAAATATAGAACCAATTGACTTTCTTGCTACAGGGTTGCTACAAACTTTTAATCTGTAAAAATCTCAATGTCTGCAGAGCTCAATAAAGCAAAGTGAAATAAAACAAGATTTTTTTCCTCCCATTCTGTAGATATCCTTCTATGTGTTGAGCTACTATAATCTTGAGATACATAAACATAAGCAGGTTGTTAAAACCATTTAAACTAAGGAATTTATAGACTTTGTTGTGCTGTCCTAAGGTGGCTAATTTAAGAAAATGTATATATTTATCTGCATAAACCTCATAGCTGGGAACACTATACTCAGAAGGCTTTATCACTAGGTATTTGGATATCTTCTTGGTCGATTTATTTTAATTCTATGGGAAGCAGAAAATTTTTATAGTTGAGATGAATGGAAAGGGGTCAGGGGCAAAGTCTGTTGAATGGATGGTAAAGACCCAGGGGGTAAAGCTCCTTATTTTTCCAGCTTTTTAGGAATTTGTTTGCCCATCCTTGATTTGGAGGATCTGAATTAATTCTATCTCTCAAAATCAGCCATTATAATCTGACACACCCACCTCTTCTGCGATAGTCCCTGGACCTAGAGAGAAAGGTGCTGATATAATTTAGGCACCAGGGGTTTAGCAATGAAAATACCTTGGGTTTAGTGGGATTTGAAGTAATTTTTAAATTTTGAACCTATCAGATACAGATGCAGTTATTTCCACTCTTTCCTCCACTTTCCAAAGGCAGAGATGCCTCTCCCCATGGCCACCACCACCACAGTTCCTGGGGTGTACTGACAGACTACCACCAATGTTTCCTTAAGGCCAAAAGCCTCTTCAGTTAGTTTGCCTGAACGCTACCTGGTGCTCTTCAGGGCAGCAGGTTCCCCTCTGGCACAAGGCAGATCCAGAAATCCCATCCAAGAGCCAATTCCAGGAATTAGAGACTCCAAGAGCCTGCTTGGTCCTCTACCGCCCTGTAGTCAAAACTTGAGTTCCTGCAAGCTTTGCCATTATGGGCTACATGCTCTGGGGCCTCTACGGTGCTCTTGTACCTTGCGTGGTGCCAAAGGTGCAAGACAAAGTTCCCTTTCCCTTTCCTTCTGCTTTTCTCATGTGGAAGGAGTCTTGTTCCATAGCCACCACAGCTGGAAATGTGCTGATTCTCACCAGAAACCAGCAAGTCCCAAGGCTCAACCAAGGCTCTCACTGTAATACCTGGGTATTGCTTCTGATTATTCAGGGCTCAAGAGCTCTTCAGTTAGCAAGTGGTGAATCCTGCCGAGACTGGGTCTTTCCCTTCAAAGCAGCATGTGTCCTTCTTACCCGGGGTGTGTCTAGAAATATTGTCCAGGATCTAGTGCTTGGAAAGGTGGCCCTATGACTCTGACTGTTACCCTTTTCTACTGTGGCTGAGCAGGTATCCAAGATGCGAAACCAAGTTCTTCCCACTCTTCTGTCTCCTCAAGCAGAGGGAAGGGGTCTCTTTTGTAGCCATGAGTTCTATGGCCTGGGGTTAGGGAGGGGTGATGCCAGCACTCCCTTATTGCCCCAGCTGGTGTTATATTTGGTCATGTGTATCCCAAGTCTACTGGCTCTGGGCCCAATTCGGCACTAGGACTCATCTAGTGGTCACAGCCCTTGTGGCCTAAACTGCCTTTTAAGTTTATTTGGGGCCCCAGAGAACTGTACCCCATAATGGCAAAGCTTGCAAGAACTCAAATTCTGACCACTGGGATGAGCAATTCACCTCTGCCTAGGGCTGGTTTAAGTGCTCCCTCCATGGCTGGGTGTCAGCTGAGTTTGGTCCAGTTTTGTTTTCTGTTATAACAGAGAATCACTGAGTTCAATGCCTCACAAATTCTGGATTATCTCCCCAGCCTATAGAAATGCTTACACACCATGCCACTGCTGCCACGTATGGAGGAGGCATGGCATCTGTGACTCAAGATTCTTTTTCCTACTTCCTCAGTGCCTCTTTCAGTGATATGATGTTAAAACCAGGTACTATACATACTCAACTGATTTTTGGTTCTTATGAAGGAGATAGTGTGTGTGTGTGTGTGTGTGTGTGTATTTGTTAAATTGGTGTCCTTGTGGGTCAGAAAATTGGTGGAGCCTTCTATTCAGACTCCATGCTCTTCCCTGTCCCAGGGTTCCTCTATCATATTTTAGCTGGGACAAATAGGTAATATTTTAAAGGTAATACAGATACTAAACCAGAGAGGATTTGATTTAGAAGCCATACACAGGCTGTCATTGTAAAAAGGGTAAAGTCTTAGCTAGTGAACTACAGCAGGAGACAGTTGCCATTGCTCTTTCTAGAAGAAAAACTAGAGGCAGTTTAGTCTTGGCTAGCAAAATATGGCTTGTTATATAGATAAAACCCCTGAAGTAGTCAAAAATAATTAACTTTTTTTTTGCTGGCCTTTTTTAATGTTTATTTTTCATTTTGCAGCTGCTGAAGTTTTAACCAATTCACAGGTCTTGTTTTTCATAATTTGGAATTCTCCTTTGGATTTAACCAAATAGGATACAGTTGGTCAAACCCAATGTGAAAAAGAAAACAACAACAACAAGAAAATACAAATAATGAAATCAGAAACAAATGAACAAACACAAAACAGTTAAGCAAAACAAACAAATGATTATACAATTTATACTAGAACTTAGCACTCTAATGATAAGGAGAAATCAAGACCAGCTTATTGTAAATCATAACTTTTAGTTACTAAGGAGAATTTTTAATACAAAACTCCAGCTCAGGTACTTACCTAGGAATGGGGCCCAGGATGAAAACTGCTCTCTACCATCTTAAAAGCTGGAAAAACAAATCTTCCTTTTTGGAAGTGAGTAAAACTCCAGAAAAAGAATTGTACAGCAAAATAAACATTAGTTATTTCCCAAATTTTGGGAGATTGGTGATCCTCTGGGAGGGGAAAGCTTCCACATGTCAGCAAATTTTCCTATTGGTTTGAATAATCAAAATAGCCAAAGCCTAAGCAATGTTTGATTCGTATGTATATATAAGCATGTATGTATATATAATTATATATATATATATATTCATATGTATATATAAGCATCATGGAGTCCTGTCTGTTGGTCACTAATTTGTAAGCCAAAAAGTATCTGAGACAGGTCTCAACAAATTTAGAGTATATTTTTCATTCTTATGAAGGAGCTTTTCTGTTGGCTCTTGACACAGCCTCAGGAGTTTCTGAAAACTTGTGCTTGATTTTACTGCTGGATTTTATACATTTTAGGGAGACAGAAATTATAGGCAATATATGTAAGTTTTACATTGATTGGCCCAGAAAGCAGGACACCTCAAAATGGGGGTTCCCAGATGATATGTGTATTCAGAGATTTTCTGATTGGCAATTGGTTGTAAGAATTAAGCTTTGTCTGAAGAGTTGAAGTCAAATTGGGTTAAGGTAAGGGGGTGTTGTGGAAGCCAAGGTTCTTATCATGTAAATGAACCCTACAGATATCAAGCTTCAGAGTGAATAGTTGTGAATGTCTCTTATGAGACCTTAAAGGGTGTCAGACTCTCATGAAAAGACCTAGTAAGGGATGGAGATTCTCTACAGAATATAAATTTCCCACATAAGCTGTAACTTTTCAGGACCATTTCAAAATACGTCAAGGCAATACATTTTAGGGTAACATACTTTGATTTCCCTCAGGGCCTGCTATTTGTCATGTGATGTTATAGCAGAGTTAGGTTGGAATTTGGTGTTTTATTGCAACAAAGCATCTATTTTGTCAGTCTTAAGATCTCTGCTTTAATGTTAATTCTTGTCAGTTGTGTCTAAACTCTAAAGGGAGGAGGGTATAATAAAACATGTCTGATCCTCCCTTCCCAACATGGCCTGAACTAGCTTTTCAGGCTTTTTGGAGATCATCTTGGCTAAGAAGAGGGTCTATTCTGTTGGTTGGTAGGCTTAGAATTTCATTTTTTGGTTTACACTATCCATTATTAAAAATAAAGTTTTAAAATTTCAGTATTATTGTAAAGTTGTCTGGTTCTCCCTTCAATTCCATCAATGTTTGCTTCATATGTATATATAGGCTGTGATACTTGGTGCATATATTTTTATAATTTTTTTTTCTTTTTGTTGAATTATTTTATCAATATATAAAATCCTTCTTTTCTTGTGAAACAATTTTTGACTTAAAATTTATTGTATCTGATATTACTATAACAACCCTGATCTCCATTGTTTACTATTTGCATGTAATATCTTTTTACATTATTTTTAAATTTCAACCTAAGCTTGTCTTTATATTTGGAAAATCTTTTGTAGTCTGCATATAGTAGGGTAACTTTTTCAATTGATTCTGCCAATCTGTGCTTTATTATTAGGGAGTTTCCCCTATTTACATGAAACAATTACTTGCTGCAAAGAACTATTTCTAATTTTCTGTATCTTATAGTGCTTTCATCCCTCATTTTTTTCCCTACAGTCTTCCTCTGCACTTAGTTGATTTTTTTGTGAAGATATATTAAAAAAAAATTTTGTGTGTGTATTCTATACATATATTTTGTGGTTACCCAAGGGAGTCACATATAACAAAATAAACTAATAACAGTCAATTTTGAACTGATATAAACTTAACTTTAATCACATGCAAAGACAACTCCTTTGCAGCTCTATCCCCTATCACCACCCTCCATGCCTTATTATACTGATGTCACAAATTACATCTTTATATATTGTGTAGCTATTAACATAGATTTATAATTATTTTTATACATTTGTTTTTTAAATCAAGTAGAATAATTAAAATTATAGTTACTAGCCAAAATTACAATACTGTTTTTTTGTGTTTTTTTTCCACTTGACCCAGCAATCCCATCATTGGGTATATACCCAAATGAACATAAATCATTCTATTATAAAGACATACACACATGCATGTTAATTGTAGCACTATTCACAATAGCAAAGACATGGAATTAACCTAAATGTCCATCAACAGTAGACTGGCTAAAGAAAATATGGTACACCATGGAATAGTACACAGCCATAAAAAAGAGTGTGATAATGTCCTATGCATCAACATAGATGCAACTGGAGGCCATCTATTTTAAACAAAGCAGGAACAGAAATCCAAATACAGCATGTTCTCACTTATAAGTGGGAGCTACATATTAAGTACACATGAACACAAAGAAGGGAGCAATTGGCACAAGGGCCTATTTGAGGATAGAGAGTGGAAAGAGGGTGAGGATTAAAAAACTACCTATTGGTTACTATGCTTATTACCTGGGTGACAATCTGTATAGCAAACCCTCATGAAACATAATTTACCTATACAAAAAAATTTGCACATGTACCCCTGAACCTAAAATAGAAATTTTAATAACTCAGTAATACTGTTTTCATATATTTGCTCCTGTATTTACCTTTATCAAATATTTTTATATCTTCATATGGCTTCAAGTTACTGTTTAGTATCCTTTTATTTCATCTTAAATAACTGACATGCTTTTCCATTTCTTGTAGGCCAGGTTGAGTCATAAAATGTATAAAATGTATCTTCATAAAATGTATAAAATCAAGCTGTAACCAAAACACCTTGTGTACATGTTCTTACGATCTCTTGAGGCTGTGTCATGGGTCATTGTCCTAACTTTTGGCTCAGAGGAAACCTCCTCAAATATTTTACAGAATTTGGCTTTTATTTTTGTCAACACATCCCACTGCCCAATAGCTTCCATGATTTCTACTGATAAATCTTTTGAAAGTCTTATTGAGATTCCCTTGTATGTGACAAGTAGCTTTTATCTTGCTGCTTTAAAGATACTCTCTTTGTCTTTGAATTTTGACAGTTTGATTATAATGTGTTTCTGTCTGGGTCTCTTTGGGTTTATACTACTTGAAATTTGTTGACTTCCTTTTATTTGTATTTATATCTTTTCTCAAATATGAGAAATATTTAGCCAATTATTTATTCAAATAAGCCCTCTGCCCCATTCTCTCACTCATCTCTCTGGAAATTCTATAATATATATATTTGTCCTTTTGATAGTGTCTCGTGTTCCTTAGGTTTTGCCCACTTTTCTTCATTTTTTTCTCCTCATAATAATTTTAATTGTTCTATTTTTGAATTCAATGATTCTTTTTTCTGTGTGCTTGAGTCATTTGTTGAAGTTCTCTAATGAATTTTTAAATCCAATTATTGAATTTTTAAGCTCCCAAATTTGTTTGGTCTCATTTTATAATTTCTGTTTGTAAACAATCTAGTTTTTATTTTGAGACAGTTTCTCACTCTGTTGCCCAGGCTGGAGTGCAGTGGCATGATCTCAGCTCACTGCAACCTCCACCTGCCAGGTTCAAGAAATTCTTGTGCCTCAGCCTCTCCAGCAGCTGGGACTACAGGTGCATGCCACCACACCCAGCTAATTTTTTGTATTTTGGTAGAGACGGGGTTTCACTGTGTTGCTCAGGCTAGTCTCAAACTCCTGAGCTCAGGCAATCCATCCACCTCAGCCTCCCAAAGTGCTGGGATTACAGGCATGAGCCACTGTGCCCTGCCTAATATTCTAATTTTTATATATAATTTCTCTGATATCCTTTAGTTTTTTGTCTGTATATTTTGACAATTTGAGCATATTTAAGTCTGTTGTTTTAATTACTTTGTCTAGTTATTCTCATGCCTGTGTTTCTTTTCTTTTCTTTTTGAGACAGAGTCTAACTCTGTTGCCCAGGCTGCAGTGCAGTGGCATGATCTCAGCTCATTGCAGCCTCCACCTCCCAGGTTCAAGTGATTCTCCTGCTTCAGGCTTCCCAAGTAGCTGGGACTACAAGTGCTTGTCAACACACCCAGCTAATTTTTGTAATTTTGGTAGAGATGGGGTTTCACTATGTTGGGCAGGTTGGTGCTGAACTCCTGATCTCAAGAGATCCACCCACCTCAGCCTCCCAAATGCTGGGATTACAAGCATGAGCTACCACACCCAGCCTGTCTGTGTTTCCTGAGTGTTGATTTTCACCACTTTAATTTATTTATTTCAATATGCCATGTTTTCCTGTTTCTATGAATGCCGTGTGAGTTTTTGTTGTTGTTTTTGCAGTTGCTATTGAAAATTTAACATTTGGAAAAAAGCCACCTCTTCCAATCTTCGCAGACTGCTTGTGCCTGGGAAATCTATCACTAATTAGCAGGGCAGGTTCTGACCCTAGGGATCAGCCTGAGTAGAAAGATTAATATCTCTTCACTTCTTTTCTGAGCATACATATTGCCTGGGCTTATATGTTGCTTTTTCAATTCTCTCACATGCATGGCTGTTCCAGGAAGTCAGGGACCCCGAATGGAGGGACCAGTTGGAGCCGTGGCAGAGGGACATAAATTGTGAAGATTTCATGGACATTTATCACTTCCCTAATAATGCTCATAATTTCTTGCACCTGTCTTTACTTCAGTCTCTGAACATAAATTGTGAAGATTTCATGGACATTTATCAGTTCCCAAAATTAATACTTTTATAATTTCTTAGGCCTGTTTTACTTTAATCTCTTAATCCTATTGTCTTCATAAGCTGAGGATGTACGTCACCTCAGGACCACTATAATTGTATCTAATTGTAAAAATTGATTGTAAAACGTGTGTTTGAAAAATATGAAATCAGTGCACCTTGAAAAAGAACAGAATAACAGTTATTTTAGGGAACAAGGGAAGACAACCACAAGGTCTGACTGCCTGCGGGCTCGGGCAGAATAGAGTCATATTTTTCTTCTTGCAGAGAGCCTATAAATGGATGTGCACGTAGGAGAGATATTGCTAAATTCTTCTCCTAGAAAGGAATATTAAATATTAAGACCCTAGGAAAAGAATTGCTTTCCTGGGTGGAGGTCTATAAACGGCCACCCTGGGAGTGTCTGTCTTATGTGGTTGAGATAAGGACTGAAATACGCCCTGGTCTCCTGCATTAGCCTGAGGCTTATTAGGGTGGGGAAAAAATCCCACCTTGGTGAATTTGAGGTCAGACTGGTTCTCTGCTCTTGAACCCTGTTTTCTGTTGTTTAAGATGTTTATCAAGACAATAAGTGCACAGCCGACCATAGACCATCATCGGTAATTCTAATTTTGCCTTTGCCTTGTGATCTTGCCTTGCCCTTTGCCTTGTGATCTTTATTGGCCTCAGAAGCATGTGATCTTTGTGACCTACTCCCTGTTCATACACCCCCTCCCCTTTTGAAATCCATAAAGAAAACTTGCTGGTTTTGAGGCTCAGGAGAAATCACGGACCTACTGGTTTGTGATGTTACCCCTGGAGGCCCAGCTGTAAAATTCCTCTATTTGTACTCTTTCTCTCTATTTGTCAGACCAGCCTACACTTAGGGAAAGTAGAAAAACCCATGTTGAAATATTGGGGGCTGGTTCCCCCGATACATGGCTGCTTTAAATATTGTAATTTTCCAAACGCTCTCACCTCAGCTTTTCCTCATGGCCTTCAATGGTTGAGTGTACATCTCCACTTGTAACATCTTGGCCCAGACATTTGTGGATGCTTTGATTAGTCAGGGTTCTCTAGAGGGACAGAACTAATAGGATATATGAATATACAACAAGGAGTTTAATAAGAATAATTGACTCACACAATTGCAAGTTGAGGTTCCACGATAGGCCACCTGCAAGTTGAGAAGCAAGAAAACCAGTGGTGCCTCAGTCCAAGTCCCAAAACCTCAAAAGTAAGTAAGCCAATAGTGCAGCATTTGGTCTGTGGCCAAAGGCCTGAGAGCACCTGGCAAGACACTGATGTAAGTCCACGAGCCCGAAAAGCTGAAGAACTTGTAGTCTGATGTTCAAGTGCAGGAAGCATCCAGCATGGGAGAAAGATGAAGGCCAGAAGACTCAGCAAGTCAGCTTCATCCATATTCTTCTGCCTGCTTTTTCTAGCTATGCTGGCAGCCAATTGGATGGTGCCCTTTGAGTTTTCCTGAGGATGGGTCTTCCTCTCCCAATCCACTGACTCAAATGTTAATCTCTTCTGGTAACACCCAGAAACACCCAGACACACCCAGAAACAATACTTTACATCCTTTAATACAATCAAGTTGACACTGAATATTAACCATCACAATCCTCGTCCTTCTACAGATTTTATAAGCCCTGTTTGCTGCTTTCTGCTGCTTTTTCTTACATGAGCTGTAAGATAGATACAACAGAGGTTTGTTCTTCAGGCAGCTCTCAGACAGTTTAGGACATGCAAATATTGTCCTCTTTTCTTCCTCCAGTTGGAAGGTGGAAATTAAGAACTGGGCTACTGCCTCCTCCAGAGCAAGACTATGTCACTCTGGGGAAGGTAGATGGAGTGAGAAAAACACCAAAAAATGTTTTACTATTTGGTGTGTGTTTTTTTCTTTATTGTCCTTTCACTTAGTTGTTGACTCTTTTTCAGGGTTCCCAGAAGATTGCTTTAGCCAAATTTTGGTTGCTTTTCAATATTTCCTTGGGGGAACAATGTATTGGAGCTTCCTAGTCCACAATTCTACCAACATCACTCCTACACAGCTGCATTCACATGTCTTAATTTTCAAAACAGTCTCACTCCAGCTTCTCCTCAGAGTATTAGATGCCCTATTGTGTATCTCACCTATAATCATTCTTTTATTATTCTACTTTAAGTTCTGGGATACATAGTTATAAATGTGCCATGGTGGTTTGCTGCACCCATCAACCAGTCATCTACATTAGGCATTTCTCCTAATGATATCCCTCCCCTATCCCCCACCTCCCAACAGGCCCCAGTGTGTGATGTTCCCCTTCCTGTATCCATCTGTTCTCATTGTTCAACTCCCACTTATGAGTGAGAACATGCGATGTTGGTTTTCTGTTCCTGTGTTAGTTTGCTGAGAATAATGGTTTCCAGCTTCATCTATGTCCCTGCAAAGGACATCAACTCATCCTTTTTTATCACTGTCTTGTAATCAGTGGTGCGTATGTGCCACATTTGCTTTATCCAATCTATCATTGATGGACATTTGGGTTGATTCCAAGCCTTTGCTATTGTAAATAGTGCTGCAATAAACACGTGTGAATGTGTCTTTATAGTAGAATAATTTATAATCCTTTGGGTATATACCCAGTAATGGGATTGCTGGCTCAAATGGTATTTCTGGTTCTAGATCCTTGAGGAATCACCATACTGTCTTCCACAGTGGTTGAATTAGTTTACACTGCCACCAACAGTGTAAAAGCTTTCCTATTTCTCAACATCCACTCCAGAATCTGTTGTTTCCTGACTTTTTGAGGATCACCATTCTAACTGACATGAGATGGTATCTCATTGTGGTTTTGACTTGCATTTCTCTGATGACCAGTGATAATGAGCTTTTTTCATATGTTTGTTGGCTGTACAAATGTCTTCTCTTGAGAAGTGTCTGTTCATATCCTTTGTCTACCGATTGATAGGGTTGTTTGTTTTCTTCTTGTAAATTTGTTTAAGTTCCTTGTAGATTCTGGATATAAGCCCTTTGTCAGATGGATAGATTGCAAAAATTTGCTCCCATTCTGTAGGTTGCCTGTTCACTCTGATGATAGTTCCTTTTGCTGTGCAGAAGTTCTTTAGTTTAATTAGATCCTATTTCTCAATTTTGGCTTTTGTTGCCATTGCTTTTTGTGTTTTAGTCATGAAGTCTTTTCCCATGCCTATGTCCTGAATGGTATCACCTAGGTTTTCTTCTAGGGTTTTTATGGTTTTAGATCTTCAGTTTAAGTCTTTAGTCCACCTTGAGTTAATTTTTGCATAACGTGTAAGGAAGGGGTCCAGCTTCAGTTTTCTGCATATGCCTAGCCAGTTTTTCCAACACCATTTATTAAATAGAGAATCTTTCCCCATTGCTTGTTTTTGTCAGGTTTGTCAAAGATCAGATGGTTGTAGATGGGTGACATTATTTCTGAGGCCTCGGTTCTGTTCAATTGGTCTATATGTCTGTTTTGGTACAAGTACCATGCTGTTTTGGTTACTGTAGTCTTGTAGTATAGTTTCAAGTCAGGTAGCATGATGCCTACAGCTTTGTTCTTTTTGCTTAGGATTGTCTTGGCTATACAGGATCTTTTTTGGTTCCATATAAAGTTTAAAGTAATTTTTTCTAATACTGTGAAGAAGCTCAGTGGTAGCTTGATGGGAACAGCATTGAATTTATAAATTATTTTAGACAGTATGGCCATTTTCATGATATTGATTCTTCCTATCCATGAGCATGGAATGTTCTTCCATTTGCTTGTGTCCTCCCTTATTTATTTGAGGAGTGGATTGTAGTTCTCCTTGAAGAGGTCCTTCACATTCCCTCTGAGTTGTATTTTTAAGCATTTTATTCTCTTTGTAGCAGTTGTGAATTGGAGTTCACTCATGATTTGGCTCTCTGCTAGTCTATTATCAGTGTATAAGAATGCTTGTGATTTTTGCATATTGATTTTATATCCTTCCAGTTTTTGCCCATTCAGTATGATATTGGCTGTGGGTTTGTCATAAATCACTCTTATTATTTTAAGATACGTCCCATCAATACCTAATTTATTGAGAGTTTTTAGCACGAAGCATTGTTGAATTTTATCAAAGACCTTTTCTGTATCTATTGAGAAAATCATGTGGTTTTTGTCTTTGGTTCTGTTCATATGTTGGATTATGTTTATTGATTTGAGTATGTTGAACCATCCTTGCATCCCAGGGATGAAGCCCACTTGATCATGGTGGATAAGCTGTTTCACGTGCTGCTGGATTTGGTTAGCCAGTAATTTATTGAGGATTTTTGCATTGATGTTCATCAGGGATATTGGTCTAAAATTCTCTTTTTTTGTTGTGTCTCTGCCAGGCTTTGGTATCAGGATGATGCTGGCCTCATAAAATGAGTTAGGGAGGATTCCCTCTTTTTCTATTGACTGGAATAGTTTTTGAAGGAATGGTACCAGCTCCTCCTTGTACCTCTGGTAGAATTCAGCTGTGAATCCATCTGGTCCTGGACTTTTTTGGTTGGTAAGCTATTAATTATTGCCTCAATTTCAGAGCCTGTTATTGGTCTATTCAGAGATTCAACTTCTTCCTGGTTTAGTCTTGGGAGGGTGTATGTGTTCAGGAATTTATCCATTTCTTCCAGATTTTCTAGTTTGTTTGCGTAGAGGTGTTTATAGTATTCTCTGATGTTCGTTTGTATTTCTGTGGGATTGGTGGTGATATCCCCTTTATCATTTTTTATTGCATCTATTTGATTCTTCTCTCTTTTTTTCTTTATTAATCTTGCTAGCGGTCTATCAATTTTGTTGATCCTTTCAAAAAACCAGCTCCTGGATTCATTTATTTTTTGTAGGGTTTTTTGTGTCTCTATTTCCTTCAGTTCTGCTCTGATCTTAGTTATTTCTTGCCTTCTGCTAGCTTTTGAATGTGTTTGCTCTTGCTTCTCTGGTTCTTTTAATTGCGATGTTAGGGTGTCAATTTTAGATCTTCCCTGCTTTCTCTTGTAGGCATTTAGTGCTGTAAATTTCCCTCTACACACTACTTTAAATGTGTCCCAGAGATTCTGGTACATTGTGTCTTTGTTCTCATTGGTTTCAAAGAACATCTTTATTCTTTATATCTGCCTTCATTTCGTTATGTACCCAGTAGTCATTCAGGAGCAGGTTGTTCAGTTTCCATGTTGTTGAGCAGTTTTAAGTGAGTTTCTTAATCCTGAGTTCTAGTTTGATTGCACTGTGGTCTGAGAGACAGTTTTTTATAATTTCTGTTCTTTTATGTTTGCTGAGGAGTACTTTACTTCCAACTATGTAGTCAATTTTGGAATAAGTGTGATGTGGTGCTGAGAAGAATGTATATTCTGTTGATGTGGGGTGGAGAGTTCTGTAGATGTCTATTAGGTCCGCTTGGTGCAAAGCTGAGTTCAATTCCTGGATATCCTTGTTAACTTTCTGTCTCATTGATCTGTTTAATGTTGACAGTGGGGTGTTAAAGTCTCCCATTATTATTTTGTGGGAGTCTAAGTCTCTTTCTAGGTCTCTAAGGACTTGCTTTATGAATCTGGGTGCTCCTGTATTGGATGCATATATATTTAGGATAGTTAGCTCTTCCTGTTGAATTGATCCCTTTACCATTATGTAATGGCCTTCTTTGTCTCTTTTGATCTTTGTTGGACTAAAGTCTGTTTTATCAGAGACTAGGATTGCAACCCCTGCCTTTTTTTGTTTTCCATTTGCTTGGTAGATCTTCCTCCATCCCTTTATTTTGAGCCTATGTGTGTCTCTGCATGTGAAATGGGTCTCCTGAATACAGCACACTGATGAATCTTGACTCTTTATCCAATTTGCCAGTCTGTGTCTTTTAATTGGAGCATTTAGCCCATTTACATTTAAGGTTAATATTGTTATGTGTGAATTTGATCATCTCATTATGGTGTTAGCTGGTTATTTTGTTCTTTAATTGATGCAGTTTCTTCCTAGCCTCGATGGTCTTTACAATTTGGCATGCTTTTGCAGTGGCTGGTACCAGTTATTCCTTTCCATGTTTAGTGTTTCCTTCAGGAACTCTTTTAGGGCAGGCCTGGTGGTGACAAACTCTCAGCATTTGCTTGTCTGTAAAGGATTTTATTTCTCCTTCACTTTTGAAGCTTAGTTTGGCTGGATACGAAATTGTGGGTTGAAAATTCTTTTCTTTAAGAATGTTGTATATTGGCCCCCACTCTCTTCCGGCTTGTAGAGTTTCTGCCGAGAGATCAGCTGTTAGTCTGATGGGCTTCCCTTTGTGGGTAACCCGACCTTTCTCTCTGGCTGCCCTTTACATTTTTTCCTTCATTTCAACTTTAGTGAATGTGAATAATTATGTGTCTTGGAGTTGCTCTTCTCGAGGAGTATCTTTGTGGCATTCTCTGTATTTCCTGAATTTGAATGTTGGCCTGCCTTGCTAGGTTGGGGAAATTCTCCTGGAGAGTGCTTTCCAGCTTGGTTCCATTCTCCCCGTCACTTTCAGGTACACCAATGAGACATAGATTTGGTCTTTTCACATAGTCCCATGTTTCTTGGAGGCTTTGTTCATTTCTTTTTACCTTTTTTCTCTGAACTTCTCTTCTCACTTCATTTCATTCATTTGATCTTCCATCACTGATACCCTTTCTTCCAGTTGATCAAATCAGCTACTGAAGCTTGTGCATTCATCACGTAGTTCTAGTGCCATGGTTTTCAGCTCCATCAGGTCATTTAAGGACTTCTCTACACTGGTTATTCTAGTTAGCCATTCATCTAATCTTTTTTCAAGGTTTTTACCTTCTTTGCAATGGGTTCAAACTTCCTCCTTTAGCTCAGAGAAGTTCAATAATCTGAAGCCTTCTTCTCTCAACTTGTCAAAGTCATTCTCCATCCAGCTTTGTTCCATTGATGGTGAGGAGCTGCATTCCTTTGAAGGGGGAGAGGTGCTCTGACTTTTAGAATTTTCAGCTTTTCTTCTCTGTTTTTTCCCTATCTTTGTGGTTTTATCTACCTTTGGTCTTTGAAGATGGTGATGTACAGATGGGGTTTTGGCGTGGATGTCCTTTCTGTTTGTTAGTTTTCCTTCTAACAGTCAGGACACTCAGCTGCAGGTCTGTTGAAGTTTGCTGAAGGTCCACTCCAGACCCTGTTTTCCTGGGTATCAGCAGTGGAGGCTGCAGAACAGCGAATATTGCTGAACAGCAAATGTTGCTGCCTCATCATTTCTCTGGAAGTTTCATCTCAGAGAGATACCCAGCTTTGTAAGGTGTCAGTCTGCCCCTACTGGGAGACACCTCCCAGTTAAGCTACTCAGGGTTCAGGGACCCACTTGAGGAGGCAGTCTGTCCGTTCTCAGATCTCAAACTCCATGCTGGGAGAACCACTACTCCCTTCAAAGCTGTCAGACAGGGACATTTAAGTCTGAAGAAGTTTCTGCTGCCTTTTCTTTGGCTATGCTCTGCCCCCAGAGGTGGAGTCTACAGAGGCAGGCAGGCCTCCTTGAACTGCGGTGGGCTCCACCAAGTTCGAGATTCCCGGCCACTTTGTTTACCTACTCAAGCCTCAGCAAATGTGGGTGACCCTCCCCCAGCCTCACTGCTGCCTTGCAGTTGATCTCAGACTGCTGTGCTAGCAATGAGAGAGGCTCCATGGGCATGGGACCCTCTGAGCCAGGTGTGGCATATATTCTCCTGGTGTGCCGTTTGCTAAGGCCATTGGAAAAGTGCAGTATTAGGTGGGAGTGACCCAATTTTCCAGGTGCCGTCTGTCACAGCTTCACTTGGCTAGGAAAGCGAATTCCCTGACCCCTTGCACTTTTCAGGTGAGGTGATGCCTCACCCTTCTTCAGCTCATGCTCAGTGCACTGCATCCACTGTCCTGCACCCACTGTCTGACAAGCCCCAGGAGATGAACCTGGTACCTCAGTTGGAAATGCAGAAATCACCTGCCTTCTGCATCACTCGTGCTCCATTCTGTGTCTTTTAATTGGGGCATTTAGCCCATTTACATTTCAGGTTAATATTATTGTGTGTGAATTTGATCCTGTCATTATGATGCTAGCTGGTTATTTTGCCCATTAGTGGATGTAGTTTCTTCATCCTATAGATGGTCTTTACAATTTGGTATGTTTTTGCAGTGGCTTGCACTAGTTTTCATTTTTTATATTTAGTGATTTTTTTCAGGAACTCTTGTAAGGCATGCCTGGTGGTCACAAAATCTCTCAGCATTTGCCTGTCTGTAAGGGATTTTATTTCTCCTTTGCTTATGAAGCTTAGTTTGGCTGGATATGAAATTCTGGGTTGAAAATTATTTTCTTTAAGAATGTTAAATATGGGCTGGGTGCAGTGGCACATGCCTGTAATCCCAGCACTTTCAAAAGTTGAGGAGGGTGGATCACCTGAGGTCAGGAGTTCCACACCAGCCTCACCAACATGGTGAAACTCTGTCTCTACTAAATACAAAAAATTAGCCAGTTGTGGTGGTGCATGCCTATAATCCCAGCTACTATGGAGGCTGAAGCAGAAGAATCACTTGAACCCAGGAGGCATAGTTTGCAGTGAGCTGAGATCGTGCTATTGCACTCCAGCCTGGGCAACAAGAGTGAAACTCCATCTAAGAAAAGAGAATGTTGGATATTGGCCCCTACTCTCTTCTGGCTTGTAGCGTTTCTGCAAAGAGACCTGCTTTTAGTCTGATGGGCTTCCCTTTGTGAGGAACCTGACCTTTCTCTCTGGCTGCCCTTAACATTTTTTCCTTCATTTCAATCTTGGTGAATCTGACAATTATGTGTCTTGTGGTTGCTCTTCTTTAGGAGTATCTTTGTGGTGTTCTCTGTATTTCCTGAATTTGTATGTTGGTCTGTCTTGCTAGGTTGGGGAAGTTCTCCTGGATGATCCTGGATGATATCTTGAAGAGTGTTTTCCAACTTGGTTCCATTCTCCCTGTCACTTTCAGGTACACCAATCAAATGTAGGTTTGATCTTTTCATATAGTCTCATATTTCTTGGAGACTTTATTCATTCCTTTTCATTCTTTTTTCTCTAATCTTGTCTTCATGCTTTATTTCATTAAGTTGATCTTCAATGTATGATATCTTTTCTTCCACTTGATTGATTTGGCTATTGATACTTGTGTATGCATCAAGAAGCTCTCGTGTTGTGTTTTTCAGCTCCATCAGATCATTTATGTTCTTCTCTATACTGGTTATTCTAGTTAGCAATTAGTCTAACCTTTTTTCTTTTTTTATTATTATTATTTTACTTTAAGTTTTAGGGTACATGTTCACAATGTGCAGGTTAGTTACATATGTATACATTTACCATGCTGGTGTGCTGCACCCATTAACTCACCATTTAGCATTAGGTATATATCCTAATGCTATCCCTCCCCCCTCCCCCCAACCCACAACAGTCCCCAGAGTGTGAAGTTCCCCTTCCTGTGTCCATGTGTTCTCATTGTTCAATTCCCATCTATGTAGTCTAACCTTTTTTCAAGGTTCTTACCTTCCTTGCATTGGGTTAGAACATGCTCCTTTAGCTTGGAGGAGTTTGTTATTACCCACTTTCTGAAGCGTACTTCTGTCAATTTGTCAAATTCATTCTCCATCCAGTTTTGTTCCATTGCTGGTGAGGAGCTGTGATTCTTTGGATGACAGGCATTCTGGTTTTAAAAATTTTCCACTTTTTGCACTGGTTTTTCCTCATGTTTGTGAATTTATCTACCTTTGGGTCTTTGATGTTGGTTACTTTCGGATGGGGTTTTTTGTGTGAACATGCTTTTTGTTGATGTTGAGGCTATTCCTTTCTGTTTGTTAGTTTTCTTTCTAACAGTCAGGCCCCTCAGCTGCAGGTATGCTGGAGTTTGCTGGAGGTCCACTCCTGACCCTGTTCACCTGGATATCACCAGTGGAGGCTGCAGAACAGCAAATGATTGCTTCCTCTGGAAGCTTCATCTGAGAGAGGCACCCGTCAGATGCCAGCCAGAGCTCTCCTGTATGTGGTGTCCATCATCCCCTGCTGGGAAGTGTCTCCCAGTCAGGTGGCATGGGGGTCAGGGACCCACTTGAGGAGGCAGTCTGTCCCTTAGCAGAGCTCAAGCACTGTGCTGGGAAATCCACTGCTCTCTTCAGAGCTGGCAGGTAGGAACGTTTAAGTCTGCTGAAGCTGCGCCCACAGCTGCCAGTTTTCCCACGTGCTCTGTCCCAGGGAGATGGGAGTTTTATCTATAAGCCCCTGAGTGGAGTTGCTGCTTTTCTTTCAGAGATGCCCTGCCAAGAGAGGAGGAATCTAGAAAGGCAGTCTGGCTACAGCGGGTTTGCCAAGCTGCAGAGGGCTTTGCCCAGTTTGAAATTCCCATTGGCTTTGTTTACACTGTGAGTGGAAAACTGCCTACTCAAGCTTCAGTAATGGTGGACTCCCCTTCCCCCACCAAGCTCAGGCATCCCAGGTCAACTTCAGAGTGCTGTGCTGTCAGTGAGCATTTCAAGCCAGTGAATCATAGCTAGCTGGGCTCCATGGGGGTGGGATCCACTGAGCTAGACCATTTGGCTCCCTGGCTTCAGCCCCCTTTCCAGGGAAGTGAATGGTTCTGTCTCACTGGCATTCCAGGCACCACTGGGGTATGAAAAGAAACCCCTGCAGCTAGCTCGGTGTCTGCCCAAATGGCCACCCAGTTTTGTGCTTGAAACCCAGGGCCCTGGTGGTGTTGGCACTTGTGGGAATCTCCTGGATTGTGGATTGTGAAGACCATGGGAAAAGTGTAGTATGTGGGCCAGAATGCACCATTCCTCATGGCACAGTCCCTCATGGCTTCCCTTGGTTAGAGGAAGAAGTTCCCCAACCCCTTGTGCTTCCTGGGTGAGGCAACACCCTACCCTGCTTTGGCTCACCCTCCATGGGCTGCACCCACTGTCTAACCAGTGTCAATGAGATGAGCTGGGTGCTTCAGTTGAAAATGCAGAAATCACCTGTCTTCTGCATTGATCTCGCTGGGAGCTGCAGACCAGAGCTCTTCCTATTCATCCATCTTGCCAGCCATTCTCACCTATAATCTGCACCAGGTGTGTGCAGCTCAATAGACACCCAGCAGCTTTTAAAAGCAGTGCCACTGTTTTCTGCTGAACTTATTCTGAGTTACGATGCTTTTCCTTGACTGATATCAGAGTTAAGCAGAGCAGAAACTAGTCCTTTGTGTTGGATTAGATGAATTAGAACATTACAAGTACAATCTGTTTTGCTCCCTTGAATTTGAGGGAGTGAATTTGGAACTGGGTTGCCACCTCTTCCAGGCTCAAACTAAATACTGTGCCAGGGAAAGAGTTGGGTCAGGGCTTGTAAAAATGCAATCAAATGTCCTGTCAGTTTGAATATGGCTTTATGTTGATGGGATATTTGCTTGGTTGCTGTAGACTTTTGAATGTTTTCCAAAGCTTAATTTAGCCATTTTTGGTGGTTATTGGTGTGTGTGTGTGTGTGTGTGCACGCACGTGTGTGTTTGTGTGTCACCTGGGAAAAGGTTTTGGAGCTTATTGTTTTTCTGTCCTCTATTATTAACATCTTACATTGGCATGGTGCATCTGTTACAATTTATGAACAATGTTAATATATCATGATCAACTAAAGTCTATAGTTTACTCAGAGTTCCTTCATTTTTACCTAATGTCCTTTTTCTGTTCCAGAATCTCATCCAATGTACTATATTACATTTAGTTGCTATGTCTACTTAGGACGTTTCAGCTATGAACGTTTTTCTCGATTTTGATGTCCTTGAAAGTTCTGAGGAGTACTCATTAGTTATGCCCTGCCACTAGAATTTAATGTTTTTTTTTCTAATTATACTGGGATTTTGGGTTTTTGGAAGCAAGATCACAGAGGTAAAATCACATTGATATAATGTCATACAGAGGTAAAATTTATCACATTACATCAAGGACACACTGTGTCCACATGATTTATATCTATTGATGTCAATCTTGATCAGCTAGTAGAAGTAGTGTGTCAGGCTTCTTCACTGTAAAATTTTACTTTTCTTCCCTAAGTTCATACTATATCCTTTCAAAGCAAGTTAGTATGTGCAGTATGCATTTAAAGAGTGGGTATGTCTGCTCCCCCTCCTTTAGGGTATAGTATCTACATAATTTATTTGGAATTCTTCTGCACAAGAGATTTTTCTCCTCTGTTTTTAATTTATTCAATCATTTATTTATATCACTATGGATTCATGAATATCTATTTTACTTTTTGGGTTATAATTCAATACTATTTTATTTATTCATCTTGTTGCTCAAACTTTTTCAGCTTATGCTATGGCTCTATCTTTCAGATAGCTTCTATCCTTTTGACATACCCACTCAATGTGACGTTTTGTTTAAATATTTCCTTACTTTTGGCAATATAACCTCTTGGATCATTTTCTATGTTTCCTGCCTCAGTCCTAGAGGAAGCTGTTTCTCCACAGAGCTCTAGTTCCTTATTGGAGAATAATATTGGAGATTAAGATCTGAGGGTTAAGTGTGCTTGTTGCTACTGGAATGTAATTTCTTTCAGGCACTCCTAGTTGGTGGAAAAAAGCAATACTTGTATGCACACTAGCCTGTGTATATGCATATATATATATACATCTGCATTTTTATTGATTTAACATGAGATCTTACTGAAGTCTTCAACTCTAATCCATTGCTATATGGATTATTCCAGCCTTCTCCTTTGCTAAGTTGTAAATGTCCATTCCAATTGTTAAAAAAAAAAAACTGGCTCTCTCAATTTG
This sequence comes from Pongo pygmaeus, assembly GCF_028885625.2. Taxonomy (NCBI): domain Eukaryota; kingdom Metazoa; phylum Chordata; class Mammalia; order Primates; family Hominidae; genus Pongo; species Pongo pygmaeus. The sequence continues at coordinate 76,323,291 of NC_072396.2, read as the reverse complement.
CTGTCCATTTACTTAATTATTAATTTCAGTATACTTTCATAGCAGTATCAGAATTATTCCCCATACCCTCATGGGAAAAATTTATTTAGTAGAGTATATTACTTGTGTACAGTTTATTCTGTCTTTAAACTGACATATTTTATACATTCATAGTTACTTAGGTGAGAAATTTTTCCCCACTCCTTTTAGTGAGTTATTTCATACATTTGTAATACAGTTTGATTCTTTTGTTGCAGTATAAATTTATTCCTAATATAATGCAATCAACTAAATGATTTATTAAAATCTGCATATATTAAGTTTCACATGTATCATAAAGTTCTGGATGCCTTGATACATGCATAAGTTCATATATCCACCCATGCAGTATGATACAAAATAGTCTTGCCAGTCTGAAAATTTCCTGCACTTCACCATTCATCCTAATCCTTTCCCCACTCCTTCTATACACGCTTACCCTCTGGCACCCACCGAAATTTTTACAGTTGCTGTAGTTTGGTCTTTTCCCAAATGTATATAACATGAATCACAAAATGTTTAGCCTTATCAGACTGACTCCTTTACTGCACCATATACACTTAAGGCTCCTGTATATCTTTTCATGACTTCATGGCTAATTATTCATTTATTTATTTTCTCATTCATTTATTTTGGTGAATAAAATGTCATCATATTGATGTCCTACCGTTTGTGTGTCCATTTATGAAAACTCTTGATTCCTTCCAGTTTGGGGACATAATGAATAAAGTGGCTATAAACATTCATGCACAATTTTTGTGTCAATATAAATTTTCAACTCAATCTGAGAGAGCATGATTGTTGGATTGTATAGTAAGACTATGTTTAGTTTGCAAAGAATTTGCCAAACTTTCTTCCAGAGTGGCTGTAACATTTTGCAGTCTCATCAGGAAAAAATGAGAGTTCCTGTTAATCCTTGTCTATGTCTGATATTGTCAAGATTTTTTCTTATTTTAGCCATTTTAATAGGTGTGTAGTGGTATCTCATTTCTACTTTAATTTGCAATTCTATCAGAATATATAATGATAAGCGTTTTTTCACATGCTCACTTGCACTATATATGTCCTTTTGGTAGATTCTACGCTGAGATTTTTTGGTCCACTTTTTTATTGAGTTGTTTATTTTCTTGTGGTTAAGTTTTAAGTGTCCTTTTTATGTTTAGGATACAATTTATCAAATATGTGTTTTATAAATATTTTCTCCAAGTTTGTGGCTTGCCTTTTTTTCTCTTAATGTGTCTTGCAGAGCGGAAGTTTTATGTGATAATAAAATCTAACTTGTGTTTTTCATGGATTGTGCTTAGAGCATGTAAAATGTTGTATCTGAATTCTCATGATCAAATTCAAGGTAACCTAGATTCTATCTAATTATCTTCTAGAGGTTTCACAGTTTTCTGTCTTACATTTAGGTCTACAATTCATTTGGAGTTAATTTTTGTGAAAGATGTAAGGTCTGTGTCTATATTGCTTTTACACATGAACATCCAATTGTACTAGCACCATTTATTACAACAGTAATGGTTCTTCAACTTTGTCTTTCTTTAATATTTTGGTGGCTATTTTTCCATTCCATATCAACATTAGAATAATTTTGTCAATATCTACAAATAGTTTGCTGGGATTCTGATTCAGATTACATTTACCATATAGAGCAACATAGAATTGGCATCTTAAAAATATTGAGTGTTCTAATTCATGAACTAGATTATTTCACTGTTTATTTAGATCATTAATAATTTTACTATAATTTTATAATTTTGCATATATAGATTCTGTACATGTTTTGTTACACTTATACCTAATTACTTTATTTTCTTGATGTTAAATGGTGTTATGAATTTGAAATTAATTTCAAATTTTCATTTTCACTCACTGTTATAAAGGAAAAAATGGATTTTGTACTTTAGTCTTGTATCCTGTGACCTTACAATAGTACCACATTACATCCAGGAGTTTTTGTTGTTGTTGATTCTTTGTCATTTTCTACATAGATACTTATGTTATCTGTGCTCAATGATAGCTTTATTTTTTCCTTTCCAATCTGCATATATTGTATTTCCCTTTCTTGTCTTACTGCATTAGCTAGAACTTCCAGTATGTTATTGAACAGAAATGGTGAGAGGGAACATCCTTACCTTGCTGTCATCTTAGGGGAAAAAACATACAGTATCTCATCATTAAGTGATATTAGCTATAGATTTTTTTTTTAATTTTTTGTTGAGTTGAGGTATTTGCTCTCTATTTCTAGTTCACTGAGAGTTTTTATCATTAATGGGTATTAGATTTGGTCAAACAATTTTTCTGCATTAATGATTATAAGCATGTGATTTTTTTTTCTTTCACATGTTGATGTGGTGGATTAAATTACTTGAATTTCAAAAATTGAACCAATATATGTGGAATAAACCCCACTTAGTAGTATTGCAGAAGAGGGGGAAATGGTGGATAGGAGGCAGGACTAACTTGCAACTCCCAGTAAGTCAGACAGAGCAGCATATAGAGACCCACATCATGAACTTTTGCTCCAAAAACTACCACAAGAACATACCAGGAAAACCAAGAGAATCCACAGACCCTTTGAAGGAGGTGGACTGCCACTGCAGTCTTCGTGGAACAGCCAAGGAATGGAGAGTTTGCTTGTTTTCTTTCTTCTTTTTTATTTTTATTGTACCTTAAGCTCCAGGGTACATGTGCAAAACGTGCAGATTTGTTACATCTGTATACATGTGCCATGTTGGTGTGCTGCACCCATTAACTCCTCATTTAACCTTAGGTATATCTCCTAATGCTATCCCTCCCCACTTCCCCCACCCCACAACAGGCCCCGGTGTGTGATGTTCCCCTTCCTGTGTCCACATGTTCTTATTGTTCAATTCCCACCTATGAGTGAGAACATGTGGTGTTTGGTTTTTTGTCCCTGAGATAGTTTGCTGAGAATGATGGTTTCCAGCTTCATCCATGTCCCTACAAAGGATATGAACTCATCATTTTTTATGGCTGCATAGTATTCCATGGTGTATATGTGCCACATTTTCTTAATCCAGTTTATCATTGTTGGACATTTGGGTTGGTTCCAAGTCTTTGCTATTGTGAATAGTGCCACATATGTCTTTATAGCAGCATGATTTATAATCCTTTGGGTATATACCCAGTAATGGGATGGCTGGGTCAAATGGTATTTCCAGTTCTAGATCCTTGAGGAATTGCCACACTGTCTTCCACAATGGTTGAACTAGTTTACAGTCCCACCAACAGTGTAAAAGTGTTCCTATTTCTCCACATCCTCTACAGTACCTATTGTTTCCTGACTTTTTGATGATTGTCATTCTAACTGGTGTGAGATGGTATCTCTTTGTGGTTTCGATTTGCATTTCTCTGACGGCCAGTGATGATGAGCATTTTTTCATTTGTCTGTTAGCTGCATAAATGTCTTCTTTTGAGAAGTATCTGTTCACATCCTTCGCCCACTTTTTGATGGGGTTGTTTGATTTTTTCTTGTAAATTTGTTTGAGTTCTTTGTAGATTCTGGATATTAGCCCTTTGTCAGAGAAGAAAATTGCAAAAATTTTCTCTCATTCTGTAGGTTGCCTGTTCACTATGATGGTAGTTTCTTTTGCTGTGCAGAAGCTCTTGAGTTTAATTAGATCCCATTTGTCAATTTTGGCTTTTGTTGCCATTGCTTTTGGTGTTTTAGACATGAAGTCCTTGCCCATGCCTATGTACTGAATGGTATTGCCTAAGTTTTCTTCTAGGATTTTTATGGTTTTAGGTTTAACGTGTAAGTCTTTAATCCATCTTGAATTAATTTTTGTATAAGGTATAAGGAAGGGATCCAGTTTCAGCTTTCTACATCTGGCTAGCCAGTTTTCCCAGCAGCTTTATTAAATAGGGAATCCTTTCCCCATTTCTTGTTTTTGTCAGGTTTGTCAAAGATCAGATGGTTGTAGATGTGTGGTATTATTTCTGAGGGCTCTGTTCAATTCCATTGGTCTATATCTCTGTTTTGGTACCAGTACCATGCTGTTCTGGTTATTGTAGCCTTATAGTATAGTTTGAAGTCAGGTAGCGTGATGCCTCCATCTTTGTTCATTTGGCTTAAGATTGTCTTGGCAATGTGGGCTCTTTTTTGCTTCCATATGAAGTTTAAAGTGGTTTTTTCCAATTCTGTGAAGAAAGTCATTGATATCTTGATGGGGATGACATTAAATCTACAAATTGTTTTCTTAGCTGGGCAGCTTGTAACCTGGGGCAAGTTCTCAGCCCTACTGACTGGCTGCATGAAAATAAAGAGTGCTGTTGTGAAGGGCATGGTGAGAGTGAGACTGGGCCTTCAGGCTGTGGGCTGCATGGGAGCTGGGTGAGGCAGGTGGCTGCTGGATTCCCCCATTTCCCTGGCAACCTGTGTGACACAGCAGAAGCAACCACAATCCCCCTGGGAACATAACTCCATTTGGCTGGGAACCACAATCTCATCCCCCACAGCAGCCACAGCAAGCCCTGCCCAAGGAGAGTCTCAGCTCAGACAGGTCTAACCCCACCCCGACTTGATGGTCTTTCTCTACCTGCCTTGGTAGCCAAAGACAAAGGACATAATCTCTTGGGAGATCTATGGCCCTGCCCACTGCCTAATCCTTCCTATGCTACCACAGCTGATGCACTCTTGAAAACGCCGCTTCCTGGCTGGAGGCCAACCATCACAAAACCATAGCACTTAACAAAAACACAACCAAGGACCCTCACAGAGTCCACTTTGCTCCCCTACTACCTCCTCCAGAGCAGGTGCTGGTATGCATGGCCGAGACCTGAAGATGAATCACATCACAGGACTCTGAAGACACCCCCCAGTATCAGCCCAGAACTTGGTAGTTCTGGCTAAATCCAGAAGAGAAGAAAATCACTGCAGTTCAGCTCTCAGGAAGCCCTAACCCTAGGGGAAGGGGAAAGCACCACATCAAGGGATTGCCTCATGGGACAAAAGAACCAGGACAGAAGCCCTTGAGTCCCAGATCTTCCCTCTGACATAATTTACCCAAATGGCAAGGAATCAGATAAACAGTTCTGGTAATATGACAAAACAACATTCTTTAACACTCCCAAAATATCACACTAGCTCATCAGGAATAGATCCAAACCAAAAAGAAATACCTGAATTGCAAGAAACGGGACTCACTTATCAGGGATGCACCACAGAAAGGTGAAGTCCCAACCTAAATAAATTTTAAAAAATACAAGATATAAATGGAAAAATGTCCAGTGAAATAGCATAAATAAAAAACAATTACAACTTCTGGAAAAGAAGGACACACTTAGAGAATTGCAAATGCACTGGAAAATCTCAGCAACAGAATCAAACAAGTAGAAGAAAGAATGACAGAGCTCAAAGACAAGGCTTTTGAGTTAACCCAATCCAACAAAGAGAAAAAACAGAATAAAAAAAATGAGCAAAGCTTCCAAGAAGTTTGGGATTATGTTAAACAACAAAACCTAAAAATAATTGGCATTGCTGAGGAAGAAGAGGAATCTAAAAGTTTGGAAATTATATTTGAGGGAATAATCAAGAAAAACTTCCATGGAATGCTAGAGATCTAGACATCCAAATACAAGAAGCTCAAAGAACACCTGGGAAATTCATTGCAAAATATCGTCACCTAGGTGCATAGTCATCAGGTTATCTAAAGTCAAGATGAAGGAAATAATCTTAAGGGTTGTAAGGCAAAATCATCAGGTAACCTATAAAGGAAAACCTATCAGATTAAACAGCAGATTCCTCAGCAGAAACTCTACTGGCTAGAAGGGTTTGGGATCCTATTTTTAGCCTCCTTAAAAAAAACAATTATTAGCAAATAATTTTGTATGCAGCAAAACTAAGCTCCATAAATGAAGGAAAGTTAGCCTTTTTCAGTCAAATGCTGAGAGAATTTGCCACTACCAAGCCAGCACTACAAGAACTGTTAGAAGCAGCTCTAAATTTTGAAACAAATTTGTGAAATACACTAAAATATAAGTTCTTTAAAGCATAAATCTCACAGGGCCTGTAAAACAATAACTCAATGAAAAAAGCCAAAATATTCAGACAATAAATAGCATAATTAACGGAATCATAGCTAACATCTCGATACTAACATTGAATGTAAATGGCCTAAATTCTCCACTTAAAATCTACAAAATGGCAGAATGAATAAGCAGTCACCAGCCAAGGATCTGCTGTCTTCCAGAGATGCACCAGACACATAAGGACTTATATACACTTAAGGTAAAGGGGTGGAAAAATATATGCCATGCAAATAAACACTAAAAAAGAGCAGGAGTGGCTATTCTTACATCAGACAAAGAGAGACATAATATAATGATAAAAGGAGTAGTCTAACAGGAAATATTGCAATTCTAAATATATATCCACCTAACACTGGAGAACTCAAATTAATAAAACAATTACTACTAGACCTAAGAAATGTGGTAGACAGCAACACAGTAATAGTGGGGGACTTTAATACTCCACTGACAGCACTAGACAGGTCATCAAGACAGGAAGTCAATAAAGAAACAATACACTTTAACTGTACCCTAGAATAAATGAACTTAACAGACATTTGCAGGACATTATATCCAACAACTGCAGAATATGCATTCTATTCATTAGCACATGGAACATTCTCCAAGACAGATCATACGATAGACCATGAAACAAGTCTCAACAAACTTAGGAAAATTGAAATTGTAGCAAGTACTCTCTCAGACCACCTTAGTATAAAACTGGAAATCAACTCCAAAAGGAACCCTCAAAACCATGCAAATACATGGAAATTAAATAACATACTCCTAAATGATCATTGAGTCAACAAGAAAATCAAGACAGAAATTAAAAATTCTTTGAACTGAACAATAATAGTGACACAGCCTATCAAAACCTCTGGAACACAACAAAGGCAGAGCTAAAAGGAAAGTTTATAACTTTAAATGCCTACAACAAAAAGTCTGAAAGAGCACAAATAGACAATCTAAGGTCACACCTCAAGGAGCTAGAGAAACAAGAACAAACCAAACCCAAACTCAGCAGAAGAAAAGAGATAACCAAAATCAGAGCAGAACTAAATAAAATTTAAACAAACGAACAGAAAATACAAAAGATAAATGAAAGAGAAGCTGGTTCTTTGAAAAGATAAAATTGATAGACCATTAGCTATATTAACCAAGAAAAGAAGAGAGAATCCAAATAAGTTTAATTAGAAACAAAATGGGTGATATTAAAACTGATACCACAGAAATAGAAAAGCTCATTCAAGGCTGCTATGACCACTTTTATGTGCATAAACTAGAAAATCTAGAGGAGATGAATAAGTTCAGGAAATACACAACCCTCCTAGTTTAAATCAGAAAGAAATAGAAACTCTGAACAGACCAATAAGAAGCAGTGAGATTGAAATGGTAATTAAAAAGTTACCAATACAAAAAAGCCCAGGAGCAGATGGTTTCACAGCTGAATTCTACCAGAATTCAAAGAAGAATTGGTACCAATCCTATTGACACTATTCCAAAAGATAAAGAGGGAATCCTCCATAAATCATTCTATGTAGCCAGTATCATCCTACTGCCAAAACCAGGAAAGGACATAACAAAAAAAGAGAACTACAGATCAATATCCTTGATGAATATAGATGCAAAAAAACTCAACAAAATACTGCCTAACAGAAGCCAACAGCACATCAAAAAGATAATCCTCCATGATCAAGTGTGTTTCATACCAGGGATGCAGAAATGGTTTAACAAATGCAAGTCAAAATTGTGATATACCACATAAACAGAATTAAACATAAAAATCACATGATCAATAGATGCAGAAAAAGCACTTGACAAAAATCCAGCATTCTATTATGATTAAAACCCTCAGCAAAATTGACATAGAAGGGACACACCTTAATGTAATAAAAGCCATCTATTACAAACCCACAGCCAACATTATAATGAACAGGGGAAAGTTGAAAGCATTCCTCCTGTGAACTGGAAAGAGACAAGGGTGCTGCTATGGTTAATACTGAGTGTCAACTTGATTGGATTGAATCATACAAAGTATTGATCCTGGGTGTATCTGTGAGAGTGCTGCTAAAGGAGATTAACATTTGAGTAAGTGGGTTGGGAAAGGCAGACCCACCTTTAATCTGAGTGGGCACAATCTAATCAGCTGCCAGCATGGCTAGAATATAAGCAGGCAGAAAAATGTGAAAAAGAGAGACTGCTCTTACCTTCCACCCTACATCTTTCTCCCATGCTGAATGCTTCCTGCCCTCGAACATCGAACTCCAAGTTCTTCAGTTTGGAATTTGGACTGGCTCTCCTTGCTTCTCAGCCTTCAGACAGCCTATTGTGGGACCTTGTGCTTGTGTGAGTTAATACTTAATAAATTCCCCTTTATATATGTATATCTATTCCATTAGTTCTGTCTGTCTAGAGAACCTCGACTAATATAGATTTTGGTACCAGGAGTGGTTCTAGAGGAACAGAATATTAAGGATAGAGTTCTTTCATTGGTTTTGGGGTTTCTGGAGTTGACTGCTTAATATGATTACACCTAAAAATGCTAAGGACTCTACTTCTAATAGTATGGAGAACACTGATAGTCCTTGGATTGAACTGTTCAGAGATTTACAAAAAAGAAATGCATTTGACACTCCTGATTTATCGCTCACGAGAGGCAAAGAGTTTAGTGACTCCATAAATAATACCTTTGACAATATGTGGAGAACCAAGGAATATAATGAAGCTGGTTGGTTGGTCCTAAGTTCAGTGGACAAAGTGGTGAAAGAAAATGGTGAACTCAGGGTTTCTATCTCCTGGCTTCAGAAGCAGATACTGAGCCACAAATCTGCTAAGACTGCCCTGAATGAGAGTCTTATCTCCTATAGAGAAAGAGCTGAAATTGTGGAAAAGCAGACACAAGCTCTTATCATGTAAGTGGCTGACCTGCAATGAAAGGTGCATGCCAGGTGTCTACTGCTAAACTGAGGGCATTGATTGGAAAAGAATGGGACCTTGCTACTTAGAATGGGGACATATGAAAGGACCCCAGTGAAGCTAGGGACACTGAGTTTGTAAATGCTAATGAACCTTTTTTTGCCCAGAGGAAACAGCTTCCCCATCTCCAGTAGTGACTACACCCCATCTCTGACCCATGCTGCCATCAGCCTTTCCACCTTTGCCTGGGGAGATAAACCCTGTGTTCCCTGAAGCAATAGTAATGACCTCCCGTGAGGCAGTTGCCAGGCAAAATAATGTTGATTCTCCTCAGGTGTTACCCTCAACTCCCCTGTTTGCTTCTAGACCTATAAATAGACTGAAGTCCTGGCAGGCCCCTTGAGGTGAGGTTGACAGTGTGACCCATGAGGAGGTGCACTACACTCGAAAAGGGAGGCCACAGCAGGCGGATCATGAGGTCAAGAGATTGAGACCATCCTGGTCAACGTGGTGAAACCCCATCCCTACTAAAAATTCAAAAATTTGCTGAGCATGCTGGCGCACGCCTGTAGCCCCAGCTACTTGGGAGGTTGAGGCAGGGAAATGGCTTGAACCCGGGATTGGGTGTTACACTGAGCCAAGGTCATGCCGCTGCACTCCAGCCTGGTGACAGAGTGAGACTCTGTCAAAAAAAAAAAAAAAAACCAGCCTGAATTTTCTAATTTATATAAACAGAAATCTGGAGAACAGGCATGGAAATGGATATTAAGGGTGTGGGATAATGGTGGAAGAAACAGAGTTGGATCAGGCTGAATTTATTGATTTGGGCCCACTAAGTAGGAACTCTGCATTTAATGTTGCAGTTCAGGGAGTTAAAAAGGGTTCTAACGTTTATTTGCTTGGTTAACTGAAATATGGATTAAAAGATGGCCCACTGTAAGGAGATGATCTTCCTTGTTTTAATGTAGAGAAAGAGATCCAAAGACTTAGGGAGATTGGGATTGTGGAATGGATTAGTCACTTTAGACCTACTCATCCCAGCTGGGAGGGTCCAGAAGATATACCCTTGACTAATGTCTTGCAAAATAGATTTGTGAGGGCAGCATCTGCATCTTTGAAGAGCCCTGTAATTGCTCTTCTCTGTATGTCAGATCTAACAGTAGGAACCAGAGTCACTCAACTACAAAATTTAAATACAATAAAAGTAATTAGATCCTGAGGTGGCAGGGGCCAAGGGGTGGCCCCCAACCTTCAAAGGTAAGATGTGCATAGCTACTGTAATGGACAGAAGACACAAAGCAGTAATCAGAACAGTCTGACTCTTGTAGACCCCTGGCACTGGCTAATTAATCACTGTGTTCCTGGAAGTGAAATTGATAGGAAGTCTACTGCATTCCTACTTAATTTATACAAGCAGAGAACTTCCAGGTCAAATGGACAAAAGACTAATTTGAATTACAAAAACAGAGAATCATGGCCCCTCAATCAATTTCCAGACTTGAGCCAGTTTACAGACCCAGAACCCCTTGAATGAAAGGGAGGCCGAGTCCCCAGACTCATCCTGTGGTCATTTCCCCAGTGCCAGAATGCACAATTGGCATAGACATACTTAGTAGCTGGCAGAAACCCCACATTGGCTTCTGGATTGGCAAGGTGAGGGTTATTGTGGTGGAAAAAGCCAAATGTAATCCATTAGAGCTGCCTCTACCTAGAAAAATGTAAGTCAAAAACAATATTGCATCCCTGGAGAGATTGTGGTGATTAGTGCCACCACCAAGGACTTGAAAGATACAGGGATGATGATTCCCACCACGTCCCCACTCAACTCTCCCATTTGGCCTGTGCAAAAGACAGATGAATCTTGGAAAATGAAAGTGGATTATTCTAAGCTTAGCCAAGTAGTGACACCAATTGCAGCTGCTGTACCAGATATAGTTTCATTGCTTGTGCAAATTAACACACCTCCTGGTGCCTGCTATGCAGCCATTGACTTGGCAAATGCCTTTTTCTCCATTCCTGTACATAAGGCCTACCAGAAGCAATTTGCCTGTAGTTGGCAAGGCTAGCGATATACCTTTACTGTCCTACCTCAGGGGTATATCAACTGCCAGCTTTGTGTTATAATCTTATTCAAAGAGACCTTGATTGCTTTTTGCTTCTGCAAGATACCACACTGGTCCATTACATTGAAGACGTTATGCTGATTGGATCCAGTGAGCAAGAATTAGCAAACACACAGGACTTATTTGTGAGACAATTGCATGCCAGAAGATGAGAAATAAACCCAACTAAAATTCAGGGACCTTCTACCTCAGTAAAATTCCTAGGGGTCCAGTGGTCTGGGGTCTGTCAAGATATTCCTTCTAAAGTGAAGGATAAGTTGCTGCATTTGGCCCCTCCTACAACCAGGAAAGAGGCACAATGCCTAGTGGGCCTATTTCAATATTGGAGGCAATACACTCCTCATTTGGGTGTGTTACTCCAGCCCATTTATTGAGTGACCTGAAAGGCTGCCAGTTTTGAATGGGGTCCAGAACAGGAGAAGGCTCTGCAATAGGTCCAGGCTGCTGTGCAAGCTGCTCTGCCACTTGGGCCATATGACCCAGCAGATCCAATGGTGCTTGAGTTGTCATTGGCAGATAAGGATGCTGTTTGGAGTCTTTGGAAGGCCCCCATAGGTGAATCAGAGTGGAGGCATCTAGGATTTCGGACCAAGGCCCTGCCATCTTCTGCAGGTAACTATTCTTCTTTTGAGAGACAGCTCTTGGCCTGTTACTGAGCATTGGTAGAAACTGAATGTTTGACTATAAGTCATGAAGTCACCATGTGACCTGAACTCCCTATCATGAACTGGGTGCTTTCTGACCAATCTAGCCATAAAGTGGGTAGTGCACAGCAGCATTCCATCATCAAATGGAAGTGGCATATACATGATCGGGCTCCAGCAGGTCCTGAAGTCACAAGTAAGTTACATGAGGAAGTGGCTCAAATGCCCATCATCTCCACTCCTGCCATCCTGCCTTCTCTCCCCCAACCTGCACTGATGGCCTAATGTGGAGTTCCCTATGATCAGTTGACAGAGGAAGGAAAGACTAGGGCCTAGTTCATAGAGGGTTCTGCACCATACGCAGGCACTGTCCAAAAGTTGACAGCTGCAGCACTACAGCCCCTTTCTAGGATATTCCTGAGGGACAGTGGTGAAGGGAAATCTTCCCAGTGGGCAGAACTTTGAACAGTGCACCTGGTTGTGCACTTTGCATGGAAGGAGATATTTCCAGATGTGTTATTATACACTGATTCATGGACTATAGCAAATGGTTGCACTGGATGTTTAGGGACTTCGAAGAAGCATGATTGGAAAATTGGAGACAAAGAAATTTGGGAAAGAGGAATATGGATGGACCTTCTCTTTGTCAAAAACTGTAAAGATATTTGTATCTCATGTGAGTGCCCACCAATGGGTGACCTCAACGGAGGAAGATTTTAAGGATTTTAATAATCAAGTGGGTAGGATGACCCATTCTGTGGACCCCACTCAGCCTCCTTTCCCAGACACCCCTACCATCACCCAATGGTCCAATGAACAAAGTGGACAAGGTGGCAGGGATGGAGGTTACACATAGGCTCAGCAACATGGAATTCCACTCACCAAGGCTGACCTGGCTACTGCCACTGCTGAGTGTCCAATTTGCCAGCAGCAGAGAACAACACTGAGCCTTCAATATGGCACCAGTCCTTGGGGTGATCTGCCAGCTGCCTGGTGGCAGGTTGATTATATTGAACCTCTTCCATTATGGAAAGGGCAGAGGCTTGTTCTCACTGGATTTGACACTTACTTTGGATATAGACTTGCCTATCCTACCCGCAATGCTTCTGCCAATACTACCATCCATGGACTCACAGAATGCCTTATCCACCATCGTGGTAAACAACACAGCATTGCCTCTGACCAAGGCACTCACTTTATGGCTAAATAAGTGTGACAGTGGGCTCATGCTCATGGAATTCACTGGTCTTACCATGTTTCCCATCATCCTGAAGCAGCTGAATTGATAGAATGGTGGAATGGCCTTTTGAAGTCACAATTGTAACACCAACTAGGTGACAATACTTTGCGGGCCTGAGGCAAAGTTTTCCAGAATGTCATGTATGTTCTAAATCAGCGTCCAATATGTAATACTGTTTCTCCCATACCCAGGATTCACAGGTCCAGGAATCAAAAGGTGGAAGTGGAAGTGACAGCACTCGCCAGCCCTCTAGTGATCCATTAGCAAAATTTTTGCTTCCTGTTCCTGCTACATTTCACTGTGCTGGCCTAGAGGTCTTAGTTCCAGAGGGAAGAATGACACCACCAGGAGACACAACAATGATTCCATTGAGCTGGAAGTGAAGATTGCCACCTGGACACTTTGGGCTCCTCCTGCCTTTGAGTCAACAGGCTAAAAAGGGAGTTACAGTGTTGGCTAGGGTGATTGACCAGGACTATCAAAATGAAATTAGTCTACTACTCCACAATGGAGGTAAGGAAGAGTATGCATGGAATACAGGAGATCCATGAGGGCATCTCTTAGCATTACCATGCCCTGTGGTTAAGTTCAATGGGAAGCTACAAGAGCCCAATCCAGGCAGGCCTACAAATGACCCAGACTCTTCAGGAATGAAGATTTCGATCACTCCACCAGGAAAAAAAAACACAACCTGCCAAGATGCTTGCTGAAGGTGAAGGGAATACAGAATAAGTAGTAGAAGATGGTAGTCATCAATACCAGCTATGATCATGTGACCACCTGCAGAAATAAGGACAGAAATTGTCATGAGTATTTCCTCCTTCTTTTGTAAAAAACATGTTTGTGCATGTACACACTTGTACTAAGAAAATATCTTCATTTCATTTCCTTTCTCCTTTATCATGTGACATAAGATTTATTGATCTCACATCAGCGTTTAAGCATTATTAACTTTATGTAATAGTATTTGGGTTGGAGGTTGGTGTCTTTCTGGTTCTGCAAAGGATAGTTGTATTATGTTAGGTGTAATTATTATCTTATTATTGTCTTTATTTGAAGATTATGTCTCTACTAAAAAAAATACAAAATACAAAAAATTAGCCGGGTGTGGTGACGGGCACCTGTAGTCCCAGCTACTTGGGAGACTGAGGCAGGAGAATGGTGTGAACCCGGGAGGCGGAGCTTGCAGTGAGCTGGGATTGTGCCACTGCACTCCAGCCTGGGCAACAGAGTGAGACTCCATCTCAAAAAAAAAAAAGAAGAAGATTATGTATGATCTCAGGAGGTATTTACGGGTTCAAATTGACAAGGGGGAACTTGCAATGGTTAACACTGAGTGTCAACTTGATAGGATTGAAGGATACAAAGTATTGATCCTGAATGTGTCTGTGAGGGTGTTGCTAAAGGAGATTAACATCTGTGTCAGTGGGCTGTGAAAGGCAAACCCACCCTTAACCTGGGTGGGCACGATCGAATCAGCTGCCAGTTTGGCTAGAATATAAGCAGGCAGAAAAATGTGAAAAAAAAGAGACAGACCTACCTCCCAGCCTATATCTTTCTTCCATACTGGATTCTTCCTGCCCTTGAACATCAAACTCCAAGTTCTTCAGTTTTGGAACTCAGACTGGCTCTCCTTGCTCCTCAGCCTACAGAGGGCCTATTGTGAGACCTTGTGATAGTGTGAGATAACACTTAATAAACTCATATATATATATATAATAGACCTGGAAATCCTAGCCAGAGCAATCAGATAAGAGAAAGAAATAAAGGGCATCCAAACAGGTAATGAGGAATTCAAAATGTTGCTGTTTTCTGATGGCATGATCATATACCTAGAAAACCCTATAGACTCCTCCAAAAAGCTCCTAGAACTGGTAAATGGATTCAGCAAAATATCAGGATACAAAATTAATGTAAACAAATCAGTGCCAAAAACCTAAAATATGTAGGAAGACAATCAAAAAAGTGAGAAATCTCTACAAGAAAAACTACAAAATACTGCTGAAAGAAATCATAGATGACATAAATGAATAGAAACACATTCCATTTTCATGGATTGGTTGAAACAATATTGTAAATATGACCACACTGACAAAAGCAATCTACAAATTCAATGCAATTTCCATCAAAATACTACCATAATTTTTCACAGAACTAGAAAAAACAATGCTAAGGTTTACATGGAACTAAAAAAGAGCTCACATAGCCAAAGCAAGATTAAGCAAAGGGAACAAATCTGGTGGCATTACATTACCCAACTTCAAACTATACTATAAAGCCATAGTCACCAGAACAGCATGGTACTGGTATAAAAACAGGCATATAGACCAATGGAACAGAATAGAGAACGCAGAAATAAAGCCATATACTTACAGTCAACTGATCTTCAACAAAGCAAACAAAAACATAAAGTGAGGAAAGGACACCCTATTCATCAAATGGTGCTGGGGTAATTGGCAAGCTACATACAGATGAATAAAACTGGAACCTTGTCTCTCACCTTATACAAAAATCAACTCAAGATGGATCACAAACTTAAGTCTAAGACACAAAACCATAAAAAATCTAGAATATAACATTGGAAAAATACTTCTAGACATTGGCTTATGCAAAGACTTTATGACCCAGAACACAAAAGCAAATGCAACAAAAACAAAGATAAATAGGTAAGCCCTAATTAAACTAAAAGGCTTCTGTCCAGTGAGAGAAATAATCAGCAGACTAAACAGACAACCCACAGAGGGGAAGACAATCTTTGCAATCTATATGTCAAACAAAGGACTAATACCCAGCATCTACAAGGAACTCAAATCAGCAAGCAAGAAAGAAAAAAATCCCATCAAAAAGTGGGCTAAGGACATGAATATACAATTCTCAAAGAAGATACACAAATGGCAAAAAAAACCACGATGCAATACAACCTCACTCCTGCAAGAATGACCATAATCAAAAAATAATAGATGTTGGTGTAGATGCAGTGAAAAGAAAACGCTTTTACACTGTTGGTGGGAATGTAAACTAGTACAACCACTATGAAAAACAGTGTGGAGATTCCTTAAAAAACTAAAAGTAGATCTATCATTTGATCCAGCAATCCCACTGCTGGGTATCTATCCAGAGGAAAATAAGTCATTATAACAAAAAGATATCTGCACACACATTTTTATAACAGGAGAATTCAAAATTTAAAAAACTGAGAACTAACCCAAAATGCTCATCAATCAATGAGTGGATAAAGAAAACGATGTGATTTATATATATATACACACCTTGGAATACTACTCATCCATGAAAAAGAATAAAATAATGGCAACCTGGATGGAATTGGAGATCATTGTTCTTATTGAAGTAACTCAGGGCTGGAAAAGCAAACATTGTGGTTCTCACTCATAAGTGGGAGCTAAGCCATGAGGATACAAAAGCATAAGAATAATGCAATGGACTTTGGGGATTCAGGGGAAAGAGTGAGAGGGGGTAAGGAATAAAAGACTACACATTGAGTACATTGTACAGTGCTCAGGAGAGGAGTGCACCAAACTCTTAGAAATTAACACTAAAGAACTTATTCATGTAAGCAAACACCACCTGTTCCCCAAAAACCTACTGAAATTTTTTAAAAAGAAGCAGGAAAATAAATAAATAAATACATACATACATACATATATACATACATACATACATAAATGAAACCCCATTAGTCAGTGTATACGTCTTTTCTACATTGTTGGACTTATTTACTAATACTCTTTTGAGCATTATTGCATCCATGCTCATGAGAAATCTTGATCTGCAGTATTGTTTTTCTTGTAATGTTTTTGGTTTTGGTATTAGGTATTACAGTAATGCTGATCTCATAGAATGAGGTAGAAAGTGGTTTATCCTGCTTTCTGGACTTGATTGTAGAGAATTGGTATAATTTCTTACCTAAATGCTTTGCAGAATTTTCTAGTGAACCCATCTTGGAAGAGTTGCTTTCTTTTTTGGATTATTAAATCAATATTTTTAGTAGTCATTGACAAGGTTAGAAAATCAATTTTTTGCATAAGCTTTGTTTTTGTGCCTTTCTTATTTTTTCATTTTATTCACTTTTTCATATTTATGGGTACTTAGTTTTTCAGTTGTCCTTTATTACTCTTTTTATGTCCTTAGAATCAGTAATGCTGATCTCTTATTTCTTAAATTTGTAGAGCTTCTTGCATGTGTAAATTAATGTATTTTATAAAATGAGGAAATATTAAAGAATTCAGAACATTTGGGGCTATAATTTCTTCAAAATTCTTTCTCTTCATTTATTTATTCTCTTTCTGCAACTCCCATAATGCATGTGCTCTTATGTTTGATGGTTGTATTAGTTTCCTAAAGCTGCCAAAATTAGGTAGCAGAAACAGAGTGGCTTAAAACAACAGAAATTTATTCTCTCACAGTTATAGAGGCTGGAATCAGAAATCAAGGTATCAACACAGTTGATTTTTATTAGAGACCCTGGGGGAGAATCTGTTTTTATGATTCTCTCCTAGCCTCTGGTGGTTGTCAGCAACCCTTTATGTCTCTTGGCTTATAGACATATTACCCCAACCACCACCTCTATCTTTCCATGGCGTTCTTCCTCATGTCTGTCTTTTCTGTTTTATCTTCCTATAACAATACCAGTAATTGGATTGGGGCCCATCCTAATTTCATGTTGATGTTATCTTAACTAATTATATCTACATAGACTCTATTTCCAAAAAAGGTCATATTCTAAGATTCTAGGTTAACACAAAGTTTTTCTGGGGGGTAGGCACTATTTAACCAGGAACAATGATGTTCCACAAGTCTTTAGGCACTGTTCATTTTCCTCTTTACCTCTCCTCAGACTAGATAATTTCAATTCATCTAGCTTCGATTTTGCTGATTATTTCTTCTCTCATCTTAAATCCTCTGTTTATCTCCTCTAGTATAATTTTCATTTAAGCCATTGTACTTTCAGGTCTAGAATTTATGTTTGGTTCCTATTAATAATTTATGTATTTTAATTGACATTTTCTGTTTGTTGATGCATTATTCTTATTTCCTTTATTTCTTTGTTCATGAATGCCTTTAAATCTTTGAGCATATGTAACACAGTTGAGTTAAAGCATTTTTCTGGGAAGGTGGAGTAAGATAGCAAAATAGAAGCCTATACTATTTGTCTTCTTGCTGGAACAGCAAATTTTGACAACTATCTGCACACCAATGCACCATTACAAGAATAAAAAATTAGCTAGTAGCTCAGCCACAGTGGGGCAGAGCAATAAACAGGTTCTTGGGGACCCTGAGTCCAGGCCTAGGCTTTTGGACAGCATTTCTAGACCCACCCTGGGCAAGTGGGGAGCCCACTATGCTGAAGAGTGAGTCCAAGACCTGGCAACATTCACCATGAGCTGACTGATGACACCTTGGGCTTTAAGTCAACATTGGAAGTGGATGGGCAGAACCCCTTGTGGACCAGTGGTTGTGGTGGTGACATGGAGAGGCTCCTCTGCCTATGGAAAGGAAAAAGAAGAGTGGGAAGAACTTTGTATTGTTTGAGTGCTTAGTGGTTGTGGTGGCAACATGGAGAAGCTCCTCTGCCTATGGAAAGGAAAAAGAAGAGTGGGAAGATCTTTGTATCATTTGAGAGCTTAGCTGCAATGGACTATAATATTAGGTAAACTGCTAAGGTGTTTTGTTCCAATTTCTGGCTTCCAACAGCATCTCTATGCCCATCCATGGCATGGGGAAACTTGCTGCCCTGAAGGGAAGGGCCTTCAGCAAGACCCAGTGCTACTCTGGCTTCAGGTCCGACCCAGTGCAGTACCAGTGGTGGTGGCTACAGGGGTGCTTGCATAACCACACCTCTATTCCCAGGTGGCTCAGCAAAGACAGAGACACCCATTCATTTAGGAGAAAGTAAAAGAAAAGAACAAGAGTTTCTACCTGGTAATCCACAGAATTCTTCCAGATTTTATCCAAGACAATCAAGACAGTACCTCTACAAGTCTGCAAAAAACACAGCATTATTGGACATGGGGCTCAAGTCCCTTTGAATACCTAAAAAGCCTTCCCAAGAAGGACAGGCACAAACAAGCCCAGACTGTGAAGACTACAATGAATACCTAACTCTTCAATGTCCAGACACTGACAAATATCTGCAAGCATCAGCCCCTTCCAGTAAAACATGACCTTACCAAAAAAACTAAACAAGTTACCAGAGACCAATCCTGGAGAAACAAAGTTATATAACCTTTCAGACAAAGAATTCAAAATAGTTGTTTTGAGGAAACCCAAGAAATTCAAGAAAACACAGACAAGGTATTCAGAATGCCATCAGAAAAATATAACAAAGATTGAAATAATTAAAAGAATCAAGTAGAAATTATAGAGGTGAAAAATGAAACTAATATGCTGAATAATGTATCAGAGTCTCTTAATGGCAGAATTAAATAAGCAGGAGGAAGAATTAGTAAGCCTAAAAACAGGTTGAATGAAATCAGTCAGAGGAGACAAATTAAAAAAAAAATAATAAAACATGCCTCCAAGAACTAGAAAATAGCCTCAGAATGGCAAATATAAGAGTTATTGGCTTTAAAGAGGAGGCAGGGAAAGAGATAGAGGTAGGAAGTTTATTCAAAGGGATAAAACCACAGGACTTCCCAAACCTACAGAAAGATATTAACATTCAAGTAAAAGAAGGTTATAGAAAACCAAGGAGATTTATATCAAGAAAGACTGCTTCAAGACATTTAATAATCAAACTTCCAAAGGTCAAGGTTAAAGAAAGGATTATAAAAGTAGCAAAAGAAAAGAAACAGCTAGCATACAATGGATCTCCAATATATCTGGTAGGAGACCTTTCAGTGGAAACCTTACAGGCCAGGAGAAAGTGGCATGATATATTTAAAGTGCTTAAAGAAAAATACTTTTATCCTAAAAGAGTATATCCAGTAAAAATATCCTTCAAACATAAAGGAGAAATAAAGACTTTCCCATGTAAATAAAAGCTGAGGTATTTCAATGTCAGACCCGTCCTACCAGAAATACTAAAGAGAGTACTTCAATCAGAAAGAAAAGGATGTTAATGAGCAATAAGAAATCATCTGAAAGTACAAAATGTACAGGTAAGAATAAGCTCACAGAAGAAAAAAAAACAGAATAGCATGACAATATAATGGGGGTGTATAAACTACTCTTATCTTAAGTAGAAAGACTAAATAATGAACCAACTAATAATAATCACAACTTTTTACAACATAATACAATAAAACATAAAGAGAAACAAGAAAACATTAAAAAGTGAGGGGATAATGTATAGTGTTTATTAGTTTTCTTTTTGCATGTTTGTTTGTTTATACAATCAGTGTTAAGTTGTCATCAGCTTAAAATAATGGGTTATAAAGTAGTATTTGCAAGCCTCATAGTAACCACAAATTGAAAAACATACAATGTGTTTTAAGCCATTTTTACATTGAGGCAGGAAAATGTGGTCTAGAGGCAAGGAACATAAGGCCAACTCACACTTCAGCTATAAGAGGAAATATCCTCTCCATAGGGCATATGCCATAAATGACTTTGTAACTTTACTTCGTCCTCTTCATTTACACAGGGCGTACCCAAAGTAAACAACGGAATCCTCTAGGGGGTATTTAAACTCCCAAAAATTCTGTAATGGGGCTTTTGAGCCCCTAGGCTCAGGCCTGCTCCCAAACTGTGGAGTGTACTTTCGTTTTGAATAAATCCCTTCATCCCTTCCTTGCTTTGTTTGTGTGTTTTGTCCAATTCTTTGTTCAAGATGCCAAGAACCTGGACACCCTTCACCTTTAACATATTTTGGCAAGCCAGCCTGGAGGAAGAGGTAAGCCCAGAGTTTGGGATTTATTCTTCTCCTTTCTTCTTTCCCTTTCTGCTCCAATACAAGGGAATCTCTTTCCCTCTCTTTTCTTTTCCAACCTGGGACCCTTGGTGAGCAGCGCCTAAACATAGAAACAACTGCAGGTTTCTGGCCATGGCCACTGAAACTAAGGGGTTTCCACGTGGAGAAGCGTGACCACCACCGCCCGGTTAGCTTAAGGAACCTGAGTCTTTTTCATGGTTTTTTTCCTCTCTTTCTTTTCAGTCTTTCAGTGGCTGTTTCCTAGTAGCTCTTTGGAAATTGAGGGCAATTGGCTAGGGTCACTCCCCAGTACTGCCTGAAGACCTAGGAATGAATGGTAATAATTGCCCTGTCCCAAAGGGGGAAGAATTTCTTTTATATCTTTTCTGAGCATGGTCCCTGACCCCTACATGCAGGCGCAGCTCAGAGCAAACTCGAACATGTTTCAGGCAACTTAAACCTTCTTTTCATATGCTAAATTCTTCCCTTATTGTACTCAACTGGCTAAGGAACAAAAAGGCCCACCCAGCATCCAGTTCACATTACAGTTAATGGCTATTCTCATAAAGCCCATAGTATGCTGTGGAGAGGAAGACCTGCATGTGGTGCCCACCTAAGGCCAGAGACATTTGGAACTCACTCCGTGGGTTCTGCAGACCCCAACCACTCCAAAGAGAACATTCTTGGCAGAGGTTCTGAGATCTAGTGTTAAGCACTCCTTAGAATTTTCTTTCACAGTTGCAATGCTGCTTGGGCCCAACATTGCTTTAAATCTGGAGTTTAATGTTGAATGAGAAAGTGGAATGGCTTTGCATGTATCCAGGCTTTTGTGCTGTGGTTCTAAGCAGGGAGCCTGGTTAACGTGTGATGCCCTCCTTTGGTACTGTTTGGCTCCAGGGCTCTTTGGGGTCTGGGGAGGTTTGGCCTTTAAAAATCAAACTGCCTTGAAAACTGCTTTACACAAAATTTTGGTTCTCAGTCTCCGCTGGATTATTTATTGGGGAAAAATAAAACCAGAAAGCTTATATTGCTATCTCATGGCTAAGGTTCCAAGCTATTGGATCTTCATTTATGTGTG
The DNA here is from genome assembly GCF_028885625.2 of Pongo pygmaeus. Classification (NCBI taxonomy): domain Eukaryota; kingdom Metazoa; phylum Chordata; class Mammalia; order Primates; family Hominidae; genus Pongo; species Pongo pygmaeus. Next base: position 76,301,369 of record NC_072396.2, on the reverse strand, counting down.
TGTATACAGGTCTAGATGTGTTTATTTACATGCACACTTATTGTTATATGTTGTGTCTACCAAATTGGCTTATAAGTAAAAGAGCTCTCATAAATTAAGTAAATAAGTCTAAGCAATTTTCTTTTTTTATTATTATTTTTATTTTATTTTTTATTATTATTATACTTTAAGTTTTACGGTACATGTGCACAATGTGCAGGTTGGTTACATATGTATACATGTGTCATGCTGGTGTGCTGCACCCATTAACTCATCATTTAGCATTAGGTATATCTCCTAAAGCTATCCCTCCCCCCTCCCCCCACCCCACAACAGTCCCCAGAGTGTGATGTTCCCCTTCCTGTGTCCATGTGTTCTCATTGTTCAATTCCACCTATAAGTGAGAATATGCGGTGTTTGGTTTTTTGGTCTTGCGATAGTTTACTGAGAATGATGATTTCCAATTTCATCCATGTTCCTACGAAGGACATGAACTCATCATTTTTATGGCTGCATAGTATTCCATGGTGTATATGTGCCACATTTTCTTAATCCAGTCTATCATTGTTGGACATCTGGGTTTGTTCCAAGTCTTTGCTATTGTGAATAGTGCCACAATAAACATACGTGTGCATGTGTCTTTATGACAGCATGATTTATAGTCCTTTGGGTATATACCCAGTAATGGGATGGCTGGGTCAAATGGTATTTCTAGTTCTAGATCCCTGAGGAATCACCACACTGACTTCCACAATGTTTGAACTAGTTGACAGTCCCACCAACAGTGTAAAAGTGTTCTACTTCTCCACATCCTCTCCAGCACCTGTTGTTTCCTGACTTTTTAATGATTGCCATTCTAACTGGTGTGAGATGGTATCTCATTGTGGTTTTGATTTGCATTTCTCTGATGGCCAGTGATGGTGAGCATTTTTTCATGTGTTTTTTGGCTGCATAAATGTCTTCTTTTGAGAAGTGTCTGTTCATGTCCTTTGCCCACTTTTTGATGGGGTTGTTTGTTTGTTTCTTGTAAATTTGTTTGAGTTCACTGTAGATTCTGGATATTAGCCCTTTCTCAGATGAGTAGGTTGTGAAAATTTTCTCCCATTTTGTAGGTTGCCTGTTCACTCTGATGGTAGTTTCTTTCGCTGTGCAGACGCTCTTTAGTTTAATTAAGTCCCATTTGTCAATTATGGCTTTTGTTGCCATTGCTTTTGGTGTTTTAGACATGAAGTCCTTGCCCATGCCTATGTCCTGAATGGTAATGCCTAGGTTTTCTTCTAGGGTTTTTATGGTTTTAGGTCTAACGTTTAAGTCTTTAATTCATTTTGAATTAATTTTTGTGTAAGGTGTAAGGAAGGGATCCAGTTTCAGCTTTCTACATATGGCTAGCCAGTTTTCCCAGCACCATTTATTAAATAGGGAATCCTTTCCTCATTGCTTGTTTTTCTCAGGTTTCTCAAAGATCAGATAGTTGTAGATATGCGGCATTATTTCTGAGGGCTCTGTTCTGGTCCATTGGTCTATATCTCTGTTTTGGTACCAGTACCATGCTGTTTTGCTTACTGTAGCCTTGTACTATAGTTTGAAGTCAGGTAGTGTGATGCCTCCACCTTTGTTCTTTTGGCTTAGGATTGACTTGGCGATGCGGGCTCTTTTTTGGTTCCATAGGAACTTTGAAGTAGTTTTTTCCAATTATGTGAAGAAAGTCATTGGTAGCTTGATGGGGATGGCATTGAATCTTTAAATTACCTTGGGCAGTATGGCCACTTTCACGATATTGATTCTTCCTACCAATGAGCATGGAATGTTCTCCCATTTCTTTGTATCCTCTTTTATTTCATTGAGCAGTGGTTTGTAGTTCTCCTTGAAGAGGTCCTTCACGTCCCTTGTAAGTTGGATTCCTAGATATTTTATTCTCTTTGAAGCAATTGTGAATGGGAGTTCACTCATGATTTGGCTCTCTGTTTGTCTGTTATTGGTGTATAAGAATGCTTGTGATTTTTGTACATTGATTTTGTATCCTGAGACTTTGCTGAAGTTGCTTATCAGCTTAAGGAGATTTTGGGCTGAGACGATCGGGTTTTCTAGATATACAATCATGTCATCTGCAAACAGGGACAATTTGACTTCCTCTTTTCCTGACTGAATGCCCTTTATTTCCTTCTCCTTCCTGATTACCCTGGCCAGAACTTCCAACACTATGTTGAATAGGAGTGGTGAGAGAGGGCATCCCTGTCTTGTGCCAGTTTTCAAAGGGAATGCTTCCAGTTTTTGCCCATTCAGTATGATATTGGCTGTGAGTTTGTCATAGATAGCTCTTATTATTTTGAGATAAGTCCCATTAATATCTAATTTATTGAGAGTTTTTAGCATGAAGGGTTTTTGAATTTTGTCAAAGGCCTTTTCTATATCTATTGAGATAATCATGTGGTTTTTGTCTTTGGTTCTGTTTATATGTTGGATTACATTTATTTATTTGCATATATTGAACCAGCCTTGCATCCCAGGGATGAAGCCCACTTGATCATGGTGGATAAGCTTTTTGATGTGCTGCTGGATTCAGTTTGCCAGTATTTTATTGAGGATTTTTGCATCAATGTTCATCAAGGATATTGGTCTAAAATTCTCTTTTTTGGTTTTGTCTCTGCCCAGCTTTGGTATCAGGATGATGCTGGCCTCATAAAATGAGTTAGGGAGGATTCCCTCTTTTTCTATTGATTGGAATAGTTTCAGAAAGAATGGTACCAGTTCCTCCTTTTACCCCTGGTAAAATTTGGCTATGAATCCATCTTGTCCTGGACTCTTTTTGGTTGGTAAGCTATTGATAATTGCCACAATTTCAGAGCCTGTTATTGGTCTATTCAGAGATGCATCTTCTTCCTGGTTTAGTCTTGGGAGGGTGTACGTGTCGAGGAATTTATCCATTTCTTCTAGATTTTCTAGTTTATTTGTGTAGGGGTGTTTGTAGTATTCTCTGATGGTAGTTTGTATTTCTGTGGGATTGGTGGTGATATCCCCTTTATCATTTTTTATTGCATCTATTTGATTCTTCTCTCCTTTCTTCTTTATTAGTCTTGCTAGCGGTCTATCAATTTTGTTGATCCTTTCAAAAAACCAGCTCCTGGATTCATTAATTTTTTGAAGGGTTTTTTGTGTCTCTATTTCCTTCAGTTCTGCTCTGATTTTAGTTATTTCTTGCCTTCTGCTAGCTTTTAAATGTGTTTGCTCTTGCTTTTCTAGTTCTTTTAATTGTGATGTTAGGGTGTCAATTTTGGATCTTTCCTGCTTTCTCTTGTGGGCATTTAGTGCTATAAATTTCCCTCTACATACTGCTTTGAATGCATCCCAGAGATTCTGGTATGTTGTGTCTTTGTTCTCGTTGGTTTCAAAGAACATCTTCATTTCTGCCTTCATTGCATTATGTACCCAGTAGTCATTCAGGAGCAGATTGTTCAGTTTCCATGTAGTTGAGTGGTTTTGAGTGAGTTTTTTCATCCTGAGTTCTAGTTTGATTTCACTGTGGTCTGAGAGACAGTTTGTTATAATTTCTGTTCTTTTACATTTGCTGAAGAGAGCTTTACTTCCAAATATGTGGTCAATTTTGGAATAGGTGTGGCATGGTGCTGAAAAAAGTGTATATTCTGTGGATTTTGGGTGGAGAGTTCTGTAGATGTCTATTAGGTCCGCTTGGTGCAGAGCTGAGTTCAATTCCTGGGTATCCTTGATAACGTTCTGTCTTGTTGATCTGTCTAATGTTGACAGTGGGGTGTTGAAGTCTCCCATTATTATTGTGTGGGGCTCTAAGTCTCTTTGTAGGTCACTCAGGACTTGCTTTATGAATCTGGGTGCTCCTGTATTGGATGCACATATATTTAGGATAGTTAGCTCTTCTTGCTGAATTGATCCCTTTACCATTATGTAATGGCCTTCTTTGTCTCTTTTGATCTTTGTTGGTTTAAAGTCTGTTTTATCTGAGACTATGATTGCAACCCCTCTCTTTTTTTGTTTTCCATTTGCTTGGTAGATCTTCCTCCATCCTTTTATTTTGAGCCTATGTGTGTCTCTGCACATGAGATGGGTTTCCTGAATACAGCACACTGATGGGTCTTGACATTTTATCCACTTTGCCAGTCTGTGTCTTTTAATTGGAGCATTTAGTCCATTTACATTTAAAGTTAATATTGTTATGTGTGAGTTTGATCCTGTCATTATGATGTTAACTGGTTATTTTGCTTGTTAGTTGATGCAGTTTCTTCCTAGCCTTGGTGGTCTTTACAATTTGGCATGTTTTTGCAGTGGCTGGTCCCAGTTGTTCCTTTCCATGTTTAGTGCTTCCTTAAGGAGCTCTTTTAGGGCAGGCCTGGTGGTGACAAAATCTGTCAGCATTTGCTTGTCTGTAAAGTATTTTATTTCTCCTTCACTTACGAAGCTTAATTTGGCTGGATATGAAATTCTGGGTTGAAAATTCTTTTCTTGAAGAATGTTGAATATTGGCCCCCACTCTCTTCTGGCTTGTAGAGTTTCTGTTGAGAGATCAGCTGTTAGTCTGATGGGCTTCCGTTTGTGGGTAACCCTACCTTTTTCTCTGGCTGCCCTTAACATTATTTCCTTCATTTCAACTTTGGTGAATCTGACAATTATGTGTCTTGGAGTTGCTCTTCTCGAGGAGTATCTTTGTGGTGTTCTCTGTATTTCCTGAATCTGAATGTTGGCCTGCCTTGCTAGGTTGGGGAAGTTCTCCTGGATAATATCCTGCAGAGTGTTTTCCAACTTGGTTCCATTCTCCCTGTCACTTTCAGGTACACCATCAGACGTAGATTTGGTCTTTTCACATAGTCCCATATTTCTTGGAGGCTTTGTTCATTTCTTTTTATTCTTTTTTCTCTAAACTTCCTGTCTCACTTCATTTCATTCATTTCATCTTCCATCACTGATACCCTTTCTTCCAGTTGATCACATTGGCTCCTGAGGCTTCTTCATTCTCTAAGCAATTTTCAAGTTCATGTGACTTAAGGTATCACTTTACTGAACAAGCTAGCTTTAAAATTATCGGGGGAATAAAAATAGAAATGCCTTCAGAAGGTAATTGGAAACAAAAGAATGCAACCATTTGTCTCTCACCTGTGATCTGAAAGTTCCCAAGCCTCCTCACCTTGAGTTGTCCCACCTTTCCAGACCAAACCATTGTTTGTTTTACATAAGTTGATTGATGTCTCATGCCTCCTTTGTTAAAAGTAAAAAGTTAAGTACAGTGAATAGGATGAGTGTCTTAGGTAAACTGTTTGTGTAAATTAAAATCTTAGAGTTATTTTTAAAGCTCATTTGATATCTGTGTCATTCTCCATTATATGGAGAAATGTGTTTCTAAAATTGTGGAATTGATCTTGTCTATAAATACCCCTATCAAATAGTTCAACATTTCTTGCTTTTTGGGGTTTCACTAAAGTTTTAGGTTACTAATGATAAAATTCTAGTTAACATGTAATTCTGTATACAAAATGTTCCAGAAAGGGTTATGTTATTCATGGAAAAAAGAATAATTTTTTGTAATTCAGAAGTTATCTAAAAGTTCAAATTATAGATTTGAAAAAGTTATTTATAAAACAATGTAGTAAGGAATCATTAAGTAGGGGAGAAAAATGTCAGAAAAGTTTAAATTATAAAATATTCTTTAAAACCTGATTTAAAAAAATTGGAAATGTATGGCTAATTAACATTTTCATAGTTAAAGCTCATAGTCTTGATAAAAGTAAGAAGTATTGTAAAAATGCATCAGCAATTTGGCAAGTCATTTTTTAACATAGTTAAGCATGAACCTGGATTTGGTGTGAAGCCAAATTTCACATACATGCTTGCATTGCTTCACACTATGTTTACCGTTTTGCATTTACCATTTTGCTGGAGTGCTTATTGGTCATGTGCCCAAAGTGAATTTCTTAATTGCATAAGATGTATGATAATATCAGTGAGCTTAAGGATACTGAATTGTGTATCAGGAATAAAATATTCATTATGTAGGTTTTCTGTGTCCCTAGGAAATATTGTAGCCTCCAGGTTAAATTGAGTGGAAAATTTAGGTTGGTTTCCTATTTATTTGTTTTTGCTTATAGTTTTTATTCATTTGCTGTTTATTCTCCTCTGGCTTTTCTTGGGTATCCGTATATATAAAACCATGATACTTTTTTAGTTTCTAGTGGAAGGCTTTTATTTGGTTCTGTAAATAGTTATTTTGTTTCCTATGTATTTCTACCAAGTCATCATTCATTTCATTTATCTGGAATTCCTAAGCTACCTTTGTTGGGCTGCAGGAATTAATGGAGCACACCAGCTTTTTATCCTTATAAATTACCTTTTTAGATTTTAGGTTTCCTGATAATTTAAGTGTGTTAAGTATACTTTCATAGATAGAATTTGAGTCGTATTTCCCTCTCTAATTTCTCCAAAATTTATAAAGTATTTGTGACTATTCTTAATTCCCAGCAATGTGTTTGTTTGCATACAGTCAAGCAGGGTCACTAGGGCTGCTCAAGGAGAGAGAGCCCAGAAACCTGGCATACCATCAAAAGGGTAAGAATTTCTTACCAGTCAGTCTCTGGCCTCTTTCTCTCTTTGCAAACTGGTTAAATACAAAATAAAAGTCAGTGTTTATCTACTCTGTAAAGTTTTAATTAATTGGTTCAGTAATAATAAGAGCTTAAATCAAACATTTTGTCAGAAAACTGGAAAGTTTAATGCTTTTTAATTCATGTGACTTTAGCAATCTTTTGGAAATAAAAAGGATTTTAAAGATTATTGGTAAAATACAATTGTCTTCAAAATGTAAGCATGTGTTCTAAATTATGTTTAAATATTAGGTTTCCTAAATACTTTAAGGTCATAGACTGCTTATTTGGCTTTTGAAAAGTGTTTAACTTGCTTGCTTTCCAGCTAGGTAAGGCCTGGGGACATCTGGAATTGGCCATGCTCTAGCTATGTTGGAAATAGTCAAACTTTATCAGAACATAACCTACCAGGTTTTACCTTAAAGTTAAAATTGCTAAGAGTCCCAATTGTAACATGCAATTAAGACTACTAGAAAGAGTTTTACATGCAAGGTGTGTATAAACAGTAGAATGTGGGGTATTTTTGGTAAAAGGTTTTTACTTCTTTAAGATTTCTTCATCATCATTTTGGCAACATAAATAATTTATGGTAACCTGGAATTCCAAAATCAAACTTCAGTTTCAAAATTGTCTTTTCTAATGCCTGGCTTTCTGAGTGGATCACAGGGCCCCTAAAAACTTCCAGAAAAAAGTTAAATGAATTATTTGACATGCTTAGGTACGTGGGTTTGCCAAAATGATGTTCAATCTTCTTTAGGTTATATTTTTGTGAATAATACTAATATATATTTCAAAACTGTATGGGATTTCTAGAATTTGAATATCTAAGTAAATGCTACCAATCACAATTATAGCTATTATGTTGTTATTGTAAACCACAGAAATAACCAAGTTTTCTTGTATAAAGTTACTAACTCAAGTAAAACAAAAAAATAATTAGGTATCAAGAAAATACTTTTATATTAAACCAGCTAATACTGAAATTGTTTAAAATAGTTTATAATCAATGTTTGATTCCATATTCCTGGGTAAACAATTTAAGCTCAGGTACATTTGGTCACCTGGTCACCTATTTAAACATTTTATAAAGGGATTTCATTTCATTGTTATTTTCAATGCATGTTTTCTGGTTATGTAAAAGTTTTCCTATGCAAGAGGGCTGGTGTTGTAACAGTAGATTATTATGCTACAGTGTATTTTCACCAAGTAAAGAAAGAAAGCTTTTTATGGCCTGAATCTTCTGGAAACACCAGAGAAAGACTGTCCTTGCCATCCACACTGCTACAAAACTTCAGGACCTTGAACTTTGGGTTCATAATCTCACAACTGAGAAGGGTCCCTCCACGCTCTTGAAGCTGTGGGCCCATTGGAACCCTTAAGGTAAAACTAACCAGGGAAATTTCTCCCAAGAAGAGGATGGCATCATTGATATGAACAGCTTTTCCCAAGTTCACAGATTAAGACTTCTACTATCATTAAACTCTTATTCTTGAATATTTTGTCTTACTTATGACTCTATGAACAATAGAAGTGGAAAAGGGGTCTGTTATGTGCACTTATGGGGTATACTTTTATTTGTGAAGGAGTTCACAGCCAGCCTTATACATGGATAAACTTACACTTTGATAGATAAAATATGAAGGCCCAATATAGGTAAGAAGCTTTAATGGTACATGCATTGCCTGATAATCAGTCAAAAACAAAAGATTGGTTCACTCCTTCTAATCCACATCATAGATTAAAAAGAACATTGCCAGAAGGCCTTCACTCTTCTAAAAGGGCATCATTTGTTAGATCCTTTTTTATGATTTAAATTAAAAGATACAATGATTAGAAATGTATCCCTTATGATAGGTTCTATAGCAAATTCTACTGTAAAGGCTACAGTTACACAATAGGCCCTAAATTCTCTTGTGAAAGTTATGATAGAATTGGTTAAACAGAGAAGTGTCTGTGCAGCTACTGGCACTTGTGGCCTATGGAGAAATACAACAAATGAAAATTATAGAAATTCATTGGTAGGGGATTGATGAAGAAATTGCCTAGTCAAGTAAGTAAACTCTTTATTTGGCTCATTCTTTGATTTATTTTATTTTAGGACATTTGGTTCATGGGGATGTTAGATAAGGAGCATACTCCAAACTCTTGATATTATCCTCCCAATAGTCATATTTATAGTCTCCCTGGTACACTGTGTTTTCTCAAAGGTTTTAAATGCTTGCATGCAGCCATCTCTAGAATGTCATGTCATCTCTCTTCAACTGGAATAACAGGAGTTGAAAGAAATGTGCAACCATGAAGACACCATAATCCATAAACGATGTGCTGAAACTGGAAACCCAAAATGATGGTAACTGAGAGTGGTGCTAAGGCCTTAAGTTTTGGTTATGCTCTCATCTAAGTGAGAACCTGACCAAAAAGGGGATTTTTTTAAACAAAATTATGGGAGGCCATTGTTTTGGACTAAGCTAATACAATAGGTCCCAGCAAACCAAACCAAACAAAAATGGAGTCACTTGTGCTAAGACTTTAAGAAAACACATAGATTCTGGAACAAACCGAGCTTTGTTTTTTCTCCTGCAAATCTCTGTAACAAACATTTCTGACAGCATAGGTGTACAACCCTGAAGTCCTCATTAAATATTTTAACCAAATTTATTTTTTCTCACCTAGGGACCATCAAGCTTCAGATATTTATGCAACAAAGCTTCCATCCAGTTCCAGGTGAAGACACCACCTCTGGCCACCAAGAAGTTACCCTGCTCCCACTAGATAAAGCAGGGTGAGTTCCGTGATCCCAAATAGGTAAGGATTACACCCCAGGCCAGCATGAGACAGCTACAGAAAAAATACCATCGATCCCTCTGCCTCTCATAAATATTTATGGGGATCACATCTCTCAGTGGGGAGATGAGGGAGGAAAATAGAGTCTGGAGGCAGGAAACATAAGGCCAATTCACACTTCAGGTATAACAGGACATATACACTCCATAGGATGTACACCACAGATGACTTCATAACTTTGCTTCATCCTCTCCATTTACATAGGGTGTACCTGAAGTAACCAAATGGACATCTAAAGTGAGCAGAAGTAGCTATTCTTATATCAGACAAAACAAACTTCAAAGCCACGGCAGTTAAAAATGCCAAAGAGGAACATTACATAATGATAAAAGGCCTTGTCCAACAGGAAAGTATCACACTCCCAAATATATATGCATCTAACACTGGAGATCCCAAATTTATAAAACAATAACTACTAGACCTAAGAAATGATGTAACAACACAATAATAGAGGGGTACTTTAGTAGTCCACTGACAGCACTAGACAGATCATCAAGACAGAAAGTTGACAAAGAAACAATGGACTTAAACTATACCCTAGAACAAATGGACTTGACAGATATTTACAGAACATTCTACCCAACAACCTCAGAATATATATTCTATTCATCACTGCATAAAATATTCTCCAAAGTAGACCATATTATAGGCCACAAAAAGTCTCAATAAATTTAAGAAAATTGAAATTATATCAACTACTCTTTTAGACCACAGTGAAATAAAATTGGAAATCAACTCCAAAAGGAAACTTCAAAACCATCCAAATACGTGGAAATTAAATAGCCTGCCCCTGAATGATCATTGGGTCAACAACGAAATCAAGATGGGAATTAAAAAATTATTTGAACTGAACGACAATAGTGACACAACCTCTCAAAACCTCTGGGATACAGCAAAGGTAGTGCTAAGAGGAAAGTTCATAGCCTTAAATGCCTACATCAAAAGGTCTGAAAGAGTGCAAATAGACAATCTAAGGTCACACCTTAAAGAACAAGAGAAATAAGAATGAATCAAACCCAAACCCAGCAGAAGAAAACAAATAACCAACATTAGAGCAGAAATAAATAAAATTGAAATGAAAAAACACAGAGGACAAATGAAACAAAAGCTGGTTCTTTGAAAAGATAAATAAAATTGATAGACTGTTACTGAGATTAACCAAGAAAAGAAGAAGATCCAAATAAGCTCAATTAGAAATAAAATGAGGGATATTACAACCGACAAGACAGAAATACAAAATTTCATTCAAGGCTACTGTGAACAACATTATGTGCATAAACTAGAAAACCTAGGGAGATGGATAAATTCCTAGAAATTTACATCCCACCTAGCTTAAACCAAGCAGAATGAGAAACCATGAAGAGGTCAATAACAAGCAGTGAGATTGAAATGATAATGAAAAAGATTGCCAACAAAAAAGTCCAGGAAAAGATAAATTCACAGTTGAATTCTATCAGACAGTCAAAGAAAAATTAGTACCAATGTTATTGACACTATTCCACAAGAGAAAGAGGGAATCCTCCCTAAATCATTCTATGAAGCCAGCATTACCCTAGTACCAAAACCAGAAAAAACATAACAACAATAACAACAGCAACATCAAAAAACTACAGACCAATATCCCTGATGAACATAGATTGAGAAATTCTTAACAAGGTAATAGCTAACAGAATCCAACAGCATATCAGCAAGATAATCCACCATGATCAAGGGAGTTTTATACCAGGGATGCAGGGATGGTTTAACATATGCAAGTCAATAAATGTGATGCACCACATAAACAGAATTAAAAACAAAAATGACATGATCATCTCAAAAGATGCAGAAAAAGCATTTGACAAAAATCCAGAATCCCTCTATGATTAAAACCCTCAGTAAAATCAGCATAGAAGGGACATATCTTAATGCCATCTGTGACAAACCCACAGCCTACAAAATACTGAATGGGAAAAAGTTGAAAGCATTCCCTCTGAGAAGTGGAAGAAGGCAAGGATGCCCACTCTCACCACTTTTACTCAACATACTACTGGAAATTCTAGCCAGAGCAATCAGACAAGAGAAAGAAAGAAAGGGCATCCAAATTGGTAAAAAGGAAGTCAAATGGTTGCTGTTTTCTGATGATTATGATTATATTCCTAGAAAACCCAAAAGACTCCTCCAAAAAGCTCCTCCTAGAACTGATAAAATAATTCAGCAAAGCTTCAGGATACAAAATTAAGGTACACAAATCAGTAGCTCTGCTATATACCAACAGTGACCAAGCTGAGAATTAAATCAAGAACTCAACCCCGTTCACAATAGCTGCAATAAAATAAAATACTTAGAAATATACCTAACCAAGGACGTAAACGAATTCTACAAGGAAAACTACAAAACACTGCTAAAAGAAATCATAGAAGACACAAACAAATGGAAAAACATCCCATGCTCATGGATGGGTAGAATCAATATTGTGAAAATGACGATACTGACAAAGGCAATCTACAAATTCAATGCAATTCCCATCAAAATACCACCATCATTCTTCACAGAACTAGAAGAGAAATCCTAAAATTCATATGGAACCAAAAAAGACCCCACATAGCTAAAGCAAGACTAAGCAAAATGAACAAATATGAAGACATCACACTTCCTGACTTCAAACTATACTATAAGGCTATACATACCAAAACAGTATGGTACTGGTATAAAAATAGGCACATAGACCAACTGAACAGAATAGAGAACCCAGAAATAAAGCCAAATACAGTGAACTGATCTTCGACAAAGAAAACAAAAATATAAACTGGGGAAAGGACACCCTATTCAACAAATACTGCTGGGATAATTGGCAAGCCACATGTAGAAGAATGAAACTGTATCCTCATCTCTCACCATATACAAAAATCAACTCAAGATTGATCAAAAACTTAAATCTAAGACCTACAACCTTAAAGATTCTAGAAGATAACATCAGAAAAACCCTTCTAGACATTGGCTTAGGCAAAGACTTCATGACCAAGAGCCCAAAAGCAAGTGCAACAAAAACAATGATACATAGATGGGATTAAATTAAACTAAAAAGTTTTTTGCACAGCAAAAGAAACAGTCAGCAGAGTAAACAGATGACTCACAGAGTGATAGAAAATCTTTGCAATCTATACATCCAGCAAATAACTAATATATAAAATCTACAAGGAATTCAAACAAATTAGCAAGAAAAAAACCCAAACAATCCCATCAAAAAATGGGCTAAGGACATGTATAGACAATTCTCAAAAGAAGATATACAAATGGCCAACAAACATATGAAAGAATGCTCAATATCACTAATTGTCAGGGAAATGCAAATCAAAACCACAATGTGATATTACCTTTCTCCTGCATGAATGACCATAATCAAAAAATTTAAAAAAAATAGCTGTTGGTGTGGATGTGGTGAAAAGGGAACACTTTTACACTGTTGATGGGAATGTAAACTAGCACAAACCACCATGAAAAACGGTGTGGAGATTCCTTAAAGTACTAAAAGTAGAACTACCATCTGATCCAGCAATCCCACTGCTGGGTATCTACCCAAAAGAAAAGAAGTCATTATATGAAAAAGATACTTGCACATGCATGTTTATAGCAGCACAATTCGCAATTGCAAAAATATGGAACTAGCCCAAATGAGTGGATAAAGAAATTGTTTTTTATATATATGTACACACACACACACACACACACACACACACACACACACACACACACCATGGACTACTGTTTAGCCATAAAATAGTGGCATTTGCAGCAATCTGAATGGAATTGGAGACAATTATTCTACGTGAAGTAACTCAGGAATGGAAAACCAAACATTGTGTTTTTCACTTATAACTGGGTGCTAAGCTATGAGTATGCAAAGGCATAAGAATGATAGAGTGGACTTTGGGGATGGGGGAAAGGGTGGGAGGGGGTGAGGGATAAAAGACTACAAATTTGGTACAGTGTAAACTTCTCAGTTGATGGGTCCACCAAAATCTTGGAAATCACCACTAAAGAATTTTGATTATTCATGTAACCAGAAACCACATGTTCCTCAAAACCTATGGAAATAAAAAATAAAATAAAATAAAAATGCAATTGGCATATTGAATAATGCATGAGTCTTTTAACAGCAGAATGAATTGGATGGAAGTATTAGTGAGCTTGAAGACAGACTATTTGAAAATGCACAGTCAGAGATAAAAGAGAAAAGAGTAAAAAACAGTGAAACAAATCTACAGAATCTAGAAAATAGGTTCTAAAGGGCAAATCTGAGAGTTATTGTCCTTAAAAAGCAGGTATGGAATGAGATAAAGATTTGAAGCTTACTCAAAAGGATAATTACAGAGAAATTTCCAAACCTAGAGAAAGATATAAATATCCAATTACAAGAAGATTATAGAGCACCAAGCAGATTTAACCCAAGCATATTTAATAATTAATCTCTCAAACATCAACAGTAAAAAAGGGATCCTAAAATAAGCAAGAGAAAAGAAACAAATCACATACAATGGTGCTCCAATAAGTCTGGAAACAGACTTTTCAGTGGAAAACTTACAGGCCAGGAGAGAGTGGCATGACATATTTAACGCATCAAAGGAAAAAAACTTTTACCCTAGAAGAGTATTTCTGGTAAAAATATTCCTCAAACATGAAGGAGATATAAAGATTGTCCCAAAGAAAAGCTGAGAGATTTTAGCAACACCAGTCCTGTCCTATAATAAATGCTAAACAAACTACTTCAGTCAGAAAGAAAAGAACATTAATGAGCAATAAGAAATCATCTGAAGATACAAAACTCACTTGTAGTAGTAAGTACACAGAAAAACAGAATATTAGAACACTGTAATTGATGTGTAAACTACTCCTATCCTAAATAGAAAGTCTAAATGATAAACCAATAAAAAATAATAACAACAGCAACCATTAAAGGTATATACAGAATAATAAGAAAGTTATTTAACTAAAAGTTAAAAAGTGGGGGTACAAAGTTAAGGCATAGAGCCTTTATTGGTTAACTTTTTGCTTGTTTGTTTATGAAAACAATATTAAGTAGTTATCAGGTTAATATAATGGGATATAGTATTTACAAACTTCATGGTAACTTCAAGTCAAAAAACGTACAATAGATACACACACAAAAAATGAAAAGCAAAAAACTAAATTATATCACCAGAGAAAATCACCTTCACAAAAAGGAAGATAGGAAGAAAAGAAAGAAGGAAGAGAAGACCACAAAACAACCAGAAAACAAATAACAAAATGGCAGGAATAAGACATTGCTTATCAATGATAACATCAAATATAAATGGACTAAACTCTCCAATCAGATAACATAAACTGACTGAGTAGAGAAAACACAAGACCCATTGATATGTTGCCCACGAGAAACACACTTTATCTATAAAGAAACTCATGGGCTGAAAATTTAAAAATGGAAATGATATTTCATGCCAATGGAAACCAGAAAAGAGCAGAATTTGCTATACTTATTTCAGACAAAATAGATTTCAAGACAAAAACTATAAGAAGAGCCAAAGAATGTCACTATATACTGATGAATGTGTAAATTCAGCAAAAGGATATAATAATTTTAAATATACATGCACCCAACACTGGATGGCCCAGATATATAATACAAACATTATTAGAACTACAGACAGACGTAGGTCTAATACAATAATAGCTGGGGACATCAACACCTCACTTTCAGCATTAGATCGATCTTCCAGACAGAAAATCAATGAAGAAACATTGGGCTTAATCTGCACTATGGACCAAATAGGTCTAATAGATATTTTTACAGGACATTTAATTTAATGGCTGCAGAATACAAATTTTTTTCTCAGCACATGGATAATTCTAAAAGATAGACCATATGGTAGGTGACAAAATGAGACTTAAAAATTTTAAAAATTGAAATAATTTCAAGTGTCTTCTCCAACCACAATGAAATAAAACTGGAAATTAATAACAAGAGGAGTTTTAGAAACTATTAAAATATGTGTAAATTAAACAATATGCTGCTTAATAACCAGTGGGTGAAGAAATTAATACAAAAATCTAAAAATTTATTGAAACAAATGATAATGAAAACACAACATACCAAAATCTTTGGGATACAGCAAAAGCAGTACTAAGAAAAAAGTTGATAGCTGTAAGTGCCTACATAAAAAAAGAGAAAAACTTCAAATAAACAATCTAACAATGCATCTTAAAGAACCAGAAAAGCAAGAGGAAATCAAACCCAAAATTAGTGGAAGAAAAGAAATAATAAAGACCAGAGCAGAAATAAATAGAATCAAAGAAAACAATACAAAAGATCAAACTAGCAAAAATTAATTTTTTGAAAAGTTAAACAAAATTGACAAACCTCTAGCCAGATAAAGAGAAAAAGAGAGAATATACAAATAAATGCAAATAAATAAAATCAGAAATGAAAAAGGGGAAACTACACCTGATACTGCAGACATTCAAAGGATCACTAGAGGCTACTATGAGCAACTATATGCCAATAAGTTGGAAAAACTAGAAGAAATGGACAAATTCCTAGACACGTACAACCTACCAAGATTGAAATAGGACGAAATCCAAAACCTGAATAGACAAATAACAAATAACAAGATTGAAGCCATAATAAAAAGTCTCCCAGTAAAGAAAAGCCCAAGACCTAGTGTATTCACTGAATTCTACCAAATATTTAAAGAAGAACTAATGCCAGTCCTACTGAAATGATTCCAAGAAATAGAGGAGGAAAGAACACTCTCAAACTCATTCAATAAGGCCATATTACCCTGCTACCAATTCCAGACAAAAACACATCAAAAACACAAAACTACAGGACAATATCTCTGATGAATACTGACATGCAAATTCTTAACAAAATACTACCAAATCAAATTGAACAAGACATTAGAAAGATCATTCTTCATGTCCAAGTGAGATTAATCCCTGGGATGAAGGATGGTTTACCACATGCAAATCAACCAATCCAATACATCCTATCAACAAAATGAAGGATAAAAACCATATGATCATTTCAATTGATACTGAAAACCCATTTGATGAAATTTAGCATCATTTGATGATAAAAACCCTCAAAAACTTGGGGAAAGAAGAAACATACCTCAACATGATAAAAACCATATACAACAGATCCATAGCCAGTATCATACTAAATGGGGAAAAACCAAAAGCATTTTCTCTAACATCTGGAGCACAACAAGGATGCCCACTTTTACCACTGTTATTCAACATAGTACTGGATGTCCTAGCTAGAGCAATCAGACAAAAGAAAAAATTGAAGGGCATCCAAATAGAATGGAAGAAGTCAAATTATCCTTGTTTGCAGATGATATGATCTTTTGTTTGGAAAATACTAAATACTCTACCAAAAAACTACTAGAACTGATAAACAAATTCAGTAAAATTGCAGATACAAAATAAACATACAAAAATCAGTAGCATTTCTATATGCCAACAGTGAACAATCTGAAAAAGAAATTTAAAAAGTAATTCCATTTACAATAGCCACAAATAAAATTAAATATCTAGGTATTAACTTAACCAAAGAAGAGAAAGATCTCTATAATGAAAACTATAAAATACTGATGAAAGAATTAAAGAGGACACCAAAAAATGGAAAAGTATTCCATGTGCATAAATTGGAAGAATAAATATTGGTAAAATGTCCATACTACCCAAGGAAATCTGCACATTCAATGCAATCCCTATCAAAATGTCAATGATACTCTTCACAGAAATAGAAAAAATTATAAAATTCTTATAAAACAAGAAAAGATGCACAATAACCATGACTCTGTCTTAAGCAAAAAAAAAACAAAACTGAAGAAATCATATTACCTGACTTCAAATTATACTACAGAGCTATTGTAACCAAAACAGCCTGGTACTGGCATATAAACAGATGCATAGACCAAAGGAAAAGAACAGAAAACCCAGAAAAAAATTCACACACTTACAGTGAACTCATTTTTGATAGAGGTGCCAAGAGCATACACTGGGGAGAAGACAGTCATTTCAATAAATGGTGCTGGAAAAAGTGGATATCCATATGCAGAAGAATGAAACTAGACCTTCTTGCCATATACAAAAATCAAATAAAAATGGACTAAAGACTTAAATCTAATATGTCAAACTATAAAACTACTACAAGAAAACAATAGGGAAAATCTTCAGGACATCGGTCTGGGCAAAAATTCTTGTGTAATACACCAGAAGCACAGGCAACCAAAGCAAAAATGGACAAATTGGATCGCATCAAGTTAGAAAGCTTCTGCACAGCAAAAGAAACAATTAACAATATGAACAGAAAACCCACAGAATGGGAGAAAATATTTACAAACCACCCATCTGACAAGGGATTAATAAGCAAAATATAAGCAAAGTTCAAAGAACTCTACACAAAAAATTGAATAATCCAATTGAAAAAAATGGGCAAAAAATTTGAAGACATTTATCAAAAGAAGGCATACAAATGGCAAACAGGCACATGAAAAGGTGGCCAACATCACTGGTCATCAGAGAAATGCAAATCAAAACTTCAATGTGATACCATCTCACTCCAGTTAAAATGGCTTATATGCAAAAGACAGGCAATAACAAATGCTGGTAAGAATATGGTGAAAAGTGAACCCTCATACAAAGTTGGTGGGAATGTAAATTAGTATAATCACTCTGGAGAAAAGTTTGAAGGTTCCTCAAAAAGCTAAAAATAGAGCTACCATATGATCCAGTAATCCCACTGCTGGATATATACCCAAAAGAAGGGAATCAGTATATCAAATAGGTATCTGCATTCCCATGTTTGTTGCAGCACTGTTCACAATTGCCAAGACTGCCAAGATTTCGAAGCAACCTAAGTGTTCATCGACAGATGAATAGATACAAAAAATGTGGTGCATATACACAATGGAGTACTATTCAGCCATAAAAAATGAGATCCAGTCATTTGCAACAACATGGGTGGAACTGGAGATCATTATGTTAAGCAAAATAAGCCAGGCACAGAAAGACAAGCATTGCATGTTCTCTTTTATTTGTGGGAGCTAAAAATTAAAACCATTGAACCCATGGAGATACCGAGTAGATGGTTTGTTACTAGAGGCTGGAAAAGGTGGTGTGGGGGTGCAGGGGAAGTGAAGGTGGTAAATGGGTACAAAAATAGTCAGAAAGAATGAATAAGACTTAGTATTTGATAGCACAACAGGGTGCCTATAGTCAATACTAACTTAATTGTACATTTCAAAATAACTAAAATAGTGTAATTGGATTGTTTGTAATAACACAAAGAATAAATGCTTGAGGGGATAGATACTCCATTCTCCATGATGTGATTATTTCACATTGCATGCCTGTATCAAACATCTCATTTACCCCATAAATATATACACCTAAAATTAAAAATTCAAATAAATAAAAATTTAAAAAATTGTAAATATAGTTTATTACTCAGAGTTCCCCAGAGGAGAGGGTGTGCTACACCATAGTGAGCCACGTTTGGGAAGCACTGAGGTTGGTCCCAGGGCAGGGGGAGAAGAAATACATGTGGGCAATAGCCTTTATTGTCGTCTCCTCAAGAAGAACAGGAACGCATGGCAGGTAATTAGGCTTAGGATTTGAATGATTTCAGTAGACTGAGGCGTAGAGTCTGCCCCTAGTTATTTGGTAACTGGCTCTGAGGTGATTAGGGCAGATATATAGCATCCCATAGTATGAGAGCCTGATAAAGGAGATAGTTGTTGATGTGAACTCTGGATTGGTTGGTTTGTATCTGAAAAGCACACATCTGGGAGAAGGTATCCTCCCAAGATAGGAGTGACGGGGATGGTGATGAACAAGGTGGGAGGCCAAAGAAAGCGACTTGGGCATATTAATGGGTTGTCCAGAATATGCATGTAGGGTAGATGTTAAAGCATCAAGTTTACGGAAACTAGAAAAATGGTTAATATACCAGGCACACACATACACACACAAAAGAAAAAAGAAAAAAAGAAAAACTCTTGAGGCTCCAGGAGGGAGAAACATTTATGACCTTTGTTTTGCAAAACTACTACTAGAAGCTTTCTCCTTATTTCAGAGAAAAAATGTTACTTATTGTTTTAACACCTTGCTGGAAGTGCTTTAAATTCAAACTGACTGTTGAGCTTCTCCCCACTCCATCCATACCCCTTGACGTTAGCACTGTAAGCCTTTCAGCTCAGTTTCAACTTACTGGACAGAGTTTTTTTTGTGCTTTGATTGACACCACTAGTCAAGAAACAAAATATTAATTTAAAAAAAACCACTGAGTTTCGAAGCTAGACCTTTAAGGTTAATGAAATTTGTTCTAACTGGCTATGTTCAGTACCTCTAAATGGCATGCATAAAACCAATACTGCAGATTGGTCACACTATGCTACTTAGGTTGCTACTGATAATAATTTTGTTTTAAAGCCACCTGGGCAAAAGGCTGATGGGCTGGACAGTAGCGATTCTAGTTAACAAAATAGGCCTAGGGCTGCTATATTTAGAAGGGCCTGTTTGCAAAGTTGGCCACTGGCTAGCCTCTGCAACCTTCTAAAACATTTTGTAACAGATAAAGGTGTTTTGCTGTGCCTTATGCTCTTCTCTGGTAATCTGTAATTTGGGTAGTTTCTAGACAGAGAATGCCTAAGTGACTGCCACCAATAAAAGCTGTAGTCTCTAAGTCTCAAACTGAGTGTCCTGGACAGAAACGTTACATATGTGTTGCTGCAATTGTTTTTATCATGGAGGGATAGTGTATACTCTGTTACCTCTCAAGAGAGGTAAAGAGCATAGGAAGCCTGTACATAGATTCCTTTAGACACCACCTGTGTCTTTTTCCATGCTGATCCAGTTGCATAGCCTTCTCGTGTCGCTGTAATGAATGTTAGCCATGAGTATGACTGTATGCTGAGTCTCATGAATACTTTTATCAAGTTTCTGAATGTGTAGGTAGTCTTGAGGAATCCCTTAACAGGCTTTAGTCTGCTAATTTATTAGTTATTTTCTGTCTTTTCATTGTTTCTTATTTCTCTCTTCCTTTTCCTGCCTTGTTGATGACATTCAACAATTTTAGAATTCCATTTTGATTTATCTTCAGGTTTTAAACACATCTCTTTATATATGTTATTTAGTGGTTTCTCTAGATATTGTAATATGCATACATAATATATCGTAGTCTACTAGTATTATCATGTTTCCACTTAGATGTATAGAAACCTTACTTCTGTTAGGTCCTTTTATCCTGTCCCTCAAATTTTAAATATCTTGAGTATTTTCTGTACAGTCACTCAGCCTTATATTAGCAAAATATGATGTCATGTTTTTGCTTCAACCATCAAATATAATTTTTAAAACTCATGAGGTAAAGGATATTGTATTATATTTATCTCTATATTTACTCAATCCATTGTTATTTTCCTTCCTGAATTAGCATATGTATCCCTTCAGTTACTTTTTTTTCTGTTTAGAGAACTTAATATAGCCATTATTTAAGTATAGATATGTGTGGAACAGCAACATTACCAAGAAATCACAGACATGATCAGACAGCCAAAGTGGATTCAGAACCCTGATGGGTTTTATTTTATTTTTGAATTTGCTCATAAACATAAGACCATATAGGAAAGCGGAGGGCATATTCTAGGCACAATGGCTGAACTAATTGGGTTCTAGAGCAGAAGTTCATATAAGGGAATTGAAGGACCAAATAAAGGAGTTTTTTAGTCATCCTGAAGGGCAGATGAAGCTCCAGAGATTTTTTGAGATGAGAGTGATATAACAAAATGCATTTTACTTAAAGGATATGGCTTGTGTCAGTGCATGGAGCATAAGAAGTAGAGGGGACTGGAATCAGAAAAACATTTGAAAGCTACCATAGGATTGCAGGAAAAAAGTACCAGAGGAACTAAGCCTTCAAAGTGGTCTGGAAATCCAGGTAATGATTTCTGCTGGCTATCCTATATACATAAGACATAATGCTACAGTAGAAGCTCACTGATTCTCTCTCTGCATTTTGAACCAAAGAGCTAAGAAAGCAATGTATTGCAACTGGAGCCTACTCAAATCACCTTGCTTACCAAGGACATTTGTATCAAAATACCTGCTATCTGATAGGAAGTGGCCAAAGAAGAAAGCTTTCTGTAATGTGAATGTATCTACAAAATATTTTGGTCTGGAGGTATTTTTTCATGATGGGTGTCGATGGAGAGATGAGTGGAGAGGTAAAGGGGAGAAAGAGCACATGACTGAATGCAACAATGCAACTGAGTCTTCATAGTGACAGCACATTATAACTCACTTACTTGCTTATTTTACCCACTATCAATTCCTGATTCTTGAGGTTGACTCTTTTGGGAAGAAGAGATTCATATTGTTCCTCCAAGCTTTGTGCAGATAGTGCCTACCATGGAGGTATGATCCAAGTAACGATCTTTGTTAAAGAAGTCTGTGTTAGACAGATTCAATGCTATGGATATTTTGAGATATGACTGAGAGCATGTGATGTCACTCATATTCATCATCAGCTTTAAGCTTATCATAAACCACAATTGTGAAGAAACAAGCAAATGCCAGTCTTTTTGTTCACTGGAGAAAGACTTCAAAATCTACTTAATGGAACAGTTATTGAAGCGGATGTTACAGACTAAAATGGCAAGTTCTCATCGGGGGGATGAGAGGATAAACTGGGAAAACCTATAAAGTAGACAATCTAATTATTCTTTATAAGGCTTACCAACTTTACTAGTCTTTTAATATTGATCGATTCACTTTTGGATCCCCACAGTTTCACCTGAACAGTTTCAACACTGTTATTCTGTCTACGGGGTTCTTAACCTCCACTTGGGATCCACAAGTGGCCTTTGGGGAGTCTAGGAACTCCGTAAAATTATACATAAAACTGTATGTGAGTAGCTTTTTAAGTGATGACCAAGTGGTGGTCCACATTTTAAACAGAATTTTCTTGGAGTCCATGATCTACAAAAGGTCAATAACTAATTTTATAGATTCAGTTTACCTTGGTTTACCTTACACACAGATCTTGAAGCTATTATATTTGAGTGTTAAGCCCCTCTTCCCTTGGGGGTCTTCGTTAAATTCATATAATTGATATAAATGTGATAGGTTACAAGTTTCTCTGGTAACAACATAGCTTTAGAAAATCTGACTGTAAGAAAAAAACTCATTCAATCTTTACAAAAATAAGCAGTCTTAGTCTTACCTAGTAGGCAGAATGTGTGTTAGTGTTTGTTAAAAGGGATGGGTTAAGGGGATCACAGGAACAGCTGTCTTCTTGTTTCTACTCCTGTGATTCAGTGTCTTAGTGAGACATGGTTATTGATGGGAGTGCTATATCTTCCAGGAATGTGCTGGCAGTAGGATTTCAGATCACTTGGCATATAATCTATGTAGTCACTTCTGGCCATGTCAGGTGTTTAAAATATGTTATCCTTCTGCCCAAGGATTCAGCGAATTAAAATTTAACATGAATGCCTGCAAGAGCTCTTCTTGTGTTGGTGACTGGAGTGTCTTTTTGGTATTTCTTTTATCAAATAGCCCTCCATTCATTATATATGCCTCTAAAATATGGAAACTTAAAAAGGACTTTATTCCTAGAAAAGGGAGGATTCCTTTGCACTAGGGTACTCAGTGGTTTCACTTTAATAGTTGGTGGATCTTATTTTTGGTTTTATGTGAGATAAAGTATCTCTGTGTTTTCCAAAGAGTTCTTCGTAATCATGATCCAGAATGTAAAACAGTCTCCTTTACCTACACATTATAATGTCATCCATGATAGAAATTATCTGAATGTTTAAACTTTGCCCTATGTGTTCTGACAGGTAAGTGGTTTTCTATATTGGTGTGTATTCAAGCCAGTAACATCTATTGCACAAAGATGACTTTCTGTCTTTTAAAGTTTTGAATTTATATACCAATAGAAAGTAAAATCTAATAAAACTAGAAAGTAATGAAAAAGTTTTAATTTTCACATTGCATTAAAAGATATCATTAGCATTCATTCTAATTTCTTGTTCATATGCCTATTAACTGGATTTGCTCCTAGACCAGGATATTCAGAGAACTTCTTTATTTACTAGAGAAAGAAAAATATAGTTCTTTAAAGATGTCAATGCCTCCCAGCCCAAGGCCACCAGGAATACACCTGCAGTTGAACAAGTTGGGTTTCCTACTTATTGCAGCAAGGAAGAATGCACAACAAGAGGTACCATGAAGCATTTCAGTAAGTGAGTAACACAGTAAAGTTAAGACTACCTAGCCTTACAAAAGTTCGCTTGCAAGGTGGGACTTTGGCTGCATTCTGGGAACTTGGTTGGTATTCAGTTTTCTATACTGATAGAATTTACCTGATAAGTGTGGCTCACTCTGTGTAGGCTGTTTGTATAAACAGTGTGGTATATGCTAAACATCTATTTTCCTTCTAGGCATGTGGAACTTGCTACATACTAGGCAGATGGTACCTATTGGACTAATGTCCTCTGACAAAAAACCATAAACTTTGGACATTAGTCTCTAATGAGTTTCCTGGTAGACAATATTTTGCAGGTCTTGTCGCAACTCTTTCCTAATAAGCTCATTCTATGTAAGTCCATCCTATGAACTTACTGTGTTCATTCTATTTACTTGTTCACATGCCTATAAACTGGATTTGCAAGTTCATTCTATGAACTTACTATGTCACAACTCTTTCCTAGTAAGTTCATCCATGTAAGTAAGTACATCCTATGCTACTCCACTGGGAGAAGACTATTAAAAGTCAATCCCTTGTTTCTTCCAGACTTCTCCTATGTGCCTACTACCTTTGCTGATTTGCTTTGTGTCTGTTCGCTGTAATAAATTTTCGCCATGACTATATGCTTAGTCCTATGACTCACTCTGGTGAATCACTAATCCTGGTAGTGGTCTTGGGGATTTCTGACACAATTGGATTTAAAAGTAAGATTCAGTAGAATGACTCTGATTCATTGTAATATGGCCGAAGCATTGTTTGTGGAAGGAAAGATGAAGGAGCAGTGGATGACAACTGATATGGTTTGGATATGTGTACCACTCAGATCTCATGTTGAAATGTGGTTCCCAGTGTTGGAGGTGTGACCTGGTGAGAGGTGTCTGGGTCATGGGGGCAGATCCCTTATGACTTGGTGCTGTCATTTAGCTAGCAAGTGAGTTCTTATAGGATCCGGTTGTTTAAAAAGCGTGTGACACCTGCTCTCTCTCTTGCTTCTGCTATCATTATGTTAGATACCAGCTCCCCTTTCACCTTCTGCCATAATTGTAAGCTTCCTGAGGCCTTACCAGAAGCTGAGCTGATGCCACCACCATGCTTCCTGTACAGCTTACAGAGCTGTGAGCCAATTAAACTTTTCTTTATAAATTACCCAGTCTCGGGTATTTTTTTACAGCAATGCAAGAACAGACTAACACAACAACCTTTGATGCCTGGATGCCACAGAGTAATTCATGTTATAAAATATCAGCAGAGCTGCTGCCTGTTGTGAGAGTTAAAATTTACCAGTGGTATTTTAAGATGGCATAGCCAAGCACAGCAGAGTTGGTTCCCTGGATCATTGAATGTTTTGGCTTTTCAGGCTAAAATGAGAACATAAAAAGCAAACCCCGTATGTCATCTTTGTTTTTTGTTCTCTCCTCTAAGAGGGAAAAGAAAGGGCAGCACACACATTCCCAATGGGGAGCTTTGAATGGGCCATAAGTGTTTAGTGTGTGTTCCTATCTCCTCTAAGTGGGAAGGAAGAAAGTTAAATCAGTGTTCAGGACTGGAGTAACACTTTAGATAAACCAGACGAATAAGAAAAAGTTTTTTAAAAGCCAGCCACAACTGCAGCATCCTCCAGCCACACTCCCTGCTCCACCTGGAATTCAACTTAGAACCTCTCAAAAACTGTGTTGTTTACCCTGTAGGTGCTGATTGATTGACAGGGGGTTGAGTAAACTTAAAATGAGTGAAAAAAGAAAAAGAATTAAAAATCACCTTTTATTTTGTGGCTACTGTATGTGGATGTATAAGTAAAAATTAATGTAAAATGTATATGCTTGTAATTTCATAAATGCTGAAGGAATCATCATGATCAGGGAAATATACAAAGAGCAAACATTAGTGAGACACAACTCCCTTGCTTTTGCCAGCCAGTGGGCAAACTGGAATTTAAACTTTTTGGTATTAGGAAGGAATCAAGTCTATGTAACTGATGATTTTTGGTATGATTATTGTCTTAGAACCTCTAAAAAGAGAGACAGCATTAGAAGATAGGCAATCCCAGATGGAAATACACTTTTGGAGTATTAATAATGGTTTTTAGTATGCTAATGGACCCTTGTTGAAATGAAATGTCTGACCATTACAGTCTGCTCATTTTTTTGTCCCAATGTGCATAATTTTTGAGGAGGCCAATTTGGACTCCAACACTGACAATATAAAAAAGTACTTAGGAAAGCCTTGCTTGTCACTTGAACTTGGAATACAGCTGTGTGATCTTGCAACATATCATCTTTGCTGATGCCTAGGAAAAAGCCTATTGCTTAGTTGGAATCCTGAAATTGCAAATGCTGATTGCCTGTACCTGACTGTAATGTGAATCCTGATACTGTTTGCTGTGAGCTATTTCAGCCTCGGGAGTAACTATACTGAACTGAAACTGAATGAAATCGCTTCATTTAATAAACAGAACTCAGTCACAGAGATTGTTGCAGATTTAGTATGCTCCTCTATGAGACCATAGGCTATGAAAACATCCTATATCTTTGTTGGACCATTGGGATTACATACAGCTGCCTGCAAAAAAAGGCTTATTCTCTAATGGGACCTTTTAAAATTGAACTGTTGAATGGCTCTTTATTTCTAACATGGAGACTAATTGCATCCTTAAATTGTAATTTCAAATGAAAGCTGCAAGTTTAGAGGAGGGCACAGCACAACACTGTGACTCCTGTACCTACTCATGACAGATTAGACACTTGACTCCCTCTTGGAGATTGCTGGATGCTATTGACTTGCTGTGTTTGCCTCTCCGGATTAGTTGCACTTTGCAACAGTGGACTGAGCCTAAGTCTACTTCCTTTGCCTTTCTCCTGGTAGTTTGTACAGATGTCCCTAGAAAGGCATTGTTTTTTTAGTGGCTGTTCATTGGATAAATGATCAGGACAAAAGGGGTGCAGGTTATATAAACACGTTTTGAAAATTTTTTTATCAGAACATGGTCCAGTTAAGTCATGTAAAATTGGTTTTCTGTACAAATGTTTTTGTCCCTCTTGTATGTTTTGTCCCTCCAGACCAGATAAATGGTCTGGATGAGACAAAAAATAATTAGGAAAGATGTAAATTATGATTGCTGAATGAAGCATACTGACTTTGTAACAACTGAGAAAAACAAAGAAAAACAAACCAGGCACCCATGGAGGCAGGAGAGAAGGGAATTAGAGAGCTTTGTTTGTCAGAACTGCTTCTGGAAGCTTCCCCTCCTCCCCAGTAAAAGCATCAGTGTTATCTCCCAAGCTGCTGAGAATGTTTTGAATCCAAACTGACTGCTGAGCCTAAGATCTCACCTGACAGTGCTGACTATGAGACAAAAGGGAGTGGCCCCAAGTCCTGCTTTGTCTGTGAAGACCACCTCCAGGTGATGTACACACACAAAACAGATGAACTGGTGTCATGGGTGAGCAAAATTGTTTGGAACTGACTGCCTTGAGGCAGTCTGTCCAAAACCAAGGACTAAACTGAATTAATTGGACAAGACTGGGAATCAGTGGAAGGCCACTTTAGAGGCCCTGTTAACCTGTACATCTGACTAACTATGTCTTTCTTGGGATATCCTAACAACTGTGCACTCTTTTTCCATAGATACCACTTGTACCCTCTGGTATTGTACTTCCTGTGTTTGTGCTTTATCATCATGCTGCCTCAGCCCTGGAGAGCATTCAAGTCAGCTTCAACTTCCTGATCAGGGTTGTGCTTTGCTTAAATTGATGCCCTAAGCTGTTAAAAAAAAGTATAATACAGAAACCAAAGTAGGAAGCCACCTGGCTTTCTAATATAGACCTCTATGGTTAATGGGATTTGTTTTAAACTGGTGAAATCCAGGATTTCTAAAGGGCATAAACTGAAATCAATACTGCAGGCTGGTATCCCCCTGCTAAATGGGGTCTTACTAATAAAAATGCCTTGTCCAACAGCCAAGGGTATAGACCATGCTGAAGAGCTTTAACATAGCAGGTCTGAGATTGATGTATGTTGAAAAGTTTGCTTGCAAGTTGGATCACTGGTTAGAATCTGGAAATTTGTCTGGTAACCAGTTTCCTACATTAATAGGATTCCTAATTGATACACATGGCTCACTGTGCCTCAATTGTTAGTAAAAGCATTGTGTTTTACTCTGAACACCAATTTTCCTTTTGAGAGTATAAAATTTTTTATGGGCTAGGCAGAGGGTACCTACGAGGCTTGCCCCTAGTAAAAACCTTGGTCACAGTCTCAGATGAGCTTCCTTGTAGGCAACACTCAATAGGTGTTGGTGCAGCTCGTTGCTGGAGAAGCTAAGTGTGTATAGTGGTGACACCTCTTAGGACTCTTGGAAGCTTGTACCTGGTGTCCTTTGGCCTTTGCCCCATGGGCCTTCTCCCTTTGCTGATTTTGCTTTGTGTCCTTTCACTAAAATAAATCTTAGCTGTCAGTATGACTGTATGCTGAGTCCTGTGATCAGTAGTGAATCTCTGAATTTAGGGGTTGTCTTGGACAACTCCATACAGTGGGTATTGAAAAGGATTTATTATGAAATTTGTGTTTGTATCAGGCAAATGGGGTGAGGATTTAAGCAAGCCTAGCTTGTTAGGAGGTAGGTATAATTCTATGATTGTCTTTTTAAATGTATTATCTAGAAATAAGGAAGATCAGAGTGAGGCTAACACTGTAATTGGTAAAGTAACAGTAATTACTCATACTGGCCAGAATAAGGGAGTATTTGGTCACTTTTGTGCTCTGGACAATGTTCATGTGTTTTTCTATATTCAAACACAATTGCAGAGTAGCCCTTTTTGATCCATCACTGTAACAGAGTGACTTTCTCTTAGGTTGGTGTTGTGAGATGGTTTATGTTAAACAGGAGAGCACCTGTTGAGTGCTAGGCTAGCTCTCCATATCAGTGGCTGCTTTTCTCTTACTCAAGACTATGATCTGTGGCAATTTTTCCTGTTGTTGGCTGAATTTTGAGAAATTTTCCTAGATGGCTTTTATAAATTTCACTGTCTAGATAAAGCATGAGGAGAAATTCAAGAGATTCAATGTTATTTCCAATACTGCTACTGATTCATCATGTGACTGAAGACATCATTTTCCAGATGAAGAAGCTGGAGAGGAGAATATGTTATAAGGATTTTATAATAAATTGTGGACTCATAATAAAAGTGTCAAGCCCCAAACAAAAAGACATTAATACAACACGTTTTGAAAAAGATTAGATATGAGTTTAGAAATAAGTAATTTCTTTTTTTGAATCAGGAATATTTTTATTTACAAGTAATTTTAAATTTTATTTAATTTTAATTGAAAATTGAAAATTATATATATTTGTCATGTACAGCATGTTTTGAAACGTATATACATTGTGGGATGGCTAAATCAAGCTAATTAACATGTGAATTGCCACATATCATTACTTTGTGGTGACGACACTTACAACCTGGAAATAAGTAATTTCTATCTGTAAGCACAAATATACTCTTTTATTCTCCAAAGGTTCATTTTGAGTTTAAATGATAGTAAAGCCATACAGGACAGGGAAGTTATAACATAAAAATATAGCTAAAACTGTAGGTAGGATTTTATTTTCATTATTTAGTCCTATATGGTTAACAATAGGAACAACTATTAAATGTAATCTATGTAAGATGTAGGAATGTTGTGACTTTGTCTATGGAAACAAATGTCTGCTGGTTTATTTTTAGAGGATGTCATAGGGAGGATGGTGAGATAGTTGTTTTGGGTGGTGAAGTGGTATAAGTATACTGGGGATTTAAAAGCCCAGTGAAACCTCTTGACCTCTATGCATAAAGAAGTGAAACCCACAGCCTCATTTATTTGCTACTTCTTTCATTCTCTTATACAGGTTCTAAGGGTACTATTTATGTATCAGCTGTGCTGTCATCAGAAGACAATCTAGTCACTTCATTAAAGATTTTGTTTTTTGGAAAGCCCATGGATTATTCTCAAAATTTAATATCTTGAAATAGACCCATGGGATTTAAGTTGCTCTGTGTTTGGAAGATCTACTTCCGTGTAGATCTGAACTGTGTGTCTAAACAAATAAATATATAAAATCTGCCAGAAAGTGTACATACAATACTTTTGTCACAGCTCTAATTTAACATAAGTTAGAGGGTCAAACTGGTTTTCTGATTTGATTCCATCAGTTTAGAATTAGAATTATTATGAGGCTGTATTATTGTCAGTTATTTAAAGTTCTGTGATATTTATTTGTTTATTTTTTATTATACTTTAAGTTTTAGGGTACATGTGCACAATGTGCAGGTTTGTTACATATGTACACATGTGCCATGTTGGTGTGCTGCACCCATTAACTCGTCATTTAACATTAGGTGTATCTCCTAATGCTATCCCTCCCCCTTCCCCCCACCCCACAACAGTCCCTGGTGTGTGATGTTCCCCTTCCTGTGTCCATGTGTTCTCATTGTTCAATTCCCACCTATGAGTGAGAACATGCGGTGTTTGGTTTTTTGTCCTTGCGATAGTTTGCTGAGAATGATGGTTTCCAGCTTCATCCATGTCCCTACAAAGGACATGAACTCATCATATTTTATGGCTGCATAGTATTTACTTATTTATTTTTAATTCTTTTTTTTTTTTTTCTGAGACAGAGTCTCTCTCTGTCACCCAGGCTGGAGTGCAGTGGTGAGATCTCAGCTCACTGCAATCTCTGCTTGGGTTCAAGTGATTCTCCAGCCTCAGCCTCCTGAGTAGCTGGGATGACAGGCACCCGCCATCACGCTCGGCTAATTTTTGTACTTTTAGTAGAGACGGGGTTTCACCATGTTGGTCAGGCTGGTCTCAAACACCTGACCTCAAGTGATCTGCCCATGCTGGCCTCCCAAAGTGCTGGGGTTACAGGCATGAGCCACCACACCCGGCCAAAGTTCTGTGATATTTATAATAGAGGCAAGGGATTTCCATAGTTAAATGAAAGACAAGTGAAACAAAGCTGCACTCTTTGGAAATTAATAATTTGGGTTCTTTACATTTGTGCTTATTAAAATTTCCAAAAATAAAACTTTTGCAAGGAAGGAGTTAGCAGTAGTTACTGAATTGTTATTGCATGTCAAGTAAAAACTTCTCTACTCATTTTATATAATTGTAATGTACATAAATTACATTTGCTTAAGGGCAATATAGTAATTGTAAGTTTAAACAGAAGTAGTTCAATACTGTTGTGTTTGTTATTATATTTGGATCTCATATGGATTTGTATCTGTCTTAGCCTTTGTAATTCTCTGAAAACCAGTTTTGTATCTCCCTGTCCTTTTTTTTTGAGACAGAGTCTCACTTTGCTGGCCAGGCTGGAGTGCAGTGGCATGATCTCGGTTCACTGCAACCTCCACCTCCCGGTTCAAGCAATTCTCCTGCCTCAGCCTCCCAAGGAGCTGGGATTATAGGCACACGCCACCATGCCCGGCTAATTTTTGTATTTTTAGTAGAGATGGGATTTCACCATGTTGGCCAGGCTGATCACAAATTCCTGACTTCAGGTGATCCACCTGCCTCGGCCTCCCAAATTGCTGGGATTACAGGCATGAGCCACCGCACCCTACCCTGGTTTTGTATCTTTCTCAAAGCACATTTTTTTTAAAAAAAGAGCAACAGTAAAGAAAATTATATAATCATAAAAGACAAAACAAATGTATATTTTTCTCCTTTCACTCTCATACAGCATGCTTTACACAAAGCTAGATGGTATAGCCCACTACACAGGTAGGTTATAAGGTATAGCCTATTGCTCTTAGGCTATAAAGCTGTACAGCATATGACTGTACTGAATACTGTAGGCAATTGTAACACAATGGTAAGTATTTATGTCTCTAAACATATCTAAAAATAGAAAAAGTACAGTAAAATATGGTATTATAATCTTATGGGACCACTGTCGTTGACCAAAAGGTCATTATGTGGTATATGACTGTATATCCTATTGGTTCTGTTTCTCTAGAGAACCTAGAAATTGGATGACAGCAGCTGAGTGTTTTGAAATGCCTGGGGTGTGCAAACCATGTATTCAAAGAAAAAAATGTAAGCTAAGTGGGACCTGCTGGTGGACAGAGGACACTGAAAGTATTGAATCTTTTTTCCTGTGACCCAACTCCTTTCTGTATCTCTCTTGTCAGTTGGGCTTCTTCTGAAGGGGGGTGAGTTATTTACTATTGGAAAGGCTGGGGCTTCTCTCTTCTCCTCTCATTCTCATTCATTTATTCATTTATGGTTTCTAATTATACAGCTCATGAATATGATGTATAAAAATAGATAGGAAATATTGGCAAATGTACAGAAGAAAAAAGCATTGAAATTACCCCAAATTCCACGACTCCAGATATAACAACTGGCTATATGGCTTTATGGTATTTAAACATTGTTAAAGAAAAAAATGTTCTGATACCAATAAAACAGTCAGGAATACTTTATTAAGGACTATTGTGATAGATGGTATCCAGACTATCACAATGGGGAGAGAGATGGGCTTCAACTCCACCAACAGTAAGAACAAGTGGGGATTTATAGCAAAGCAGCAGGTGACGGTGGGGTTGGGAGGTGAAGAGTTAGAGGGGTAGGAAGGTGGGATGGTGGGCATTGCATGGTGGGTGGAAAATTACTAAGAAGAGACATAAAGGGTAGGGAGGATTCTTGCTAAACTGACCTAATATGATTCTTGCAGAAGGCAGGCCAAGATGATCCTATATCACTCAGGGGATGGTGAGGGATGAGGAATTTGATCAGATTTCGAGGGTGATCATATATCAAGATTGGGAAGATCCTGTCTAAACTAGCTTAGCAGGATTCTTGGTAAAACTGGACTAGGCAGGCTTGAGGACAAGGCCCATGGAGGAGGCTTAGTCGAAAAGAGGGCTTAGAAGAGCCTGTCTAAAGTTCAGTCAAGGAGAGTGTCTTTGTCACCTTTTAAACTTTGTCTATGCAAATTAGGGTGTGTGTGTGCTTGTGTGTGTGTGCGTGTAGGATGGTAGGTTGGCAGGTGTACAACTAGATCAAAAGAGAGATTTAAAAAAAAACAAAATTGGGATCCTAGTGTATATTGCTTACTTCTCCTTGGCAACATTTCATTTAACGTAATCACTTTTGGTTTGAAGTCTGCTTGTATGACTATAAAAAGAAATTTACAAATTTGAATTCATCTAAATGAACCTATCCTTTTTTAAATTCATTTATTATTTATTAAACTATTTAAGTCACTTAACTATCAATAAATAATATTTTACATGATAATTTTGAAGACCATTTATTGACATAGGAAGATGCTCATGATAGGAACCTAAGAGGGCAGGTATGGAAAAGTCAATACAATGACCTTAATTTTTTAAGTTGTGCATTTGTTGTACACACATAAAGAAGAAGAAAATGTACTGATATGACCACACTAATTCTCTCAGGATGGTGAGACTGCTAGTGGTTTCTGTTATTCACTATAAATCCCTCATTTTCCAAATTTTTTAAAGTAAGTTTGTATTATATTTATTATTAGAAAAAGAAAAACGGTTTTGTAATTATAGAATTTAAAAAAAGAAAACAAAGCAATTTAGGACCTATGACTATGGAACTATGGGACTGAGGCATGTACCTGAACCTTTACTGAAACTTCACGTATTATTTGAGTTTTCTGCTTTCAGTGTATTTTAAATGAGATGTGTTTTAATCAAGCACACACATACATACACACAATAGGGGTGGTAAACATTGACAGGATATTTACTGAGGAAAACAACATCTTTTCTTTATATTCTATTTAAGCTCTTCTGTCCATTCTCTACACAAGACAGCCTCCAGGACCTATCAGTTGCGACCCCCTAACACGAGCCTTTCAGCCTAATGGGAAGAATTTCACCCCTGTCCTCTTTCTACTCCCATTTCTTCTCTTCCCTTCTTCTTTGTCATTATCATCTAGGGGTTTTATTAAGTGGAAATCTGGATCTGCAGAAAGTGGCACAGGCACCACATCTAACATAAGAAAACAACCAATCACCAGTCCCTAGAAACCCGTCATCTAATAGGGTGGCTCTGAGGTAGAGTGAGAAACATTGAACCAATAATACATTTATAATTTTCTAAAACTAACACACACACACACACACATACACACACACACACATCTAAAACCCTGGAAACAAATACACTAAAACCCTAACTGTGAGTATTTATGTGATTGTTACACTAAACTGTTATTTTAAAAAACGTTTTATATCTGTAATATAATAACAAACCCTTTTTAAAAATTGAAATCTTTAAATTATAGGTAATCCATATTGAAATATCACCAAAAAATAAAAACCTGTTTTCTCTAGTATAGGGAATTTTAATGTCACATGGTATTCCCTGTTCTGAATACATCATATTATGTCTTTCATCTATTCTCTAGTGCTAGGTCATCAAATATTTCCAATTTGTTCAGAATTTCAAGACAAATGGTTTGCTTTTCAGTAATATCACTTGACATGTGAGCATCCTTTTCATTTTGCCTCCAAAACAGCCAGCATTGAGAAAGGGTAATTGGCAATTCAGCAGCAGTGCTCTGGGTTATTGATAACCCAGATGTCAAGTGTGAACTTGTCATACATATGACTGTGGGCACTGGTCACCATAGGCCTTCCTTTCTCCCCATTGCAATGCCATCTCATCCCCCTGCACCCCAGTAAATACTATCAGAGTTGATCCAATCTAAAGCGAATGCACACCCTTCATAGAGATTTTGAAAAGCCAAAATTAGAAAATAAAAAGTTAATGGGGAGTCACGTCATCTAAAGATCTTCACGGCTAATGTTTTGATGTTTTTCCCCCTTTTCTTTTTTGTTCGTGTATTTAAATATAAGGCTTTAAGTCACGTTTCTGGCCTATAAAAACACCTCTCGCCTCATTTCTTTGCTCTTCTACATTAAAGTTTTCTCAGGCTTAAAGCAGTTTCCGACCGCTTCTCCCCGACCAGATGATTTGCAGTAAGCCCCTCCCGTCTAGAAATTTTGGGAGCTGCTACCGCCAGGAAGGTGAGTGGCACGAGTAATGTGATCGATCTAATCATTTATTGGACGGCGGTTTGTCAATCACAGCTACTCAGCAAATAGGGTGAGCTCTTAAGCAAAAAAGAGTTTAGAGAGTCATCTTCTGCGAATCGGATTGTGGAACCTCCTCCTTTTGCCATGGCAGCTAGTGGGGAAAGCCCTTTAGCCCGCTACTCTTGCCTTCCGCGGCTTCCGCCACCCCAGGCCAGCTTCCATAGCAGCTGTAGCTGCTTCGTTCAGCATCCGTCTTAGCACCGCCAGGTGCCTGCGGCCCGGGCCAAGCCATCGCCTACAGTTCGGTGAGTGTTTCCCTGCCAAAAAGCTAATGATGGAAGGGCTCGGAGAACACAGCACAGCCGGTGAAATGGGCCCATTACTCGGAGCTGTAGCAGCCACAGCCTCTCCGCATTCTTTGATGGAGTACTCCTCAGACGCAGATTTTATTGAGAGCCTGCCTCTGGTGTTTAAGTACCGAGTGTACACTCTCAAAAAGCTTCAGGCCAAATGTGCCGTGCTAGAGGCCAAGTACCTGAGGGAATTTCATTCCATCGAGAGGACTATGAGTATAATGAGGTGGCCGGTGATTCTAATGCTCAGATGTATGGTGCAGAGGAGAATCCGGAGTATGAGGACTTGGTGGATGATTGTGAGGAGGATTTCGAGGATGTCGGGTAGGTGTTTGGGGAGTATGAAGGAATCGAGGGACATAATGTGGACGGAGAAAAAGAGAATCCTAAAGGGATCCCCTATTTCTGGCTCACGGCTTTATAGAATGCCCAGGATGTCGCCCGGCTGATTAAGAAATATGACGAGGCCAGGCGCGGTGGCTCACGCCTGTAATCCCAGCACTTTGGGAGGCCGAGGTGGGCGGATCACAAGTTCAGGAGATCGAGACCATCCTGGCTAACACGGTGAAACCCCGTCTCTACTAAAAATACAAAAAAAAAAAAAAATTAGCCGGGCGTGGTGGCACACACCTATAGTCCCAGCTGCCCAGGAGGCTGAGGCAGGAGAATCGCTTGAACGCAAGAGGCGGAAGTTGCAGTGAACTGAGATCGCGCCACTGCACTCCAGCCTGGGGACAGAGCGAGATTCCGAAAAAACGAAACAACAACAACAAAAATATGACGAGCCCATTCTGAAGCTCTTGCGAGACGTGAAAGTCAAGTTTTCAAAATCCAACGAGCCACACACTTTTACGCTGGAATTTCACTCTGAACCCAACGACTACTTCACAAATGAGGTGCTGACCAAAACATACATCCTCAAGTCTAAGCTCGATTAGTCTGACCCCCACCCCTTCAGGGGATCTGCGGTAGAGCATTGCTTTGGCAGCATGATAGAATGGAAGAAGGGAAAGAACGTCACTGTGCAAACGGTCCTGAAGAGAGACACAGCTTTGGGGGGCTGATGTGTACCGCCACTCAGGAATTTCCCCAAGAGTCCTTCTTCAGTGCTCTCCAGTGGGGCCTAGATGCTAATGAGGATGAGGAAGACTTCTTCATCGCTCACACCTTTCACACTTTTGTCATCCCAAGAGCTGTGTTACACTTTACAGAAGCCCTTGAGGCAGAGCAAGATACGATGATCAGGGAATGTAATCATCCGGTTTATAACAGAATGACTCAGGAGAATTGGATGACTGCAGTTTATGGTGCTAAAGGCCAAAACCGAAACTCCCAGGCAGAAGTCAATGATTGTTGAAGCAGAATGGTTGGAGTATGTGGGCCTCCAGGTTAACAACCGGCTTTTACAATAACCAAAACTTAATCATTCGTTACTTGCAATCTTAACGTGTCTCTTCTTGGTAGTCTCAGTTTAAAATTATGTCCGAATATATTTAACAATGCATTTCATCTAACACTCCAGTGGTGTAAACTTTGTCAACAATTTTATTAGGCAGTGAATTCTCAACGTATGTGAAGACCTTACTATTGTGAATCCATGGCTTTTGTCAGGTTGCTGTTAGTCTGCAGCTATGGAAAATTACCAGAACTTGTAACTGAAATCTATGTTTGGGTTTGTAAAATAAAGTGAGATAGCATCCTTTTCCTAGCCTTCTCGTTGAGATAAATGGGTTTCATTATGCTTGCACTAGCAGTGCCTTCATCTCTTTGTTATAGAAATGCAACAGGTTATATTATCTAAAATACACTTGATTAGTGAAGCTGCTGGTATAAGAATAAACATTTATAGCAAATTCACATTTAATGTTAGTTACCTTGTTTGTAGGCTTTTATATTTTATGTTATATAGTGATCTACTCAAAACATAGTTTCTTTATTGCTGTTCAGTGGGGCATGGGTTAAAATCATTTTTCCTAAGGCCTGCCACAGACTGCACCATGTACTGCTGTAAAGTGAGGTTAATGTATGCATTTTTGTTTCTGGAATGTTCTCATCTTTAATGGAAATGGATTTCCTTACGTTATTTTTAAGCTTTATTTCCCCGTGTTTGTTCATTCCAAAATAAAGTTACTACAGATTTTAAATACTGTGTTCCTTCTGAAGGTATTCAAGTGCCACGTGGAGGATTTCGCTGGGAGGTCTCAGCAAGCCAGACTTATCCACTGGGCATAGTATGCACCATGCCTAAAGCCTGATTTACATTTTAGAGCACTCCAATTTTTAAAATGTATTTTAAAATCAGAAGAAAAATGAATATAATAATGTATGTGTAATAGTAAAGCCAGCCTGGATTGTATATGTCTTATACCAATGCAGATGTAAATATTATTTATATATGTATATATGAATGTCATAGTGGAAAGAGCCTAGGAATGTAAAGCTGCATAGATTTTATGAAAATCATAATGAGGCCCTGGGTCCCACCTTTAGAAAGAGGTGAAAGAGGATGAGTATGGAATGGTTGAGAGGGGTAGTGATGTGACAAAGAAGAGAAGAGAAAGAGGAGGGAGGAAATGAGGGGACCAGCAGAGGTGGGGTTGTTAAGGGAGTGATGAATGTGGGTCCTCTAGGGGATAGTGAAAGGCCTGAGTGGCCAGAAAGGAGGGGGTTAATAGAATGGGCTGCACCGGGAGAGCTGGGGCCAGATCCCAGTTGGGACCTGGCCTGGGAGAAGCTGGAGTAGGTTCTGCAGGAGAGAAAGAAAAGAAGGGGAGAGTATAGAGGAGTACAGAGGACAGTATAGAGTATAGAGGAGTATATATGAGAAGTGTACAGAGCAGAGAAGCAGGAGATGAAAGGATAAACCTTATTAGAGATGGAAGAGCATTCCTTGATTAGAGGCTGTAGAAGTTCTGGTTTTATAGTTTTATACATTTTGCAAAATATATAAAAGGTAGACCCAAAGGAGTCTAGAAGAGCATTGACTTATTTTAAGTTACCTGTAATTATGTTCTGTAATCGCCAAAATACATATATAGATGAATTAATTCATTATTTTTTATTCAACAAACAACTTTCTATTGTACTATTTCTATCTGCCAGACACTATTCAGAGCACTTTACAAATATTAATGTCTGTGATACTTGTTTTATAATTGAAGAAGAGGTAGTTTTCTCTTGTTTATAAAAGTAATAAATGCAGGAGGGAAGGCTATAGCAGGACAGAATTAATTATAATACCAACAAATACTCCCATCCCAGACCTTACTTTAACTGCTAACAATTATATAATTTTGAATCCCGCTTAAAAA
This sequence comes from Pongo pygmaeus, assembly GCF_028885625.2. Classification (NCBI taxonomy): domain Eukaryota; kingdom Metazoa; phylum Chordata; class Mammalia; order Primates; family Hominidae; genus Pongo; species Pongo pygmaeus. The sequence goes on along the minus strand of NC_072396.2, from coordinate 76,262,942 downwards.
AATTATCATCATAGCATTAGTGTTTTCCTGTATTAATACATTCTAAAAGCATAATCATTAATAATCATGTAGTATTCTAAGGTATGGGAACACAATTTAACTATTATTTTAATGTTGGTTATTTGATACTAATTTACATAATGAAGTTAGTAAATGTTCTGCCTTTTAATATTAAGACTTTTCATTTGAGTTCCTTTTTTCACTTTAGCCTCCAAAGCATTTGCAAGCTCTGTAGAGGGCTAAATGGCAAGCCAAAAGCAGGATTCATATCATTGATTAGCCAGGGGTTCATTGAGAAATATAGTTATTAAAATGTAACTTGATCATTCTCAAAGATAGTCACAAACCTTGAAGATAGTATTTGCCTACTCAATATGTATAACGAATCCTTTCCCTTCTTCCAGCACCGAAAATGTATCATATTTTTCACACATTTTTGCCAGGCAGGAACTTGAGAAATAGAGTCCTCCCGAGCCTTTCTAGGAAAAGCATAAATTTTAGGCCACCAAGAAATGAATGGAGTCTCTAGTGCAAAAGTGCCAATGGTAAGTATTAAATCAACTTAACTATAGGACTAAGACTAAAACAAACATATATACTATGGTTAAACAGAAAACAAATATAAGTGTTATGCTGATACTTAACATAGGCATAATATAACTATCAAAAATTGGGACTAGAAAGGGAATTTCTTCTTTTATGACTGGGGATCAAAAAATCTGCCAAGTTAACTAGTAGATACATAAGTATATAATAACATCGTAAGAAAAACAATATAGTCAACAAAATTGGATAGTGATTTTTCCTATCATTACTCATCGTTGCCAGTCAGTGTCTACTTTATAAAGAAATCCATAATTAAGCGTCCAATAAAATTGTGGTAATAAATGTAACAAGTAGAAAAAAAGATAAACCTTCCAGATTATCAGAAGATTCAAAACTAAACTAAGAAAACAGGCTGTATAGTAAATAAGGAGAAAAAAACAAATAAAAACTGAAAGTCTAACATAGATATGGTTAAATGAAATAAGATGTGATATTTGACTCTTCCATGTGGCTGAAAAGCACTTCCTTAGATATCCTCATGGCTCTTACCTCTTTCAAGCCTTTGCTCAAATGTCACTGTCTCAATAAGGCCAACCCTGACCACCCCATTTTAAGTTGTATTTGCCTCAAACACATACCCACCCTTTCCCCTTACTCAGCTTTGACTTTCCTTATAGAAAGCCACTGTATGATTTACTTGTTGTTCATGGTGTTGTCTGTCCTTCCACATAAGAATGTAAGCTCTGTGAGTACAGGGATCTTTGTTTATTGATGTTCATTGATCTTTGATCCTTGTTCATTGATGTATCCAAGCACCTATAACAGTGCCTCGTACAGGCACTGCTCAATAAATATTTGTTAAATATATCCATCAATACCTATCTTAGTACATGCGAATGGCATAATTCATCTAGGAATTTATCCTTTAAATATACTTGTGCAGAATGACATGCTCAAGGATATTTGTTGTAGCACAGTTATACAAAAATAATGGGAAAAATTCAAGTCCTTTTGTAAGATATTTCGTGTAAATTATGGTCCATCTATATGATAGATATTCTTAAACACTATGAGACAGGTATATATATATATATATACTGATAAAGAACACTCTCTAAGGTAAAATGTTAAGTGAAAATAGCAAGATACTAAACACTATTAAGCTGTCTTTTTTGCAAAATATGAAAATAATATTAAAGGATTTGATCATATATTTATTTTGTGCTCTTCTGGAAAGATGCATGAGACACTTGTAATGGTGGTTGCCTCTATAGAAGGGAATGGGGAGATAAGGGTGGGAGGGAGACTCTTCACACTTTTTTCCCTTTCGAATTTGTTATCACATATATGTAGATCTCACAGGCATAAAAACCTGGGTCCCTGGGAAAGCTTTGGAAAGATAATTTAATTAGAAGGATTGGATTTCCTAAGTAAAATATTAGAGAGGAATGTGTTTCTGCTCTGGTTAGAGTACTACTTTTTGCTTTCTTAATTGCTTGCTTGCTTTCAAGAGAGAAATGAGAAATAGGGCCCATTAACATGTAAAGAAACTGGAGCCTGAGGGAACAGAAATTTATGAGGAAACATTTAAAAATAAAAATGTCTACTATTCAACCTTAAGTGTTTTTATTGGTGCAGTGTACATTTATTCCTCATTTCGTGTCTGTGGCAAAATCTGTTACAGATATGAAGACCTTATGCCTGTGGTCTGGAGGTGGAGAGGAACATCAAGTAAAAGGTTGGCATATACTCTTGGTGTCCAATTACCTCTCTGTGCTATGTGGACTCATATATAGACTCCTATATAGTGTCCATTTATATGACTCATATATATAATGTCCATATATGAGTCCATATAGCACATAGAGGTAATTGGACACCAAGAGTGTATGCCAACCTAACTTATTCAGCAAATGAGGTAATGTAAGGCTTGTCCTAATGCACCACACATAGTAGACACTCAGTGATTTACTAGCACTAGTCACAGGAATAAATAATGATTGCTACTTATAATCTTACACCATTCTCTAGGTGTAGAGTTGCTAACTAGAGGGCACATTTGAAGGAGTTAGGAACTAAATTACTCTGTACATGAATGAGGGAGGGGATTTAGAACCAGCCAGGCTGGTTTTCATTTGGATGGGGGCAAGGAAGAACTCTGCTTTAAGGCACAGGGGAGAGGAGATGCTTTGAATGAGCGATATTATTCCTAAGGACAACTTTACATAGGACAAATAATCAAAATAAATACATCTTAAGTATTTACTTTATGTATAGTTTAGTAATTGACTATAATTAAATTAATTTGAAAATAATTAGGCCGGGCACGGTGGCTCACGCCTGTAATCCCAGCACTTTGGGAGGCCTAGGCGGGTGGATCAGGAGGTCAGGAGATCGAGACTATCCTGGCTAACACGGTGAAACCCCGCTTCTACTAAAAATACAAAAAATTAGCCGGGCGCCGTGGCAGGTGCCTGTAGTCCCAGCTACTCGGGAGGCTGAGGCAGGAGAATGGTGTGAACCCGGGAAGTGGAGCTTGCAGTGAGCCGAGATCGCGCCACTGCACTCTAGCCTGGGCGACAGAGCAAAACTCTGTCTCAAAAAAAAAAAAAAATTAAGTTAAATTAATTACAAATTTTTATCCTTAGAATTGTGAAATTTATGTTTTATATTTTGATTAGCAAAGTGTATTTGGCATATTTGGGGAAAATTTCATCTATTGTGTTACGAAAGAGTCACATCTTTTTTCTGCCAATCAGTTTTTTCCCATTTCTAATTAGCTGAAAGAAAAATTGTCCAAAATTATTTTAAGAGGAAATATATAAGTTAGAATTTTTTTTAAAGTGTTAGACATGCTTTGCCCTACCATTCATGAAACTTTTTCAGTTCAACATTTTTTTCTCAACAAATTGATCTCTTCTGCTTTTTTAGTGTTACCGTCACATGATTTAATATTTAGTTGTTTGGTAGTCACTTCATTAACTGTAAAATATGCACTTAAGCCTGTATTACTTGAATTATCTATATCAATTCTGCTTATTCTATTGATTGTCCACTGTGAAAGATGAGGAATTTAGCTCCCATTCCTTTCTCCCATCTTCAAATATCAGTCCCTTCTAAATTTTTAATGCTCACGTTACATTTATAATTTTACATATACTTAGAATTTTATTTCTTAAATAACTTTAACACAGGATTTTTTTCAGTGCCACTTCACCAGTTGGAGACCTCTGCAGCTGGTGATGCCCCTCCCCAGGCCTTGCTCGTCTTTGGGCTGGCTGCAGGAGGTACCCTACCCACTTGACCCAGCGGGCTGTGCTTGGCTTGCACCTTGGCCCAGATCCTGTGCTCACCACGGGATCCACACTCCACCCACGACTGGGCTGTGTGTGCAACGACCTGCTTCCACCTTGTGTGCTGGCATCTGGATGAGGGGAATATGGTGGTGCCCAAAAAACTTGGAGATGACAGCAACTCCAGAGCCCCAAAGGGGGTGTTATTCTTACTGTCCACACCTCAGCAGATGGGGGTGTGTTAACAGCTCTTTCAGTCCTGTTGCCCCACTTTGGCCTGTGGCTTCTAGGCTGGCCCAACCCCACTGTTGCTTCCCGTCACATGGGGTGGCCACACGGCCCCAGCAGAGGGCAGAAGGCTCATGTGTTACAGCCTTTTTTGTACCCATGTTGAGCAGGTCCCAAGTTCTTGTCCCACATCCAAGAAGAATGAGGTTACACTGACAACCAGAGGGTGAGCAGGACAGAGAGTTTTACCGAGTGACAGCTCTCACTGGAGAGGTGACCTGAGAGGGCAGCCCCCTACCCAAAGTCAGGTAGTTCTCCCACAACCTGAAGGCAGGTAGTCTCAAAGTGAGGCTGAGTCCAGGGTTTTTATGGGCTCAGAATGGGAGAATACATCCTGATTGGTTTGTGAGTATTCGAAAAAGGCACCACTCAAAGATGGGCATGACAGTGTAAAAAAACCAATTCGGGAAGGGTAGATATATGTAAAATTGGTGAAGGGTGGGGATCAATCAGAGGAAAGTGTGTCAAATGGGAAGAGAGTTTCGCAATCTGGTTCATGGATTTATCTGAGACTTGTAGCTTGATTTTTAGGCTTTAAACTGTTTGGCTTGAAGGTCGGGTTTCACTGGAGACCTGCCCCTATCTGCCTAGGCATTTGACTGCCTCCTGCCACTATCAACTTTAGACCATACTTACTGATTTCCCACTTTGTAAGATGTAGAGTTTCTCTCCCCATTTTACCTTCAGATTTCATTGACTATGTAATACACAGTATTTTACATTTATAGTTTCTGCATTAATTTTTCACCCTGTAATTAACAGTGCCTTTTAAGTGCAGAGTTACATAAATTACTACATAATGATAGTATCTTTTTCAGAGAAGATCTACATGTATTAAAAACTTTCCAAGTCCTTGTTTATTTGAAAATATGATTTTCTCACACACAATTGATACCTTAGTACTACAGACTTCTAGCCTCTTCCTCTGAATGATAAGATTTGCTATGGACTGTATAAGGCTTGGAGGACAAGGGGTGGCTGGAGAGGGCATGAATTTATAGGGGAGGAGACACTTTTCCTCTGCTCTCTTAGGTTATTACCCTGGGGGCCTGCAAATTAAACTGACAAAATCCAGATTAACAGGATTTATTTGCATAAATATTTGTATTTGTTTGAATATGGTAACTAACAGAAGAAGTAGCTAACTTGTTAAATGGTTAAAGTTAGAGACATATATACCATAGTAGAGAAAAGGGAGGGATATGAAAAGGCTCCTTTGGAAAGAATAAATTGATTTCTTTAGGAAAGGCGAATGGGATTTTAGGAAAAAAATAGGATATAAGAAAGTGTGTGGTAATGTTTGTTTAGCGTGCATGAGTGGTCTTTCTGTCTTTTCTATGGACATGAAATTCCCTAGAGAGGAAAATTATGGTGGGCTTACTCTGGTTATAATAATCTTTATACCAACTCTGAGATTCCCAGTGGGTTACCACAACTTCAGTCAAGGGTAATAGGAAATGTGTTTTAAGCGGTTTATGCCAGCCAGTATGTTAAGCATCTTAGATGTAACAACTCATTTAATCCAAACCAAAACCCTATGAAGTGGGTACTATTACCAATTTTTGCTCTACAGACGTAAATATGAAGCAAGTTTAAATAACTTGTGGAAGGTTTCAGAGCTGGAGAAAGACAGACCTGAGATTTGAACATTATATCTAATTTGATATACAGTGCAGAGACTTTTCAGAAATTGTAACAGTTACCATAACAATTTAACAAAGATTGTACCAATGATTCAGGCAAGGCTTGTTTTTCAAATATTTAAGTAGGGATTTGATATGACAAATTTGACTGTGCTTTTCAGCTCAAGACACTTTTCAGGACATTGATGCCCTAGAAGTGTTTGTTGGTAGGTAAAACTAACAATATCATTGAGCAATCTAAAATTTTTTCAGTGACTCAAAAGCTTTATGTGGTAAGAGTCCAGAGAGAAAAAAATCAGGAAATTCCATTATACAACAGAAAAATTGTGAGGATCTCTACTCTAAAAGGGAACTTAAAAACAACTATGAATTGACATCTGCAAATTACATATTTATAGTAACAGAGTTGTTGATGGGGGGAAGTCAGTTTATAAATGAGAAGTTTATGATGATATGAAAATGAGTGAGGTTATTATTTTTAACCAAGGTTTACAAAAAATATTCCGGAGGCAAGATCTGTTACATGGAACAAGGAAATGTTTCCAAAACAAAAGTGGAGTAGGAATGTATTGTACAGAAATGATGATTGAGCTAGCCCCAAGACTTTAAACGGATAAATCAAGGCTTTGATGATTGAAGACATCAAGGGTTTAGTGGTCTGAGGATGAAAGAAAATGGATTTTGTATTATATTGTATGACCATGCTTCAAAATACTTATCCCCAGGTCACCAGTTTAATAACACTATTGCAGTTACCAAAACTCCCATTACTCCTCAGAAAGCATAACATGTGATATGCTCTCTCAAGACATTATCTTTGAAAGAGGCAACAGTAAGAAGAGTATCCTGTGAATATAATATTCTCAATGATCCCATACAAACTGTGAACTGGTAAAGTCAAAAAGATTAAAGCAAAACATGATTATGACTTCATTTAATGGTAGATTAATATTAAGCCTGGGCTGGGCGTGGTGGCTCACACCTGTAATCCTAGCACTTTGGGAGGGCAAGGTGGGCGGATCACCTGAGGTCAGGAGTTCAAAACCAGCCTGGTCAACATGGTGAAACCCCATCTCTACTAAAAGTACAAAAATTAGCCAGGTGTAGTGGCGGGTGCCTGTAGTCTCAGCTACTTAGGAGGCTGAGGCAGAAGAATCTCTTGAACCTGAGAGACAGAGGTTGCAGGTGAACCAAGATTGCACCACTGCACTCCAGACTGGGTGACTGAGTGAGACTCCATCTAAATATATATATATATGCCTGTTGGAAAACAATGTAACCTTACTACTGGAGACACTTTAATAGTGGGAAAAAATTGTTTCTGTATATATATTATACCACAAAATACCAGTTGATTATCAACCATTACAGGACACCTTTGAAATGCACTTTGGCTTGAAGGAAGCATTATATGATCCTAATTTTAGACAAGCTTCACCATGTTCTGGTAAGTAAATGGACTCTTAGCAACATAAGAATTGAGAAAAAGACCAACCAGGATATAGACGGCCCATTGTATGTGAAAGAGTTCACCAAAGTTTTGGTATTCATTAAAGGAAGAAATGGTTCTCTATAAAAGAATATAGAGACCCAATGTTGTACTAAGATTAATATAGAACTCAAATATGGATCAAATTAATATTAATTTGATCCATATTAATCAAATATGGATTAATAAGAATTCCTGGGACCCTGTGATATATAAAATGTTTTTTGGAAGACATGTTGGGTCTAACTTCAGAAGGCAAGACCTCTTTTGAAGAGTTAATCTTTTATAAGCCTGAAATTTTTTTTGAAATAATTAGATTCAAATGAAGTTGCAAAGAAATGTATAGAGAGGTCCATGTAACCTTTACCCAGTCTCTGCCAGTGTTGGAATATTGCATAACTATAGTGCAGTAATGAAGCTAAGAAATTAAAATTGGTACAATCGATATAGTTTTTTCAGATTTCAGTAGTTGTACATATACTCTGTGTGTGTGTGTGTGTGTGTAGTTCTTAGTTCTATATTTTATATGTATATGTATATTTTATATGTGCAATTTTATATGTGTAGCTTCATGTAACTACCACCACTATCAAGACATAGTACTGTTCAATTACTGCAAGCACCCCTCTTGCTACTACTTTACAGCTGTGTCACCCTCTCACCCAGCTTAGTTTTTAATCCATAACAAACATAATTTTTGTCTTCATCTCTATAATTCTGTTATTTCAAGAATCTTATATAAATAGAACCATACACTATTTAACATTTTGTGATTGGCTTTTCTCACTCAGCAAAACTCCCTTGATGTTCATTCAAGTTACTGTGTTTATCAACAGTTCATTCTTTTTTATTGATGAGTAGTATTCCATTTTATGAATTTATCATTTAATTTTTAATTTTAATGTTTATGGATACATAATAGGTATATATATTTATGGAGTACATGAAGTGTTTTGATACAGGTATTCAATGCATAATAATTACATCATGGAAGATGGGGTGTCCATCCCCTCAAGCATTTATCCTTTGTGTTACAAACAATCCAATTTTACTCTCTTAGTTATTTTAAAATCTATAAATTATTATTGGCTATAGTCACCCCGTTGTACTATCAAATAGTAGATTGTATTCATTCTATTTTTTGTATCATTAACCATCTCTACTCCTCTTCTCCCCACAAACCTCAATTACCATTCTGAGCCTCTGGCAACCACCCTTCTACTCTCTATGTGATGAATTTAGATCCTTTGATATTTAGATTCCACTAATAAGTGAGAACATGTGATGTCTATCTTTCTGTGCCTGGTTTATTTCACTTAACCTAATGACCTCCACTTCCATCCATGTTGTTGCAAATGACAGGATCACATTCTTTTTATGGTTGAATATCACTTCGTTGTGTATATATACTGCATTTTTTTAATGCATTCATCTGTTGATGGACACTTAGGTTGTTTCCAAATCTTGGCTATTGTGAATAGTGCTGCAACAAACACAGGAGTGCAGATATCTCTTCAATATACTGTTTTCCTTTCTTTTGGGTATATACCCAGCAACGGAATTGCTGGATCATATGATATCTCAATTTTTAGTTTTTTGAGGAACCTCCAAACTGTTGAGGAACCTCCAAACTGTTCTCCATAGTGGTTACATTAATTTACATTCCCACCAACAGTATACAAGGGTTCCCTTTTTTCCACATCCTCACCAACATTTGTTATTGCCTGTCTTTTGATAAAAACCATTTTAATGGGGGTGAGATGATATCTCATTGTAGTTTTGATTTGTATTTCTCTGATGATCAGTGATGTTGAGCATGTTTCCATATGCCTGTTTTCCATTTGTATTTCTTCGTTTGGGAAATGCCTGTTCAGAACTTTTTTGTTTTTTGTTTTGTTTTGTTTTGTTTGTTTGTTTGTTTGTTCCTGAGACAGTTTCACTCTTGTTGCCCAGGCTGGAGTACAATGGCAAGATCTCAGCTCACTGCAACCTCCGCCTCCCAGGTTCAAGCGATTCTCCTGCCTCAGTCTCCCAAGTAACTGGGAGTACAGACACACACCACCACTCCTGGCTAATTTTTGTGTTTTGAGTAGAGACAGGGTTTCACTATGTTGGCCAGGCTGGTCTCGAACTCCTGACCTCAGATGATCGACCCACGTTGGCCTCCCAAAGTGCTTGGATTACAGGCTTGAGCCACCATGCCTGGCTGTCTGTTCAGAACTTTTGCCCATTTTTTGATAGGATTATTAGATTTTTTCATATATAGTTCTTTGAGCTCCTTATATAATATTGTGGTTACTAATCCGTTGTCAAATGGGTAGTTTGCACATATTTTCTCTCATTCTGTGGGTTGTCTCTTCACTTTGCTGAATGTTTCCTTTGCTGTGAAGAGCTTTTTAACTTGATGTAATCCCATTAATTTATTTTTGCTTTGATTGCCTGTGCTTGTTGGGTATTACTCAAGAAATGTTTGCCAAGACCAATGTCCTGGAGATTTTTCTCATTCTTTTCTTGTAGTAGTTTTATAGTATAAGGTCTTAGATTTAAGTCTTTAATCCACTTTGATTTGATTTTTGTATATGGCAAGAGGTAGGGGTCTAGTTTTATTCTTCTGCATACGGATATCCAGTTTTTCCAGTACCATTTATTGAAGAGACTGTCTTCTTCCCAGTGTATGTTCATGGCAATTTTGCCAAAAATGAGTATACCGTAGGTCTGTAGATTTGGTTCTGTGTTCTCTATTCTGTTCCATTGATCTATGTGTCTGTTTTTATGCCACTATAATGCTGTTTTGGTTACAATAGCTCTGTAGTATAATTTAAAGTCAGGTAATGTGATTCCTCCAGTTTTTTTCTTTTTTCTTAAAATAGCTTTGGCTCTTCTGGGTCTTTTGTAGTTCCCTATAAATTTTAAGATTTTTTTTCTATTTCTGCGAAAGATATGATTGGTATTTTAATAGGGGTTATGTTGAATCTGTAGATTGCTTTAAGTAGTATGGACATTTCAGCAATATTGATTTTTCCAATCCATGCACATGGAAATTTTTTTTTTTTTTTTTGAGACAGAGTCTCCCTCAGTCACCCAGGCTGGAGTGAAGTGTCATGATCTTGGCTCACTGCAACCTGTGCCTCCCGAGTTCAAGCAATTCTTGTGCCTCAGTGACCCTAGTAGCTGGGATTACAGGTGTGCACCACCACACCTGGCAAATTTTTTTATGTTTAGTAGAGATGGGGTTTCGCTATGTTTGCCAGGCTGGTCTTGAACTCTTGGCCTTAAGTGATCCACTCACCTCAGCCTCCCAAAGTGCTAGGATTACAGGCATGAGCCACCACATCTGGCCAGCACATGGAATTAATTTCCATTTTATGGTGTTCTCTTCAATTTCTTTGATCCGTGTTTTATAATTTTTATTATAGAGATATGTCACTTCTTTAGTTAATTCTTGAGTATTTATTTTTATTTGAGGCTATTGTAAATGAGATTACTTTTTAAATTTCTTCTTCAGATTGTTCACTGTTGGCATATAGAAATGCTACTGATTTTTATATGTTGATTTTGTTTCTTGCAACTTTACTGAATTTATCTAAAAGTTTTTAGGGGAGTCTTTAGGTTTTTCCAAATATAAAATCATATTATCTGCAAACAAAGATAATTTGATTTATTCCTTTGCAAGTTGGATGCCCTTTACTTTTTTCTGCTGTCCAGTTACTCTACCTATGACTTCCAGTTCTGTGTTGGATAATAGTGGTGAAAGTGGACATCCTTGTCATTTTCCGTATCTTAAAGCTGAGGCTTTCAGTTTTCCTCTATTCAGTATGATACTAGTTATGGATCTGTCATATATGGCTTTTATTATGTTGAGATATGTTCCTTCTATACCCAGTTTTTGAGGGCTTTTATGTTGAAAGGATGTTGAATTTTAACAAATGCTTTTTCAGCATCAATTGCAATTATCATATGGTTTTTGCCCATCCTGTTGATATATCATATTGATTTGCAGATGTTAAACCATCCTTGCATCCCAGGGATAAATCCCACTTGGTCATGATGAATGATCTATGATCTTTTTAATGTATTGCTGAATTCAGTTTTCTAGTATTTTGTTGAGGATTTTTGCATTAATATTCATCAGAAGTACTGGCCTGTAGTTTTCTTTTTTGATGTATCTTTGTGTGGTTTTCATATCAGGGTAATACTGGTCTCATTGAATGAGTTTGGAAGTATTAATTTCTCCTCTATTTTTCAGAATAATTTTAGTGAGATTGGTTTTAGTTCTTCATTAAATGTTTGGTAGAATTCAGCAATAAAGTCCTCAGATCTCAGGCATTTCTTTACTGGGAGACTTCTTACTACAGATTCAGTTTCCTTACTTGTTATTGGCCTGTGCAGGTTTTGGATTTCTTGGGTCTGTAAATTTACCCAATACCTTCTAATCTTCTAGATTTTCCAATTTATTGGCATATAGTTGCTCATAAAAGCCTATAATGATTCTTTAAATTTCTGTGGTATCAGTTGTAATATCGCCTTTTCATCTCTCATTTTATTTACTTGGATCTTCTCTTTTCTTTTTCACTTGATCTTAGCCAAAAGGCCGAGAAGCAATAGATCTTCTCTTTTTCTTTGTTAGTCTGGTTAAAAGTTTGTCTATTTTGTTTAACTTTTCACAAAACAAACTTTTTGTTTTACTTTTCTTTCATTTTTTTCTTTATTTCAATTTCATTTATTTCTGCTGTGATGTTTATTATTTTTTTTCTTGTATTAATTTTGGGTTTGGTTTCCTCTTCCCTCTAGCTTTTTAAGATGCATCTTTAGGTTGTTTATTTGGGGTTTTCCATCTTTTTTGATGTAGACACTTATACACTTCCCTCTGAGTACTGCTTTTGCTGTATCTCATAGATTTTGGTATTATTGTGTTTCTATTATCATTTGTTTCAAGAAATTTTTCAATTTCCTTCTTAATTTCTTCATTAACCCACTGGCCATTAGGGAGCATATTATTTAATTTCCATGTGTTTATATAGTTGCCAAAATTCCTCTTGTTATTGATTCCTAGTTTTATTCCATAGTTGTCAGAGAAGATATCTGATATTATTTTATTTTTAAGACTTGTTTTAAGACTTGTTTCGTGACCTAACATATGGTCTATCCTTAATAATGATTTGTGTGCTGAGGAAAAAAATGTGTATTCTGCAGCTTTTGGATGAAGTGTTCTGTAGATATCTATTACATCCATTTGATCTATAGTGTAGACTTAGTCCAAAGTTTCTTCATTGATTTTCTGTCTGGAAGATCTGGCCAATGCTGAAAGTGGGATGCTGAAGCCTCCAACCATTAGGGTAGTGGGATATACAACTCTCCTTAGTGTTCATATTTGCTTTATATACCTGGGTTCTCCAGTGTTGGGTGCATATATATTTACAATTGTTACATCCTCTTGTTGAATCGATCCCTTTGTCATTAAATAATGACCTTCTTTGTCTCTTCTTATGGTTTATGTCTTGAAATCTATTTTTTTCTGATATACGTATAGCTACTTCTGCTCTTTTTTGGCTTCCGTTGGCGTGGAATATCTTTCTCTATCCCTTTATTTTCAGTATGTGAATGTCTTTATACATGAAGTGTGTTTCTTGTAGGCAACAGATTTATTGATTTTTTTATCCATTCAGACGTTCTATATGTTTTCATTGGAGAGTTTAGCACATTTACATTCAATGTTATTTTTTATAAGTAAGAACTTACTCCTGCTATTTTGTTATTTTTTTTTTCTTGTTTTTTGGTCTTTTCTTTCTTTTTTTTCCTTCCTTTATGTGAAGGTGATTTTCTCTGTTGATATGATTTGATTTATTGCATTTTACAATGTTTGCATTTGTTGTTGTATGTTTTTTGGTTTAAAGATACCATAAATGCCGCAACTACTGTCTTAAAACCCACTTTTTAAGCTGATAACAGCTTGACACTGGTTGCATAAACAAACATACAAACAAAGGGAAAAATTAATAAAGACTCTATGCCTTAACTTCATTTCCCTGCTTATTAACCTTTTGTTATTTATATTCATATGTAGTTGTACTGTCAATGTCTTGAGAAGTTGTAGTTATTATTTTTATGGGTTCACTGCTTAGTCTTTCTATTTAAGATAAGAGTAGTTTAGACACCTCAGTTACAATGTTTTGATATTCTGTGTTTTTCTGTGTGCTACTGTCAGTGAGTTTTGTACCTTCAGATGATTTTTTATTGCTCGTTAACCTTCTTTTCTTTCTGATTGAAGTACTCCTTTTAGCATTTATTGCAGGACAGGTCTAGTATTGATGAAATTCTTCAGCTTTTGTTGAAGGGAAAAGCCTTTATTTCCCCTTCGTTTTTAAGGATATTTTCACCAAATATACTATTCTAGGGTAAAAGTTTTATTTCCTTTAGCACTTTAAATATGTCATGCCACTCTCGCCTGGCCTGTAAGGTTTCCACTGAAAGGTCTCCTACGAGACATATTGGAGACACATGGTTATTTGTTTCTTTTTTCTTGCTGCTTTTAGAATTCTTTCTTTATCCTTGATCTTTGGGAGTTTGATTATTAAATGCCTTTAAATAGTCTTTTTTGGGTTAAATCTGCTTGGTGCTCTATAACATTCTTGTGCAGAGACTCGTGTTCTTTTCTCTTACTTTCTCTTGAACAAACAGGGTCTCTCTTTGTGTTCTGAGCCACCTGGAGCTGGGGGTGGAGTGACAAAAGAACTTTTGGGGTCACCACCACTAAGATTGTAATAGGTCAGACCTGAAGCCAGCACACTACTGGGTCTCACTTAAGGCCTACTCTGACCACTCCCTAGCTACCACCTATGTGTTCTCAAGGTCCTGGAGCTCTACAATTAGTATGTAGCAAAACCAGCCACACATGTGTCCTTCCCTTCAGGGTGGTGAGCTCCTCCAGGCCCTTGGCAGGTTCAGTCTGGGAGCCAGGGACTAGAGTTAAAAACCTTAGAAGCCCACCTGTTGTTCTACTGCACTGTGGCTGAGCTGGCACTCAAACCACAAGATGTAGTCCTTCCTACTCTTCCCTACACTTTCCCAAGACAGAGGAGCTTCACCCCATGGCCACTGCTACCAGGAGCCCACAGGGAGTACTGCAAGCCTACCACGAATATTTCCTTAAGACCTGAGGGCTCTTTAGTCAGCTTTTGGTGAATGCTGGCTGGCCTGGGACTCACCCTTCAGGGAAGTGGACTCCTCTCTGGCCCAGGGCAGGTCCAGAAATACCATCCAAGAGCCAAGTCCTAGAATCAAAGATCCCAAGAACTTGCATCATGCTCTACCCGCCTGTGGCCAAGCTATTGCCTAAGGTGCAAGACCAAGATTCCTTTACTTTTGCTTCCATTATTTCTCAAGCAGAAGGGGTCCCGCCGAGTATCCACCACAGCTGGGAATGTGCTGACTCACGTGAAGCCAGTAAGTCTCAGAGGCTTATCATTCAAAATTCTTGATGTAGTGCCTGGGTAACCCTTATGCTTATTCAGGGCCCAAGGGCTCTTCAGTTAGCAGGTGATGAATCTTGCCAGGACTGGGCACTTCCCTTAGAGGCAGCATTTTCCCTTCTGGCTGGCCACTGGTGTGTCTAGAAATTTTGTCTGAGAGTTAGGGCCTGGAAAGGGGGTCTCATGACTGTGACCAGTGCGCTATCATGCTGTGTCTGATCTGGTATCCAAGATGCAAGAGAAAGTCCTCCTTACTCTTTCCTCTCTTCTCCTCAATCAGAGAGAACCTCTGAACAGACCAATAACAAGCAGCAAGATTGAAATGGTAATAAAAAGTTGCTAAGAAATAAAGTCCAGGACAAAATGAATTCACAGCTGAATTCTATCAGATATTCAAAGAATAATTGGTACCAATCCTATTGACACTATTCCACTGGATAGAGAAACAGGGAATCCTCCCTAAATCATTCTATGATGCCAGTATCACCTTAATACCCAAACCAGGAGAAAACATAACAAAAAAAGAAAACTACAGGCCAATATCCCTGATTAACATAGAGGCAAAAATCCTCAACAAAATGCTAGCTAACAGAACCCAACAGCATATCAAAAAGATAATCCTCCATGATCAAGTGGGTTTTATGCCAGGATACAGCAATCATTTAACATATGCAAGTCAATAAATGTGATACAACTCATAAACAGAATTAAAAACAAAAATTACATGATCATCTCAATATATGCAGAAAAAGCTTGACAAAATCCAGTATCCTTTTATGATTAAAACCCTCAGCAAAATCAGCATAGAAGGGACATACCTTAAGGTAATAAAAGCCATCTATGACAAACCCACAGCCAACATTATAATGAAAGGGGAAAAGTTGAAAACATTTCCCCTTGAGAACTGGAACAAGACAAGGATGCCCACTTTCACCACTTCTATTCAACATAATATTAGAAGTCCTAGCCAGAGCAATCAGACAAGAGAAAGAAACAAAGGGCATCCAAATCAGCAAAGAGGAAGTCAAACTGTCACTGTTTGCTGATGACATAAGCATATATCTAGAAGAACCTAAAGTATCTTCCAGAAATATTATAGAGCTGGTAAATGAATTCAGCAAAGTTTCAGGATACAAAATTAATGTACACAAATCAGTTGCTCTACTATACACCAACAGCGACCAAACTGAGAATCAAATCAGGAACTCAACCCCTTTCACAATAGCTGCAAAAATACAATAAAATACTTAGGAATATGCCTAACCAAGGACATGAAAGACCTCTACAAGAAAAACTACAAAACACTGCTGAAAGAAATCGTATATGATACAAACAAATGGAAATGCCTTCAATACTCATGGACAGGTAGAATCAATATTGTGAAAATGACCACACTGACAAAAGCAATCTACAAATTCAATGCAATTCCCATGAAAATACCACCATCATTCTTCACAGAACTAGAAGAAATAATTCTACAATTCATGTGGAACCAAAAAAACAGCCCACATAGCCAAACAAAGACTAAGCAAAAAGAACAAATCTGAAGGTATCACATTACCCGACTTCAAACTATACTGTAAGGCTATAGTCACCATAACAGTGTGGTAATGGTATAAAAATAGGCACATGGAACAATGGAATAGAATAGAGAACTCAGAAATAAAGTCAAATACACAACCATTTTTCAACAAAGCAAGCAAAAACATAAAGTGAGGAAAGGACACCCTATTCAACAAATGGTGCTGGGATAATTGGCAAGCCACATGTAGAAGAATGAAACTGGATCCGCATCTCTCACCTTATACAAAAATCAACTCAAGATGGATCAAAGACTAAAATTGAAGACCTGAAACCATAAAGATTCTAGAGGATGACATCAGAATAACCCTTCTAGACACTGGCTTAGGCAAAGACTTCATGATCAAGAACCCAAAAGCAAATGCAACAAAAACAAAGATAAATGGATGGAATTTAGTTAAACTAAAAAGCTTCTGCACAGCAAACAAAATAATCAGCAGAGTTAACAACCCACAGAGTGGGAGAAAATCTTCACAGTCTATACATACAACAAATAATTAATATCCAGAATCTACAAAGAACTCAAACCAATCAGCAAGAAAAAAAAAACATCAAAAAGTAGGCTAAGGACATGAATAAACAATTCTCAAAAGAAGATATACAAATGGCCAACAAACATATGGAAAAACGCTCAGCATAACTAATTATCAGGGAAATGCAAGTCAAAACAACAATGCGATACCACCTCACTCCTGCAAGAATGGCCATACTCAAAAAAATCAGAATATAATATATATTGGCGTGAAGATGATGAAAAGGGAACACTTTTACACTGTTGGTGGGAATGTAAACTAGTACAACCACTATGGGAAACAGGTAGAGGTTACTTAAAGAACTAAAGTAGATTTACCATTTGATCCAGCAATCCCACTACTAGGTAACTACCCAAAGGAAAATAAGTCATTATATGAAAAAAATACCTGCAACATATGTTTATAGCAGCAAAATTTGCAATTGCAAAAATATGGAACCAGCCCATATGCCCATCAATTAATGAGTGGATAAAGAAAATGTGATATATATAGATATATAGATATACCATGGAATACTACTCAGCCATAAAAAGGAATAAAATAATGGCATTCACAGCAACCTGGATGGAATTGAAGACTATTATTTTAAGTGAAGTAACTCAGGAGTGGAAAACCTGAAGAAATTCAGGAGTGGAAAAGCCATATGTTCTCATTCATATGTGGGAGCTGAGCTATGAGGATGCCAAGGCATAAGAATGATACACTGGACTTTGGGGACTTAAGGGAAAATGTAGGGGTGGCAAGGGATAAAAGATTACACATTGGGTAGAGTGTACACTGCTCAGGTGTGGGTGCACCAAAATTTCAGAAATCGCCGCTAAAAAACTTACTCATGTAACCAAACACCACCTGTTCCTGTGAAACCTATTGAAATAAAAAAAAAATTTAAAATAAATAAATAAACAAATTTATGAAAAGAAGGTAATTGATATAGTAAAAGAGGAGACAAAGTGAAATTATATTGAATGCTCAATTAAACCCAGAGGAGACAGTAAAAAGGGGAAAGGGGAAAATAATGAAAAAGTATAATGAATAGAAAACAGCTACAAATATGCTAGATATCAATTAAACTATATAAATAACCACTTTAAGTGGGAATGATCTAAATACACCAATTAAAGGACATCTGTTGTCAGAATGAGTTAAAAAACACAAAACCATTTATTTAAGGGATTGACCTTTCCCTAGTGTTTGTCCTTGGCACACTTGTCAAAAACAGTTGGCTGTAAATTCTTGGATTTATTTCTGTGCTCTCTACTTTGTTACATTGATCTGTGTGACTACTTCTATGGCAGTATCATGATACTTTGGTAACTATAGCTTAGTAGTATAACATATTTTGAAGTCAAGTAGTGTGATGCCTCTAGCTTTGGTCTTTTTGCTCAAGATTGTTTTGGCTATTTGTGTCTTTTGTGGTTTCATACAAATTTTAGGGGTTTCATTTCTATGTCCTTAAAGAATATCATTAGTATTTTGATAGAGATTGCATTGAATTTGTGGATTGCTTTGGATAGTATGAATTTTTTTTAATTTTATTATTATTATACTTTAAGTTTTAGGGTACATGTGCACAACGTGCAGGTTTGTTACATATGTATACATGTGCCAGGTTGGTGTGCTACACCCATTAACTCGTCATTTAGCATTAGGTATATCACCTAATGCTATCCCTCCCCCCTCCCCCCACCCCACAAGAGTCCCTGGTGTGTGATGTTCCCCTTCCTGTGTCCGTGTGTTCTCATTCTTCAATTCCCACCTATGAGTGAGAACATGCGGTGTTTGCTTTTTTTGTCCTTGTGATAGTTTGCTGAGAATGATGGTTTCCAGTTTCATCCATGTCCCTACAAAGGACATGAACTCATCATTTTTTATGGCTGCATAGTATTCCATGGTGTATATGTGCCACATTTTCTTAATTCAGTCTATCGTTGTTGAACATTTAGGTTGGTTCCAAGTTTTTCCTATTGTGAATAGTGCCGCTATGAACATACGTGTGCCTGTGCCTTTATAGCAGCATGATTTACAATCCTTTTGGTATATACCAAGTAATGGGATGGCAGGGTCAAATGGTATTTCTAGTTCTAGATCCCTGAGGAATCACCACGCTGACTTCCACAGTGGTTGAACTAGTTTACAGTCCCACCAACAGTGTAAAAGTGTTCCTATTTCTCCACATCCTCTCCAGAACCTGTTGTTCCCTCACTTTTTAATGATCGCCATTCTAACTGGTGTGAGATGGTATCTCATTGTGGTTTTGATTTGCATTTCTCTGATGGCCAGTGATGATGAGCATTTTTTCATGTGTGTTTTGGCTGCATAAATGTCTTCTTTTGAAAAGGGTCTGCTCATATCCTTTGCCCACTTTTTTATTGGGTTGTTTGTTTTTTTCTTGTAAATTTGTTTGAGTTCATTGTAGATTCTGGATATTAGCCCTTTGTCAGATGAGTACATTGCAAAAATATCCTCCCATTCTGTAGGTTGCCTGTTCACTCTGATGGTAGTTTCTCTTGCTGTGCAGAAGCTCTTTAGTTTAATTAGATCCCATTTGTCAATTTTGGCTTTTGTTGCCATTGCTTTTGGTGTTTTAGACATGAAGTCCTTGCCCACGCCTATGTCCTGAATGGTATTGCCTAGGTTTTCTTCTAGGGTTTTTATGGTTTTAGGTCTAACATTTAGGTCTTTAATCCATCTTGAATTAATTTTTGTATCAGGTATAAGGAAGGGATTCAGTTTCAGCTTTCTCCATATGGCTAGCCAGTTTTCCCAGCACCATTTATTAAATAGGGAATCCTTTCCCCATTGCTTGTTTTTGTCAGGTTTGTCAAAGATCAGATAGTTGTAGATATGTGGCATTATTTCTGAGGGCTCTGTTGTGTTCCATTGGTCTATATCTCTGTCTTGGTATCAGTACCATGCTGTTTTGGTTACTTTGGCCTTGTATTATAGTTTGAAGTCAGGTAGCGTGATGCCTCCAGCTTTGTTCTCCTGGCTTAGGATTGACTGGGGGATGAGGGCTCTTTTTTGGTTCCATATGAACTTTAAAGTAGTTTTTTCCAATTCTGTGAAGAAAGTCATTGGTAGCTTGATGGGGATGGCATTGAATCTATAACTTACTTTGGGCAGTATGGTCATTTTCATGATATTGATTCTTCCTACCCATGAGCATAGAATGTTCTTCCATTTGTTTGTATCCTCTTTTATTTCATTGAGCAGTGGTTTGTAGTTCTCCTTGAAGAGGTCCTTCATGTCCCTTGTAAGTTGGATTCCTAGGTATTTTATTCTCTTTGAAGCAATTGTGAATGGCAGTTCACTCATGATTTGGCTCTCTGTCTGTTTTTGGTGTATAAGAATGCTTGTGATTTTTGTACATTGCTTTTATATCCTGAGACTTTGCTGAAGTTGCCTATCAGCTTGAGGAGATTTTGGGCTGAGACGATGGGGTTTTCTAGATATACAATCATGTCATCTGCAAACAGGGACAATTTGACTTCCTCTTTTCCTAATTCAATGCCCTTTATTTCCTTCTCCTGCCTGATTGCCCTGGACAGAACTTCCAACACTATGATGAATAGAAGTGGTGAGAGAGGGTGTCCCTGTCTTGTGCCAGTTTTCAAAGGCAATGCTTCCAGTTTTTGCCCATTCAGTATGATATTGGCTGTGGGTTTGTCAGAGATAGCTCTTATTATTTTGAGATACAGCCCATCATTGCCTAATTTATTGAGAGTTTTTGGCATGAAGGGTTGTTGAATTCTGTCAAAGGCATTTTCTGCATCTACTGAGATAATCATGTGGTTTTTGTCTTTGGTTCTGTTTGTATGCTGGATTACATTTATTGATTTGCATATGCTAAACCAGCCTTGCATCCCAGGGATGAAGCCCACTTGATCATACTGGATAAGCGTTTTGATGTGCTACTGGATTTGGTTTGCCAGTATTTTATTGAGCATTTTTGCATCGATGTTCATCAAGAATATTGGTCTAAAATTCTCTTTTTTTGTTGTGTCTCTGTCAGGCTTTGGTATCAGGATGATGCTGGCCTCATAAAATGAGTTAGGGAGGATTCCCTCTTTTTCTATTGATTGGAATAGTTTCAGAAGGAATGGTACCAGTTCCTCTTTGTACCTCTGGTAGAATTCGGCTGTGAATCCATCTGGTCCTGGACTTTTTTTGGTTGATAAGATATTGATTATTGCCTCAATTTCAGAGCCTGTTATTGATCTATTCAGAGATTCAACTTCTTCCTGGTTTGGTCTTGGGAGGGTGTATGTGTCGAGGAATTTATCCATTTCTTCTAGATTTTCTAGTTTATTTGTGTAGAGGTGTTTGTAGTATTCTGTGATGGTAGTTTGTATTTCTGTGGGATCGGTGGTGATATCCCCTTTGTCATTTTTCATTGCGTCTATTTGAGTCTTCTCTCTTTTCTTCTTTATTAGTCTTGCTAGCGGTCTATCAATTTTGTTGATCTTTTCAAAAAAACAGCTCCTGGATTCATTGATTTTTTGAAGGTTTTTCTGTGTCTCTATTTCCTTCAGTTCTGCTCTGATCTTAGTTATTTCTTGCATTCTGCTAGCTTTTGAATGTGTTTGCTATTGCTTCTCTAGTTCTTTTAATTGTGATGTTAGGGTGTCAATTTGAGATCTTTCCTGCTTTCTCTTGTGGGCATTTAGTGCTATAAATTTCCCTCTACACACTGCTTTGACTGTGTCCCGAGATTCTGGTATGTTGTGTCTTGGTTCTCGTTGGTTTCAAAGAACATCTTTATTTCTGCCTTCATTTCGTTATGTACCCAGTCATCATTCAGAAGCAGGTTGCACAGTTTCCATGTAGTTGAGCACTTTTGAGTGAGTTTCTTATTCCTGAGCTCTAATTTGATTGCACTGTGGTCTGAGAGACAGTTTGCTATAATTTCTGTTCGTTTACATTTGCTGAGGAGTGCTTTACTTCCAACTAAGTGGTCAATTTTGAAGTAGGTGTGGTTTGGTGCTGAAAAGAATATATATTCTGTTGATTTGGGGTGGAGAGTTCTGTAGATGTCTATTAGGTCCGCTTGCTGCAGAGCTGATTTCGATTCCTGGGTATCCTTGTTAACTTTCTGTCTTGTTGATCTGTCTAATGTTGACAGTGGGGTGTTAAAGTCTCCCATTATTATTGTGTGGGAGTCTAAGTCTCTTTGTAGGTCACTCAGGACTTGCTTTATGAATCTGGGTGCTCCTGTGTTGGGTTCATATATATTTAGGATAGTTAGCTCTTCTTGTTGAATTGATCCTTTTACCATTATGTAATGGCCTTCTTTGTCTCTTTTGATCTTTGTTGGTTTAAAGTGTGTTTTATCCGACACTAGGATTGCAACCCCTGCCTTTTTTTGTTTTCCATTTGCTTGGTAGATCTTCCTCCAACCCTATATTTTGAGCCTATGTGTGTCTCTGCACGGGAGATGGGTTTCCTGAATACAGCACACTGATGGGTCTTGACTCTTTATCCAATTTGCCAGTCTGTGCCTTTTAAATGGAGCATTTGGCCCATTTACATTTAAAGTTAATATTGTTATGTGTGAATTTGATCCTGTCATTATGATGTTAGCTGGTTATTTTGCTCGTTAGTTGATGCAGTTTCTTCCTAGCCTTGGTGATCTTTACAATTTGGCATGTTTTTGCAGTGGCTGGTACCGGTTGTGCCTTTCCATGTTGAGTGCTTCCTTCAGGAGCTCTTTTAGGGCAGGCCTGGTGGTGACAAAATCTGTCAGCATTTGCTTGTCTGTAAAGTATTTTATTTCTCCTTCACTTATGAAGCTTAGTTTGGCTGGATATGAAATTCTGGGTTGAAAATTCTTTTCTTTAAGAATGTTGAATATTGGCCCCCACTGTCTTCTGGCTTGTAGAGTTTCTGCCGAGAGATCAGCTGTTAGTCTGATGGGCTTCCCTTCGTGGGTAACCCCACCTTTCTCTCTGGCTGCCTTTAAGATTTTTTCCTTCATTTCAACTTTGGTGAATCTGACAATTATGTGTCTTGGAGTTGCTCTTCTCGAGGAGTATCTTTGTGGCATTCTCTGTATTTCCTGAATCTGAATGTTGGCCTGCCTTACTAGTTTGGGGAAGTTCTCCTGGATAATATCCTGCAGAGTGTTTTCCAACTTGCTTCTATTCTTCCCGTCACTTTCAGGTACACCAGTCAGACGTAGATTTGGTCTTTTCACATGGTCCCATATTTCTTGAAGGCTTTGTTCATTTCTTTTTATTCTTTTTTCTCTAAACTTCTCTTCTCACTTGGTTTCATTCAATTCATCTTCCATCACTGATACCCTTTCTTCGAGTTGATCACATCGGCTACGAAGGCTTCTGTGTTCATCACATAGCTCTTGTGCCTTGGTTTTCAGCTCCATCAGGTCCTTTAAGGACTTCTCTGCATTGGTTATTCTAGTTATCCATTCATCTAGATTTTTTTCAAGGTTTTAAACTTCTTTGCCATTGGTTCAAAATTCCTCCTGTAGCTCCGAGTAGTTTGATCATCTGAAGACTTCTTCTCTCAACTAATCAAAGTCGTTCTCCGTCCAGCTTTGTTCCATTGCTGGTGAGGAGCTGCATTCCTTTGGAGGAGGAGAGGTGCTCTGACTTTTAAAGTTTCCAGTTTTTCTGCTCTGTTTTTTTTCCCATCTTTGTGGTTTTATCTACCTTTTATCTTTGATGATGGTGACATACAGATGGGTTTTTTGGTGTTGATGTCCTTTCTGTTTGTTAGTTTTCCTTCTAACAGACAGGACCCTCAGCTGCAGGTCTGTTGGAGTTTGCTAGAGGTCCACTTCAGACCCTGTTTGCCTGGGTATCAGCAGTGGTGGCTGCAGAACAGCAGATATTGTTGAACCACAAATGCTGCTGCC
Source organism: Pongo pygmaeus (assembly GCF_028885625.2). Taxonomy (NCBI): domain Eukaryota; kingdom Metazoa; phylum Chordata; class Mammalia; order Primates; family Hominidae; genus Pongo; species Pongo pygmaeus. The sequence continues at coordinate 76,239,226 of NC_072396.2, read as the reverse complement.
TGATCGTTCCTCTGGAAGTTTTGTCTCAGAGGACTACCCCATCATGTGAGGTGTCAGCCCACCCCTACTGGAGGGTGCCTCCCGGTTAGGCTGCTTGGGGTTCAGGAACCCACTTGAGGAGGCAGGCTTCCCTGAGCTGAGTTGGGCTCCACCCATTTTGAGCTTCCCAGCCGCTTTGTTTACCTAATCAAACAACTAACTCAGCAATGGTGGGCACCCCTCCCCCAGCCTCGCTGCCACCTTGCAGTTTGATCGTGGACTGTGGTGCTAGCAATAAGCGAAACTCCATGGGCATAGGACCCCTCCGAGCCAAGTGCAAGATATAATCTCCTGGTGTGCTGTTTTTTAAGTGGGTTGGAAAAGCACAGTGTTAGGGTGGGAGTGACCCGATTTTCCAGGTGCCATCTGTCACCCCTTTCTTTGACTAGGAAAGGGAATTCCCTGACCCCTCATGCTTCCCAGGAGAGGTGATGCCTCACCCTGCTTCTGCTCATGCATGGTGCGCTGCACCCACTGTCCTGCACCTACAGTCTGGCATTCCCCAGTGAGATGTACCCAGTACCTCAGTTGGAAGTGCAGAAATCACCCGTCTTCTGCATCACTCACACTGGGAGCTGTAGACCAGAGCTGTTCCTATTTGGCCATCTTGGCTCCTCCCCCTGGATAGTATGAGTATTTTAACAATATTAATTCTTCCAATCCAAAAACATGAAATACATTTTCATTTATTTATATCATCTTCAATTTTGTTTATCATTATGTTATAGTTTGCATTGTAGAGATCTTTCACCTTCTTTGTTAAATTTATTCTTTGGTATTTCATTTTTAGGAGCTATTCTAAAATAGTGGGAGACTTTGACACCCCACCATCAATATTAGACAGATAACGAGACTGAAAATTAACAGGGATATTCAGGACTTGAACTCACTTCTGGACCAAGTGTACCTAATAGACATCTAAGGAACTCTCCACCCAAAATTGACAGAATACACATTCTTCTCAGTACCACATAGCACTTTTTCTAAAATCAACCACATAATTGGAAGTAAAAGACTCCTCAGCAAATGCAAAAGAACGCAAATCATAACAGTCTCTCAGACCACAGTGTAATCAAATTAGAACTCAGGATTAAGAAACTCACTCAAAACCGCACAACTATGTGGAAACTGGACAGCCTGATCCTGAATGACTCCTGAGTAAATAGTGATATTAAGGCAGAAATAAATAAGTTATTTGAAACCAATGAGAACAAAGACACAATGTAGCAGAATCTCTGGGACACAGCTAAAGCAGTGTTTAGATCACACATCAGAAAGCAGAAAAGATCTAAAATCGACACCCTAACGTCACAATTAAAAGAACTAGAGAACCAAGATCAAACAAATTCAAAAGCTAGCAGAAGGCAAGAAATAACTAAGATGAGAGCAGAGCTGAAGGAGATACAGACACGAAAAACCCTGCAAAAAGTCACTGAGTCCAGGAGCTGACTTTCTCAACAAAATAGATAGACCACTAGACACACTAATAAAGAAGAAAAGAGAGAAGAGTCAAATAGACACAATAGAAAATGACAAAGGGGATATCCCCACTGATCCCACAGAAATACAAACTATTATCAGCGAATACTACAAACACCTCTATGCAAATAAACTAGAAAATCTAGAAGAAATGGATAAATTCCTGGACACATACAACCTCCCAAGACTAAACCAGGAAGAAGTCAAATCCCTAGATAGACAAATAACAAGTTCTGAATTTCACACAGAAATTAATAGCTTACCAACCAAAAAAAGCTCAAGACCAGATGGATTCATGGCCAAATTCTACCAGAGGTAAAAATAGGAGCTGGTACAATACCTTCTGAAATTATTCCAAACAATAGAAAAAGAGGGACTCCTCCCTAACTCATTTTATGAAGCCAGCATTATCCTGATTCCAAAACCTGGCAGAGACAAAACAAAAAAAGAAAACTTCAAGCCAATATCCCTGATGAACATCAATGCGAAAAGCCTAAATAAAATGCTGGAAATTGAATACAGCAGCACATCAAAAAGCTTATCCACCACGATCAAGTCGGCTTCATTCCTGGGATGCAAGGCTGATTCAACATATGCAAATCAATAAATGTAATCCATCGCATAAACAGAACAAATGACGAAAAATACATGATTATCTCAATAGATGCAGAAAAGGTCTTCAATAAATTTCAATGCCTGTTAATGCTAAAAACTTTCAATAAACTAGGTATTGATGGAATATACCTTAAAATGATAATAGCTATTTATAAAAAACCAATAGACAATATCATACTGAATGGGCAAAAGCTGGAAGCATTCCCTTTGAAAACTAGCACAAGATAAAGATGCCCTTTCTCACCACTCCTATTCAACATAGTATTGGAAGTTCTGGCCAGAGCAATCAGGCAAGAGAAAGAAATAAAGTGTATTCGGATAGGAAGAGAGGAAGTCAAACTGTCTCTGTTTGCAGGAGACATGGCTGTATATTTAGAAAACAAGAGCAAACACATTCAAAAGCAAGCAGAAGGCAAGAAATTACTAAGATCAGAGCAGAACTGAAGGAAATAGAGACCCAAAAATCCCTTCAAAAAATCAATGAATCCAGGAGCTGGTGTTTTGAAAAGATCAACAAAATTGATAGACCGCTAGCAAGACTAATAAAGAAGAAAAGAGACAAGAATCAAATAGACGCAATAAAAAATGATAAAGGGGGTGAGGGGAGCCAAGATGGCCAAATAGGAACAGCTCCAGTCTACAGCTAACAGCGTGAGCGACGCAGAAGATGGGTGATTTTTGCATTTCCATCTGAGGTGCCGGGTTCATCTCACTACGGAGTGCCAGCCAGTGAGCGCAGGTCAGTGGGTGCGGGCGCCATGCGTGACCTGAAGAAGGGCGAGGCACTGCCTCACTCGGGAAGTGCAAGGGGTCAGGGAGTTCCCTTTCCTAGTCAAAGAAAGGGGTGACAGACAGCACCTGGAAAATCGGGTCACTCCCACCCGAATACTGCGCTTTTCTGACGGGCTTAAAAACGGCGCACCAGGAGATTATATCCTGCACCTGGCTCGGAGGGTCTTACACCCACGGAGTCTCACTGATTGCTAGCACAGCAGTCTGAGATCAAACTGCAAGGTGGCAGCAAGGCTGGGGGAGGGGCGCCCACCATTGCCCAGGCTTGCTTAGGTGAACAAAGCAGCCACGAAGCTCGAACTGCGTGGAGCCCACCACAGCTCAAGGAGGCCTGCCTGCCTCTGTAGGCTCCACCTCTGGGGACAGGGCACAGACAAACAAAAAGACAGCAGTAACCTCTGCAGACTTCAATGTCCCTGTCTGACAGCTTTGAAGAGAGCAGTGGTTCTCAAAGCATGCAGCCGGAGATCTGAGAAGGGGCAGACTGCCTCCTCAAGTTGGTCCCTGACCCCTGACCCCTGAGCAGCCTAACTGGCAGGCACCCCCCAGCAGAGGCAGACTGACACCTCACACGGCCGGGTACTCCAACAGATCTGCAGCTGAGAGTCCTGTCTGTTAGAAGGAAAACTAACAAACAGAAAGGGCATCCACACCAAAAACCCATCCGTACATCATCATCATCAAAGACCAAAAGTAGATAAAACCACAAAGATGGGGAAAAAACAGAGCAGAAAAACTGGAAATTCTAAAAAGCAGAGTGCCTCTCCTCCTCCAAAGGAACGCAGTTCCTCACCAGCAATGGAACAAAGCTGGACGGGGGATGACTTTGATGAGCTGAGAGAAGAAGGCTTCAGACGATCAAATTACCCCAAGCTATGGGAGGATATTCAAACCAAAGGCAAAGAAGTTGAAAACTTTGAAAAAAATTTAGAAGAATGTATAACTAGAATAACCAATACAGAGAAGTGCTTAAAGGAGCTGATGGAGCTGAAAACCAAGGCTCAAGAACTACGTGAAGAATGCAGAAGCCTCAGGAGCCAGTGCGATCAACTGGAAGAAAGGGAATCAGTGATGGAAGATGAAATGAATGAAATGAAGTGAGAAGGGAAGTTTAGAGAAAAAAGAATAAAAAGAAATAAGGAAAGCCTCCAAGAAATATGGGACTATGTGAAAAGACCAAATCTACGTCTGATTGGTGTACCTGAAAGTGACAGGGAGAATGGAACCAAGTTGGAAAACACTCTGCAGGATATTATCCAGGAGAACTTCCCCAATCAAGCAAGGCAGGCCAACATTCAGATTCAGGAAATACAGAGAATGCCACAAAGATACTCCTCAAGAAGAGCAACTCCAAAACACATAATTGTCAGATTCACCAAAGTTGAAATGAAGGAAAAAATGTTAAGGGCAGCCAGAGAGAAAGGTCGGGTTACCCTCAAAGGGAAGCCCATCAGACTAACAGCGGATCTCTCGGCAGAAACTCTACAAGACAGAAGAGAGTGGGGGCCAATATTCAACATTCTTAAAGGAAAGAATTTTCAACCCAGAATCTCATATCCAGCCAAACTAAGCTTCATAAGTGAAGGAGAAATAAAATACTTTACAGATAAGCAAATGCTGAGAGATTTTGTCACCACCAGGCCTACCCTAAAAGAGCTCCTGAAGGAAGGGCTAAACATGGAAACGAACAACCGGTACCAGCCACTGCAAAATCATGCCAAATTGTAAAGATCATCGAGACTAGGAAGAAACTGCATCAACTAATGAGCAAAATAACCAGCTAAAATCATAATGACAGGATCAAATTCACACATAACACTATTAACTTTAAATGTAAATGGACTAAATGCTCCAATTAAAAGACACAGACTGGCAAATTGCATAAAGAGTCAAGACCCATCAGTGTGCTGTATTCAGGAAACCCATCTCACATGCAGAGACACACATAGGCTCAAAATAAAAGGATGGAGGAAAATCTACCAAGCAAATGGAAAGCAAAAAGAGGCACGGTTTGCAATCCTAGTCTCTGATAAAACAGACTTTAAACTAACAAAGATCAAAAGAGACAAAGAAGGCCATTACATAATGGTAAAGGGATCAATTCAACAACAAGAGCTAACTATTCTAAATATATATGCACCCAATACAGGAACACCCAGATTCATAAAGCATGTCCTGAGTGACCTACAAAGAGACTTAGACTCCCACACATTAATAATGGGAGACTTTAACACCCCACTGTCAACATTAGACAGATCAACGAGACAGAAAGTCAACAAGGATACCCAGGAATTGATCTCAGCTCTGCACCAAGCAGACCCAATAGACATCTACAGAACTCTCCACCCCAAGTCAACAGAATATACATTTTTTTCAGCACCACACCACACCTATTCCAACATTAACCACATATTTGGAAGTAAAGCTCTCCTCAGCAAATGTAAAAGAGCAGAAATTATAACAAACTGTCTCTCAGGTCACAGTGCAGTCAAACTAGAACTCAGGATTAAGAATTTCACTCAAAACCGCTCAACTACATGGAAACTGAACAACCTGCTCCTGAATGATGACTGGGTACATAACAAAATGAAGGCAGAAATAAAGATGTTCTTTGAAACCAACAAGAACCAAGACACAACATACCAGAATCTCTGGGATGCATTCAAAGCAGTGTGTAGAGGGAAATTTATAGCACTAAATGCCCACAACAGAAAGCAAGAAAGATCTAAAATTGACACCCTAACATCACAATTAAAAGAACTAGAGAAGCAAGAGCAAACACTTTCAAAAGCTAGTAGGAGGCAAGAAATAACTAAGATCAGAGCAGAACTGAAGGAAATAGAGACACAAAAAACCCTTCAAAAAACTAATGAATACAGGAGCTGGTGTTCTGAAATGATCAACAAAATTGATAGACCACTAGCAAGACTAATAAAGAAGAAAAGAGAGAAGAATCAAATAGACACAATGAAAAATGACAAAGGGGATATCACCACCGATCCCACAGAAATACAAACTACCATCAGAGAGTACTACAAACACCTCTACACAAATAAACTAGAACATCTAGAAGAAATGGATAAATTCCTCGACACATACACCCTCCCAAGACCAAACTAGGAAGAAGTTGAATCTCTGAATAGATCAATAACAGGAGCTGAAATTGTGGCAATTATCAATAGCTTACCAACCAAAAAGAGTCCAGGACCAGATGGATTCACAGCCGAATTCTACCAGAGGCACAAGGAGGAACTGGTACCATTGCCTCTGAAACTATTCCAATCAATAGAAAAAGAGGAAATCCTCCCTAACTCATTTTATGAGGCCAGCATCATCCTGATACCAAAGCCTGACAGAGACAAAACAAAAAAAGAGAATATCAGACCAATATCCTTGATGAACATCCATGCAAAAATCCTCAATAAATTACTGGCAAACCGAATCCAGCAGCACATCCAAAAGCTTATCCACCATGATCAAGTGGGCTTCATCCCCGAGATGCAAGGCTGGTTCAGCATACCCTAAACAATAAATGTAATCCAACATATAAACAGAACCAAAGACAAAAAACACATGATTATCTCAATAGATGCAGAAAAGGCCTTTGACAAAATTCAACTACCCTTTATGCCAAAAACTCTCAATAAATTAGGTATTGATGGGAAGAATCTCAAAATAATAAGAGCTAGCTCTCACAAACCCACAGCCCATATCATACTGAATGGGCAAAAACTGGAAGCATTCCCTTTGAAAACTGGCACAAGACAGGGATGCCCTCTCTCACCACTCCTATTCAACAGAGTGTTGGAAGCTCTGGCCAGGGAAATTAGGCAGGAGAAGGAAATAATGGGTATTCAATTAGGAGAAGAGGAAGTCAAATTGTCCCTGTTTGCAGACGACATGATTGTATATCTAGAAAACCCCATCATCTCAGCCCAAAATCTCCTGAAGCTGAGAAGCAACTTCAGCAAAGTCTCAGGATACAAAATCAATGTACAAAAATCACAAGCATTCTTATACACCAATAACAGACACACAAAGAGCCAAATCATGAGTGAACTCCCATTCACAATTGCTTCAAGGACAATAAAATACCTAGGAATCCAACTTACAAGGGATTGGAAGGACCTCTTCAAGGAGATCTACAAACCACTGCTCAAGGAAATAAAAGAGGATACAAACAAATGGAAGAACATTCCATGCTCATGGGTAGGAAGAATCAATATCGTGAAAATGACCATACTGGCCAAGGTAATTTACAGATTCAATGCCATCCCCATCAAGCTACCGATGACTTTCTTCACACAATTGGAAAAAACTACTTTAAAGTTCATATGGAACCAAAAAAGAGCCCACATCACCAAGTCAATCCTAAGCCAAAAGAACAAAGCTGGAGGCATCATGCTGCCTGACTTCAAACTATACTACAAGGCTACAGTAACCAAAACAGCATGGTACTGGTACCAAAACAGAGATATAGATCAATGGAACAGAACAGAGCCCTCAGAAATAATGCCACATATCTACAACTATCTGATCTTTGACAAACCTGAGAAAAACAAGCAATGGGGAAAGGATTCCCTATTTAATAAATGGTGCTGGGAAAACTGGCTAGCCACATGGAGAAAGCTGAAACTGGATCCCTTCCTTACACCTTATACAAAAATCAATTCAAGATGGATTAAAGACTTAAATGTTAGACCAAATCCCATAAAAACCCTAGAAGAAAACCTAGGCATTACCATTCAGGACATAGGCATGGGCAAGGACTTCATGTCTAAAACACCAAAAGCAATGGCAACAAAAGCCAAAATTGACAAATGAGATCTAATTAAACTCAAGAGGTTCTGAACAGCAAAAGAAACTACCATCAGAGTGAACAGGCAACCTACAAAATGGGAGAAAATTTTTGCAACCTACTCATCTGACAAAGGGCTAATATCCAGAATCTACAATGAACCCAAACAAATTTACAAGAAAAAAACAAACAACCCCATCAAAAAGTGGGCAAAGGATATGAACAGACACTTCTCAAAAGAAGACATTTATGCAGCCAAAAAATATGTGCAAAAAGGCTCACCATCACTGGCCATCAGAGAAATGCAAATCGAAACCACAATGAGATACCATCTCACACCAGTTAGAATGACAATCATTAAAAAGTCAGGAAACAACAGGTGCTGGAGAGGATGTGGAGAAATAGGAACACTTTTACACTGTTGCTGGGACTGTAAACTAGTTCAACCATTGTGGAAGTCAGTGTGGCGATTCCTCAGGGATCTAGAACTAGAAATACCATTTGACCCAGCCATCCCATTACTGGGTATATACCCAAAGGACTATAAATCATGCCGCTATAAAGACACATGCACACGAATGTTTATTGCGGCACTATTCACAATAGCAAAGACTTGGAACCAACCCAAATGTCCAACAATGATAGACTGGATTAAGAAAATGTGGCACATATACACCATGGAATCCTATGCAGCCATAAAATATGATGAGTTCATGTCCTTTGTAGGGACATGGATGAAATTGGAAATCATCATTCTCAGTAAACTATCGCAAGAACAAATAACCAAACACCACATATTCTCACTCATAGGTGGGAATTGAACAATGAGAACACATGGACACAGGAAGGGGAATATCACACTAGAACTATGTGTATATTCTCAGTAATAAAAATACAACCAACCAAATGGAAAGAAGACCAAATATTAGAGCAAATTACTTTACCAAAGAAGAGACATGGATGAGAAATAAGCACATGAAAATATGTTTCACATTTCTGATCATGACGAAACTACAACTAAAAACCACAATTTCATACCACTATACATGTATTAGAATGGCTAAAATTAAAAAGACTCTCCATACCAAGTGTGGGATAGGATTTGAAGGAACTGGAACAGTCATATACCACCGATAAGCATGTAAAAATAGTACAACCACCTTGGAAAACAGTTTTTGCAACCTGTTAAAGAGTTAAATATACACTTATATGCCTCGGGCATTTCATTCTAAGGAATTTACTGAAGCCAAACGAAAGCATGTATCTACACAAAACTTGCTCATGGATGTTCATAACAGCTTTATTTGTAATAGCCAAAAATTAGAAATATCTTAAATGTCCATCAACAGGTGAATGAATAAACCATTGCATATCTATACAACAGAGTACTTATCAGCAATCAATAAGTCATCACTATTTATTAATATATTATAACACAAAAAACACAACACATTCCTTACAACACAAAGAATTTCAAAATAATTATTCTGATTGAAAGAAGCCAGGCCAATAAAGTTCATATTGTGATGTGTGTGTGTGTGTGTGTGTGTGTGTGTGTGTGTGTGTGTGACAATCACCAGTTGTGCATAATTCTAGAAAATGAAAAGTAATCTATAGCCACAGAAAACAGATCAGTGGTTGCCTGGTGATGGGGAGGACAGTGTGAGGAAGAATTACAGGGAGGGAACAGAAGGGGCATGAGTAAATATTTTTTGTCTTAAATTCACTGTTGAGACCTACTGCTCAGAAAAAAAGACTGCTTTCAAAATATTACTACCCATTGACAATGCACCTAGAACTCTGATGGAGATATACAAGGAGAGTAATGTTGTTTTCAGGCTAGCTAAACACAACACCATTCTGTAGCCCATGGATCAAGAAGTAAGTTTTATTATTTAAGAAATGAATTTCATAGGGCAAAACTGCCATAGATGGTGATTCCTCAGATGGATCTGGGCAAAGTACATTGACAATCTTCTGGAAAGGATTCACCAGTCTAGTTGCCACTAAGAATATTTGTGATCAAATATTAATGTTAACATTAATGGGAATTTTGAAGAAGTTGATTACAACCCTAATAAATGACTTTAAGGAGTTCAAGACTTCAGCTGAGGAGGTAACTGCACATGTGGTGGAAATAGCCAAAGAATTAGAATTAGAAGTGGAACCTGATGATGTGGCTGAATTGCTGCCATCTCATGATAAAACTTGAACGAATGAGGAGTTGCTCCTTACAGTTAAGTAAAGAAAGTGGATTCTTGAGATGGAATCTACTCCTGGTGAAGATGCTATGAACATTGTTGAAATGGCAAAAAAAGATTTAGAATATTATATAAACTCAATTGATAAAGCAGCAGCAGAGTTTGGGAAGATTAATTCTGATTTTGAAAGAAGTTCTGCTGTGGGTAAAATGCTATCAAATGGCATCACGTATTACAGAGACATATTTTGTGAAAGAAAGAGTCATTTGATATTATAAATTTTGTTATTGTTTAATTTTAAGAAATTATCACAGTAAACCCAATCTTCAGCACCTATCAGCCTTATCAGTCACTACCCATCAACATTGAAGCAAGAGCCTCCATCAGCCAAAGGATTACAACTCACTGAAGACTCAGATGATCATTAGCATTTTTAACAATAAAATATTTTTAACTGAGGTTTGTACACTGTTTTTTAGCCATAATTATATTGCACAGTTAATAGACTACAGTATACTGTAAACATATAATAACTTTTATATGGACTGAGAAACCAAAAAAATTGTGTGATTTGCTTCATTGTGATATTTGCTTTACTGTGGTGGTCTGGAACAAAACCTGAAATATCTGCAAGGTATGCTTGTATATACTGAAATTTTCCTGTGTGAGTTTTGGGGTTTTATTTTTTACCATTTTGTCAAAAATAAGATCAAACACTTTCCATTTTTCTGGAACTTCTACATTCACAGAAAAGGCTAACACACATAGATCAAATAAATTATTTTGATTAAAATTTGCATAAACATCCACATTAAAAATAAACTGGACCTCATGTAACAATTCCCTGATTGTGTCAGATGTTTTATTTTTACAGACAAAAGACCTCAGTCATTCTTACTATTTTTCCCTGTCTGTAATGTGTTTCTTTTATTAGCCTGCTTTTAAGAATTTTTCTTTACTTCTGTATGTTAGGCAATTTGTTTATTGTAGGTCTTGGTGAGACCTTCATTTTGCTTCCTGTTTGGAGTTCATAGAACTTCTTGCAGCTGTGAGTTTATCATTTTGCTTCATATTTGTAACATTTTTTTAACCATTATTTCTTCAAATATTTTTCCATTCCCCACGCCCTACTCCCTTTTTCTTCAGAAACACTAATTACATGTAGGTTTAGTAACTCAATATTGGCCTACAGGTCAGTGAGTTTCATTCCATTATTGTTTCTTTGATGTTTGAAGCTTTATTGAAGTATAACTGACATACAACAATAGATACATATAAAGTAAACAACTGAATAAGTTTTGACACATGACCCATGGAATTTAATCTCCAATGTGGCAATATCGAGAGATGGGGCCTTTAAGAGGTGACTGGGTCATGAGGGTTGAGCCCTGACGAATGGATATGTTAATAGATTAACGGGTTATCATAGGCATGGGAATGATGGCTTTATAAGAAAACAGAGACTTGAGCCAGTACACTCAGTCCCCTCACCCTGTGATGCCCTATGCTGCCTTGAGACTCTGCAGAGAGTCTCCAACAACCAGAAGGCCCTCACCAGATGTGGCTCCTTGACCTTGGACTTCTCAGACTCCATAACTGTAAGAAATAAATTCCTTTTCTTTATAAATTACCCAGTTTCCAGTGTTCTGTTAAAAGCAACAGAAAGCACACTAAGTCAAGGCCTTAGGATTTTTGGAATGATAATGATCAATTCCAAATTTGAGCATTAATTTCTTTTTTTATTATTATACTTTAAGTTTTAGGGTACATGTGCACAATGTGCAGGTTAGTTACATATGTATACATGTGCCATGCTGGTGCGCTGCACCCATTAACTCGCCATTTAGCATTAGGTATATCTCCTAATGCTATCCCTCCCCCCTCACCCCACCCCACAACAGTCCCCAGAGTGTGATGTTCCCCTTCCTGTGTCCATGTGTTCTCATTGTTCAATTCCCATCTATGAGTGAGAACATGCAGTGTTTGGTTTTTTGTCCTTGCGATAGTTTACTGAGAATGATGATTTCCAATTTCATCTGTGTCCCCACAAAGGACATGAACTCATCATTTTTATGGCTGCATAGGATTCCATGGTGTATATGTGCCACATTTTCTTAATCCAGTCTATCATTGTTGGACATTTGGGTTGGTTCCAAGTCTTTGCTATTGTGAATAGTGCCGCAATAAACATTCGTGTGCATGTGTCTTTATAGCAGCATGATTTATAGTCCTTTGGGTATATACCCAGTAATGGGATGGCTGGGTCAAATGGTATTTCTAGTTCTAGATCCCTGAGGAATCGCCACACTGACTTCCACAATGGTTGAACTAGTTTACAGTCCCAGCAACAGTGTAAAAGTGTTCCTATTTCTCCACATCCTCTCCAGCACCTGTTGTTCCCTGACTTTTTAATGATCGCCATTCTAACTGGTGTGAGATGGTATCTCATTGTGGTTTTGATTTGCATTTCTCTGATGGCCAGAGATGATGAGCATTTTTTCATGTGTCTTTTGGCGGCATAAATGTCTTCTTTTGAGAAGTGTCTGTTCATATCCTTTGCCCACTTTTTGATGGGGTTGTTTGTTTTTTTCTTGTAAATTTGTTTGGGTTCATCGTAGATTCTGGATATTAGCCCTTTGTCAGATGAGTAGGTTGCAAAAATTTTCTCCCATTTTGTAGGTTGCCTGTTCACTCTGATGGTAGTTTCTTTTGCTGTGCAGAAGCTCTTTAGTTTAATTAGATCCCATTTGTCAATTTTGGCTTTTGTTGCCATTGCTTTTGGTGTTTTAGACATGAAGTCCTTGCCCATGCCTATGTCCTGAATGGTAATGCCTAGGTTTTCTTCTAGGGTTTTTATGGGTTTTGGTCTAACATTTAAGTCTTTAATCCATCTTGAATTGATTTTTGTATAAGGTGTAAGGAAGGGATCCAGTTTCAGCTTTCTCCATATGGCTAGCCAGTTTTCCCAGCACCATTTATTAAATAGGGAATCCTTTCCCCATTGCTTGTTTTTCTCAGGTTTGTCAAAGATCAGATAGTTGTAGATATGTGGCGTTATTTCTGAGGGCTCTGTTCTGTTCTCATATTTAAAGAAGATGGCCCCTATTACTTTTATAGCTAGAGAGGCGAGGTTAATGCCTAGTTTCAAAACTTCAGTGAACAGGCTAAGTGTCTTCTTAGAAGCTAATGCAGCTGGTGACTTTATGTGAAAATTAATGCTCACTTCCAAATTAATGCTCAGTTCTGTTCCTGAGCATTAATTTTAACATAAAGTCACCAGCTGCATTAGCTTCTAAGAAGACACTTAGCCTGTTCACTGAAGTTTTGAAACTAGGCATTAACCTCGCCTTTCTAGCTATAAAAGTAATAGGTGCCATCTTCTTTAAATATAAGGCTCTTTTGCCTAAATTGAAAATCTGTTAGTGTAGCCACCTTCATCAATAATTTTAGCTAGATTGTATGGATAATTTGCTGTAGCTTCTACACCAGCACTTGCTCCTTCATTTCGTACTTTTATGTTATGCAGATGGCTTATTTCCCTAAACCACATGAACCAAATTCTGCTAGCTTCCAAAATTTCTTCTGCAGCCTCCTCATCTCTCTCAACCTTCATAGAATTGAAAAGAGTTAAGACTTGCTCTAGATAAGGGTTTGGCTTAAGGGAATGCTGTGGCTTGTTTGATCTTCTATCCAGACCACTAAAACTTTCTTCATAACAGCAATACTGCTGTTTTGCTTTTTTATTCATGTGTTCACTAGAGTAGCACTTTTTTTTTTTTTTTAAGAATTGATCTTTTACATTCACAACTTGGCTAACCATTTGGCATAAAAGACCTAGCTTTTGGCTTCTCCTGGATTTCTATATGCCTTCCCCACTAAGCTCATTTTTAGCTTTTGATTTACATTTAGAGGAATGGAACTCTTTCTTTCACTTGAACAATTAAAGGTCATTGTAGGGTTATTAGTAGGCCTAATTTCAATAATATTGTCTCTCAGGGAATAAGGAGGCCCAAAGAGAGAGGACAGATGGTGGAGCAGTCAGAACACACATAACATTTATCAGTTAAGCTTGCTGTCTTACATGGGTGCAGTTTGTGTTGCCCCAAAACAATTATAATAGTAACATCAAAGATGCCTGATCACATATCACCATAATAGACATGACAGCAATGAAAACGTCTGAAATATTGGGAGGTTTATCAAAGTGTGACAAGGAGACACAAAGTGAACATATGTTAGAAAAATGGAGCTGATAGACTTACTGGACACTAGGTTGCCACAAACCTTAAATTTGTAAAAAAAATACATTATCTGCAAACCACAGTAAAACAAAGCACAATGAAATAAAGTATGCCTGTGTTTATATGAACTTGAAAGCATAAAATAAAACAGATAATTGTGCTCTCTGTAATCTCAAGTGTGTGAGATTGGATGGGGTTACCATAGTAAGGATATTGTTAACCTTTAAAAAAATACATCTCTGCATTGTTCTGTCTCTTTCTATAACATTCAACCAAATATTAATTTGGTAATATTTATAGACTGATAAACCAAGAGGGGGCAGCTCAGTGTAAAATAACATGGTGGTCACAGGATCAACTCTGGAACAAGACTGCCTTGCTTTGAATCACATTACAGACTCTGACACTTATTATATGTGAGATCACAGGCAGGTTATTTAAACACTCAGTACCGAAAGTTTTCTTATTTGTAAAATGGACATTATAATAACACTTATTTGACAGGTTGTTATAAGCTTTAGTGGTGTAATAATCAATTGCCTGTCTACCATTTAAGTGCTTGTGTGTGAGAGAGACATAGAGTTTGTATTTGATGCATAATTCTAGTATAAATCAAACTCAAATGTGGAAGAGGAGTAGAGCAAGATTGTGGAATAGAAAGCTTCACCGATCATCCCCCCCTGCAAGGACACCAAGTTAACAAATATCTACACAGAAAAAAAAAACACACACACAAAAAAACACCTTCATAAGAACCCAAAATCAGATGAGCACTTATAGTACCTTGTATTAGTCTGTTCCCTGATGCTATAAAGAAATATCTGAGACTGGATAATTTATAAAGAAAAGAGGCCTAAGTGGCTCATAATTCCACAGGCTGTATAGGAAGCATAGCAGCTTCTGCTCAGCTTCTGAGGAAGCCTCAGGAAACTTACAGTTATGGTAGAAGGCAAAGGTGGAACCAGCACTTCACATGGCTGGAGCAAGAGGAAGAGAGAGAGGAGGGAAGTTCTACACATTTTTACATAACCAGATCTCCTGAGAACTCACTCTTTATCAGGAGAACAATCCTAAGGGGGATGGCGTTAAACTATGAGAAACCACCCCCATGAGTCAATAACCTCATACCAGGCCCCACATCCAACATTGGGGATTACAACTCGACACGAGATTTTGGCAGGGACACAAATCGAA
The DNA here is from genome assembly GCF_028885625.2 of Pongo pygmaeus. Taxonomy (NCBI): domain Eukaryota; kingdom Metazoa; phylum Chordata; class Mammalia; order Primates; family Hominidae; genus Pongo; species Pongo pygmaeus. The sequence goes on along the minus strand of NC_072396.2, from coordinate 76,223,867 downwards.
ACCATAACATACCTGGTTTTAACTTCAAATCACTGAAAAATGCACTGAAGAGATACAAAAAACAGTCCTGAATCAACCCCACCCCTTCCTCCCCACCCCACCCCCCACCACCACAGAGGCAGTGTAGTGTGGACAGCATCTCTGGGCACTGGGGGAAGGAGAACATAGCAGTTGTGAGGCAATGAATTCAGTGCTGTCTTGTTAGAGCAGAAAGGAAAACTAGACAAAACTCAACTGATGCCCATCCTCAGAGGGAGCATTTAAACCAGCCCTAGCCAGAGGGGAATCACCAACCCCAGGGTCTAAACTTGAGTAGCCGCAAACCTCTGCAACAAGAACTACAGCATTCTGGGTCTCCAAGTAAACTTGAAAGACAGTCTAGGCCATAAGGACTGCAACTTTAAGGTGAGACCTATTGCTGAATTAGGCCCAGAGACAGTGGACTGGCGTAGGGGGGCACATGACATACAGAGACACCAGCTAGAGCAGCCAAGGGAGTGCTTTCATTATCCCTCCACTAACCCCAGGCTGCACAGCTCATAGTCCCCTTTAGGTTTAGGAACCCTTCCCTCCACTTGAGGAGACAAGAGGGAAGAGTGGGGAGGACTGTGTCTTACATCTAGGATATCAGCCCAACTGCAGCAAGATAGGGCACCAGTCAGTCAGGAGACCTCTGTTTCAGGTCCTGGCTCCCAGATGACAATTCTAGACACACCTTGGGCCAGAAGAGAACATATTGCCTTGAAGGAAAGAAACAAGCCCTGACAGTATTTATTACCTGCTAACTGAAGAGCTCTTGTTCCCTGAAAAACCAGTAGTGATACCCAGGTATTACATCAAGAGCCTTATGTGAGCCTCTGAGACTTACTGGCTTCAGGTAAGACTCAGCACATAACCAGCTCTGGTGGCTACAGGGCAAAACTCCTTCTGCTTTAGAAAAGTGTAAGGAAATGTAAAGAGGACTTTGTCTTGCACCTTAGGCACCAGCATGAATATAGGAGGACAGACCACCAAGCGGGCTATTGGGGTCCCTGATTTCAGGACTTGGATCTTAGATGGCATTTCTGGACCTGTCCTGAGCCAGAGGCGAACACACTGCCCTGAAAGGTGAGTCCCAGGCCAGGCAGCATTTCTGACAGCTGACATAAAAGACTTTGAGCCTTAAGGAAACATCCATGGTAGTCTAGCAGTACTCCTCAGGGCCTGGGGTGGTAGTGGCTATGGAGCGACATTTCTCTGCCTTTGGAAAGGGGGAAGGAAGAGTAAAAAGGACTCCGTCATGTGGTTTGAATGTCAGCTCAACCGCAATACAATAGAACACCGGGTAGATTTCTAAGGTTTTTTACTCTAGTCCTTGACTCCCAGATGGGACATCACTTCTAAGACCACTTTGGGCTTTAGGAATCTCGCAGCCAAGAAGGGAAGGACACAGGCCTGGCTGGTTTTGCCACTTGTTGATTATAGAGCCCCAGGGTCTTGAGAAAACATAGGGTTACAGCAGGCCTTGAATGAGAACCACCACTGTGCTGGCTTCAGGTCTGACCCAGTGCAGTCCAACTTGTGGTGGACACAGGGGTGCTTGTATCACTCCACTCTCAGCTTAAGGTGTCACAGAACACAGAGAGAGGTTCTGTATGGTTGGTAGAAAGTAAAATAAAAAAGAGACCAAGGGTATCTGCCTGGTAATCCGGAAAATTCTCCCAGGTCTTGTGGAAGACCATCAAGGCAGTACCTCTATGAGTCTGCAAGAACGACTGTGTTTCTGGGCTTGGGGTGTCCTCTAAAGCAGATACAGCTTAGATCACAACACCCAAGTCCTTTCAAAACTTTGGGAATCCTTCACAAGAAGGACAGCTACAAATAAGCCCAGAAAGTGAAGACTACAATAAATACCCAGCCCTTCAATGACCAGACCATGAAGAAAATCTACTAGCTTTGACAGCATCCAGGAAAACATGAACTTACCAAATGAACTAAATAAGGCCCCAAGGATGACCATTCCCCGAGAAACAGATATGGGAACTTTCAGACAGAAAATTCAATATAGCTGTGTTAGGGAAACTCACAGAAATTCAGGATAACACAGAGAAGGAATTCAGAAGTCTATCAGATAAATTTAACAAAGAGATTAAAATAATTAATAAGAATCAAGCAGAAATTCTGGAATTGCAAAATGCAATTGGCACACAGAAGAACACATCAGAATTATTTAATAGCAGAATGGATGAAGCAGAAGAATTAGTGAGCTTGAAGACAGGCTATTTGAGAATACACAGTCAGAGGAGGCAAAGAGAAAAGAATAAAAACAATGAAGTACACCTACAAGAACTAGAAAATAGCCTCAAAAGGGCAAATGTAAGAGTTATCGGATTTAAAGAGGAGGTGGAGACAGAGATAGGAGCAAAATGTTTATTCAAAGGGATGATAACAGAGAAATTATCAAACCTAAAGGAAGACGTAAATATCAAAGTACAAGAAAGTTATAGAACACCAAGCAGACATAACACAAAGAAGACTACCTCAAGGCATTTAGTGATCAAAACCCCAAAGCTCAAAGATAAAGAAAGAATCCCAAAATCAGTAAGAGAAAAGGAACAAATAACATGCAATGGGGGGCTGGAGCCAAGATGGCCGAATAGGAATAGCTCCAGTCTACAGCTCCCAGCGTGAGTGACACAGAAGACAGGTGATTTCTGCATTTCCAACTGAGGTACCGGGTTCATCTCACTGAGTAATGCCGGACAGTGGGTGCCGGACAGTGGGTGCAGGACAGTGGGTGCAGCGCACCGTGTGTGAGCAGAAGGAGGGCGAGGCATCGCCTCACCAGGAAAGTGCAAGGGGTCAGGGAATTCCCTTTCCTAGTCAAAGAAAGGGGTGACAGATGGCACCTGGAAAATCGGGTCACTCCCACCCTAATACTGCGCTTTTCCAACAGGCTTAACAAATGGCACACCAGGAGATTATCTCCCGCACCTGGCTCAGAGGGTCCTATGCCCACGGAGCCTCGCTCGTTGCTAGCACAACACTCTGAGATCAAACTGCAAGGCGGCAGCAAGGCTGGGGGAGGGGCGCCCACCATTGCCCAGGCTTGAGTAGGTAAACACAGCAGCCAGGAAGCTCAAACTGGGTGGAGCCCACCTCAGCTCAAGGAGGCCTGCCTGCCTCTGTAGGCTCCACCTCTGGGGGCAGGGCACAGAAAAACAAAAGGTAGCAATAACCTCTACAGACTTAAATGTCCCTCTCTGACAGATTTGAAGAGAGTAGTGGTTCTCCCAGCATGCAGCTTGAGATCTGAGAATGGGCAGACTGCCTCCTCAAGTGGGTTCCTGAACCCAGAGTAGCCTAACTGGGAGGCACCCCCTAGTAGGGGCGGACTGACACCTCACACGGCCGGGTACTCCTCTGAGACAAAACTTCCAGAGGAATGATCAGGCAGCAGCATTTGCGGTTCACCAATATCCCCTGTTCTGCAGCCACCGCTGCTGATACCCAGGCAAACAGGGTCTGGAGTGGACCTCTAGCAAACTCCAACAGACCTGCAGCTGAGGGTCCTGACTGTTACAAGGAAAACTAACAAACAGAAAGGACATTAACACCAAAACCCCATCTGTACGTCACCATCATCAAAGACCAAAGGTAGATAAAATCACAAAGATGGGGAAAAAACAGAGCAGAAAAACCGGAAACTCTAACAATCAGAGCGCCTCTCCTCCTCCAAAGGAACGCAGCTCCTCACCAGCAACGGAACAAAGCTGGACCGAGAATGACTTTGACGAGTTGAGAGAAGAAGGCTTCAGAAGATCAAACTACTCTGAGCTAAAGGAGGAAGTTCGAACCAATGGCAAAGAAGTTAAAAACCTTGAAAAAAAATTAGAAGAATGGATAGCTAGAATAACCAATGCAGAGAAGTCCTTAAAGGACCGGATGGAGCTGAAACCCAAGGCACAAGAACTACGTGACGAATGCACAAGCCTCAGTAGCTGATGCGATCAACTGGAAGAAAGGGTATCAGTGATGGAAGATCAAATGAATGAAATGAAGTGTGAAGAGAAGTTTAGAGAAAAAAGAACAAAAAGAAACAAATAAAGCCTTGAAGAAATATGGGACTCTGTGAAAAGACCAAATCTCCGTTTGATTTGTGTACCTGAAAGAGACGGGGAGAGCGGAACCAAGTTGGAAAACACTCTTCAGGATATTATCTGGGTAAATTTCCCAAACCTAGCAAGGCAGGCCAACATTCAAATTCAGGAAATACAGAGAACACCACAAAGATACTCCTCGAGAAGAGCAATCCCAAGACACATGATTGTCAGACTCACCAAGGTTGAAATGATGGAAAAAATGTTAAGGGCAACCAGAGAGAAAGGTAGGGTTACCCACAAAGGGAAGCCCATCAGACTAATAGCAGCTCTCTTGGCAGAAACCCTACAAGCCAGAAGAGAGTGGGGGCCAATATTCAACATTCTTAAAGAAAAGAATTTTCAGCCCAGAATTTCATATCCAGCCAAATTAAGCTTCATAAGTGAAGGAGAATTAAAATACTTTACAGACAAGCAAATGCTGAGAGATTTTGTCACCACCAGGCCTGCCCTAAAAGAGCTCCTGAAGGAAGCACTAAACATGGAAAGGAACAACTGGTACCAGCCACTGCAAAAACATGCCAAATTGTAAAGATCACCAAGGCTAGGAAGAAACTGCATCAACTAACGAGCAAAATAACCAGCTAACATCATAATGACAGGATCAAATTCACACATAACAATACTAACCTTAAATGTAAATGGACTAAATGCTCCAACTAAAAGACATAGACTGGCAAATTGGATAAAGAGTCAAGACCCATCGGTGTGCTGTATTCAGGAAACCCATCTAATGTGCAGAGACACAAATAGGCTCAAAATACAGGGATGGAGGAAGCTCTACCAAGCAAATGGAAAACAAAAAAGGCAGGGGTTGCAATCCTAGTCACGGATAAAACAGACTTTAAACCAACAAAGATCAAAAGAGACAAAGAAGGCCATTACATAATGGTAAAGGGATCAATTCAACAAGAAGAACTAACTATCCTAAATATATATGCATCCAATACAGGAGCACCCAGATTCATAAAGCAAGTCCTGAGTGACCTACAAAGAGACTTAGACTCCCACACAATAATAATGGGAGACTTTAACACCCCACTGTCAACATTAGACAGATCAACGAGACAGAAAGTTAACAAGGATATCCAGGAATTGAACTCAGCTCTGCACCAAGCGGACCTAATAGACATCTACAGAACTCTCCACCCCAAATCAATAGAACATACATTCTTTTCAGCACCACACCACACCTATTCCAAAATTGACCACATAGATGGAAGTAAAGCACTCCTCAGCAAATGTAAAAGAACAGAAATTATAGCAACCTGTCTCTCAGACCACAGTGCAATCAAACTAGAACTCAGGATTAAGAAACTCACTCGAAACCGCTCAACTAAGTGGAAACTGAGCAACCTGCTCCTGAATGACTACTGGGTAAATAACGAAATGAAGGCAGAAATAAAGATGTTCTTTGAAACCAATGAGAACAAAGACACAACATACCAGAATCTCTGGGACACATTCAAAGCAGTGTGTAGAGGGAAATTTATAGCACTAAATGCCCACAAGAGAAAGCAAGAAAGATCTAAAATTGCCACCCTAGCATCACAATTAAAAGAACTAGAGAAGCAAGAGCAAACACTTTCAAAAGCTAGTAGAAGGCAAGAAATAACTAAGATCAGAGCAGAACTGAAGGAAATAGAGACACAAAAAACCCTTCAAAAAATTAATGAATCCAGGAGCTGGTGTTTTGAAAAGATCAACAAAATTGATAGACCGCTAGCAAGACTAATAAAGAAGAAAAGAGAGAAGAATCAAATAGACGCAATGAAAAATGATAAAGGGGATATCACCACCGATCCCACAGAAATACAAACTACCATCAGAGAATACTACAAACACCTCTACACAAATAAACTAGAAAATCTAGAAGAAATGGATAAATTCCTCGACACATACACCCTCCCAAGACTAAACCAGGAAGAGGTTGAATCTCTGAATAGACCAATAACAGGCTCTGAAATTGAGGCAATGATTAATAGCTTACCAACCAAAAAAAGTCCAGGACCAGATGGATTCACAGCCGAATTCTACCAGAGGTACTACGAGGAGCTGGTACCGTTCCTTCTGAAACTATTCCAATCAATAGAAAAAGAGGGAATCCTCCCTAACTCATTTTATGAGGCCAGCATCATCCTGATACCAAAGCCTGACAGAGACACAACAAAAAAAGAGAATTTTAGACCAATATCCTTGATGAACATCCATGCAAAAATCCTCAATAAATTACTGGCAAACCGAATCCAGCAGCACATCAAAAAGCTTATCCACCATGATCAAGTGGGCTTCATCCCCGGGATGCAAGGCTGGTTCAACATACCCAAATCAATAAATGTAATCCAGCATATAAACAGAACCAAAGACAAAAACCACATGATTATCTCAATAGATGCAGAAAAGGCCTTTGAGAAAATTCGACAACCCTTCATGCTAAAAACTCTCAAGAAATTAGGTATTGATGGGAAGTATCTCAAAATAATAAGAGCTATCTCTGACAAACCCACAGCCAATATCATACTGAATGGGCAAAAACTGGAAGCATTCCCTTTGAAAACTGGCACAAGACAGGGATGCCCTCTCTCACCACTCCTATTCAACATAGTGTTGGAAGTTCTGGCCAGGGCAATCAGGAAGCAGAAGGAAATAAAGGGCATTCAGTCAGGAAAAGAGGAAGTCAAATTGTCCCTGTTTGCAGACGACACGATTGTATATCTAGAAAATGCTATCATCTCAGCCCAAAATCTCCTTAAGCTGATAAGCAACTTCAGCAAAGTCTCAGGATACAAAATCAATGTGCAAAAATCACAAGCATTCTTATACACCAATAACAGACACACAGAGAGCCAAATCATGAGTGAACTCCCATTCACAATTGCTTCAAAGAGAATAAAATACCTAGGAATCCAACTTACAAGGGATGTGAAAGACCTCTTCAAGGAGAACTACAAACCACTGCTCAAGGAAATAAAAGAGGATACAAACAAATGGAAGAACATTCCTTACTCATGGGTAGGAAGAATCAATATTGTGAAAATGGCCATACTGCCCAAGGTAATTTACAGATTCAATGCCGTCCCCATCCAGCTACCAATGACTTCCTTCACAGAATTGGAAAAAACTACTTTAAAGTTCATATGGAACCAAAAAAGAGCCCGCATCGCCGAGTCAATCCTAAGCCAAAAGAACAAAGCTGGAGGCATCACACTACCTGACTTCAAACTATACTATAAGGCCAAAGCAACCAAAACAGCATGGTACTGATACCAAAACAGAGATATAGACCAATGGAACAGAACAGAGCCCTCGGAAAGAATGCCACATATCTACAACTATCTGATCTTTGACACACCTGAGAAAAACAAGCAATGGGGAAAGGATTCCCTATTTAATAAATGGTGCTGGGAAAACTGGCTAGCCATATGGAGAAAGCTGAAACTGGATCCCTTCTTTACACCTTATACAAAAATTAATTCAAGATGGATTAAAGACTTAAATGTTAGACCTAAAACCATAAAAACCCTAGAAGAAAACCTAGGCAATACCATTCAGGACATAGGCATGGGCAAGGACTTCATGTCTAAAACACCAAAAGCAATGGCAACAAAAGCCAAAATTGACAAATGGGATCTAATTAAACTAAAGAGCTTCTGCACAGCAAAAGAAACTACCATCAGAGTGAACAGGCAACTACAGAATGGGAGAAAACTTTTGCAACCTACTCATCTGACAAAGGGCTAATATCCAGAATCTAAAATGAAGTCAAACAAATTTACAAGAAAAAAACAAACAACCCCATCAAAAAGTGGGCAAAGGATATGAAGAGACACTTCTCAAAAGAAGATATTTATGCAGCCGAAAAACCCATGAAAAAAAATGCTCATCATCACTGGCCATCAGAGAAATGCAAATCAGAACCACAATGAGATACCATCTCACACCAGTTAGAATGGTGATCATTAAAAAGTCAGGAAACAACAGGTGCTGGAGAGGATATGGAGAAATAGGAACACTTTTACACTGTTGGTGGGACTGTAAACTAGTTCAACCATTGTGGAAGTCAGTGTGGTGATTCCTCAGGGATCTAGAACTAGAAATGCCATTTGACCCAGCCATCCCATTACTGGGTATATACCCAAAGGATTATAAAACATGTTGCTATACAGACACATGCACACGTATGTTTACTGCAGCACTATTCACAATGGCAAAGACTTGGAACCCAGCTAAATGTCCAAAATGATAGACTAGATTAAGAAAATGTGTCACATATACAGCATGGAATACTATGCAGCTATAAAAAAGGATGAGTTCATGTCCTTTGTAGGGACACGGATGAAGCTGGAAACCATCATTCTCAGCAAACTATCACAAGGACAAAAAACCAAACACCGCATGTTCTCACTCATAGGTGGGAATTGAACAATGAGAACACATGGACACAGGAAGGGGAACATCACACACCGGGGCCTGTTGTGCAGTGGGGGGAGGGGGGAGGGATAGCATTAGGAGATATACCTAATGCTAAATGACGAGTTAATGGGTGGAGCACACCAACCTGGCACATGTATACATATGTAACAAACCTGCACGTTGTGCACATGTACCCTAAAACTTAAAGTATAATAACAATAAAATTAAATTTTCAAAAAAACTGACATAGAAAAATTTAAAAAAACAAAAAAACAAAACATGCAATGGAGCTCCAATATATCCGGCAGCAGAAATTTCAGTGGAAACCTTACAGGCCAGGAGAGAGTGGCATGACATATTTAATATGCTGAAGAAAAAAATATTTTAGTGTAGTAAAAAAATTGTTCCCTTTGAAATGCATTTATGTAAAGATTTACTTTCAGAAGTTAAAAAATAAAGTGAAAAACGTAAGATGGCACATTGTTTACAAATATTTAATGTTAATACGCAACCTTATGGTAGTTATAGCATTATTTTAATATTAAATGGCATCTGTAGGTAGTATAGTAAAGCCATTTAGGCATATGACAGAATTATAAACTAACTGAAAAATTAGATAGAGGTAGCCTCTCATAAGATGCGTGAAAAAATATATCGAAACTTCTCTTGTATGCTATAACCAATATTTTCTTTCACAATCCAGAATTTTTCTCTGAATAATTTTCTTATAAAGTATTTACAATAAGCAATGTCTGGAAATGGTAAAACCCTCAACAATGGAGGACTGAATTAAACTTTGATATTTTTAACTGTAACAATTTTAGCTATTGTCAAGTGTACAATTCAAGAGCATTAATTACATTCAGAATGTTGTGCAACCATCACAACTATCCATTTCCAAAATTTTTTCACCATCCCAAAGAGACACTCTTTACTCATTAAACAACACCTCCTTATTTGTCCCTCACTCCAGCCCATGATATCTTTTACTCTACTGCTTTATACGTTTTTATCTTCTAGGCAGCTCATATTAACGGAAGCATAAAATACTTACATCCAACTGATCTTCGACAAAGCCTACAGAAACATACATTGGGAAAAGGACATCCTGTTCAACAAAAGGTGCTGTAAAAACTGGCAAGCCACATGTAGAAGAATAAAACTGGATTCCTATCTCTCACCTTATACAGAAATGAACTGAAGATGGAGCAAAGACTTAAATCTAAGACTAGAAACCATAAAAATTACCAAGATAACATCAGGAAAACTCTTCTAGACATTGGCTTAGGCAAAGAATTCATGGCTGAGACCCAAAACCAAATTCAACAAAAACAAAAATAAATAAATAGGTGGGACCTAATTAAACAGAAAAGCTTCTGCACAGCCAAAGAAATAATCAGCAAACAGACAACCTACAGAGAGGGAGAAAATGTTTACAAACTATGCATCCAACAAAGGACTAATATCCAGAATCTACAAGGACCTCAAATCAGCAAGAAAAAAAAAATCCCTTCAAAAAGTGGCCAAATGACATGAATAGACAATTCTCAAAAGAGGATAGACAATCAACCAACAAACATATGAAAACATGCTCAACATCACTAATTATCAGGGAAATGCAAATTAAAGCCTCAATAAGATATGGCCTCACTCCTGCAAGAATGGCCATAATTAAAATGTAAAAAAATAATGGATGTTGGTGTGGATGTGGTGAATAGGGAACACTTTTACACTGCTGGTAGAAATGTAAACTAGTACAACCATTATGGAAAACAGTATGAAGATTCCTTAAAGAACTAAAAGTAGAACTACCATTCAATCCAGCCATCCTACTACTGGATATCTACCCAAAGGAAAAGATGTCATTATGTGAAAAAGACATGCACAAGCATGTTTACAGGCACACAATTGCAAAAATATGGAACCAACCAATGGGCCCATCAAACAATGAGTGCATAAAGAAAATGTGATATATATATATATATATACCACATTATATATATATACATATATATGTATATATACGTATATATGTATATACGTATATACATATATATATATGTATATGTATATACACACAATGGAATAGTACTCAGCCATAAAATGGATGAAATAATGTCCTTTGCAGCAACTTGGATGGAGCTGGAGGCCATTATTTTAAGTGAAGTAACCCAGGAATGGAAAACCAAATATTGTATGTTCTCAATTTCAATTAGGCTCTAACCTATGAGGATGCAAAGGCATACAAACGATATAATGGACTTTGGTGACTCAGCAGGGAATGGTGGAAGAGGGATGAGCAATAGAAGATGGCATATTAGGTACAGTGTACACTGCTTAGGTGACGGGTGTACCAAAATCCCAGAAATCACCACTAAAGAACTTATCCATGTAACCAAAAATCATCTGTACCCTAAAAACTAGTGAAATAAAAAAAGAAATAATTTCAAACATAAACAAGTTGCAAGACTAGCACAAAATTGTATGCTCTTCACCCATATTCACCAACTGTTAGTCATTTTCCACATTTGCTTTATTACTTTCTCTCTGTAGGCATACATGTATTGCTTTTTTAAAATATAAGTTTCAGATATCATGTCCCATTTACCACTAAATGTTTCAGAGTGTGTGCCAAGAACCACCTCTAAAACACAGTATAGTAATAACAATAAAAAAGAAAAACTGGGAAAAGCAATGAATATAAATTGGTGTTGGCAGGCATATAATGTATAAAAATATAGTTTGTATGACAATAATAGCATAAAGTAGGTAAAAGAAATGAAGCTACATAATGGAAAATTGTATACTATTCAAGTTGTTATTATTCTCACTAGATTTTTTAAGTTAATATGTTAATTGTAATCACAGAGAAACCTCTAAAGAACTAACTCCGAATAATATAGTAAAAGAAATGGCAAGGGATTTAAAATAGTGTACTAAAATACCTATTGAACACATAAGAAGGTTGTTATAGAAGGATAAAAGGAGAAAAGATAGATAATCTATAGAAATCAAATTGAAAAGTTTCAGATGTAAACCCTAATTTAAAAGTAGTTATATATAAATGTATTAAACACTTCAACTAAAAGCATCTATTAGCAGACGGATAAAAAATACATGATCTATACAAATGCTCTCAATAGGAACTACACCTTACAATAAATGAAAAAAAAAATGGTTAACAGTGAAAAAATAGAAAAGATATACCATGCAAGTAGTACCCAAAAGAGACTGGGAGTGGTGGTAATAGTATCAGACAAAACCGACATAAAATTTTTTTACTAGATACCAGGAAAAGGAGGAAGAAAAAAAAGAATAAAAATTTTTTACTATTGATCTTTGAACAACACAGGGGTTAGAAGCACTGACTCACCAGGCAGTCAGAAATCCATGTATAGCTTTTTACTCCCCTGAACTTAACTTTTAATAGCCTACTGTTGACCAGAAGCCCTGCTGATAACATAAAGTCAATTTACATGTATTTTTATGTTATATGTGTTATATACTATATTCTTACAGTAAAGTAAGCTAGAGAAAAGAAAATGTTATTAAGAAAGACAAGGAATAGAAAATATATTTACTATTCATTAGAGAAAAATGGATCATCATCATCAATGTCTTCATCCTTATCATCTTCACGTTGAGTAGTCTGAGGAGTAGGAAGAACAGGAGGGGTTGGTCTTGTCTCCGATGTGGCAGAGGTGGAAGAAAATCTACATATAAGTATACCAGTGCAGTTCAAACCCATGTTGTTCAAGGGTCAACTGTATTTTATGAAGACAAAAGGCTCAATATATCAAGAAGACATAATAATTCTAAACGCATGTGCACATATCAACAGAGTTGAAAAATACGCAAAGCAAAATCTGACAGAAATGAAAATAAACAATTCAGTGAAGAAGTTGGAGACTTCAATAACCACTTTCAATTTCAATAATGGATAGAACAACTAGTCAGAAAATAAAAGAAGAAATATGCATAAAAGGCTTGAGCAATGCTGTACACAAGCTAGACCTAACAACACTCCACCCTAAAGCAACAGAATGCTTGTTTATCTTGAGTGCATATAGAATATTCTCCTTGATAGACCACATGCTATATCATGAAAGGAGCCCTAATATATTTAAAAATCATTGAAATCATACAAATTGAGATGTTTCTATCATGTCTTCATATTGTTGATTATATGGTATCTGATAAAAAAAATCTGCTGTCATTTTTCATCTTTTTTATTGAGTTCATAATGTAGCTTTTTTTCTATGTCTGCTTTTGCTTTATTTAGGTAAATTCATATAACATAATTAACCATTTTAAAGTGCACAATTCAGTGGCACTTAGCTCACTTGCAATGCTGTGCAACCATATGAATGTTAGGACCAGTTTTTTCATTTTTGATAAAGTCAATATTTTGATAGAGATTGTATTGAATTTGTAATTTTGGAGTATTACCAAATCTTAACAATAAGTCTTCCAATCCATAACTATAGGAAGTTTTCTATTCATTTACACTTTTAAAAATTTATTTCAGCAATGTTTTAGTTTTCAGAGTACAAGACTTCTACTTTCTTGGTTAACTTTATTGTTAAGTATTTTATCACTTGATTCTATTGTAAATGAAATTGTTTCTTAATTTTATCTTGATAAAATTAAGATTGTTTACTACTGGTATATAGAAATACAAATTATTTTTGTATGTTGGCCTTGTGATTTGCTGAATTTTTTAATTAGCTGTCATATTTTTTCGTGGATTTTGTAGAATATTCTATAGGTAGGATACTGTCATCAGCAAAGAGACATAATTTTACTTCTTCTGTTTCAGGTTGGGTGTCTTTTTTTTCTTGGCCAATTGATCTGGCTGGAGCGTCCAGTACAATGTTGAATAGAAGTGATGACAGCGAGCATTCTTGTCTTGTTTCTGATGTTAGGAAACAGCTTCCAGGTTTTCATTATTGAGTATGATGTTAGCTGAGGGTTTTTCATAAATGCCCTTTACCATGATCAGAAATTTTTCTGCTATTCCTACTTAGCTGAGTGGTTTTTTTAATTGTGGAAGAGGGTTAACTTTTGTCAAGTCAAATGCATTTTCTGCATGTATTGAGATGAGGTTGTGCCATTTTTCTTCATTCTGTTAATAACGTGTATTACACTGATTGATTTTCACATGTTGAACCATCCTGGCATTCCTTAGATAAATCCCACTTGTTTGTGGTGTATAATTATTTTAATGTATTGTTGCATTTGGATTGCTAGTATTTTGTTGAGAATTTTAAAATCAATAGTAATAAGGTAGTAGTAGTCTACTTTTTTCTCTGGTGGAGTTCTTTAACTAGCTTTGACATTCTATTTTCCTCTTTTTAATTTGGTCTTGAGATCTCCCTTAGGAGGATGGCTAAAAACTCCAGCCCTGCCAGTCAGGGCTTCAAGGTATTTGGTCATGAATGTTTACAGTATATCTTTTACAGGATATTCTTTTATCCTGGTGAATGGCCTAATTCCTAAGTGTCTGAACCATGACCAGATGTCCCTCTCACAGAAAACTTGTTTTCACTGGTAGACATCATGTGGCTCTTGTCTGATCTGTGTCCAGTTTATTCCTACCAAGAAACATACTCTCTAGGAGAGCCCTGACCCAGAAAGAAGATAGGTTTAGGTGTCTTGGTCAGGTAAGACAGGGGAGGCAACTCAACAACACACATAAAATAAAAGAAACAGCATATTCATTTATTTAGTTATTCCTTGTTTTCTTTCATCATAGTTTTCTAGCTTTCCTAATATAGGTCTTGTATATATTTTGTTATATTTATACCTATGTATTTCATTTTTGAGGATGCTAATGTAAATGGTATTTTGTCCTTTTTAATGCACAAACACCAATTTTATTTTTTGATAATGGCAATGAGCAATCCAAAAAGGAAACTAAAACAATTCTATTTATAATAGCATCACAGAAAAAATACTTACCAATATACTTAACAAAAGAAATGTCAAACCTATACTCTGATAACTACCAAACATTGTTGAAAGACATTAAAGAAGATAAATGGAACAACACTACATGTTAACAGATTGGGAGACTTATAATGTTAAGATGCCACTACTCTCCAAATTGATCTGCAGATTAAAATTCTACTTTTTCATTTCTTGTATATAGGAAAACAACGGACGCTTTTCATATTAACCTTGTATATATATTTTTATTATTACTGAGAAGAAGTTTCACTCTGTTGCCCAGGCTGGAGTACAGTGGCATGATCTCGGCTCACTGCAACCTCCACCTCCCAGGTTCAAGCGATTCTCCTGCCTCAGCCTCCCAAGCAGCTCGGATTACAGGTGCGGGCCACTGCACCCGGCTAATTTTTTGTATTTTTAGTAGAGACGGGGTTTCACCATGTTGACCAGGCTGGTCTTGAACTCCTGACCTCAGAGAATCTGCCCGCCTAGGCCTCCCAAAGTGCTAGGGTTACAGATGTGAGCCACAACGCCCGACCATTAACCTTGTATTCTAAAACCTTGTTATAATCATTTATTAGTTCCAGGAGGTAATTTTGTTGACTCTTTTGGATATTTTAACATAGATCTTGTCATCTGTGAACAAAGACAATTGCATTTGTTCCTTCTCAATCTGTATACTTATATTTTTATTGTCCTATAGAATTATCTAAGACTTCCAGTAAAATGTAGAAAGCAATGGTGAGAGGGGACATTCTTACCTTGTTCCTGCTCTTAGAAAGAAAGCTTCAAATTTCCAACCATTGACTATAAGGTTAGCTGTATTTCTTTTGAAGATATTATTTACCAAGATGAGGAAGTTATCCTGTATGTCTTGATTATTTGGGGTTTGGATCATAAATGAGAGTTGGATTTTGTCAAACACTTTTTCTTCATCTGCTGATACAGTCATGTGATTTTTCTTCTTTAGCCTATTGAAGTGATGGGTTACATTAATTGATTTTATTTTAAAAAGTAAAGTAACTGATGTTACAATTGACTATATAAATACGTAATACACAATATGGTATTTTGTTATATGTATAGATTGGGGAAAGTAAATCAAATTAAAACATTCATTACCTCACATATATTTTGTGATGAAAATATTTAAAATCTACTTTCACCAATTTTTAAGTATACAATAAATTGTTATTAAATATAGTTTCTGTGTCATACAAAAGATCTCCTGCACTTAGTCCTCCTGTCTACATTAATTAATGTTTTATTTTTTTTTAATTTAATTTACATCAGGATCAACCGCCCTCTAGTGGCCCACCTTAAAGTGTGAAGAAATGTGACCCTTGTGGACAACATTATTAGAGAGTCATTAAAAGGTAAAAGGCTTGTGTTGCTTTTCAAAGCCCAAATAATTCAATTAAGTTTTCAGAAGTGGATGTCAATGAGCAGCAGTCTGTTTGGAAAAGAGGATATAGAAAGAGGGAGGAGAGGCTAAGGGAAGGGGAGGGGTGCTAATATCCTTATTTTATGGGAAACTGACGAAGGTGTACGCTAGAAACTGAGAGTCAAGCATATCACTTAAAGTTACTAGAGTCACCAATAGAAGAACTAAAGATCAAAAGGTATAAAAATTGCCAGAAGGAAAGACAGGGCAGATTGAAGATAGTGTGAGTGAGTTAAATCCTCCTCTCTGGTAGAGGACGGTCACTTGATGATGTCTGAAGTAGATGAATTATTGAATTAGCAGATTAGGCATTTTCTTTAGATATAGGGAGGTAATGGTCAGAACACTGCAAACAGAAATTGTTAAAGTGGTCTACTCTGGAAGCACAGTTGGGGAGTAGGAAGTGATGGGAACTTGAATCTTTGTTTTTTATCGTAAGCTCCTTTGTACTTTCTGATCATCACTATTATATTTACCATGTACATACATATGTTTTTAATTAAGAACAATTATTTGGAGACAGTTTTAAAAAGATGATCTGTATGGGAGGAAGTCCCAAGGTTAATCACCTTGACATTAGCAAGATTTTACCACATTGAAGGAGATTACGTTTTACATCTATTAAACACAGTGAAAACCTAAAATTGATCAGCAGCTCATAATACTGGAGATCAGCCAACTCACGCTTCAGTAATCCATGAATGCATCACATCACAATGGTGAATATTGGTAATATTGTTCCAGAGACATCATGGAGACATCAAAGTGTGTTCAGTAGCCTGCAGCAAAGAAGCTGAAGGAGTGTATTACCTTACAGTAAATTACCTCTCAAATGGCCCCCAAGATGTTGCTCAAAAGGATGAATAGCAGTTGACAGAAAATTCTCTCCGGTCTCAATACCCCATTTTGTTGAGATAGTGTTATTAAATCTTCTGGGTGGTTTCCTTGAGTACAGAAAATGCCATGCTTTCATGTGTTAATTAATGTGCGGACCCTGGGCCTCCAGAAAATAAATAACTGGATCATTAAAAGGTCCTATGGTTGGGACTAGCACAGAGAAGCTCAATGAGAGTGTGAGCTAAGCGAGTTCAGGCCAGAGAACCCAGAGGATCAGACTCCCTCTGTACTGACACTTTGCTCCTGGTTAGAGAGAAAATTCCAGGCTGCCCGGAGCACCAGAAAGACAAGACACTGGACCTTCAAAAACCAGCGGAACAAGCACATCCCCAGGACAGAGGGCAATAAGATTAATAAGGAGTCTCTTGTATTGGGCATTGAATGCATGCCAGGCACTGTAAAAACATTTACCATACATTATCACTCGTTATCCTTATAAATATCCCTTTGTACAGATGAGGACTCCAAAGCTAAGATGGAAAAAAAGGGGGTAAAGTACCTTGACCAAAGTAAGCACAACTCTTAAGTCATGGCCTGGGGTGTATCTGTAGGTATATTGTTATAAAATCAGTTTTGTGAACTGCCTAAAATTATAACAAAGAAGGGCATGAGTTAAAGCTTCAAGCGTGTAATGGAAAGTGAATTGGTTCTTAGAGAGAAAAATATCTGGAATGCTATGTAAAAACCATCAGTCAATACAGCCCTTTGGCTTGGTTTCTAAGCAGAGCTGGGGCAAAACTACTTGTTACAAAGGAAATTTGTAAGATGCTTAATTAGGGTTTCTGAAATTCAAACTCTGAGCACACACTGAGGCTCAAGAGTGGTTAAGTGTTTTGCTCTGAAATTCAGCCCACCAGCCAATCTGACTCCAAGGCCCATCTCCTTTTGTTTGCACCAAAATGACGACAACAAACCTGCTTTTCTCGCCTGGTAATAGCACATTCCGGAAATCCCCTTAAATCAGCTTATATAGATATAACTCATAGTTGTTAATGGTTGCATAATAATCCTCAGAGTGTCTGCACTGCCAATGTATCAGTCACTCTTCACCTGATGGATACTTGCTTTGTGCCCTAATTTGCCCAATATCAGTGTTTCTGTGATAAACATACCTGTACATATTTCATCACCTCCTGGGGTTCTTATTTCTCCAGGACTGACTACCATTCCATCCCTGCCCCATATACAAATCTGTCTCCGTCAACTCTTCACTTTATAAGGACCCAAAGGACCGTTTGCTAAATTTGTTGTATTGACTCAGGACAACTTAGTAATCATTGTTATCATTTATTAAACAACAGGGACACATCCAAACGCTTTCCAATTCTCTCTAAATAACAGCCTAACGCTGACGTTTTTGTTGGCCTGTATCTCATAATTATTTTTATTTAGAGGAATTTGGTAGTGGCAGGGTTGGGGTGGGAGGTGGCGTGTGGACGGTGTGAACTGACAGAAACAATTTCCCTACACCAAAATACAGGTATGTTTTCATTCTCTATGCCCCTAAACAGCCTCCCTGCAGCTATGCAATGAGCAATTCACGGGAAGAGGCTTCTTTACGTAGACCCCTGTTTTTGGTGTTTTGATTTACTTTTGTGTATAGAGTTGATCTGTCCCTCTTCCCATTGGTGTCCTCCCCCCACCCAACCCTAGTCCTCTTCCTTCTTCCTTCTTTTCTTCTCTTCTCCTCTGCTCTCTGAACTGCATCCCCACTCCTTCTGATTTCTCCCTCCTGAAAGGAAAAAGGAGATGGGCCACATGAAATAGCAGAGCAGTGCCTGCCCCACTCTTTGAAGTTCTCTGCATCTGAACCTCTCTCTCTTTTGAAAGCTCCACTGAGAAATGATCAGAGAGTGAAGTCCAAACCCAAGCACACAAAGTCGTTGTTGTCCCATTTTAAACCAACTCCCATGCATGTACAGCTAGGAGCGTTGAGAGCGGAGTCTGAGTGAGGACATTGAGGCTGGTGATGAAAAGCCTTGGCGAGAAGTTTGGACATGTTTGGACATGCAAGGCCCTAGAGAGGAGTCCTGTTCACCGTCCAGTCCTTCTGAATCTATTTTGCTGGCTTGTGCTCCCCACCCAACTTCTAAGTGTCAGAGTATCTCAGGGAGTAGCCCTGCACCTTCTTCTCCTGGCTATACTCTCTCTAGGTGATCCTACTCAGTTTTGTGGCTTTAGACCCTAACTGTGTCCTGTTGTCTCAACAATTCTGTTTCTCCAGCCTCTATGGATGACAAGCAGACTTCAGTAACTAAACCTGTGCAAATAGGAGCTCTTGACACACACCCCCATCTGTCTTTCACCCTTCTCCAAATCTACCATGCCCACTCTCTGTCTTTCCTACGACCGTACATAGACCTCTGAGATTGCCTCTAATCCACTCGCAAGTGCTGTCTCTTCCACTTCCAAAATATCATGTGAATCCACGCACTAGTCTCCACATTGATGCTTCCAGTCTGGGCCAAGCCCCTGTTGTCTCTGGACCGGACTACTGCAAGAGCCTCCTAACTGGTCTCCCTGCTTTCCTTTGTGCCCTGCCCACTTGTGATACTGCCCACACAGAGCAGCTAGAGAGAAACCACTGAATAGGCATTAGATTATGCTACTACCTGCTTCAATCCTTTCTCTGGCTCTCCTGAGCTCTCTGAAGAAGAACCAGACTCTTCATCATGGCACCACCCACCACTGCGCCTTCTTCCCTTTCCTTCCTCTATCCCCTCTCACATTGGGCTCCACGCAACATTGGCATCCTTTCTGCCCCCACCCCCATCCCCAGCACCCTCTCTTTTCTGCCACAGGGCCAGGGGAATTGCCGTTCCCTCTGCTGGGCAGGTTTCCCCCCTGGTTCCTTGAAAAGACTGGTGGCTTATCATTGTCCTCAGAAAGGCCTTTCCTGAGCTTCATGTCTCCCGTTTTGCCACTTTTCCGGGGTTCTAGGCAATATGTACCAAATCATCTTGTTTATGTCCCCGAGAGCATTCATAGCAACCTTTAACTGTTTTCATATTCCCTGATCTGTCTATTGTCTGTCTCCCCACTAGAAAATAAGCTCCCTGAGTTCAGGGACGGTCTGGCTGGCAGAATACTTGGTACATACAAGACCCTCCAGGAATATTCGCTGAATCACTGAATAAATAAAATCAACAGCACTTCCTCCCACGGGAAAGGAAACTTCCCCTCCCTCCATTGAGGCTCCACAGGGCTCTTTATTTTTGCCCCTGTCACAGTGTGTAGTGGTCAGAACACATTCCATTTGCAGGTGGCAGAAACTGACCACAACGTAGCTTTAAAAATAAAGAATAAAAAGGAGATGGAAACTCGACTCCATGGAAGCCCCTGAGAAAGGACTTGGGGAGCAGTCCCAGCTGTGTCCTTGTCATTTTGGTAGCCCTGTTCCTGTTGCTAGAGGTTCAGGATCCTAGGAATTGTTTTCAGGTTTGGGGATTTGCTAGCCATAGCATGACTTCCTTGAACTTCCTTCTCCTGCTGTTTCACTGATTTCTGTTGGCCCTGTGTACTGGAAGGCAACGCCAGAGACAGAGATCTTGCTGAGTCCTGGTCCTCGACTTGGTCTTCCTTGTCATTTCTGTTTCCTAACAATGGGCCAAGAAGCTCTTCTCATCCTCGCCACATCCCCTACCCCTCTTCGAGCATGGCTTCCCCCTTGGCCTCTTGCCTTCTCAGGCCCCTCTTGGACACCAACCTGGAAATGGTGAGGCACAGCTTCATCTTCTCCCTGCCTGCAAGCAACCTAGACCCCTAGGAGATGCCTCTTAACAGCGGTGACAGTGATCACCTTGGTCAGGCATGCGCTGTACAGCAGGCTTTTCCTAGGTCTCTGTCCCTTGCCTTTGCTGGCACTAGCCCTGCCTAGAGGCAGAGAGCTGGACTTTGCAAGCTGGAGAGGTACATGTCTGTGTATCTGCTTCTCAGCCACCTTGGGATGCTTTGCAGCCAGCGATGAAGAGTTCTCACTGCCTCGCACCCCACAGTGACTCAGTCACTTCCTCAGGTTCACGGTTGTTCTATCATGTATGACTGCCAAGATCCAGCCATCACTGCAACCACAGAAAACAGCTTTACTTACCCAAGGAAGGCAGAGGAGGAGAGGATGAGAGAATATGTGCTGGGCAGGTGAAATTCTGTGGCCACCTTCGTCCAATCACATAGCACTTATAGTCCTCCGCTGACACTTCTGTTTTCTGTGGGGGCAGGCTGAGCTTTAGCAGAGTGAAGGCATCCTGAGGGAAGGCACTATGGTTTTCTCTTTTTAAATATCTGGCCCCGCTGGCTCACGGTAAACGTGAGACCCCTATTTATGGAATGAAAAGGGATAGACGGAAGGATTGTTCAGACTCTTTTTGAATTGGTCACATCTGACTTTCTTCCTTGTGTTCTATCAGCCCTGTCTTGGTTTTGTACGTGCGTGTACATGTAAATGTGCACTTATACATGCACATTGATGTTTAATTTGTACTCATTCTAAAGTTCTGATCATACTGCTTCCCTCCTTGAATATGCTGAGTGGTCCCCGTGACCTTGGGTATACAGTCGAAGCACCTTAGCTTGACTCTCAGGGCCCCAAACCTTCCAGCCCTGTCTGCTACCATGTGCTCTTGGAGACCATGAGCTCTGTCCCTGCCAGATTATTAGGCATGGCCAGAAGCGACCAAGCATGTGCTCTCATGACAAAGGGCCTTGGGCACAGACTGATCCCTCTGCCTGGAGTGCCTTCCTTCCTGCCTTGACATGGTGGATTGCTCCTCATGTTTCAGAGCCCACCTCGGGGGTTCTGTCTTTGTTGCAGCCTCACTTAATTGCTACTAAGAAGAGTTAGTGGCTGGTCCTCCTTTCTGGAGGAAGTGGGACTGTAGCTTCTGTTACACTCAACTCTCATGGTTGCTCCCTTGTCTATACCCCCAGCATTTGGCTCTGTGTGGCCTCTCTGCTCTCACCACACACACACTGCTCACCTCTTCTCACCCTGCTCCACACCTCCAACACATCAACACTCCCTGCTCACTTACCACATTGCGGGCCCCTTAGCCCCCAGCACCAAGTACCTGATAAGCTTTCCATAAACATTAGCTGGTGAGCTGGGACCAGGCACTTCATTCTAGAGAGAGAGCTCAGGTTTTGTTTTGGTTTATCCTTTGAACCTGAATATGTACTTCTTGGTCCAGGTTGGGAACCTCAGCGCCTTGAGAGCAGAGCCAAGAATAAACAAGTGCCTGGCTCTGGACCAGGCCCTGTTCCCAGTCCTGGGTTTGGCTTTCCTCACCTTATCATTGAGGACAGTACTAGAGACAGGGTGCTCTTGATTCCCCCACTTCCAGACCGCATGTACTGAGGCCTTGAGTGTATCCTCAAGGCCACCCCACCCTCTCCTGCAAGGTACTTGATTTAACCATTTAAACGTTCCATTATGTGGAGAGGGGATAAAAATAACGCTCCCTTCCGAATCGAACCCTTATCCCTTCGGTCTACAGCGGAGCCCTTTCCCTGGCGTCCTTTTCATAAATATCCAGGCGACCCGAGAGGCTGAGCACTCCCAGTCCCGCTCCCACTCCCGCCCCTGCTCCCGCTCCCGATCCCACCCCCGACACCCCCGTCACCTCCCACTGCCCGCAGCCCCGCAGCTCCGCAGCCCCGCAATCCCGCAGCCCCGCAGCAGCCACAGGGGGAACCAAAGAGACAGAAGCCTTCCCAGCTGCCCGGACGACAGACGCCAACACCCCCCGCCCCCCACCACACGCCGCCCGCCCGCCCGCCCGCACCCCGCACCCCGCACCCTGCGCGCTAGCCCACGACCGAGCGGCGGCGGCAACAGCAGCTGGCTGCAGGCTGCGGCGACTCGCACCGGCGCGCTCCTGGCAGCACTTGCCATCCCAGGTGACTTGAACTCGCCAGTTCGGATCCCCTGCGCCAGCTCCGGCTCGCGCATCGGGTCTGCGTTCCGGCACCCACCCGCCCTCCTGCCCTCCCCCGCCTCTCCGTCCCCCAGCTCGCGGGAAGGGAGGTCGCGGCAGCGGCCCGGCGGCAGCGGCGACCGTGGCGACAGCAGCGACAGTGGCGGCGGCGGTGGCGGCAGCGGCTGCGGCGGCGGCGGAGGCTGCGGCGGCGACCGTGGCAGAGGCGGTGGCGGAGGCCTCCGTGGCGGAGGCGGAAGCAGAGGTAGAGGCTGAGGTGGAGGCCGAGGCCTCAATAGAGGAGGCAGCATCGGAGGCCACCCCGGGGGAGGCGGAGGCCGCCCGGGTGGCAACGGTGGTGGCGGTGGCGGAGGGCAGCGCCGCCGCCGCCGCAGCGGAGGCTGCGGGGCCCCCCTTGGGGGAGACGGATGCGGATGCGGATGCGGATGCGGATGCGGATGCGGATGCGAAGCTGGCGGCCGAGGTGGCGGCCGAGGTGGCGGCTGCTGCGGCCGCCGCGGATGCAGATGCGGATGAGGCCCTCGGGGACTGGGAGGGGAACCCAGATTTTCCGATGGCCTCCCTGTACGTGGGCGACCTGCACCCTGAGGTGACCGAGGCAATGCTGTACGAGAAGTTCAGTCCAGCTGGGCCCATCCTCTCCATCCGCATCTGCAGGGACAAGATCACCCGCCGCTCATTGGGCTACGCGTATGTCAACTACCAGCAACCGGTGGACGCCAAGCGGGCCCTGGAGACCCTGAACTTTGATGTCATAAAGGGCAGGCCAGTGCGCATCATGTGGTCCCAGAGGGACCCGTCGCTCCGCAAGAGCGGGGTGGGCAACGTCTTCATCAAGAACCTGGGCAAGACCATCGACAACAAGGCGCTGTACAACATCTTCTCGGCGTTCGGCAACATCCTCTCCTGCAAAGTGGCCTGTGACGAAAAGGGGCCCAAGGGCTACGGGTTCGTGCACTTCCAAAAGCAGGAATCTGCGGAGCGGGCCATCGATGTGATGAATGGCATGTTCCTGAACTACCGCAAAATTTTCGTCGGGAGATTCAAGTCGCATAAAGAACGAGAGGCCGAAAGGGGAGCCTGGGCCAGGCAGTCCACTAGTGCTGACGTCAAGGATTTCGAGGAAGACACCGACGAGGAGGCCACCTTGCGATGAAGACATCCCAGGAGCTAGCCAGCCAGCAGAGCCAAACCTTGGCTCACACCCGGTTTACAACCCCCCACCCCCAGCCCTCCCCCCGCCAACCCACCAGCAGTGTATTTATTGTGTTGGGAGTGCAGGTCTCTCTCTCCCTCTCTCCCCCTCTCTCTCCCCGCTTCCTATTTTCTCCCTCCACCTCTCCTCTCCTTCCCTTCCTCTCCCCCGCCCACCCCTACCAAGGGCGTTGTGAATAATCTTACTAATCTGTGCCATTTGTAGGTTAAAGGCTGCCTCTTCTCCCTGTGGTTTGGTTTAAAAAGCATTTTCATTCTCTCTTTGTTTACTGCGCAGGTGATACAATTTCATGGTAGCATCATCAGAAAGGAGAAGGATATCAGATGAGGGAAGAAACAAGAGAGTAATTGCTCCCCTGGTCCTACTCCCCAGAGAGAACCACTTTTACCTTTTTGGTGTGCTGCTTTTCCAGGCTCTCTTCTCTCCCTCTCTCTCCTTTGCTCACCCCCACCCCGCCTTCCCTTTTAACACACTGTTATAGAATGGTTCATGTACGTGGTGTTTCTTAACCTGCTTTTTCAGCAACTAAAACCAAACAAAAATCAACCCATTGAACTTCTTTCCATGTTACCAACAGGCTTATGAAACGTCATCTTCAGTGCCTGCAGAGTGCTTCAGTGTATCCGTGGACCTTAACATTTCTGTAATCATTCCCGCATTGTTGGACATTCAGGTGGTGCCTAGTTCTTTCCCTGTGTTTAAGACCAACATTGCGTGCTCTGTGCTTTGATGAGTGAATCCAATCTTTGCTAGCATCCCGGTGGTCTCCTTAACTGCGGACTTGCAAGATCCACATATAGACATTTTAAAGACCTTTCCTGTGTGTTGCCAAAAGGCCCCCTTCATAAGCATTGTACCGATTTGCACTCGTGCCGGCCAGCGCAGCTAGTAAAGAGTATGCCCGTTTCCCCTGCATAGTCTCCTGGTCACTGTAATTGATCGTGTGTGTGCGTGCGTGCGTGTGTGCAGGTGTGTGTGCGTGCGTGTGTGTGTCTTTGTGTGTGTGTCTTGGCCAGCTTGGCAGGCTGCAAAGGGTATTTCCCTGTCCTCAGTGGTTTTGCTGCAATCAAACACTGTTTATTACCCCCTTCCCCTGTGCCCACTTCCTGTCCTTTTCCCTGTTGTCAGAAAAATAATTCAGCGTCATTGCAGGAAAAAAAATAATCACGAAGCAGACAAGTTAACAAAAGAAAATTAATGTCACCAGTAATCGTTTCTGAAGATTACTTATACATTCTTGAAACATTTTCGTCTGTATCTGCCCTGTATTTTTCATGTGATATATATGTGAAATTATTGTATATACTGTTTCAATATCTGCTTTTTCACACATAAATATATATTATAGACATAGATTTATAGATATTCTTGAACTTTCATGTCATTAAATATTCTTCTAAAATAGTTTTGATGGATGTTTAGTGCTCTAATGTGTGATTGGGCTTGATAGAGTGATAGATATATGTACATATTAGATATGGATATAGGGATATATTTGTTTTAAGTAATTATTGGACATCTGGGTTGTTTCATTTTGTTTTCTTATGCAAGCCAAAGCTGCCAACAAGATCACAGTGCACAAACATTACATTCATGTTTATTTCCTGAACAAAAGTTAATAGTATAATTGAAGGATGAAAAGATATGGGAGGTTTAAAATCTTCTTTTTTCCTTCTTTAGTAAGTGACCATTGATAAAGATAGTACCGATTTACCCTCATAAAATATGCAGATATTGTGAGTGTACCTGGATAACTGTACAGTTTTTGAGACTTGGTATTAAATTATTTATAATTTGAGATTTTTTGTTTCTATTTGTTGTAAACATTCATCTTTATGCAGACAATAATTATCATATTAAAAGCATTTTTTAAAATATTGGTAAGGAAAAACTGAAAATCATTGTTAATTCTACCACTCGACGAAAATAGAAAAAACTTTGAAGCATTTGAGACATATATGTAAATAACTAATACCTCCAAAAATGTAATATAGGATGTATGTTTCATTGTGGTATATTTTCAGTGTAAGAAGTCTTACTTACCATCTTTCCAAATTCTTAGTCTCCTATAATTTTATTTTTACTTAGTGTTTCATTTTACAGATGAATTATAACTTCTAAAATCCTGCCCCTCAATATATTTTTTAAATGGTTATGGCTTTTCCATAACACATTTGGAGCTGAATGTTTGCTGACATCAAGAAATATTTAATTGCCTTATACCTTGCTCTCTGTTGCCAAATGCTTCTTCCATAACGTTTACGCCCTCCAACAGTGTAAGAGAATGCATATTTCCTTGATCATCTTCTTAAGTTAGTATTTTTTAAGTTATGGGAAATTATTTAGGCTTGTAGTTTAAAAAATTATTTCATTTTACAAGTGCGTTACTTTAAAAAGACATACATATTATATATGCACAACAGCCACTTTAAAGAGATTATGCCTTTGCAGGCTTTGCCTTTTGTAAATTTTAAAACCATTATAGAATCATACTGAATATATTCTATACTAAATGTATATTCTATGTGCTTATAGCAAAAGTATTCTGTCAAAATTTCTATTTAAGTATGTTGTAAATACATCTAAAACATCCTTTGCTACTCAATATTCTCCTACAACTCACTGCCATTGTATAAGTGGATCAGAATTATTTTTAAAGTGTTTCTTCACTTTGGGCTTTAAAGTAGTTTCTAAATTTTTCCCAGAAACATGAATCTGTGGTAAATAATTCTGCAGCAGCGTTCTTGTATTATTTACTTAAGATAAATACTTAAAAGGGGTGTTGAAAAGTAGAAACCTTTTAATATTCTTTAACCGTATTATCAAGTAGCCTGAATATACCAATTTATACTTCCGCTAGTATTTTAGAGAATGTCCGTTTCCTGCACAAGTATCTCTTTGGATATTTTAAACTTTTTTTTTTTTTTTTTTTGCCAATATAATGCTATGAGGACTATATCTCACTTTTTGTTTTTCTTTGTAAATTTTTAAAACAGTTTTGTTATTCAAATAATATAACTTCATTTCAAAAAGAAATCAAATAACATTCATAGGAAAAATAAAAATCAATAATCATTCTCCTATCCATATATAATAATTGCCAACCTTTTGGTCTATGCCATGGATCTATTTCAATAGATTTCACCTTCATCTCTCCTCCAATTTTGATGGATTTGGGTGTTTGTTGTTTCTGGTGTTTCCTCATTGAAACCAAAGCTGCTAAGAATATTCTGATGCTGTAATCATTGCTTTAATCAGTATTGTTTCCTAAGCAAACATTCTTACAAACAAACATGGACTATCCCATTGCTGCTATATAGTATATATGATTTTAAATTTACACTTTTTCAATTAAATAGATAATAAAATTTTATTACAAAATATTAGCAATTTCTGACTATAAGAAAAAGCATTTAAAACTACCTATAACCCTATCTTTAGTGCTGCTTTTAATGTTTTGGTCAGTAGCTTTCTAGGATTATATTATATACATATGCATACATACCTATATATATATATATATATATGAAGAGAGAGAGAGAGACAGCACTGTACAATACATACATATTGTTACATATTATGATTTACATATTTTTATATATGTAAAATACCAAATCATGCTTTACATCTTTACGTTTTTCTGGAATATTTATTTAATAATAAACCTCATATATTTTCATGTTTTTTTTTACATCATTTAAAATGGTCTTTGAATATTTATTGTGTATATGAATTCACTCATTTCTTCATTCCTACATTGTCAGAAATTTTATTTGTCCTCAATTCTCCTTTAATTTCAGACCACTATGTTGACTATCTTTTACCTAAATTTACAGTTATATCCACAATCGTTTCCATAACAGATTCTTCTAGGATTAAAAACAAAATTAGAGATCATTTATAAGAACTTATAATTTGTGGTCAAATTCCCACTTATAAAGTTGTGTCAACTTACACGGTTACTCTGTTATTTCCATTCTAAAAGGGTACCCAGTTCTCTGCAAAAGGCTCTAAACTGGGTATTATAATTATTTCAATTTTGCTGTGTTTTCAGTAGATAAATACGTAATTCATATTTTAAAATTTGTTTTGTAATAACATTTTTTCTTTCATTTCTGTTTTCTGGGCAAACAAATCCTAGAATCATAATGTATTTTGAACAGAATGAAGAAGCAGCATAATCCTACCACTGGGTAAAAACCACATTTAAAATTTTGTTGTATTCCTTTTCACATTTTTATAAATGTAAACACGCATGCATATTAAAGGGAAAGATCTCTGTATTAGGGTACTTCAGAAAAACAGAACCAATGTATATCTCAGAGAAAGAGAGAGATTTATTTTGGGAATTGGCACACATGATTATGGAGGCTGAGAAGTCTACTGTCTGCAAGTTGTAGAACCAGGAAACTTGGAAAGAATAGGCAATATAGTAGGAGCAGATTGGGACAATGGGCATTTGGGCTGTTTCTTCATGTAACTTACTTATGTCTTT
Organism: Pongo pygmaeus; assembly: GCF_028885625.2. Taxonomy (NCBI): domain Eukaryota; kingdom Metazoa; phylum Chordata; class Mammalia; order Primates; family Hominidae; genus Pongo; species Pongo pygmaeus. The sequence continues at coordinate 76,195,381 of NC_072396.2, read as the reverse complement.
GAAACATACTCGAGCCTGATCACATATATACCACTTCCATTTTATGATAGAGTGTTGCTGTGCATGCCCAACTTTATGGCTTGGTGGGTCAGATATAACCCAGTTGACGATGGGCAGCTCGGGTAACATGGTAACTTGGCGGCCCATGGTCAAGTGTTCAGTTTCTACTAAGGCCCAGCAGCAGGCCAGGAATTGTCTCTCAAAAGGGGAGTAGTTATCTGTGGATGATGACATGGCCTTGCTCAAAATCCTAAAGGCCTGTGCTGCAGTTTACCTATAGCGGCTTGACAAAGGCTCTAAACAGCATCCTTATCTGCTACTGACATTTTAAGCACCGTTGGATCTGCTGGATTATATAGTCCAAGTGGCAGAGTAGCCAGAACCTGTTGCATAGCCTTCTCTTGTTCTGGGCCTCGCTCAAAACTAGCAACTTTTCAGGTTAATTGGTAAATGGGCCAGAGTAACACACCCAAATGAGGAATGTGTTGCCTCCAAAATCCAAATACGCCCACCAGGCATTGTGTCGCTTTCTTAGTTGTGGAAGAGGCCAGATGTAGCAACTTATCCTTCATGTTAGAAGTGATATCTCAACAGACTGCATACCACTGGGCCTCTAGAAATTTCACTAAGGTAGCAGGCCCCTGAATTTTATTTATGATTTATTTCTTACTCTCTGACAGACAAATGTCGTAACAATAAGCCTAGAGTGGTTGCTACTACATCCATGTAGTGGACCAGCATATTTTGTGGAAAGGGAAGGTGATCAAGATCCATTTGAACTAAATTCTGGCATAGGGCTTTAGAGTTCATATACCCTCAAGATAGGACAGTGAAGGTATATTTCTGGCTTTGCCAGCTGAAAGCAAGCTGCTTCTGGTGGGCCATATGGACAGTGATGGAGGAAAAGGTATTTGTCGGATACCAGATAGCTGCATACACGATAGCAGGAGATATGTTAATTTGCTCAGACAATGAAACCACATCTGGCACAGCAGCTGCAATTGGAGTCACCACTTGGTTAAGCTTATAATAATCCACTGTCATTCTCCAAGATTCATTTGTCTTCTACACAGGTGAAATAGGATAATTAAATGGGGATGTGGTGGGAATCATCACCCCTGCATCTTTCAAGTTCTTCATGAAGGTACTACTCTCTGCAATTTTTCCAGTGATGTATTGCATTTGGTTTATTTTTCTAGGTAGACGCAGTTCCAATGGCTTAAATTTGGCCTTTCACACCATAGTAGCTTTCACTCTTTACATTGGTCAAAGAGCCAATGTGAAGATTCTGCCAGCTTCGAAGTATGTCTACTCTAGTTATGCATTCTGGAACTGGGGAAGTAACCACAGGATGGGTTGGGGACCCACCGGACCCACAGTGACATAAGCCATTGATCACCTGACCTCCATAAGCCAATATTCTGATTGGAAGGCCATAGTGATGTTTTAGGTTTCTTGAAATTAGTGTCAGTTCAAAGCCAATGTCCAGCAGTCCCTGCAAAGTATGATTATTTCCCTTTCCCCAGTGGATATTTACTTTGGTATAAGGCTGTGGGTCCTTTAGGGAAGGCTGGGAGAAAGATTAACAGTACAAATTTTCAGTAATGTACTGGAGTTATTCCTAAAGGAGACTGGGCCTCCCCTTCTTTCAAAGGTTCTGGGTCTGTAGTCTGGGACTTGATTGAGGAGCAGGCTGTGACTCTTTATGATTCAGGTTAAAATTTTGTTTACTTAGAAATGTTCTGCTTATATAGATTAGGTAAAAATTTAGTAGGCTTGTCATCTATTTCACTTCTAGGAACACCATACTTAATTAGCCAATGCCATAGGTCTGTGTGGGTCAGATCCTTCTGATTGCTGCTTGGATTTTGCTTTCCATAATGGTAATAATGCTGCCTTAGCTTGTTTTGTATGACTATAACAGAATACCATAGGCTGAGTAATTTACCAAGAAAATACATTTGTTTGGCTCATGGCCCTGGAGGCTGAGAAGTCTAAGAGAGCATGGTGCCGACGTCTTCTGAGGGTCTTCATGCTCTGTCATCTCATTGTGGAAGGTGTAAGGGCAAGAGAGGGTGACAGCAAGTGAGCAAAAAGAGTCCAAATTCACTTTTATAACAAAGCCACTCTCAAAATAACTAACCTACCCTCATGATAATGACATTAATTCATCCATGAGGGCAGAGCCCTCATGACCTAATCACCTCTTATTAGGTCCCACCTTTCAACGCTGTTGCATTAGGGATTGAATTTCCAGCACATGAATTTTGGGGCACACATTCAAACGACATTTCACCCTAGACCCACTAAATTACTGTCCTGCTCACAATGTAAAATAAATTTGTCCCACCCCAATAGTCCTAAAAGTTTTAACTCATTCCAGCACCAACTCAAAAGCCCAAAGCCCAGAGTCTCATTTAAATCAGATATGGGTGAGACCCAAGGCAAAATTCATACTGAGGCAAATTCCTCTCTAACTGTGACACTGAAATTAAGAAGTTTTGTGTTTCTAATGTACAATGGTGAGAGAGGTATAGGATTGTAAACCAAAACGATGATTATCAATTATGCCTTCATCTCACACTCAGTAAATCTACATTTTACTTAAGATAAACATAAAGTAGAGGATGAAGTCAATTATGCATTTATCTTGGGGTGGACAAAAAGATTACTTCTAGTCTTGTCTGTGTTCCATGCCTGTAAAGATAAGCTGTTAATTTACATTGTCAGGGTGAGATTCAACAGAACTCTGTTTTAAGGTTAGTTTTTCAGGGATATATGTGTTATGAAAGATTTTGGGGCCTACAGAGAATTTTCTTATGAGCAATTTGTGAGGAAGACCACTGAGGGGGATATGTGGCCTTCTGTCATTACAGCTATCTGTTTAGGAACAAAAGGAAGGCAGTTTGTTTTGGCATGACTCATTTCCCAAGCCTAACTCTCCCTTTGGCATAGTGAGTTTGGGGTTCTGAAATTCTGTTTTTCTCTCACATTACCCCAGCGTTCTTCAAAATCTTTGAGAGAAAGCATTGCAGAAGAAAATGAATCTCTACTTACAGGTTTCATCTGATCACTCATCACTAGGATGGTTTATTCGTAGAAGATTAGGTCCCTCATTGCTAAGAAGGCTCATTCCTAGGAGGTCATGTTTCATGGAGAAAAAAAAAAACAGAAGGAGGAGAGAAAGAAAAAATAGGGGAGAAAAGGAACCAAGACCAGATTATAGCAACAAAGGGAAAGCAATCCTCAAAACTGGTTCAGGCTATGCTACCGCCTCCTCAATCAGAGCAAATTTTGGGGCAATCACTATTCCACCCTTTTTGATCGCATGTTGACTTAGCTGGAAACACATGCCTTAACAATATTGTAAGAAAAAAAAGGCAGAACATAAATTGTTATTATTCCTATTATAATCAATAGCTCTTGCCACCAAATTCCCCAGGACCCAAACCAACCACTTAAGCAGTTGATTCGTGAGAGTTTTGTGTCTGAAAGCTTGATTATTTGTGTTTTCATATCAGTCATAAGTCAAGTAATGTTATTGACTAATCTGGGTTATAAACACAACATTCAGTTTTTATGGTGGTACAGGATACCCTTGGGCTGTAGTGAGCATGTCCAGGGTCATACAATTTTACAGCACATCTTTTCTCATAAGTGAGACTTCATTGTTTAGCAAGGAGATACTAATCAACTATAAATTAGGGTCTTTTGGGTATAATTTGTTAAGTCCTCTGTATGCCATATGAAATTTTCAATTCCCATTTATAGCATAAAGATGGAAGCTAAGTGATTGTACCATTGGAATACAGAACTTGTCCAGTGAGAGTAAGAGTAACCACATCCATAAGTTAGTGCCACACGGCCAATATATCCCATTTTTAGCTAGCCAATAAATGCTTGGTCACTGCATCCAATCAGTGGCATGCCAGTCAGTGCTTTGTAATATAATAATTCAGCCACAATATTCACAACATTGACAACATTGAAAAGCATTCTCCATGTCCCTTGTCCTTTAGTGTGTTATTAATGGGTCTATAATGCATATTGTGTTTTCTTACGTCAGTGCTAAAGATGCCAGATCATTTCTGTGATGTAATAAAATTTTGGTATTCTATCCAGTCCTGACCTTGGAGGGGAGATACCCACCATGGCAGGTGGCAGGGACACCATGGTATGTGTCACAACATAATGTATGTAGCTACAACATTCACAACATTGAAAAACATTCTGCATGTCCCTTGTTCTTTAGTGTGTTATTAATAGGTCAATGATATATATTGTCTTTTCTTATGTCAGTGCTAATGATGCCAGATCATTTCCGTGATGTAATAAAGTTTTGGTATTCTATCCAGTCCTGACCTTGGAAGGGAGATACCCATCACGGCAGGCTAGAGCTACTGGAAAGAGGCATGAGTCTGCATATCCATCAGACACCCTATTGTAATCTGTCTGTATAATCCTGGGCCCATTGTAGAATCAGGTTTGTTTCATGGGCAACAGTGGGTGGCAGTGGCAAGAAAGCATATGGACAGAGGATAAGTAGAAGTGAGGTTGTGAAATTCATTTTAACTACTAAAAAGGACATTAAAACAGACAAGGCAGATATTCCACTCTGCATAAGGTGATAAAAATTGCCAGTATCTTTAGGACAATAATTATACTGACTATTATACAATAAACATAGGTGTTAATTTGTATACAGGCCTGGTTCAGAGTCTTGAGTTAAAGCAGTCCAAAACAGCTATATCAGTCCCCTTCTGCTTCTGGGTCAAAGATCATCATTGTTTAGTGACTGGAGGTGAAAATCTTTGGTGGGCATTACAGCTCACTCAGCAAGTTGTGCATTTGTAAGACGAGAGATGTGGATGAATGAGTCTATACCCTCCAATTTTGCTGTACACAGATTAGTCAATAGTACCTAGTATAGGTCCTTCCACTGGGGTTGGCAAGGTTGGAGGGAGTCTTTTGTTAAATGTCTCTTCCAACAGACAAAACCTCTGGGCTGTAAATTATGAACAGAAACTTCATTGCCAGGGAATGCACTGTGGAATGGATCTTTCATCAAAACCTTTTTATTTTTTATTTTTTATTTTTTTTTCCTTTTATTATTATTATTATTATTATACTTTAGGTTTTATGGTACATGTGCGCAATGTGCAGGTAAGTTACATATGTATACATGTGCCATGCTGGTGCGCTGCACCCACCAACTCGTCATCTAGCATTAGGTATATCTCCCAATGCTATCCCTCCCCCCTCCCCCCACCCCACAACAGTCCCCAGAGTGTGATGTTCCCCTTCCTGTGTCCATGTGTTCTCATTGTTCAATTCCCACCTATGAGTGAGAATATGCGGTGTTTGGTTTTTTGTTCTTGCAATAGTTTACTGAGAATGATGATTTCCAATTTCATCCATGTCCCTACAAAGGATGTGAACTCATCATTTTTTATGGCTGCATAGTATTCCATGGTGTATATGTGCCACATTTTCTTAATCCAGTCTATCATTGTTGGACATTTGGGTTGGTTCCAAGTCTTTGCTATTGTGAATAACGCCACAATAAACATACGTGTGCATGTATCTTTATAGCAGCATGATTTATAGTCCTTTGGGTATATACCCAGTAATGGGATGGCTGGGTCGAATGGAATTTCTAGTTCTAGATCCCTGAGGAATCGCCACACTGACTTCCACAAGGGTTGAACTAGTTTACAGTCCCACCAACAGTGTAAAAGTGTTCCTATTTCTCCACATCCTCTCCAGCACCTGTTGTTTCCTGACTTTTTAATGATTGCCATTCTAACTGGTGTGAGATGGTATCTCTGCGGTTTTGATTTGCATTTCTCTGATGGCCAGTGATGGTGAGCATTTTTTCATGTGTTTTTTGGCTGCATAAATGTCTTCTTTTGAGAAGTGTCTGTTCATGTCCTTTGCCCACTTTTTGATGGGGTTGTTTGTTTTTTTCTTGTAAATTTGTTGGAGTTCATTGTAGATTCTGGATATTAGCCCTTTGTCAGATGAGTAGGTTGCGAAAATTTTCTCCCATTTTGTAGGTTGCCTGTTCACTCTGATGGTAGTTTCTTTTGCTGTGCAGAAGCTCTTTAGTTTAATTAGATCCCATTTGTCAATTTTGCCTTTGGTTGCCATTGCTTTTGGTGTTTTAGACATGAAGTCCTTGCCCATGCCTATGTCCTGAATGGTAATGCCTAGGTTTTCTTCTAGGGTTTTTATGGTTTTAGGTCTAACGTTTAAGGCTTTAATCCATCTTGAATTGATTTTTGTATAAGGTGTAAGGAAGGGATCCAGTTTCAGCTTTCTACATATGGCTAGCCAGTTTTCCCAGCACCATTTATTAAATAGGGAATCCTTTCCCCATTTCTTGTTTTTGTCAGGTTTGTCAAAGATCAGATAGTTGTAGATATGTGGCATTATTTCTGATGGCTCTGTTCTGTTCCATTGATCTATATCTCTGTTTTGGTACCAGTACCATGCTGTTTTGGTTACTGTAGCCTTGTAGTATAGTTTGAAGTCAGGTAGTGTGATGCCTCCAGCTTTGTTCTTTTGGCTTAGGATTGACTTGGCGATGCGGGCTCTTTTTTGGTTCCATATGAACTTTAAAGTAGTTTTTTCCAATTCTGTGAAGAAAGTCATTGGTAGCTTGATGGGGATGGCATTGAATCTGTAAATTACCTTGGGAAGGATGGCCATTTTCATGATATTGATTCTTCCTACCCATGAGCATGGAATGTTCTTCCATTTGTTTGTATCCTCTTTTATTTCCTTGAGCAGTGGTTTGTAGTTCTCCTTGAAGAGGTCTTTCACATCCCTTGTAAGTTGGATTCCTAGGTATTTTATTCTCTTTGAAGCAATTGTGAATGGGAGTTCACTCATGATTTGGCTCTCTGTTCATCTGTTATTGATGTATAAGAATGCTTGTGATTTTTGCACATTGATTTTGTATCCTGAGACTTTGCTGAAGTTGCTTATCAGCTTAAGGAGATTTTGGGCTGAGACAATGGGGTTTTCTAGATATACTATCATGTCATCTGCAAACAGGGACAATTTGACTTCCTCTTTTCCTAATTGAATACCTTTGATTTCCTTCTCCTGCCTAATTGCCCTGGCCAGAACTTCCAACACTATGTTGAATAGAAGTGGTGAGAGAGGGCATCCCTGTCTTGTGCCAGTTTTCAAAGGGAATGCTTCCAGTTTTTGCCCATTCAGTATGATATTGGCTGTGGGTTTGTCATAAATAGCTCTTATTATTTTGAGATATGACCCATCAATTCCTAATTTATTGAGAGTTTTTAGCATGAAGGGTTGTTGAATTTTGTCAAAGGTCTTTTCTGCATCTATTGAGATAATCATGTGGTTTTTGTCTTTGGTTCTGTTTATATACTGGATTACATTTATTGATTTGCATATATTGAACCAGCCTTGCATCCCAGGGATGAAGCCCACTTGATCATGGTGGATAAGCTTTTTGATGTGCTGCTGGATTCTGTTTGCCAGTATCTTATTGAGGATTTTTGCATCAATGTTCATCAAGGATATTGGTCTAAAATTCTCTTTTTTTGTTGTGTCTCTGCCAGGCTTTGGTATCAGGATGATGCTGGCCTCATAAAATGAGTTAGGGAGGATTCCCTCTTTTTCTATTGATTGGAATAGTTTCAGAAGGAATGGTACCAGCTCCTCCTTGTACCTCTGGTAGAATTCGGCTGTGAACCCATCTGGTCCTGGACTTTTTTTGGTTGGTAAGCTATTGATTATTGCCACAATTTCAGCTCCTGTTATTGGTCTATTCAGAGATTCAACTTCTTCCTGGTTTAGTCTTGGGAGGGTGTACGCATTGAGGAATTTATCCATTTCTTCTAGATTTTCTAGTTTATTTGCATAGAGGTGTTTGTAATATTCTCTGATGGTAGTTTGTATTTCTGTGGGATCGGTGGTGATATCCCCTTTATCATTTTTTATTGCATCTATTTGATTCTTCTCTCTTTTTTTCTTTATTAATCTTGCTAGTGGTCTATCAATTTTGTTGATCCTTTCAAAAAACCAGCTCCTGGTTTCATTTATTTTTTGAAGGGTTTTTTGTGTCTCTATTTCCTTCAGTTCTGCTCTGATTTTAGTTATTTCTTGCCTTCTGCTAGCTTTTGAATGTGTTTGCTCTTGCTTTTCTAGTTCTTTTAATTGTGATGTTAGGGTGTCAATTTTGGATCTTTCCTGCTTTCTCTTGTGGGCATTTAGTGCTATAAATTTCCCTCTACACACTGCTTTGAATGCATCCCAGAGATTCTGGTATGTTGTGTCTTGGTTCTCGTTGGTTTCAAAGAACATCTTTATTTCTGCCTTCATTTCGTTATGTACCCAGTAGTCATTCAGGAGCAGGTTGTTCAGTTTCCACGTAGTTGAGCGGTTTTGAGTGAGATTCTTAATCCTGAGTTCTAGCTTGATTGCACTGTGATCTGAGAGACAGTTTGTTACAATTTCTGTTCTTTTACATTTATTGAGGAGAGCTTTACTTCCAAGTATATGGTCAATTTTGGAATAGGTGTGGTGTGGTGCTGAAAAAAATGTATATTCTGTTGATTTGGGGTGGAGAGTTCTGAGGATGTCTATTAGGTCTGCTTGGTGCAGAGCTGAGTTCAATTCCTGGGTATCCTTGTTGACTTTCTGTCTTGTTGATCTGTCTAATGTTGACAGTGGGGTGTTAAAGTCTCCCATTATTAATGTGTGGGAGTCTAAGTCTCTTTGTAGGTCACTCAGGACTTGCTTTATGAATCTGGGTGCTCCTGTATTGGGTGCATATATATTTAGGATAGTTAGCTCTTCTTGTTGAATTAATCCCTTTACCATTATGTAATGGCCTTCTTTGTCTCTTTTGATCTTTGTTGGTTTAAAGTCTGTTTTATCAGAGACTAGGATTGCAACCCCTGCCTTTTTTTGTTTTCCATTTGCTTGGTAGATCTTCCTCCATCCTTTTATTTTGAGCCTATGTGTGTCTCTGCACGTGAGATGGGTTTCCTGAATATAGCACACTGATGGGTCTTGAGTCTTTATCCAGTTTGCCAGTCTGTGTCTTTTAATTGGAGCATTTAGTCCATTTACATTTAAAGTTAATATTGTTATGTGTGAATTTGATCCTGTCATTATGATGTTAGCTGGATATTTTGCTCATTAGTTGATGCAGTCTCTTCCTAGTCTCGATGTTCTTTACATTTCGGTATGATTTTGCAGTGGCTGGTACCGGTTGTGCCTTTCCATGTTTAGCGCTTCCTTCAGGAGCTCTTTTAGGGCAGGCCTGGTGGTGACAAAATCTCTCAGCATTTGCTTGTCTGTAAAGTATTTTATTTCTCCTTCACTTATGAAGCTTAGTTTGGCAGGATATGAAATTCTGGGTTGAAAATTCTTTTCTTTAAGAATGTTGAATATTGGCCCCCACTCTCTTCTGGCTTGTAGGGTTTCTGCCGAGAGATCCGCTGTTAGTCTGATGGGCTTCCCTTTGATGGTAACCCGACCTTTCTCTCTGGCTGCCCTTAACATTTTTTCCTTCATTTCAACTTTGGTGAATCTGACAATTATGTGTCTTGGAGTTGCTCTTCTCGAGGAGTATCTTTGTGGCGTTCTCTGTATTTCCTGAATCTGAATGTTGGCCTGCCTTGCTAGATTGGGGATGTTCTCCTGGATAATATCCTGCAGAGTGTTTTCCAACTTGTTTCCATTCTCCCCGTCACTTTCAGGTACACCAATCAGACGTAGATTTTGTCTTTTCACATAGTCCCACATTTCTTGGAGGCTTTGCTCGTTTCTTGTTATTCTTTTTTCTCTAAACTTCCCTTCTCACTTCATTTCATTCATTTCATCTTCCATTGCTGATACCCTTTCTTCCATTTGATCGCATCGGCTCCTGAGGCTTCTGCATTCTTCACGTAGTTCTCGAGCCTTGGTTTTCAGCTCCATCAGCTCCTTTAAGCACTTCTCTGTATTGGTTATTCTAGTTATACATTCTTCTAAATTTTTTTCAAAGTTTTCAACTTCTTTGCCTTTGGTTTGAATATCCTCCCGTAGCTCGGAGTAATTTGATCGTCTGAAGCCTTCTTCTCTCAGCTCATCAAAGTCATTCTCCGTCCAGCTTTGTTCCGTTGCTGGTGAGGAACTGCATTCCTTTGGAGGAGGAGAGGTACTCTGGTTTTTAGAGTTTCCAGTTTTTCTGCTCTGTTTTCTCCCCATCTTTGTGGTTTTATCTACTTTTGGTCTTTGATGATGGTGATGTACAGATGGGTTTTTGGTGTGGATGTCCTTTCTGTTAGTTTTCCTTCTAACAGACAGAACCCTCAGCTGCAGGTCTGTTGGAGTACCTGGCCGGCCGTGTGAGGTGTCAGTCTGCCCCTGCTGGGGGGTGCCTCCCAGTTAGGCTGCTCAGGGGTCAGGGGTCAGGTACCCACTTGAGGAGGCAGTCAGCCCATTCTCAGATCTCCAGCTGCGTGCTGGGAGAACCACTGCTCTCCTCACAGCTGTCAGACAGGGACATTTAAGTCTGCAGAGGTTACTGCTGTCTTTTTGTTTGTCTGTGTCCTGCCCCCAGAGGTGGAGCCTACAGAGGCAGACAGGCCTCCTTGAGCTGTGGTGGGCTCCACCCAGTTCAAGCTTCCAGGCTGCTTTGTTTACCTAAGCGAGCCTGGGCAATGGCGGGCGCCCCTCCCCCAGCCTCGCTGCCGACTTGCTGTTTGATCTCAGACTGCTGTGCTAGCAATCAGCGAGACTCCGTGGGCGTAGGACCCTCTGAGCCAGGTGCAGGCTATACTCTCCTGGGGCACCGTTTCCTAAGCCAGTCGGAAAAGCACAGTATTCGGGTGGGAGTGGCCCAATTTTCCAGGTGCCGTCTGTCACCCCTGGAAGGGGAACTCCCTGACCCCTTGCGCTTCCCGAGTGAGGCATTGCCTCGCCCCTGCTTCGGCTGGCGCACGGTGCGCTCACCCACTGACCTGCACCCACTGTCTGGCACTCCCTAGTGAGATGAACACGGTACCTCAGATGGAAATGCAGAAATCACCCATCTTCTGCGTCGCTCGCGCTGGGAGCTGTAGACCGGAGCTGTTCCTATTCGGCCATCTTGGCTCCTCCCCTTTCTTTTTTATTTTTACAAGATGGGTGTGATGGTTAATGTTGAGTGTCAACTTGATTGTACTGAAGAGTGCAAAGTATTGTTCCTGGGTGTGTCTGGGAGGGTGTTGCCAAAGGAGATTAACATTTGAGTCAGTGGACTGGGACAGGCAGACTCACCCTCAATTTGGGTGGGTACCATCTAATCAGCTGCCAGTGCAGCTAGAATAAAGCAGGCAGGAGAGGATGGAAGAGAAGACTTGCTGAGTCTTCCAGCCTTCACCTTTCTGTCATGCTGCATGCTTCCTGCCTCCAAACATTGGATTCCAAGTTCTTTGGCTTTTGAACTCTTGGACCCACACCAGTGGTTTGTGAGGGGCTCTTGAGCCTTTGGCCACAGACTGAAGGCTGCACTGTCAGCTTCCCTACTTTTGAGGTTTTGGGACTCGGACTGGCTTTCTTGCTCCTCAGCTTGCAGATGTCCTATTGTGGGACAGGCATTTGAATTGCATGGGCTCACTTATACGTGGATTTTTAAAAACTGAACTCGAAATACAGTGCTTATGGGATGTGAAACCTGCATATTTATTATATTTATGCTGTACAAAATGATGTTGTGATTTTTTAAAACTGTGGAATGATTAAGTGAATTAATCTATTCATCACCTCAAATATTTGACTTTTTGTGATGAGAACATTTGAGATTTACTCTCTCAGCGGTATTGAAATGTGCAGCACTCAGTTATTAGCTATATTCACCATGCTATGCAGCAGACGTATTACTCCTATCTGAGGCTTTGGAGACTTTGATTAACATCTCTCTATTCCGCCAACACCCAGACTCTGGTGGCTATTATTCTACTCTTTGATTTTGTGAGTTCAATGGGTTAAGATTCCATATATAAGTGAGAACACTCAGTATTTGCCCTTTTGTGCTTGGCTTATTTCACTTAGCATAGTGTTCTCCATTACCATCCATGTTGTTGCAAATGACAGAATTTCATCCTTTTTAAAGTTTGAATAGTATTTCATTGTGTATATATACCACATTTTCTTTATCCAAGCATCCACTGATGGACACTTAGGTTGATTCTGTAACTTGGCTATTAGTGCTGCAATGCACATTGATGTGCAGACATCTCTTCAACATAACTGCTTTCAAATATTTGGGTAAATATCTAGATGTATGATTGCTGGGTTATATAATTCTATTTTTAGCTTCTGAAGAACTTCCGTAGAGTTTTCCATAATAGCTCTACTAGTGTAGTGTACATTCCCATCAACAGTATACAATGATTCCCTTTTCTCTGCATCCTCACTGACATTTGTTTAACCTTTTGTCTTTTTGATAATAGCCATGCCAACTAGTGTGAGGTGATACCTCATTGTGACTTAAATATGCATCTTCCTAATAATCAGTGATGTCAAGCATTTTTATATGTATCTGTTAGCCATTTGTATGTCTTCTTTTGACAATTGTCTATCAATGTCCTTTGCCCATTTCTTATCATACTAGTTCCTTATGTATTTTGGATATTAACCCCTTGTTAGATGTATAGTTTGCAAATATTTTCTCTCATTCTGTACATTGTTTCTTTACTCTGTTAAATGTATCCTTTGTTGTGCAGAAGCTTTTTATTTTGATGTAATCCCATTGGTCTATTTTCACTTTAGTTGTTTGAACTTTTGGGGTCAAATATAAAAAAGCATTGCTGAGACCAACGTAATGTAGTTTTTCCTCTATGTTTTTTTTATAGTAGTTTAACAGTTTCAGGTTTTATGTTTATTCTTTAATTCATCTTGTGTTGATTTTTGTATATGGTGTGAGAAAAGGGTCCAATTTCATTTTTCTTTTCTGCAAATGGATATCCAGTTTTCCCAAAACCCTTTATTGAAGACACTGTCTTTTTCTCATTCTATATTCCTGCTACTTTTGTCCAATACTAGTTGACTGTAAATGCATGGGCTCATTTCTGGGCTATCAATTCTGTTCCATTGGTCAGTGTGGGTCTATTTTTATGCCAGTATCATGCTGTTTTAATTATTATTGTTTTGTGGTATAGTTTGAAATGAGGTCATGTGATGCCTCCAAGCTTTCTGTTGTTGCCATTGTTCTGTTTTGCTTTTACTTATGATTGTCTTGGCTATTCATGGATTTTTGTGATTCCATGTAAATTTTAAGATTGTTTTTCCCATATCTATGAAAAATGACATTGGTATTTGATAGATTTTGCATTGAATCTGTAGATTGATTTGGGTAGTCAATTTGGTAGTTAAAATAGAATGTTTTCACAATATTAATTCTTCCAGTCCATGAACACAGGGTATCTTTCCATTTGCCTGTGCTTTCTTCAGTTTCTGTCATTAATATTTACAGTTTTTGGCATATAGAGTTTTCACTTCGTTTGTTAAATTTACTCATAACTTTTTTATTTCATTGAAGCTATTGTAAGTGGGATTGTTCTCTGGATTTCTTTTTGGGAAAGTTTGTTAGTGTAGAAAAATGTTACTAATTTTTATGTGTTGATTTTGTATATTGCAACATTACTGAATTTGCTCATCAGTTCTAACAGATTTTTGGTGAAGTGTTTAGGGTTTCCTATTATATTAATTCATTTTGTGTTGCTATGTAGGAATACCTGAGACTGGGTAATTTATAAAGAAAATATGTTTATTTTGGCTCATAGTTCTGCAGACTGCACAAGAAGCATGGTGCCAACATCTGCTTATGGTGAGGGCCTTAAGAGGTTTACAATCATGGCAGAAGATGAAGGGGGAGAAGGCATGTCACATGGCAAGACAGAAAGCAAGAAAGATGCCAGGCTCTTTTAAATAACCAGTTCCCACGTTAACTAATAGAGCGAGAATTCATTCATTACTGTGGGGAGGGTACTAAGCCATTCATGAAGGATTTGTCCCCATGACCCAAACACCTCCCACTGAGCTCCATCTTTAACATTGGGGATCACATTTCAACATAACATTTGGAGGGGACAGGCATCCAAACTACATCATCTATATATAATATTATGTTGTCAGCAACAGTGACAGTTTCTTTCTTTCTTTCCTATTTGGATGCCTTTTATTTCTTTATTTTGCTTTATTGCTCTGGCGAGGAGTTCCAATGCTATTAATATGTTGAATAGAAGTGTTAAGAGTGGGCATTCTGATCTTATTACTAATTTTAGAGAGGAAAGTGTTCCAATTTGTCATCATTGAGTATAATATTAGCTTTGGGTTTATTATATGTGGCCTTTGTGTTGATGTGAATTCCTCCTATACCTAGTTTGTTGAGTGTTTTAAATTCTGAAATAACGCTGAATTTTGTGTAATGCATGTTCTGCATCTAATGAGATAATCATATAATTTATGTCCTTGATTCTGTTAGTGTAATGTGCCACATTATTGATTTGCAAATGTTGAAACATTCTTGCATCCTGGGAATAAATCCCACGAGCTCATGGTGCATAATTTTTAATGTGCTTTTGAATTTGTTTTCTGGCATTGAATATGGTCCTCCAAATTTCAGGTGTCGGAAATTTAATCCCCAAATGTTCATGGTATTTGGAGGTGGGATCTTTGGGAAGTAATTAGAATTAGAAAAAGTCATCAGGGTGGAGGTCCCAAAATGGGAATGATGGTTTTATAAGAAGAGAAAGAGAGATCTGAGCTGAGATTCTCCTGCCCCTTTGTCATGTGATGCCTTATGCCGTGTTATGACATAGCAAAAAGGCCCTCACCAGATGTGGCCTCTCGAGCTTGGATTTCCCAACCCCCAGAAATGTAAAAATTAAATTTATTGTGATATTCTTTTCTGGCTTGGTATTAAGGTAATTCTGGACTTGTAAAAAGCATTTGGAAGTATTTCTTTCTCTTTGAGTTTTTGAACAAGTTTGTCAAGAATTGGTATTAGTTCTTTTTTAAATATTTGGCAGAATTTTGAAGTGAGGCCATCAGGTCCTAGGCTTTTCTTTGATGGGGGCACTTTTTATTTTTCATTCAATATCCCTACTCATTATTGGTCTGTTCAGGTTTTCTATTTCTTCATGATTCAGTCTTGTTAGTTTGCATGTGTCTAAGAATTTATCCATTTCCTGGCTATCCAGTTTCTTGACATATAGTTGTTCATAACAGTCTCTTCTAATTTTTTTGTATACCTATGGTGTCAGCCATGTCTCCACTTTCATTTCTGGTTTGATTTGAGTCTTTTCTGTTTTTTTCTTGGTAAATCTGGATAAAGATTTGTTGATTTTGTTTACATTTTCAGAAATCAACTCAATTGTGTTGATCTTTGTTTGTTTTTTTTTCAGCCTCTTGTTAGTTCATTTATTTCTACTCTGACTTTTTTTTTTTTTTTTTTTTTTTAGACAGAGTCTCACTCTGTCACCCAGGCTGGAGTGCAATGGTGAAATCTCCGCTCACTGCAACCTCCACCTCCCGGGTTTAAGTGATTCTCCTGCCTTAGCCTCCCGAGTAGCTAGGATTACAGGCACACGCCACCACACCCGGCTAATTTTTGTATATTTTAGTAGAGATGGGGTTTCACCTTGTTGGTCAGGCTGGTCTCAAACTCCTGACCTCATGATCTGCCTGCCTTGGCCTCCCAAAGTGCTGGGATTACAGGCACGAGCCACTGCACCCAGTCCTTTTTTTTTTTTTTTTTTTTTTTGAGACAGATTCTTGCTCCGTCACCCAGGCTGGAGTGCAGTGGCACAATCTAGGCTCACTGCAACCTCTGCCTCCTGGGTTCAAGCGATTCTCCTGCCTCAGCCTCCCAAGTAGCTGGGACTATAGGTGTGTGCCACCACTCCCCGCTAATTTTTGTATTTTTAGTAGCTATGGGGTTTCACTGTGTTGGCCAGGCTGATCTCGAACTCCTGACCTCAGGTGATCTGCCCGCCTCGGCCTCCCAAAGTGCTGGGATTACAGGTGTGAGTCACTGCACCTGGCCTCTGCTCTGATCTTTAATATTTCTTTCCATCTGCTAACACTGAGTTTAGTGGGGTTTTTTTGTTTCTATTTCTTTGAGGTGTAACATTGTTTGTGATCTTTCTATTTTTGGTATAGGCATTTATTGTTACAAACTTTCATCACAAAATTGGTTTTGCTGCATGCCACAAGTATTGGTATGTTTCCATTTTCATTTGTTTCAAGATTTTTAAAAATTTCCTTTTTAATTTCTTCATTGACTTATTACTTGTTCAGGAGCATATTGTTTAATTTCCATGTATTTGAGTATATCCTGAAATTCCTCCTGATATTGATTTCTAGTTTCATACTATTGTGGTCAAAATGATACCCGATATTATTTCAATCTTCTTAAATTTGCTAAGACTCATCTTGTGGCTTAACACATGATCTATCCTGGAGAGTGTTCCTTGTGCACTTGAGAAGAATGAGTATTTTGTTGTTGTTTAATGGCACATTCTGTATATATCTATGGGCTCCATTTGGTCTAAATATTGCTAAAGTACGTTTCCTTTTTGATTTTCTGTCTGAATAATCTGTCCAATACTGAAAATAGCGTATTGCTGACCCCCATGATTATCGTATTGCAATCTATCTCTCCCTTCCGAGCTTTTAATATTTGATTAAAATATTTAGGTGTTTCATTGTAAGGTGCATATATGGTTACAATTATATCTTCTTAATGGATCCTTTTTATCATTATATAGTGTCCTTCTTTGTCTCTTTGTAGTTTTTGACTTAAAGTCTATTTTCTCTAATATAACTATCACTATTCCTGATTTCTTTTGAATTTCACTTGTGTGGAATATCTTTTTCTTTCCCGTCACTTTCAGCATATATATGTCCTTAAAGGTAAAGTGGCTTTTATAGGAAACATACAGTTGGGTCTTATTTTACTGTCAATTCATTCACTCTATAGCTTTTGATTGGATAATTTAGTCCATTTTTACTTAAGATAATTATTGATACATAAGAACTTACTACTGTAATTTTGTTAATTGTTTTCTGGTTGTTTTGCACATACTTTGTTTCTTTTTTTATTATTATTATACTTTAAGTTTTAGGGTACATGTGCACAATGTGAAGGTTAGTTACATATGTATACCTGTGCCATGCTGGTGTGCTGCACCCACTAACTAGTCATTTAGCATTAGGTATATCTCCTAAAGCTATCCCTCCCCCCTCCCCCCACCCCACAACAGTCCCCAGAGTGTGATGTTCCCCTTCCTGTGTCCATGTGTTCTCATTGTTCATTTCCCACCTATGAGTGAGAATATATGGTGTTTGGTTTTTTGTTCTTGCGATAGTTTACTGAGAATGATGATTTCCAATTTCATCCATGTCCCTACAAAGGACATGAACTCATCATTTTTTATGGCTACATAGTATTCCATGGTGTATATGTGCCACATTTTCTTAATCCAGTCTATCATTGTTGGATATTTGGGTTAGTTCCAAGTCTTTCCTATTGTGAATAGTACCGCAATAAACACACGTGTGCATGTGTCTTTATAGCAGCATGATTTATAGTCCTTTGGGTATATACCCAGTAACGGGATGGCTGGGTCAAATGGTATTTCTAGTTCTAGATCCCTGAGGAATCGCCACACTGACTTCCACAATGGTTGAACTAGTTTACAGTCCCACCAACAGTGTAAAAGTGTTCCTATTTCTCCACATCCTCTCCAGCATCTGTTGTTTCCTGACTTTTGAATGATCGCCATTCTAACTGGTGTGAGATGGTATCTCATTGTGGTTTTGATTTGCATTTCTCTGATGGCCAGTGATGGTGAGCATTTTTTCATGTGTTTTTTGGCTGCACAAACGTCTTCTTTTGAGAAGTGTCTGTTAATGTCCTTTGCCCACTTTTTGATGGGGTTGTTTGTTTTTTTCTTGTAAATTTGTTGGAGTTCATTGTAGATTCTGGATATCAGCCATTTGTCAGATGACTAGGTTGCGAAAATTTTCTCCCATTTTGTAGGTTGCCTGTTCACTCTGATGGTAGTTTCTTCTGCTGTGCAGAAGCTCTTTAGTTTAATTAGATCCCATTTGTCAATTTTGGCTTTTGTTGCCATTGCTTTTGGTGTTTTGGACATGAAGTCCTTGCCCATGCCTATGTCCTGAATGGTATTGCCTAGGTTTTCTTCTAGGGTTTTTATGGTTTTAGGTCTAACGTTTAAGTCTTTAATCCATCTTGAATTAATTTTTGTATAAGGTGTAAGGAAGGGATCCAGTTTCAGCTTTCTACATATGGCTAGCCAGTTTTCCCAGCACCATTTATTAAATAGGGAATCCTTTCCCCATTGCTTATTTTTCTCAGGTTTGTCAAAGATCAGATAGTTGTAGATATGTGGAATTCTTTCTGAGGGCTCTGTTCTGTTCCATTGGTCTATATCTCTGTTTTGGTATCAGTACCATGCTGTTTTGGTTACTTTGGCCTTGTAGTATAGTCTGAAGTCAGGTAGTGTGATGCCTCCACCTTTGGTCTTTTGGCTTAGGATTGACTTGGCGATGCGGGCTCTTTTTTGGTTCTATAGGAACTTTAAAGTAGTTTTTTCCAATTCTGTGAAGAAAGTCATTGGTAGCTTGATGGGGATGGCATTGAATCTTTAAATTACCTTGGGCAGTATGGCCATTTTCATGATATTGATTCTTCCTACCCATGAGCTTGGAATATTCTTCCATTTGTTTGTATCTTCTTTTATTTCATTGAGCAGTGGTTTTTAGTTCTCCTTGAAGAGGCCCTTCACGTCCCTTTTAAGTTGGATTCCTAGGTATTTTATTTTCTTCGAAGCATTGTGAATGGGAGTCTACTTATGATTTGTCTCTCTGTTTGTCTGTTATTGGTGTATAAGAATGCTTGTGATTTTTGCACATTGATTTTGTATCCTGAGACTTTGCTGAAGTTGCTTATCAGCTTAAGAAGATTTTGGGCTGAGATGATGGGGTTTTCTAGATATACAATCACGTCATCTGCAAACAGGGACAATTTGACTTCCTCTTTTCCTAATTGAATACCATTTATTTCCTTCTCCTGCCTAATTGCCCTTGCCAGAACTTCCAACACTATGTTGAATAGGAGTGGTGAGAGAGGGCATCCCTGTCTTGTGCCAGTTTTCAAAGGGAATGCTTCCAGTTTTTGCCCATCCAGTATGATATTGGCTGTGGGTTTGTCACAGATAGCTCTTATTATTTTGACATACGTCCCATCAATACCTAATTTCTTGAGAGTTTTCAGCATGAAGGGTTTTGAATTTTGTCAAAGGCCTTTTCTGCATCTATTGAGATAATCATGTGTTTTTTGTCTTTGGTTCCGTTTATATGCTGGATTACATTTATTGATTTGCATATATTGAACCAGCCTTGCCTCCCAGGGATGAAGCCCACTTGATCATGGTGGATAAGCTTTTTGATGTGCTGCTGGATTCAGTTTGCCAGTATTTTATTGAGGATTTTTGCATCAATGTTCATCAAGGATATTGGTCTAAAATTCTCTTTTTTGGTTGTGTCTCTGTTCGGCTTTTGTATCAGGATGATGCTGGCCTCATAAAATGAGTTAGGGAGGATTCCCTCTTTTTCTATTGATTGGAATAGTTTCAGAAGCAATGGTACCAGTTCCTCCTTGTACCTCTGGTAGAATTCGGCTGTGAATCAGTCTGGTCATGGACTCTTTTTGGTTGGTAAGCTAGTGATTAGTGCCACAATTTCAGAACCTGTTATTGGTCTATTCAGAGAGTCAACTTCTTCCTGGTTTAGTCTTGGGAGGGTGTATGTGTTGAGGAATTTATCCATTTCTTCTAGATTTTCTAGTTTATTTGCGTAGAGGTGTTTGTAGTATTCTCTGATGGTAGTTTGTATTTCTGTGGGATCGGTGGTGATATCCCCTTTATCATTTTTTATTGAATCTATTTGATTCTTCTCTCTTTTCTTCTTTATTAGTCTTGCTAGCCATCTATCAATTTTGTTGATCCTTTCAAAAAACCAGCTTCTGGTTTCATTAATTTTTTGAAGGGTTTTTTGTGTCTCTATTTCCTTCAGTTCTGTTCTGATTTTAGTTATTTCTTGCCTTCTGCTAGCTTTTGAATGTGTTTGCTCTTGCTTATCTAGTTCTTTTAATTGCGATGTTAGGATGTCAATTTTGGATCTTTCCTGCTTTCTCTTGTGGGCATTTAGTGCTATAAATTTCCCTCTAGACTCTGCTTTGAATGTGTCCCAGAGATTCTGGTATGTTGTGTCTTTGTTCTCATTGGTTTCAAAGAACATCTTTATTTCTGCCTTCATTGCATTATGTACGCAGTAGTCATTCAGGAGCAGGTTTTTCAGTTTCCAGGTAGTTGAGTGGTTTTGAGTGAGTTTCTTAATCCTGAGTTCTAGTTTGATTGCACTGTGGTCTGAGAGACAGTTTGTTATAATTTCTGTTCTTTTACATTTGCTGAGGAGTGCTTTGCTTCCAACTATGTGGTCAATTTTGCAATAGGTGTGGTGTGGTGCTGAAAAAAATGTATGTTTTGTTGATTTGGGGTGGAGAGTTCTGTAGATGTCTATTAGGTCTGCTTGGTGCAGAGCTGAGTTCAATTCCTCGGTATCCTTGTTAACTTTCTCTCTCGTTGATCTGTCTAATGTTGACAGTGGGGTGTTAAAGTCTCCCATTATTATTGTGTGGGACTCTAAGTCTCTTTGTAGGTCACTCAGGACTTGCTTTATGAATCTGGGTGCTCCTGTATTGGATGCATATATATTTAGGATAGTTAGCTCTTTTTCTTGAATTGATCCCTTTACCATTATGTAACGGCCTTCTTTGTCTCTTTTGATCTTTGTTGGTTTAAAGTCTATTTTATCAGAGACTAGGATTGCAACCCCTGCCTTTTTTTGTTTTCCATTTGCTTGGTAGATCTTCCTCCATCCTTTTATTTTGAGCCTATATGTGTCTCTGCACGTGAGATGGGTTTCCTGAATACAGCACACTGATGGGTCTTGAGTCTTTATCCAATTTGCCAGTCTGTGTCTTTTAATTGGAGCATTTAGTCCATTTACATTTAAAGTTAATATAGTTATGTGTGAATTTGATCCTGTCATTATGATGTTAGCTGGTTGTTTTGCTCATTAGTTGATGCAGTTTCTTCCTAGCCTCGATGGTCCTTACAATTTGGCATGTTTTTGCAGTGGCTGGTCCCAGTTTTTCCTTTCCATGTTTAGTGCTTCTTTCAGGAGCTCTTTTAGGGCAGGCCTGGTGGTGACAAAATCTCTCAGCATTTGCTTGTCTGTAAAGTATTTTATTTCTCCTTCACTTATGAAGCTTAGTTTGGCTGGATATGAAATTCTGGGTTGAAAATTCTTTTCTTTAAGAATGTTGAATATTGGCCCCCACTCTCTTCTGGCTTGTAGAGTTTCTGCTGAGAGATCAGCTGTTAGTCTGATGGGCTTCCTTTTGTTGGTAACCCAACCTTTCTCTCTGGTTGCCCTTAATATTTTTTCCTTCATTTCAACTTTGGTGAATCTGACAATTATGTGTCTTGGAGTTGCTCTTCTCGAGGAGCATCTTTGTGGTGGTCTCTGTATTTCCTGAATCTGAATGTTGGCCTGCCTTGGTAGATTGGGGAAGTTCTCCTGGATAGTATCCTGTAGAGTGTTTTCCAACTTGGTTCCCTTCTCCCTGTCACTTTCAGGTACACCAATCAGGCGTAGATTTGGTCTTTTCACATAGTCCCATATTTCTTGGAGGCTTTGTTCGTTTCTTTTTGTTCTTTTTTCTCTAAACTTCCCTTCTCGCTTCATTTCATTCATTTAAACTTCCATCACTGATACCGTTTCTTCCAGTTGATCTCATCGGCTCCTGAGGCTTCTGCATTCTTCACGTAGTTCTTGAACCTTGGCTTTCATCTCCATCAGCTCCTTTAAGCACTTATCTATTTTGGTTATTCTAGTTATATATTTGCCTAAATTTTTTTCGAAGTTTTCAACTTCTTTGCCTTTGGTTTGAATTTCCTCCCATAGCTTGGAGTAGTTTGATCATCTGAAGCTTTCTTCTCTCAACTCGTCAAAGTCGTTCTCCATCCAGCTTTGTTCTGTTGCTGGTGAGGAGCTGCATTCCTTTGGAGGAGGAGAGGTGCTCTGCTTTTTAGAGTTTCCTGTTTTTCTGCTCTGTTTTTTCCCCATCTTTGTGGTTTTATTTACTTTTGGTCTTTAATGATTGTGATGTACAGATGGGTTTTTGGTGTGGATGTCCTTTCTGTTTGTTAGTTTTCCTTCTAACAGATAGGTACTCTCAGCTGCAGGTCTGTTGGAGTTTGCTAGAGGTCCACTCCAGACCCTGTTTGCCTGGGTACCAGCAGCGGTGGCTGCAGAAGAGCGGATTTTCGTGAACTGCGAATGCTGCTGCCTGATCCTTCCTCTGGAAGTTTTGTCTCAGAGGAGTACCCGGCCGTGTGCTATGTCAGTCTGCACCTACTGGGGGATGCCTCCCAGTTAGGCTACTTGGGGGTTAGGGGTCAGGGACCCACTTGAGGAGGCAGTCTGCCCGTTCTCAGATCTCCAGCTGCATGCTGGGAGTACCACTGCTCTCTTCAAAGCTGTCAGACAGGGATATTTAAGTCTGCAGAGGTTACTGCTGTCTTTCTGTTTGTCTGTCCCCTTCCCCCAGAGGTGGAGCCTGCAGAAGCAGTCAGGCCTCCTTGAGCTGTGGTGGGCTCCACCCAGTTTGAGTTTCCAGGCTGCTTTGTTTACCTAAGCAAGCCTGGGCAATGGTGGGCACCCCTCCCCCAGCCTCGCTGCCGCCTTGCAGTTTGATCTCAGACTGCTGTGCTAGCAATCAGCAAGACTCCGTGGGCACAGGGCCGTCTGAGCCAGGTGCAGGATATAATCTCCTGGTGCGCTGTTTTTAAGCCTGTTGGAAAAGCGCAGTATTCGGGTGGGAGTGACCCGATTTTCCAGGTGCCGTCTGTCACCCCTTTCTTTGACTAGGAAAGGGAATTCCCTGACCCCTTGCACTTCCCGAGGGAGGCAATGCCTCACCCTGCTTCTGCTCATGCACGGTGCACTGTACCCACTGTCCTGTGCCCACTGTCTGGCACTCCCTAGTGAGATGAACCCGGTACCTCAGATGGAAATGCAGAAATCACCTGTCTTCTGCGTCGCTCATGCTGGGAGCTGTAGACTGGAGCTGTTCCTCTTTGGCCATCTTGGCTCCTCCGCACATACTTTGTTTCTTTCTTCTCTTGCTGTTTTTGTTTTATGGTTTGATGATTTTCTGAAGTGGTACTTTGGAATTACTTTTATTTTTGTTTTGTGCATCTCCTACAGATTTTTCAGTTTTTTTGGTTACTATGAAGCATAAATAGAACACCTTACATTTATAACATTTTGTTTCAAACTGATAACACGTTAACTTTGATTGCATAAAGTAACACTACACTTTTACTCACTCCCCACATTTTAAGGTTTCATGTCTGAATTTATGTTATTTTGCAATGTGAATATCTTGAAAATTCATTTTAGCTATAGTTGTTTTTAGTAATTTTGTCCTTTTATCCTTGTACTAGGGATAACATTACTTTACATACTACCATTACAGTCTTAGAGTATTATAAATATCACTCTGTATTAGTTATACCATTGGGTTTTGTGCTTTGGTAAGTTTTCTGTTATTAATTAGCAGCCTTTTTTTTCTAGTTTAAAGAAATCCCTTGTAACAATTCCTCTAAAGCATCCACCATACAGTGCTGATGAACTTCCTTAAATTTTGTTTGTATGGGAATGTTTTTATTTCTCCCTTATTTCTGAAGGGAAGATTTGATGCATAAAGTATTATTGGTTGACAGGTTTCTTTCCTTTGGCACTTGAATATATCATCCTACTATCTCAAGAAGTCCACTAATAGTCATATCAGGACACTTTTGTGTGTAATGCCTATTTTATCTCTTGCTGCTCTCAGGATGTTTTCTTTGTCTTTGATTTTTGATGGTTTGCATATTGTATGTCTTGATGAACTCCCTTTTGTTGGAATTTAATTGGTGACTTCTGCAATACCTGTACCTGGATGTTGACTTCCCTCCTCAGAATGGGAAAGTGTTCACTAATTATTTCTTTAATTTTTTTTCTGGCCCTGTATCTCTTTCTTCTTTTTCTGCAGTGCCAATTATGCATAGATCAGCTCTCTTGATAGTGTCCCATAATTTCTGTAGGCTTTCTTCATCCTTTATTCTTTCTACTCTTCTGATTGAGAAATTTCAAGTGTCTGTCCTTGAGTTCACTGATCCTTCCACTAGTTTGATCTAGCTGGCTGTAGACACTTTGCATTGCCTTTTTTAGTTTAGTCATTGCATTATTTATCTGTAGCACTTCTATTTGTTTTTAATTGTTTCTGTTTCTTTGTCAAACTTCTCTTGTTCATGTATTGATCTCCAAATTTCACTTAATATTCATATATTCCTGGAGTTCACTGAGATTTTTAAGAGGATTATTCTGAATTCTTTTTCTATAATTTGGTAAATGTCCCTTTTTTAGTGTCCATTTTTGGAGCTTTGTTCATTTCTTTCAGAGGTCTCATGATTTTCTGAATCTTTGTTTTGTGCCATTGTGTGGGTGTATTTGTTGACACAGACATCTTTTCTGGTTTTTACAGGAGTTCTTTGGCAGGGATAGACATTCACTTGATAGTCTAGGCTATGACTGGATGGGTCAGCTGGTGATGACCCGGGGCATACAGAGCTTGCTTTCAGGTTCTTTAGATGTTCGGGCTACTGCTGACTTTGCTCTGAATTCATATGGGGCAGCTGGCTACACTCTGCTATCCAGCCAGACCGTTATCTAACATCTGCTACCAGGCTGAGCTGGTATACGGGCATTGCAATCACCTGATTCAGAATAGACTACAGCATGTATTCCCTGGAGAGAAGATACTGCCATTTGAGTTCAGCAGTTGAGAGTTGTGAAGAGGTACCACAGTTAAGTTGATTGGAATAAATAGACCAAGTGCTATGTGCAGTAGAAATGCACAATTGAGACTTGCCTCTCTCCTTGGGTGGGGTCTGGGAGTGAGCTTTGAGGTGCAGGGATTAAACTCCAGAGTGTGGCAGAATTAATACATGCTTGTTGTTGAAATTCACTGCAGTGGTTCTCCCTCCCTGGGTGGGTCTAGTGGTAAAGTTTGAGGTCAAGAGGATCCCTGATTAAGCTCTCAGTTGTGCAGAACTAGTGCCCACTTCTTGTCAAAAGTCATCTCCCTCCCTATGTGGGGTCTGAGGATGGGCTTTGAGGCTGTGGACGAATGATGATTAAGCTCCTGGGTGTCTGAAATCTAGTGGCTGCTTGTTGTGAAAATTTGTTATGGGGGTCTTCTCCCTAAGAGGGAGCCTGGGTTAGGATCTGAGGCTGGACCTGGAGGCTGGCCATCTTGGAATTCAAGCAAGATAGTACTTTTCACTTTTTCTGAGAGTGACCAACTTAACATTGTGAGTGAGCTACACTGTAGCTAATATTGTAATTGAATGCCACTGCTGGCAGGTACACTGAGCTTTCATCAAAATCTGTATGCTATTTTTGTGGGCTCTTCCTTTTACTTTGTTTTTCCTATCTGGCCCCAGGGGGCCTATTCATGTAGTTTCTCCCTACAAATGGAGTGAGCCTCCTGGGAAGCATCAGAGAATGCTAGGGAAGCTGGATGTCAGCCTCCCCAAAACTCTTCTCACTGTAGACTACCATGGGGAATCTTCTGTATGTGGCACCGAGCCAACTTGGGGTAAAGGAAGAGGTGATGTAGTCAAAGCAAAGCCATTTTACCTACACATTTAATGCAGGTTTGTATTCAGTTCCCTGGAATGTGCAGGTGATTTGGTCTTATTTCCATATTTTGAGGTTTTCAACAAAGTGCTTTTGTCTGTGGATAGTTCTAGTTGACTATTTGATTGAAGGGGGGAGGAAATCCTGGAAACTCGTATTCTTTCTGACATCTCCTTCCAAAAAAGGAGAGTTATTGCTTAATGAATTTATAGTTTTTTTTTTTGTGGTGCTGAAAAGTTTTTGCAATTAATAGTGGTGATGGTGACATAACATTGTGAATGTAATTAATGCCATGGAATTGTACACTTTTAAAATGGTTGAAATGGCAAATTTTATGCTATATATATTACCATTATTTTTTAAGTGAACAGGAAATACCTACAACACTCATTAAAAGTGATATAAAAATAGATACACTCAAAATCACTATAGATAAATCACAATGGAATTCTAAACAGTGTTTAAGTAATCCACAGGAAGGCAGACAAACAAAACGGAGAGAGAACAAACAGAATGAAAGGAAGGCAAAAGCATAATGACAGACAAAAACACCAACATGTAAAAATTGTGAAATACAAATAATCTAAATATGCCAAGTAGAATACAGAGATTGGCAGTGGATTGAAAACTCGACCCAATCTATGTTATCTGCAAGAAACTCACCCTAAGTATAATCATATAGGCAGGTTTTAAATAAAATAATAGAAAAGATACATGGTACAAACATTAATCAAAGGAAAGCAAGAGTGGCTATATTAATATCAGATCAAGCACACATAAGAGCAAAAAAAAATTACCAGAGAGAGGAAGGCACACTATGTTTTAGTAGAAGGATCAGTTCACCAGAAGATATAGCAATCCTAAATGTGTATGGAACAAATGTCAAAGCTGCAAATAGGTAAAGCAAAAAATGATAGAACTAAAAAATGAAATAGAGAAACCCACAATTTTAGTTGAAATATTTAACTCCCCTCTCTCAACAATTGAGAGAAGATCTAGAAAGAAAATCAGTAATCATGTAGAAGAAATCAACAATGCCATCAAGCAGCATGATCTAATCAGCTTTTATAGAACACTGCAGATGACAACAGCAGAATGCATTCTGTTCAAATGCCAGTGTTACTTATATCAAGATATACTATATTTTGGGCCAGAAAACAAACCTCAACAAATTTTAATAATGAAAATCATACAGAGTGTGTTCTTGGACCATAATGGAATCAAACTAAAAATTCATAACAGAAAGGTAGCTGAAAAAGAACCAAGCACTTGGAAAGTAAACAACAGTTTCCCATATAATCCAGATGTCAAAAGGGACGTGTAAGGAGAAATTTGACAAAGAAACTATTGAACTGAATGAAAATAATAATAAATCACATCAAAGCTGTGGGAAGCACTAAAGGAGTGTTTAGAAGAAAATTTATAGGATTAAATGCACACATTGGAAAAAATACAATTTCTGATGGTTACTAAAAGGGGCTTTGAGATGGCTGATTAGAGGCATCTGTTACCTCCTTCATGAAGAAAACCAAAATAGCAAGTAGATAAACACACTTTGAACAGATCTCCTAAGAAAGAACACTGGTATTCAACAGAGAAGTAAGGAAAACACCTAAGTCAAGAAAGAAATAAAAAGAGAGGCAGCCTGCTTCTCTGGGATGGGGAGGGAACATGAAGTGGCTCTCCAATATGGGGAAAGGGCAAGTGAGAGACCCCCCTGGTGGTCCAAATTCCCACCATGGTTTCCTGTAATCCTAGCCACAGGAGAGTCTGTTGACCCTTGCAGGTTCTGAGATAACATAGAGAGCTCCCTGGAGACCACATGGTGGCATTTCTACAGAGAAGGAGCTCATGCTGGGTCCCAAACACCACCTGACCCCTAAGCAGATATAGCATGGCATCATTTTGTGAACCCGGGCCCCACATGGCTGCATCAAGCCCTGAGGCCCAACAGCCCCTGTATCTCCATATCCCTGAAGCCCATTAACTTCCCCCACTCACAGACACTGCCACTGCTGGCTGCTGCTGCCAAGGCCAATGCATGAGCTATTGGCAGTGACACAGCTTCTCCCAACAGCAGAAGTGCTGCACATTTACATGTGCCCTGAAAACAGGCTACTGCATTTGGGGCTGAGGTGTGTCCTTGCTAGCCACTTGCCTATGGATGCTGCCACGAAACAGGAACCTCAGCCTCCCTAGCAGCAGGGCTGCAGCACAGCTGCTGCTGCCCCCACCAAAGAACTATTCTGGGGGCCTGAAGATTACCCCATCTCTGCCTACTAAAGCACATACCTGCATTCACCAACAGGAAGTCTTAGTTCAGGCTTTCCCAGCTTAGCTGTGACCTCTGTAGTTCCAGAGCACATTATCCCAGGGCGGCTGGGGATTGCCATACCACATCTACCACCACTGGTATGCAAGTGCTGCTCCTGGGGCCATGAGGATGAGCCTGGCAAAACTGCCTCTACCACTCCTGAAGGAATCCACTCACTTCTGGAACCTGATAGCTTAGGGACTGGCCTGACTAGATCAAGCAGAAGAAAGAATTTTAGAATATAAAGACAGGTCTATTGAAATAACACATTCAGACAAAAATTCTTTTAAAAAAGTAAAAAAGAATAAACAA
Organism: Pongo pygmaeus; assembly: GCF_028885625.2. Classification (NCBI taxonomy): domain Eukaryota; kingdom Metazoa; phylum Chordata; class Mammalia; order Primates; family Hominidae; genus Pongo; species Pongo pygmaeus. The sequence continues at coordinate 76,166,904 of NC_072396.2, read as the reverse complement.
AGCCTGTGTTATATATGGGACACCATTAGGTGAACAAACACTCAAATTTTTGATATCCCAGAAGACGAAGAGAAAAGGAGAGGGATAGAAAATCTGTTCAATGTAATAATAGTAAAAAATTTTCCCCTTCTAGCAAGAGGTTTAGACATGTAGATACAAGAGGCTCAGAGATTCTCAAAAGATACAATTAAAAAAGATCTCCTCCATGGTGCATTATAGTCAAAACATAAAAAGTCAGCCACAAAGGGAGAACTCTAAAAACAGCAAGAGAAAAGTGTCTAGTCACTTATAAGGGATACCCCATCAGACTAACAGGGGATTTCTTAGCAGAAACATATAGGCCAGGAAAAAATGGGATCGTATGGTCAAAGTGCTGATAACTCTCCAAGATGGGCAGCTAGAGGTAGCCAGGAGGAATATCTCCCACTGAAGAACCAGAACATCAGGAAGACTGGTGCACTCCTAGCAGGTCTTCAAGAGGGAAGGCATTAGGAGCAGATGGAGGGAAGACACAGATGCTGGGCTGAAGCCGGGGGAAGCTGGGAATCCTGCCTACCATGCACCAAGAGTCGTACCTGGCCAATAACGACTCCTAGGGAGGGGATGAGTTGAGCAGGCAAGGACCCATTCAATCTTGTCACAAGCCTCCTAAATCTCAGCAGGAGGAGACTCCTTGACCACCATGGACACTTGAGTTGTCAGAGAGAGCTGCTTAGAGAAGTGGTTGGGGCAGAACTCCAGCCAGTGTGGAGCCCAAAGGATTTGGTGCAGGAACATCTGTAGTGGAGCATAGCTCCTGTGCTAGCAGATGGTGCCAAACCAGTAGAGTGCTCCAGCAGAGGGGACCCACGGTCAAGCACCAAGCCCTTCCCCAACTGTGGCCTTCCTCATGCCACTCTGCCTGCATGCACTTGCCCAGGGTGAATAAAGAGCCACTAGGACCACTAACACTCCAGCTGTGCAACAACACCACCATCTCTTTCCAGAAAGTTTTCAAACTGAAACTCTGTACTCATTAGAGAATAACTTCCCATTTCCTCTCCTCTCACTCAGATGCTGGCAAACACAAATCAACTTTCTGTCTTTATGAATTTGACTACGCTAGGTACCTCACATAAGTGGAACCATATAGTACTTGCCCTGTTTATGACTAGTTTATTTTACTTAACACAGTGCACTCAAAATTGATCCATGTTATATATCATGTGTCAAAGTTGCTTCCTTTTTACAGCTGGATAATATTCCAATGTAATATATACCATATTTTGTTTATCCATTCATTTGTCAATGAATACTTGGAATGTTTTCACCTTTTATTGACTATGAATAATGCCACAGTGAATACAGGTGCACGAGTGTCTGTTTGCGTTCCTGTTTTTAAATATTTAGGGTATATAGCCAGAAGCAGACTTACTGGATCATACAGTAATTATATTTTTAATATTTTGAGGAACTGTGAAACTATTTTACATAGTTACTGTACCATTGTACATTCCCACTATCAATGGATAAGTGTTCCAATTTCTCCTCATTCTTGTCAACACTTGTTGTTCTCTCTATCTTCTCTTTCTCTCTCTCTGTGTGTGTGTGTGTGTGTGTGTGTGTGTGTGTGAGAGAGAGAGAGAGAGAGAGAGAGATAATTGCTATCCTAATGGATGTGAACTGAAATTTCCTTGTGGCTTTGGTTGGCATTTACCTAATAATTAGTGATGTTTAGCAACTTTTTATATGCTTATTGGCCATTTGTGTGCCTTTGCAGGAATGTTTATTTAAGTCCTTTACCCATTTTAAAAATTGGATTGGGTTTCTTTTTTTTTTTTTTTTTTTTTTGCTGGTTTTTGTTGAGTTGTAGGAGTTCCTTATATAGTCTTCATACTAAATTTTATCAGATATATGATTTGCAAATATTTCCTTCCATTCTGTGGGTTTCACCACATTGCTGGTGTCCCTTGCTGAATAATTTTTAAAATTTTGATGTGCAGCTTATCTATCTTTTTTGGCTGCCTGTGCTTTTGCTGTCTTAGCCAAGAAATTACTGCCAAATCCAATGTTATGAAGCTTTTCTCTTATATTTTCTTCTAAGAGTTTTACAGTTTATGCTTTTACATTTAGGTTGCTAATCCATTTTGAGTTAATTTTTTTCATGGTTTAAGAACTTATTATTTAGTATGTGGATATCCAGTTTTCCAAACACCATTTGTTGGAAAGACTGTACTCCCTATATCAAATAGTCTTGATACTCTTGTCAAAAATTATTTGATCTTATATACAAGAATTTCTTTCTGAGATCTCTATTCTGTGCTATTGGTGTATATGTCTGTCTTTATGCCAATACTATAATATTTTCTTTATTGTAGCACTGTATTAAGTTTTGAAATTAGAATGTGTGACACTTCCCACTTTTTTCTTCTCAGAATTGCTTTGGTACATCCATAGTAAATTTTAGGATGGATTTCTTTTTTATTTCTACAAACGATGTTGATGGGATTGTGATAAAATTGTACTGAATCTGTGGATTAATTTGGCTGGTATTGACATCTTAGCCATATCAAGTCTTATGATATTCATAAACACGGGATATCATTTCATTAATTGTTTTCTTCTTTAATTTATTTCAATTTTTTTTTACTTTTCAATGTATGCATTTTTTCTTATCAGTTAAGTTCATCTCTAAGTAGTTTATTCTTTTGTATACTATAAATGAAATTATCTTCTTAATTTCCCTTTAGTTTATTTACTCTAGCTGTATAGAAACACAACTGATTGTGTGTTGATTGTATATCCTTTAACTTTGCTGAAATTGTTATTGGTTATGATACTTTTTGGTGGAATCTTTAGTGTTACTTAGATATAAGATCATGTAACCTGTGAACAGATTTTTTTCCTTTCAAATTTAGACACCCTTTTTTCCTTCCTGCCTTTCTTCCTTCCTTTCTTCCTTCCTTTCTTCTTTCCTTTTCTCCTCCTCCTCCTTCTCTTTTCAACAAAGTGCTCAAGCTAGAACTCCCATTACTGTGTTAAATAGAAGTGGCAAGAATGAGCATCCTTATATTATTCCAGATGTTAGATAAAAGATTTCAGTTTTTCACCACTAAGTATGATGCTCACTTTTTTTAATACATCACATTTATTATGTTGAGGTAATTTCTTTCTATTTTTAATTTGTGGAATGTTTTTATTGCAAGAGGTGTTAATTTTGGCTCATGCTTTTTCCGCATTGTGTTTGTCCATTCTCTCACTAATGAAGAAATACTTGATAATGGAAAATTTACAAAGAAAAGAGATTTAATTGGCTCACAGTTCCACAGGCAGTACAGGAAGCATGGCAGCATCTGCTTGGCTTTGATCATGGTGGAAGACAAATGGGAATCCAGCACTTCACATGGCCAGAGCAGGAGAAAGGGGTGGAGGGGGTACTACACACTTTTAAACAACCAGATCTCAATGAGAACTCTGTCATAAGAACAGCAACAAAGGGATAGTTCTAAACCATTCATGAAAAATCTACCTCTATGATCCAATCACCTTCCACCAGGCCCCACTTCCAACATTGGGGATTACAATTCAGTATGGGATTTGGGCAGGACACAGATCCAAACCACCATCATGCATCAATTGAGATAATCATGCAGTTTTTGTCTTTATTCTGGTAATACGGTGTATTGCATTTGTCAATTTTTATATGTTAAATAATTCTTGCATTCCAGGAATAAATCTCACTTGTTCCTGGTGTATAATCCTTTTAATGTGCTGCTGAATTCAGTTTGCTAGTATTTTCCTAAGGATTTTTGCATCTCCAATTAAAAGACACAGACTGGCAAACTGGATAAAGACTCAAGACCCATCAGTGTGCTGTATTCAGGAAACCCATCTCACGTGCAGAGACACACATAGGCTCAAAATAAAAGGATGGAGGAAGATCTACCAAGCAAATGGAAAACAAAAAAAGGCAGGGGTTGCAATCCTAGTCTCTGATAAAACAGACTTTAAACCAAGAAAGATCAAAAGAGACAAAGAAGGCCATTACATAATGGTAAAGGGATGAATTCAACAAGAAGAGCTAACTATCCTAAATATATATGCACCCAATACAGGAGCACCCAGATTCATAAAGCAAGTCCTGAGTGACCTACAAAGAGACTTAGACTCCCACACATTAATAATGGGAGACTTTAACACCCCACTGTCAACATTAGACAGATCAACGAGACAGAAAGTCAACAAGGATACCCAGGAATTGAACTCAGCTCTGCACCAAGCGGACCTAATAGACATCTACAGAACTCTCCACCCCAAATCAACAGAATATACATTTTTTTCAGCACCACACCACACCTATTCCAAAATTGACCATATACTTGGAAGTAAAGCTCTCCTCAATAAATGTAAAAGAACAGAAATTGTAACAAACTGTCTCTCAGATCACAGTGCAATCAAGCTAGAACTCAGGATTAAGAATCTCACTCAAAACCGCTCAACTACGTGGAAACTGAACAACCTGCTCCTGAATGACTACTGGGTACATAACGAAATGAAGGCAGAAATAAAGATGTTCTTTGAAACCAATGAGAACCAAGACACAACATACCAGAATCTCTGGGATGCATTCAAAGCAGTGTGTAGAGGGAAATTTATAGCACTAAATGCCCACAAGAGAAAGCAGGAAAGATCCAAAATTGACACCCTAACATCACAATTAAAAGAACTAGAAAAGCAAGAGCAAACACATTCAAAAGCTAGCAGAAGGCAAGAAATAACTAAAATCAGAGCAGAACTGAAGGAAATAGAGACACAAAAAACCCTTCAAAAAATAAATGAATCCAGGAGCTGGTTTTTTGAAAGGATCAACAAAATTGATAGACCGCTAGCAAGATTAATAAAGAAAAAAAGAGAGAAGAATCAAATAGATGCAATAAAAAATGATAAAGGGGATATCACCACCGATCCCACAGAAATACAAACTACCATCAGAGAATATTACAAACACCTCTATGCAAATAAACTAGAAAATCTAGAAGAAATGGATAAATTCCTCAACACATACACCCTCCCAAGACTAAACCAGGAAGAAGTTCAATCTCTGAATAGACCAATAACAGGAGCTGAAATTGTGGCAATAATCAATAGCTTACCAACCAAAAAAAGTCCAGGTCCAGATGGATTCACAGCCGAATTCTACCAGAGGTACAAGGAGGAGCTGGTACCATTCCTTCTGAAACTATTCCAATCAATAGAAAAAGAGGGAATCCTCCCTAACTCATTTTATGAGGCCAGCATCATCCTGATACCAAAGCCTGGCAGAGACACAACAAAAAAAGAGAATTTTAGACCAATATCCTTGATGAACATTGATGCAAAAATCCTCAATAAAATACTGGCAAACAGAATCCATCAGCACATCAAAAAGCTTATCCACCATGATCAAGTGGGCTTCATCCCTGGGATGCAAGGCTGGTTCAATATACGCAAATCAATAAATGTAATCCAGCATATAAACAGAACCAAAGACAAAAACCACATGATTATCTCAATAGATGCAGAAAAGGCCTTTGACAAAATTCAACAGCCCTTCATGCTAAAAACTCTCAATAAATTAGGAATTGATGGGACGTATTTCAAAATAATAAGAGCTATTTATGACAAACCCACAGCCAATATCATACTGAATGGGCAAAAACTGGAAGCATTCCCTTTGAAAACTGGCACAAGACAGGGATGCCCTCTCTCACCACTTCTATTCAACATAGTGTTGGAAGTTCTGGCCAGGGCAATTAGGCAGGAGAAGGAAATAAAGGGTATTCAATTAGGAAAAGAGGAAGTCAAATTGTCCCTGTTTGCAGATGACATGATAGTATATCTAGAAAACCCCATTGTCTCAGCCCAAAATCTCCTTAAGCTGATAAGCAACTTCAGCAAAGTCTCAGGATACAAAATCAATGTGCAAAAATCACAAGCATTCTTATACACCAATAACAGACAAACAGAGAGCCAAATCATGAGTGAACTCCCATTCACAATTGCTTCAAAGAGAATAAAATACCTAGGAATCCAACTTACAAGGGATGTGAAAGACCTCTTCAAGGAGAACTACAAACCACTGCTCAAGGAAATAAAAGAGGATACAAACAAATGGAAGAACATTCCATGCTCATGGGTAGGAAGAATCAATATCATGAAAATGGCCATCATTCCCAAGGTAATTTACAGATTCAATGCCATCCCCATCAAGCTACCAATGACTTTCTTCACAGAATTGGAAAAAACTACTTTAAAGTTCATATGGAACCAAAAAAGAGCCCGCATCACCAAGTCAATCCTAAGCCAAAAGAACAAAGCTGGAGGCATCACACTACCTGACTTCAAACTATACTACAAGGCTACAGTAACCAAAACAGCATGGTACTGGTACCAAAACAGAGATATAGATCAATGGAACAGAACAGAGCCGTCAGAAATAATGCCACATATCTACAAGTATTTGATCTTTGACAAACCTGACAAAAACAAGAAATGGGGAAAGGATTCCCTATTTAATAAATGGTGCTGGGAAAACTGGCTAGCCATATGTAGAAAGCTGAAACTGGATCCCTTCCTTACACCTTATATAAAAATCAATTCAAGATGGATTAAAGACTTAAATGTTAGACCTAAAACCATAAAAACCCTAGAAGAAAACCTAGGCATTACCATTCAGGACATAGGCATGGGCAAGGACTTCATGTCTAAAACACCAAAAGCAATGGCAACAAAAGCCAAAATTGACAAATGGGATCTAATTAAACTAAAGAGCTTCTGCACAGCAAAAGAAACTACCATCAGAGTGAACAGGCAACCTACAAAATGGGAGAAAATTTTCGCAACCTACTCATCTGACAAAGGGCTAATATCCAGAATCTACAATGAACTCCAACAAATTTACAAGAAAAAAACAAACAACCCCATCAAAAAGTGGGCGAAGGACATGAACAGACACTTCTCAAAAGAAGACATTTATGCAGCCAAAAAACACATGAAAAAATGCTCACCATCACTGGCCATCAGAGAAATGCAAATCAAAACCACAATGAGATACCATCTCACACCAGTTAGAATGGCAATCATTCAAAAGTCAGGAAACAACAGGTGCTGGAGAGGATGTGGAGAAATAGGAACACTTTTACACTGTTGGTGGGACTGTAAACTAATTCAACCCTTGTGGAAGTCAGTGTGGCGATTCCTCAGGGATCTAGAACTAGAAATTCCATTCGACCCAGCCATCCCATTACTGGGTATATACCCAAAGGACTATGAATCATGCTGCTATAAAGACACATGCACACGTATGTTTATTGCGGCATTATTCACAATAGCAAAGACTTGGAACCAACCCAAATGTCCAACAATGATAGACTGGATTAAGAAAATGTGGCACATATACACCATGGAATACTATGCAGCCATAAAAAATGATGAGTTCACGTCCTTTGTAGGGACATGGATGAAATTGGAAATCATCATTCTCAGTAAACTATCGCAAGAACAAAAAACCAAACACCGCATATTCTCACTCATAGGTGGGAATTGAACAATGAGAACACATGGACACAGGAAGGGGAACATCACACTCTGGGGACTGTTGTGGGGTGGGGGGAGGGGGGAGGGATAGCACTGGGAGATATATCTAATGCTAGATGACGAGTTGGTGGGTGCAGCGCACCAGCATGGCACATGTATACATATGTAACTTACCTGCACATTGCGCACATGTACCATAAAACCTAAAGTTTAATAATAATAAATAATAATAAAAGAAAAAAAAAAACAGTAAAAACTTGGAACCCTAAAGTCCAAAAATTAAAGAAGTCCTCAAATAAATTACAATTCATTGGCATATTACATAATACTAAAAAGTGAAAATACAGAAAATGAATGACATAAGAACATCTTTATGATTTAAAGTTGAAGTTCATTGAAGCAGCATGTGAAAGTTTAAATATGTATTATATAAAAACATTTTTGCATACTTCTTAGACATACAGAAATGAAATACAGAAATAGTAGTTATTTCTGCATTGTAGATAATGGGTTCTGATTAATTTTGCCAATTTTCTTGGTTTTCCATGTTTCTTTTAATAATCTCCAAGTAATTATTTTATAAACAGAAACATAATACCACCTGTTCTTTAGCAAACAAAGTTGTAAGCCTTTCAGTTTAGTTTTTCTACATCTTCAGTTTTTGGTCACTTTAGGAAAAAAATAAATCTGGTTGCAATTTCTGTTTTCTTATTAACCTAGTACTCATCAGGAAAAATAAGTTTAATTCTTATGAACACATTTCATAGTAATTCTTGGGCTAGATATTGTTATAGCTTATGGTTCATTCCAGGGAGCAAATTTAGATGCTAAAACTTATGAATGTTTTGTTTTAAATTTCTTTGACTTAGAAATTAGAGAAGGTTTTTCTATTTTCATCATTTGATAGTATAAAATAAATAACCTTAATTGCTTGTAGCAAATAAAAATATTTAATTTTGGATATAATATTTCATGTATTTTGTATGTAATATATTTTGAATAAAAATATACCTTAAAAAAAAAAATAAAAAAAAAAAAAAGGATTTTTGCATCAATGTTCATCATGGACATTGGTGTGTAATTTTCTTTTCTTGCAGTGTTTTTGACTTGGTATCAAGGTAATGCTGGTTTTGTACAATTAATTTGGAAGTGTTTCTTCCTCTTCAATTCTTTGGAAGAGTTTGAGAAGAATCAGTCTTAATTCTTCTTTAAATGTTTGACAGAGTTCTCCAGTGAAGCCATCTTGTATTTTCTGTTGGGGGTGGGGGTTTGATTACTCATTCAATCTCTTTGCTGATTTTAGGTCATTTCATATTTTCTATTTCTTCGTTATTTGGTCTTGATTGTTTGTGTTTTTTAAGCTTTTTTTCATATATCTAGGTTATCCATTTTTGGTATACAATTTTTTCGTAGTATTTTCTTATAACCCTTTTAAATTTTATAAAATTGGTAATAATATCCTCTTCATTTCATATTTTAGTCATTAGTGACTTCCCTTTTTTCATCAATTTGACAAAAATCTTGTCCATTTTTATAATCTTTTCTAAGGCTCAATTCCTGATTTTGTTTCATGACTCTATTTTTTTTTCTGTTCTCTATTCTATTTATCTTTGCTGTATTTGTCACATTTCCTTCATTTTTCTTGCTTTGGGTTTATTTCATTCTTCTTCAAATTGCTTAAGGTGGAGATTGTGGTTGTTGATTTGAGATTGTGATGGTTAATTTTAAATGTCAATCTGACTGGGCTAAAGGATGCCCAGACAACTGACAAAAAATTATTTCGGAGTGTGTTTGTGGGGATGTCACCAGAAGAAATAAGCATTTAAATTAATAGAATGAGTAAAGAAGATTGCTCTCACTAGTGTGGATGGGCATCATCCAATTCACTGAGGGCTCAGATAGAACAAAAAGGTGGAGGAAAGGTGAATTTTCCCTTGCTTCTTGATGTGGGATATTTATCTTCTCCTGCCCTTGGTGCTTTTGGCTCTCAGCCCTTTGGACTCTGGGGTTTACACCAGCAGCCCCTCTGCTTCTCAGGTCTTCAGACTTGGACTGAATTACATCACTGGCAGCCTTGGTTCTCTAGCTTGCAGATGGCAGATAGTGGGATTTCTCAGCATCCGTAATCACACGATCCAGTTTCCATAATATATATTTCCTGTTCATTCTATTTCTTGGGATAATCATGACTAATAACAGTTTTTGGTACTGAGAGTGGTTCTAGAAAACAGAATTTTTAGGATAAAATTTCTGAATTTTTTTCTAGGGTTTCTAGAATTGGCTGTCTAATCTAATGAGAGATAAAAACACTTTTAGACCAATATCCTTGATGAGCATTGATGCAAAAATCCTCAATAATATACTGGCAAACTGAATCAAGCAGCACATCAAAAAGCTTATCCACTATGATCAAGTGGGCTTCATCCCTGGGATGCAAGGCTGGTTCAATATATGCAAATAAATAAATGTAATCCAGCATATAAACAGAACCAAAGACAAAAACAACATAATTATCTCAATAGATGCAGAAAAGGCCTTTGACAAAATTCGACAACCCTTCATGCTAAAAACTCTCAAGAAATTAGCTATTGATGGGACATATCTCAAAATAATAAGAGCTATCTCTGACAAACCCACAGCCAATATCATACTGAATGGGCAAAAACTGGAAGCAGTCCCTTTGAAAACTGGCACAAGACAGGGATGCCCTCTCTCACCACTACTATTCAACATAGTGTTGGAAGTTCTGGCCAGGGCAATTAGGCAGGAGAAGGAAATAAATGGTATTCAATTAGGAAAAGAGGAAGTCAAACTGTCCCTGTTTGCAGATGACATGATTGTATATCTAGAAAACCCCATCGTCTCAGCCCAAAATCTCCTGAAGCTGATAAACAACTTCAGCAAAGTCTCAGGATACAAAATCAATGTGCAAAAATCACAAGCATTCTTATACACCAGTAATAGACAAACAGAGAGCCAAATCATGAGTGAACTCCCATTCACAATTGCTTCAAAGAGAATAAAATACTTAGGAATCCAACTTAAAAGGGATGTGAAGGACCTCTTCAAGGAGAACTACAAACCACTGCTCAATGAAATAAAAGAGGATACAAACAAATGGAAGAACATTCCATGCTCATGGGTAGGAAGAATCAATATCATGAAAATGGCCATACTGCCCAAGGTAATTTGTAGATTCAATGCCATCCCCATCAAGCTACTGATGACTTTCTTCACAGAATTGGAAAAAAACTACTTTAAAGTTCACATGGAACCAAAAAAGAGCCTGCATCACCAAGTCCATCCTAAGCCAAAAGAACAAAGCTGGAGGCATCACGCTACTTGACTTCAAACTATACTACAAGGCTACAGTAACCAAAACAGCATGGTACTGGTAACAAAACAGAGATACAGATCAATGGAACAGAACAGAGCCCTCAGAAACAATGCCGCATATCTACAACTATCTGATCTTTGATAAACCTGAGAAAAAAAAGCAATGGGGAAAGGATTCCCTATTTAATAAATGATGCTGGGAAAACTGGCTAGCCATATGTAGAAAGCTGAAACTGGATCCCTTCCTTATACCTTATACAAAAATTAATTCAAGATGGATTAAAGACTTAAACATTAGACCAAAAACCATAAAAACCCTAGAAGAAAACCTAGGCAATACCATTCAGGACATAGGCATGGGCAAGGACTTCATGTCCAAAATACCAAAAGCAATGGCAACAAAAGCCAAAATTGACAAATGGGATCTAATTAAACTAAAGAGCTTCTGCACAGCAAAAGAAACTACCATCAGAGTGAAAAGGCAACCTACAGAATGGGAGAAAATTTTTGCAACCTACTCATCTGACAAAGGGCTAATATCCAGAATCTACAATGAACTCAAACAAATTTACAAGAAAAAAACAAACAACCCCATCAAAAATTGGGCAAAGGATATGAAGAGACACTTCTCAAAAGAAGACATTTATGCAGCCAAAAAACACATGAAAAAATGCTCACCATCACTGGCCATCAGAGAAATGCAAATCAAAACCACAATGAGATACCATCTCACACCAGTTAGAATGGCAATCATTCAAAAGTCAGGAAACAACAGGTGCTGGAGAGGATATGGAGAAATAGGAACACTTTTACACTGTTGGTGGGACTGTAAACTCATTCAACCATTGTGGAAGTCAGTGTGGCGATTCCTCAGGGATCTAGAACTAGAAATAGCATTTGACCCAGCCATCTCATTACTGGGTATGTACCCAAAGGACTATAAATCATGCTGCTATAAAGACACATGCACACATATGTTTATTGTGGCACTATTCACAATAGCAAAGACTTGGAACTAACCCAAATATCCAACAATGATAGACTGGATTAAGAAAATGTGGCACATATACACCATGGAATACTATGCAGCCATAAAAAATGATGAGTTCATGTCCTTTGTAGGGACATGGATGAAATTGGAAATCATCATTCTCAGTAAACCGTTGCAAGGACAAAAAACCAAACATCACATGTTCTCACTCTTAGATGGGAATTGAACAATGAGAACACATGGACACAGGAAGGGGAACATCACACTATGGGGACTGTTGTGGGGTGGGGGTAGGGGGGAGGGATAGCATTAGGAGATATACCTAATGCTAAATGACGAGCTAATGGGTGCAGCACATCAGCATGGCACATGTATACATATGTAACTAACCTGCACATTGTGCACATGTATCCTAGAACTTAAAGTATAAAAAAAAACCACTAATGACTATTTATAGTAATAAAAGGATCACTGATAGTCTGTGACATGAACTGTTTATAGAGATACACAAAATATGTTCACTGAATTCACCTAATCAACCACTTATAAGAAACAAGGAGCTAAGTTACTCTGTATATGATACTTTTAAACACATTCAGAAAACTAAGGAATGTAATAATGCTAGTTGGTTGTTCCTAATATTACTGGACAAAGTAATGAAAAAAAGGATGAGCTCAAGGATTTGAATTCTCAGCTCAAGCACCACATAAATGACATAAGTTCTTCTAGGTGTGCCCTTAAGAACTATAGCCATAAGGTTGAAACTGCTGAAAATCAAATGCACAACCTCATCCTGCCATTGGTTGAATTGCAATGCAAGTTAAACTCCCAGTCTTGCAGAGTGTCTGGTGTTAAACTCACATACCTTTGTGTTTGCTATGCCTGCTACCAGCTGGTGTTTCTCAGTTGTGGGTCTCTGTAGTACTTTCTTTAGCATTCCTGTAGATTCAGACAGCCAATACATATTTGCCTTCACTTGTAAAGAAAAATATACCTGGAGTGTGATGCTCTGAGGATACTCAGGGAGGCCCACTTATTTTTCCCGAGTATTAAAAGCTGATTTAGAGAATTTAAGATTTCCCCAGGGCTCGACATTCATTCAATATGTGGATGATGTTCTTTGCTCAGATACACTCTCTTCTTCTCATGAAGATAGTCTATATTTACTCAGTTAGCTAATAAGGGACACAAAGTGTCCAAAGACAAACTCCAGCTATGTTTGCCTCAAGTTAAGTATTTGGGGCACATTATCTCGGTGGAGGGATTCAGCATCACCCCTAATAGAGAGAGGAATTTAGCTTTCCTAATGCCCATCACAAAGAAACAACTTAGAGAGTTTGGGGGACTGGCCAGCTATTGTAGAAACTGGATACCAAATTTCTCCCTCATAGCTGAACCTCTGTATACATACCTAAAAAATGAACAGCCTGATCCCACCATGTGGGGTCCAGAGGAACAATATGTCATACAATGAATAAAATAAATGCTAACAAATACTCCAGCCATAAGGCACCCTAACTACAAGTTGCCTTTCTCCCTCTTCATATGGGACACCAACCCAGAAACATGCTAATCATCAGAGGCCTATAGGATGCTATAGCCAGCAGCTAAGCCCTGTGGCTCAAGGGCTGCCTCCCAGTATGTGAGACATCTCAGCCACTATCCTTCTGTACAAGTCTGTTGAATAAATAATTATGGGTTCCTTTATTGCCATGTTTGCACCACATTCTCTTGAAGACCTTCTAAACTCTCACCATGCTCAATACCTGTCTGTCAATAGGTTAAGCTCCTGTGAAGTTTTACTTCCGTCATCTTCAAATACTACCATTTTTCATTCTAACAATCTTAACCTGACTACTACATTACCAGGTCCTTCTGATGATAACCCTCATGAATGTATTCTGACGGCTGACCAGTTTCTCACCTCCAGGTTGGATCTACCATAGATGCCACTGGATAATGCTGAGATAGAGTGGTTCACAGATAGGTCTTACTTAAGATGGGAGGATGGTAGTTTCAGAGAGGAATGTGCCATGGTTTTCTCATTAGAGGTCATTGAAGCCAGTCCTCTTCCCAAAGCCAGATTAACTCAAGTGGCTGAATTGATTTCCCTGACCTGAGCCTGTCAATTGAATTGCAAAAGAAAGGACTATGAACATATACACTGACAGTCACTATACTTTTGTGGTTTCCCATGACTTTAGGATGCTATGGAAGGAGAGAGGATCTTTAACCTACTCAGGACAACCCATAAAAATGGAAAAGTATAAGAGCTGTTAGCAACAATCCTAAAATCAAAACTTTTCATGATTATAAAAGTCCCAGGTCACTCTAAGTTGGACATCACTGAAAGTCGGGGTAACCAATTTACAGACACTACAGCTAAAAGAGCAGCATTTGAGCCACCCAGCCCAGACCCACAGAATGGCCATAAAACCTGAGTCACTTAAAATCATATTAAAAGAAGAAAACCCAAGGCATAGCCCCACCAAAAGAAAAATCTGGTTGGAAACAAAAAGGAGGATACTTTTATCCTGAAACTGAAATATGATATGGACATAATTAGTAATAAACCCATTATTTCAATAAGATGTCAGGTGCCCCTTATGGAACATATTCATAATCTGACACATGGGAATTCACATAAAATGATATCCTGGTGTAAAAAATATTACTGGAAACTTTCCTTCATGGTGGCAGAAAAGGTTTATTTTCAGCATGTCATTTGTCCCAAACATAACCCAAAGAACCCCCTCCAAAGGGCCCAAGGTCATTTTCTCCTTGCTGCTGGACCTTTTGATGCATGGAAACTTGATTTTATCCATTTGACATCATGTCAAGGTTACAAGTATGTTTTTGTAATAATCTGCATATTTTCCCATTGGGCTGTGGCTTTTCTTTGCAGGCAAGGGACTGCAATGGCAGGTGGAAAAATCCTATTCAAGAAAATTATTTCACTATTGGGAGTCCCCTCTGAACTTCATAGTGATAAAGAAACTCATTTTACTGACCAGTTTAATAAAATATTTTCAAAATTTGTCCCATATTTTAATATTTCCATTGTGCCTACCAACCCTAGTCCACAGGGCTAGTGGAATGGACCAATGGAATCATTAAAATACAATTGGGTAAGTTCCTAGAGTTGTTTCACCTCCCCTGGCCAAAAGCACTCCCCCTGGTACTATTTACACTGTGATCTATCCCTTTTGGAAAACATCATCTATCCCCTCATGACATTATAACTGGAAAGCCCATGTATATGGGAACTAAAATAAATGACCCAACTGTTCTTAGGGGAGATATACTACAAGATTGTAAAGAACTTCTTTCCCATTGTATTAGCCAGATTTCTCTAGTGGGACAGAACTAATAAGATAGAGGTATATATAAAGGGGAGTTTATTAAGGAATATTGACTCACAAGATCACAGGGTGAAGTCCCACAATAGGCCATCTGCAAGCTGAAGAGCAAGGATGCCAGTCTGAGTCCCAAAACCTCAAAAGGAGGGAAGCCCACAGTGCAGTCTGTGGCCAAAGGCCCAAGAGCCCCTGGCAAACTGCTTGTGTAGGTCCAAGTGTCCAAAAGCTAAAGAACTTGGAGTTCGAGGGCAGGAAGCATTTAGCATGGGAGAAAGATGAAGGCCGGAAGACTTAGAAAGTCTGCTCTTCCATCCTCTCCTGCCTGCTTTGTTCTGGCCATGCTGGCAGTTGATTGGATGGTGTCCACCCAGATTGAGAATGGGTCTGCCTCTCCCAGTCCACCGACTCAAATGTTAACGTCCTTTGGCAACACCCTCACAGATACACCCAAAAACAATACTTTGCATCCTTCAATCCAATCAAGTTGATACCCAGTATTAATTATCACAAGTCCACCCCTTGTCAACTTGAATCCATACACACCTCCTGAAATCATACATAATCTTCAAATAAATACATTAAAAAGGTCATAATTATGTCTAACATAATACAGTTATTCTTTGTACAACTGGAAACACACCAATCCTTAACCTAAATGCATTACCTAAAGTTAACAACACTTAAATTCTAATAGGAAGTCAATAAATCTTATGTCACATGATAACGGAAAAAGAAAGGAAATTAAATGCAGGTATTTTCTTAGAATAAGTATATACATGCACAAACACGTTTGTAACAAAATAAGGAGAAAATAGTCATGATGATTACAGTCCTCATTTCTGCAACTGGTTACATGGTCATAGCTGGTATTGATGACTACCTTCTTCTACTACCCATTCTGTATTTCCTTTGCCTTCAGCAAGCACCTCAGCAGTTCATGGTTTTTTACTTGGTGGAGTGACCGAAACCATTCCTGAGGGGTCTGGGCCATTTGTAGTTCTGCTAGGATTGGGCTGTTGTTGTTTCCCATTGACCTTAATCACAGGACATGGTAATACTAAGAGACACCCTAAAAGATCTCCTGTATTTCATACATACTCTTCCTTATGTCCATTGTAGTGTAGTAGACTGACCTCACCTTGATAGTATGGGTCAATCGCTCCAGCCAATACTGTAACTCCCTTCTTAGCCTGTTGACTTAGAGACAGAAGGAACCCAAAGTGGCCAGGTGGCAGTCTTAACTTCCAGTTTAATGGAAACATTGTTGTGTCTCCTGGTGGCAGCATTCCTCCCTCTGGAGCTATGACCTCTAGGCCAACAGAAAACAATGTGGCAGAAACAGGAAGCAAAAATTTTGCTAGTGTGTCACTAAGGGTGATGGTGAGTGATAGCACTTCCACCCCTTGATTCCTGAGCCCGTGAATCCTGGCTATGAGAGAAGCAGTAGCATATATTGGATGCTGATTCAGAGCACATACAGCCTTCTGGAGAACTTTGCCCCAGCCCTGCAAAGTATTGTAACATACTAGGCATTGTAATTGTGACTTCAAAAGCCATTCCACAATTGTATCAATCCAGTACTTCAGGATGATGGGGAACATGGTAAGACCAGTGAATTCTATAAGCATGAGCCTGCTGCTGCACTTCTTTAGCTATAAAGTGAGTGCCTTCACCAGAGGCAATGCTATGTGGAATACCATGACAGTGGATAAGGCATTCCATGAGTCCACAGATGGTATTTTTGGCAGAAGCATTGGGTGCAGGATAGATAAACTTATATCTGGAGTAAGTGTCTATTCTGGTGAAGAAAAACCGCTGCCCTTTCCATGATGGAAGAGGTGCAATATAATCAACCCACCACCAAGTATCTGGCTGATCACCACAATGATGATGCCATATCAAGGGCTCAGTGTTGGTCTCGCTGCTGGGAAATTGGCACTCAGCGGTGGCCATAGCCAGGTCATCCTTGGTGAGTGGAAGTCTATGTTGCTGAGCCCATGTGTAACCTCCATCCCTGCCACCATAGCCACTTTGTTCATGGACACATTGGGTGATGAAAGGGGTGGCTGGGGAAAGAAGCTGAGTGGTATCCACAGAATAAGTCATCCTATTCACTTTATTAAAATCATCCTCGCTGAGGTCACCCTTTTGTGAGCTCTCACATGAGACACAAATATCTTCACAGTTTTTGACCACTCAGAGAGGTCCATTCACATACCTCTTCCCCAAATATCTTTGTCACCAATTTTGCAATCATGCGTCTTCCAAGCCCCCAACTATTAAGCCAAACCATTGGCTACCGCCCATGAATCAGCATACAGTCGCATGTCTGACCATTTCTCTTTTCAAGAAAAGTGCACAGTGAAGTGCATTGCTCAAAGTTCTGCCCACTTGGAAGATTTCCCTTTGCCACTGTCCTTCAGGGATGTCCTAGAAAGGGGCTGTAGTGCTACAGCTGTGCATTTCCAGGTGGTGCCTGCATATCATGCAGAGCAATCTGTAAGCCCCTGTCAACTGATCATAGGGAACTCCCCATGTGGACACTGGTTCAGGCTGGGGAAGAGAAGGCAGGGTGGCAGGAGTGGAGACGATGGGCATTTGAGCCACTTCCTCATGTAACTTACTTGTGCCTTCAGAACCTGCTGGAGCCCGATCACATATATACCACTTCCATTTGATAATGAAATGCTGCTGTGCATACCCTGGTTCATGGCTAGATGGGTCAGAAAACACCCAGTTCATGATAGGCAGTTCAGGTCGCATGGTGATTTGGTGACCCATTTTCAAACACTCACTTTCTACCAAAGCCCAGTAACATGCCAAGAGCTATTTCTCAAAAGGAGAGTAGTTATCTGCAGAAGATGGCAGAGGCCTCTGCTGTGATTCACGTATGGGGGCCTTCCAAAGTCTCCAAACAGCATCCCTATCTGCCACTGAAACCTCAAGCACCATTGGATCTGCTGGATCATGTGGCCCAAGTCACAGAGCAGCTTGCACAGCAGCCTGGACCTGTTGCAGAGCCTTCTCCTGTTCTGGACCCCACTCAAAACTGGCAACTTTTCAGGTCACTCAATAAATGGGCCACAGAAACACACCCAAATGAGGAATACATTGCCCCCAAAATCCATATAGGCCCAAGAGGCATTGTGCCTCTTCCTTGGTTATAGGAAGGGCCAAATGCAACAACTTATCCTTCACCTTAGAAGGAATATCTCAACAGGCCCCACATCACTGGACCTCATGAAATTTCACTGAGGTAGAAGGCCCCTGAATTTTAGTCAGATTTATTTCCCATCCCCTGGCACACAAATGTCTCACTAATAGGTCCAGTGTGTTTGTTACTTCTTGCTCACTGGGTCCAATGAGCATAATGTCATCAATTTAATGCACCAGTGTGGTATCTTGTGGAAGGTAACAGCAATCAAGATATCTCCAAACAAGAGTATGACACAAAGCTAGAGAGTTGGTATACTCTTGAGTTAAGACAGTGAAGGTATATTGCTGGCCTTTCCAACTGAAGGCAAATTGTTTCTGGTGGGCCTTATGGACAGGAATGGAGAAAAAAGCATTTGCCAAATCAATGGCTACATACCAGGTGACGTGTTAATTTGCTCAAGCATTGAAACCACATCTGGTACAGCAGCTGCAATTGGAGTCACCACTTGGTTAAGCTTATGATAATCCACTGTCATTCTCCAAGATCCATCTGTCTTCTGCATGGGCCAAATAGGGGAGTTGAATGAGGATGTGGTGGGAATCACAACCCCTGCATCTTTCAAGTCCTTGATGTGGTACTAATCTCAGCAATCCCTCCAGGGATGCAATATAGTTTTTGATTTACTATTTTTCTGGGTAGAGGCAGCTCTAATGGCTTCCATTTGGCTTTTCCCACCATAATACCCCTCACTCTGCCAATCAGGGAGCCAATGTGGTTCTGCCAGCTACTCAGTATGTCTACGCTGATTTTACATTCTGGCACTGGGAAAATGACCAGAGGATGAGTCCAATGACCCATTGGATTCACTGTAAGTTGGATATGAACAAAAACTCCATGAATTACCTGACCTCCATAAGCCTCTACTTTAATTGGAGGACCATAATGATGTTTTGGGTCCTTTGGAGTCAATGTCAGGTCAGAGCTAGTGTCCAGTAGTCCCCAAAAGGTCTGATCATTCCCCTTTCCCCAATGCAGAGTTACCCTGGTAAAAGGCTGTAGGTCCTCTTGGGGAAGGATGGGAGAAAGATTAACAGTATAAATTGTTGGTAGTAGAGTGGGTGTCCTTCCTCAAGGGTACATGGCCTCCTTTTCATTCAAGGGGTTCTGGGTCTATAAACTGGTTCAAGTCTGGAAATTGATTGAGGGGCCATGATTCTCTATTTTTATAATTCAAATTAGTATTTAGTCCACTTGACCTGAGTTTTCTGCTTATACAAATTAAGTAAGAATGCATTCGGCTTCCTGTCAATTTCACTTCTAGGAACACCATGATTAATTAGCCAATGCCAGAGTTCTACACAAATCAGACTTTTCAGATTGCTGCTTTGCCTTTTCTGTCCATTATGGTAGCCACACCCACCTTGCCTCTGAAGGTTGAGGGCTACTCCTTGGCACCTGCCACCTCAGGATCCAATTATTCCCATTGCATTTAAATTTTGTAATTGAGTGACTGCAGTTCCCACTGTAAGAATTGGCATACAGAGAATAGCAATCACAGAGCTCTTCAAGGATGCAGGTGTTCCCTTCATGATCTATTTCACAAGGTATTGTTGAAGGGTATGTCTTCTGGACCCTCCTACCTGGGATGAGTAGGTCTAAAGGGACTAATACACTCTAGCATCTCAATCTCCCCATTCCTTTGGATCCCTTCCTCTACCTTAAACAAAAGGAGATCAGACATTTCTAGCTCACTCACAGGGGCTCATCTTTTGATCATATTTCAGCTAACCAAGCAAATAAACTATTAGATCCTTTTTTAACTCCCTGAGCTGCAACATTAAATGCAGAATCCCTGCTTAGTGGGTGCAAATCAATAAATTCAGCCTGATCCAACTTTACATTCCTTCCACCATTATCCCACATCCTTAATATCCATTCCCATGCCTTTTCTCCAGATTTCTGCTTATATAAATTAGAAAATTCAAGCAGTTCTTCTGAGGTATAGTGCACCTCCTCATGGGTCACACTCTGAACCTCACCTCTAGGGGTCTGCCAGTACTTTAGTGTAGTTACAGGTCTAGAAGCAAACAGAGGTGTTGGGGATGGGTCGTGAAGAGAATCAGCATTGTCTTTCCTGGCAACTGCCCCAAGTGAGGCCATCACTGTTGCCCTGGGCAGTGCATGGTTAATCTCCTCAGACAAAGGTGGATAGACTGATGGCAGCATGGGTGGGGGAGGGGATGTTGTCACCACTGGGGGTGGGGTGGCTCTTTCCTCTGACAAAAAGTCTCATCAGACTCTACGAGCTCAGTGTCTCCAGCTTCATCAGCATCCTCCCACATGTCCCCATTTCAAGTTGCAGGGTCTCATTCTTTTCCAATCAATGCCCTCACTTTAACAGTAGACACCTGGCAAGACTGAGTGTGCACCTTTCATTGCAGGTCAAATACCTCATGACCAAGTTGTATTTATCCTAGGGATGCAAGAATGTGTCAACATAGACAAATCAATTAAAGTGATACATCATGTAAACAGAATGACAAGAAAAAATATGATCTCTGATTGATGTTGAAAAAGCATTTGATAAAATTCAACAATCCATTGTAATAAAAACCATCAGAATACTGGGTAAAGAAAGATCAAACCACAACACAATAAAAGTATTATATGACAGACCCACAGCTAGCTTCATACTGAATGGGGAAATAGTGAAAGCCTTTCCTCTAAGATCTGGAACATGACAAGGATGTGCAATTTTACCACTGCTTTCAACATAGTCCTGGAAGTCCTAGATGGAGCAATTGGACAAGAGATAGAAAAAAAGGTAATCTGAATTAAAAAGAAGGAAGTCCAATTATCCTTGTTTGCAGATGACATAATCTCATATTTGGAAAAACCTAAAGATTCCACCAAAAATCCTATTAGAACTGATAAATTCAGTAAATTTGCAAGATACATTAGCATTAAAAAATCAGTAGCATTTCTACATGCCAACAGTGAACAATCTGAAAAATGAAAAAAGAAAGTAATTTATTTAAAATACTATGACTAAAATAAAATACCTAGGAATTAACTTAACCAAAGAACTGGAATATCTCTGTGATGAAAACAATAAAATATTGATTAAAGAAATCAAAGATGACACAAAAAATGAAAAGAAATTTTATGTTAATAGATTGGAAGAATCAATGTTGTTAAAATGTTCATACTATCTAAAACAATCTACAGTTTCAATGCAATCTCTAACAAAATACCAATGACATTCTTCACAGAAATAGAAAAAGAATCTTAATATGTGTAGGGATCTGTAAAGGACTCTGAAGAAAGG
The DNA here is from genome assembly GCF_028885625.2 of Pongo pygmaeus. Classification (NCBI taxonomy): domain Eukaryota; kingdom Metazoa; phylum Chordata; class Mammalia; order Primates; family Hominidae; genus Pongo; species Pongo pygmaeus. The sequence goes on along the minus strand of NC_072396.2, from coordinate 76,145,179 downwards.
TAACCTGAGCAAAAAACACAAAACTGGAAGAATCATATTACCTGACTTCAAATTATTCCACACAGCTTCAGTGACCAAAATAGCATTATAGTAGCATAAAAACTGACACATAGATCAGTGGAACAGAATACAGAACCCAGAGATCAATCCACATATCTACGGTAAAGGTAGATTGTGCAGGGAAATTGTGCAGGGAAAGCTGGATACCCTTATGTAGAAAATTAAAGCTAGACTCCTATATCTTACCATTATACAAAAATCAAATCAAAGTGGATTAAAGACTTACATCTAAGATCTCAAACTATGAAAGTGCTAAAAAGAAAGCTTTGGGGAAACTGTCTGGAACATTGGTCTGGGCAATTATTTCTTGAGTAATACCCCAAAGCATAGGCAAACAAAGCAAAAATGGACAAATAGTGTTATATCAAGTTAAAAAGCTTCTGCACAACAAAGGAAACAATCAACAAGAAGAAGAGACAACCACAAAATAGGAGAAAATGTCTGCACACTATCCATCTGATGAGGGATTAGTAACCAGAATACATAAGGAGTTCAAGAAAATCAATAGGAAAAGAATCTCATAATCCCATGAAAATAGGCAAAATAAGGTGGCTGGCAATATGGCCAAACAGGAACAGCTCAGTCTGCAGCTCTCAGGTAGATCAGCGAAGAAGGTGGGTGATTTCCGCATTTCCAACTGAGGTACCTGGCTCATATCATTGGGACTGGTTAGACAGAGGGTGCAGCCCGTGGACAATGAGCCAAAGTTGGGTGGGGCATTGCCTCACCCAGGGAGCACAAGGGGTCAGGGAACTCCCTCACCTAGCCAAGGGAAGCCATGAGGGACCCTGCCATGAGGAATGGGGCACTCCTGCTCAAATACTACACTTTTCCCATGGTCTTCACAACCTGGAGACCAGGAGATTCCCTCGGGCACCTAGGCTACCAGGGCCATAGGTTTTAAGCACAAAACTGGGTGACCATTTGTGCAGACACTGGGCTAGCTGCACGAGTTTGTTGTTTTTTGTTTGTTTGTTTGTTTTTTCTTTTCATACCCCAGTGGCACCTGGAACACCAGAGAGACAGAACCGTTCACTCTCCTGGAAAGGGGGCTGAAGCCAGGGAGCCAAGTGGTCTAGCTCAACAGATCCTACCCCCATGGAGCCCAGCAAGCTAAGATCCACTGGCTTGAAATTCTTGCTGCCAGCACGGCAGTCTGAAGACGACCTGGGTTGCTCCAACTTGGTGGCAGGTGGGGCATCCGACATTACTGAGGCTTGAGTAGGCAGTTTTCTCCTCACAGTGTAAAAAAAACCACCAGGAAGTTCCAACTGGGCAGAGCCCATGGGAGCATGGGAAAGCCTCTGTGGCCAGACTGCCTCTCTAGATTCCTCCTCTCTGGACAGGGCTTCTCTGAAAGAAAGGCAGCAGCCCCAGACAGTGGCTTATAGATAAAATTCCCATCTTCCTGGGACAAAGCACCTGGGGGAAGGGGCGGCTGTGGGCACAGCTTCAGCAGACTTATTCTTGCATGCTAGCTCTGAAGAGAACAGCAGATCTCCCAGCACAGTGCTCAAACTCTGATAAGGGACAGACTGCCTCCTCAAGTGGATCCCTGACCCCCATGTCTCCTGACTGGAAGACACCTCCCAGCAGGGGTCAACAGACACCTTATACAAGAGAGCTCCAGCTGGCATCTGGCAGGTGCCCCTCTGAGACGAAGCTTCCAGAGGAAGGAACAGGCAGCAATCTTCACTGTTCTGCAGCCTCCGCTGGTGATACCCAGGCAAACGGGGCTGGAGTGGATCTCCAGCAAACTCTGGCAGACCTGCAGAAGAGGGCCCTGACTGTCAGAAGGAAAACTAAAAAGCAGAAGGAATAGCATCAATATCAACAAAAAAGATGTTCACACAGAAACTCCATCTGAAGGTCACGACATCAAAGATCAAAGGTAAATAAATCCACGAAGATGAGGAAAAACCAGCGCAAAGAGGATGAAAATTCCCAAAACCAGAATGAATCTTCTGCTCCAAAGGATCACAACTCCTCGCCAGCAAGGGAACAAAACTGGACAGAGAATGAAACTGAAGAACTGACAGAGGTAGGCTTCAAAAGTTGGGTAATAGCAAACTCCTCTGAGCTAAAGGAGCATATTCTAACCCAATGAAAGGAAGCGAACAACTTTGAAAAAAAAATTAGATGAATTGCTAACTAGAATAACCAGTTTAGAGAAGAACATAAGTGACCTGATGGAGCTGAAAAACACAGCACAAAACTTTATGAAGCATACACAAGTATCAGTAGCTGAATCCATCAAGCACAAGAAAGGATAACAGAGATTGAAGATCAACTTAATGAAATAAAGCATGAAGACAAGATTAGAGAAAAAAGAATGAAAAAGAATGAACAAAGCCTGCAAGAAATATGGGACTATATGAAAAGACCAAACCTACATTTGATTGGTGTACCTGAAAGTGATGGGGAGAATGGAACCAAGTCAGAAAACACTCTTCAGGATATTATCCAAGAGAACTTCTTCAACCTAGCAAGACAGGCCAACATTCAAATTTAGGAAATACAGAGAAAACCACAAAGATACTCCTTGAGAAGAGCAACCCCAAGACACATAATCGTCAGATTCATCAAGGTTGACATGAAGAAAAAAATGTTAAGGGCAACCAGAGAGAAAGGTCGTGTTACCCACAAAGGGAAGTCCACCAGACTAACAGTGGATCTCTCTGCAGAAACTTTCCAAGCCAGAAGAGAGTGGGGGTTAATATTCAACACTCTTAAGGAAAAGAATTTTCAACTCAGAATTTTATATCCGGCCAAACTAAGTTTTGAAATAAAATCCTTTACAGACAAGCAAATGCTGAGAGATTTTGTCACCACCAGGCCTGCCTTACAAGATCTCTTGAAGGAAGCACTAAATATGGAAAGGAAAAACCGGTATCAGCCACTGCAAAAACATACCAAATTGTAAAGACCACTGACACTTTGAAGAAACTGCATCCACTAATGAGCAAAATAATCAGCTAGCATCATAATGACAGGATTAAATTCACACATAACAATATTAACCTTAAATGTAAATGGGCTAAATGCCCTAATTAAAGGACACAGGCTGGCAAATTGGATAAAGAGTGAAGACTCATCAGTGTTCTGTATTCAGGAGACCCATCTCATGTGAAAAGACACACAAAGGCTAAACATAAAGGGATGGAGGAATATTTACCAAGCAAATGAAAAGCAAAAAATAGCAGCAGTTGCAATCCTAGTCTCTGATAAAACAGACTTTAAGCTGACAAAGATCAAAAAAGACAAAGAAAGGCAGTACATAATGGTAAATAGATCAATGCAACAAGAAGAACTAACTATTCTAAATATATATGCACCCAATACAGGAGCATCCAGATTCATAAAGCAAGTTCTCAGAGACCTACAAAGAGACTTTATACTCCCACACAATAACAGTGGGAGACTTTAACACCCCACTGTCAACATTAGACCGATCAACAAGACACAAAATTAATGAGGATATCCAGGACTTGAACTCAGCTCTAGTTGAAGCAGATCTAATAGACATTTAGAGAACTCTCCAGCCCAAATCAACAGAATATACATTTTTCTCAGAACCACATCACACTTATTCTAAAATTGACCACATAATTGGAAGTGAAACACCCCTCAGCAAATGCAAAAGAATGGAAAACATAACATTCTCTCAGACAACAGTGTAATCAAATTAGAACTCAGGGTTAATTCAAAACTGCACAACTACATGGAAACTGAACAATCTGCTCCTGAGTGACTATAGGGTAAATAATGAAATTAAGGCAGAAATAAACAAGTTCTTTTAAACCAATAAGAACAAAGACACAACATACCAGAATCTCTGGGACACAGCTAAAGCAGTGTTTACAGGGGAATTTATAGCACTAAATGCCCAGAGGAGAAAGCAGGAAAGATCTAAAATCGACACCCTAACATCACAATTACAAGAACTAGAGAAGCAAGAGCAAACAAATTCAGAAGACAAGAAATAACTAAGATCAGAGAAGAACTGAAAAAGATAGAGACATGAAAAACCCTTAAAAAATCGATGAATCTAGGAGCTGATTTTTTTGAAAAGATCAACAAAATAGATAGAGCACTAGTTACACTAATAAAGAAGAAAAGAGAGAAGAGTCAAATAGACACAATAAAAAATGATAAAGGGGATATCACCACCAATCCCACAGAAATACAAACTACCATCAGAAAATACTATAAACAGCTCTATGCAAATAAACTAGAAAATCTCGAAGAAATGGATGAATTCCTGTACACATACATCCTCCCGTGATGAAATCAGGAAGAAATCGAATCCCTGAATAGACCAAACACAAGTTCTGAAATTGAGGCACTAATTAATAGCCAATGAACACAAAAAAGCCCAGGACCAGATGGATTAACAGCTGAATTCTACCAGAGGTACAAAGAGGAGCTGGTATCATTTTTTCTAAAAGTATTCCAAATGATAGAAAAATAGGGACTCCTTTCTAACTCATTTTATGAGGCCATCATCATCCTGATACCAAAACCTGGCAAAGACACAACAAAAAAAGAAAACTTCAGGCCAATATTCCTGACAAACATCAATGCGAAAATCCTTAATAAAATACTGGCAAACCAAATCCAGCAGCACATCAAAAATCTTATCCACCACGATCAAGTCGACTTCCTCCCTGGGTTGCAAGGCTGCCTCAACATACACAAATCAACAGACATAATCAATCACATAAACAGAACCAATAACAAAAGCCACATGATTATCCCAATAGATGCAGAAAAGGCCTTCGACAAAATTCAACAACCCTTCATGCTACAAACTCTCAATAAAGTAGGCATTGATGGAATGTATCTCAAAATAATAAGAGTTATTTATGACAAACCCAGAGCCAATATCATACTGAATGGACAAAAACTGGAAGCATTCCCTTTGAAAACTGGTACAAGACAAGGATGCCCTCTCTCACCATTCCTAGTCGACATAGTGTTGAAAGTTCTGGCTAGGGCAATCAGGCAAGAGAAAGAAATAAAGTGTATTCAATTAGGAAAAGAGGAAGTCAAATTGTCCCTGTTTGCAGATGACATGATTGTATATTTAGAAAACTCCATCATCTCAGCCCAAAATCTCCTTAAGCTGATAAGCACCTTCAGAAAAGTCTCAGGATACAAAAACAACGTGCGAAAATCACAAGCATTCCTATACACCAATAATAGGCAAGCAGAGAGACAAATCATGAGTGAAATCACATTCACAATTGCTACAAAGACAATAAAATACCTAGGAATACAACTCAAAAGGAATGTGAAGGACTTCTTCAAGGAGAACTACAAACCACTGCTCAAGGAAATGAAAGGACACAAATGGAAAAACATTCCATGCTCATGGGTAGGAAGAATCAATATCGTGAAAATGGTCATATGGCCCACAGTAATTTATAGATTCAATGCTATTCCCATCAAGCCACTATTGACTTTCTTCACAGAATTAGAGAAAACTACTTTAAATGTCATATGGAACCAAAACAGAGCCCATATAGCCAAGACAATCCTAAGCAAAAAGAACAAAGCTGGAGGCATCATGGTACATGACTTCATACTATACTACAGGGCTGCAGCAACTAAAACAGCATGGTACTGGTACCAAAACAGACATGTAGACCAATGGAGCAGAACAGAGACCTCAGAAATAACACCACAAATCTACAGCCATCTGATCTTTGACAAACCTGACAAAAACAAGAAATGGGGAAAGGATTCCCTATTTAATAAGTGGTGTTGGGAAAACTGGCTAGCCATATGCAGAAAACTGAAACTGGACCCCTTCCTTACACCTTATACAAAACATAACTCAAGATGGATGAAAGACTTAATCGTAAGACCTAAAACCATTAAAATCCTAGAAGAAAACCTAAGTGATACCATTTAGGTCATAGGCATGGGCAAAGACTCCATGACTAAAACACCAAAAGCAATGGCAACAAAAGCCAAAATTGACAAACAGGATCTAATTAAAACTAATGAGTTTCTCTACAGCAAAAGAAACTATCATCAGAGTGAACAGGCAACTTACAGAATGGCACAAAGTTTTGCAATCTATCCATCTTACAAAAGGCTAATATCCAGAATCTACAAGGAACTTAAATTTACAAGAAAAAAAACAATCCCATCAAAAAGTGGGCAAAGGATATGAAGAGACACTTCTCAAAAGAAGACATTTATGTGCCCAACAAACATATGAAAAAAAAGCTCATCATCACTGGTCGTTAGAGAAATGCAAATCAAAACCACAATGAGATACCATCTCACATCAGTTAAAATGGTGATCATTAAAAAGTCAGGAAACAACAGATGCTGGAGAGGATGTGGAGAAATAGAAACACTTTTACACTGTTGGTGGGAGTGTAAGTTAGTTCAACCATTGTGGAAGACAGTGTGGTGATTCCTCAGGGATCTAGAACCAGAAATACCATTTGACCCAGCAACTCCATTACCGAGTAAATACCCAAAGGACTATAAAATATTCTACTATAAAGACACATGCACATGTATGTTTATTGCAGCACTGTTCACAATAGTAAAGACTTGGAACCACCCCAAATGCCCATCAATGATAGACTGGATTAAGAAAATGTGGCATATACACACCATGGAATACTATGCAGCCATAAAAAAGGATGAGTTCATGTCTTTGCAGGGACATGGATGAAGCTGGAAATCATCATTCTCAGCAAACTAACACAGGAACAGAAAATCAAAAACCACATGTTCTCACCCATAAGTGGGAGTTGAACAATGAGGACACACAAACACAAGGAGGGAACATCACACACCAGTGCCTGTCGGGGGGTGGAGGGCTAGGGGGAGGGCTAGCATTAGGAGAAATACCTAATGTAGGTGACAGGTTGACGGGTGCAGCAAACCACCATGGCACCTGTATACCTATGTAACAAACCTGCACATTCTGCACATGTATCCCAGAACTTAAAGTATAATAAAAAAATAGGCAAAAATAGCTGAATAGATATTTATTTTAAAAAGATATACAAATGGAAAATAGGGGTATGTAAACATTTTCAACATCACAGATTATCAGAGAAATGCACATTAAATCTACAATGAGATATAATTTCACCCCAGTTAAAATGACTTTTATCCAAAGATAGGCAATAACAAATGCTGATGAGGTTGTGGAGAAAAGGAGACCCCTATACACTTTTGACAGGAATGCAACTTTGTACAACCATTGTGGATAACAGCTTGGAGTTTCTTTAAAAAACTAAAAATAAAACTACCATATGATCCAACAATCCCACTGCTGTGTATATACCATTAAAAATTAGTATATTGAAAAGATTTTTGCACTTCCATGTTTATTGCAACATTATTCGCAATAGCCAAGATTTGAAGGCAACCTAAGTGTCCATCAACAGATAAATAAATAAAGAAAATGGGGTCTATATACACAGTGGAGTAATGTTCAGCCATTAAAAAAATGTTATCCTGTCATTTTCAACAATGGGAAACTGGAGATCATTATGTTAAGTGAAATAAGCCAGGCAGAGAAAGTCAAACTTCACGTGCTCTCACTCATTTGTGGGAGCTAAAAATTAAAACAATTGAGCTCATGGAGATAGAGAGCAGAATAATGCTTATCATTGCCTGGGAAGTGTAGTGGGGTTGGAGAAGAAAGTGGGCATGGTTAATGAGTCCAAAAATTTTGTTACAGAGAATGAATAGGTTCTAGTATTTGATAGCAGGATGACTACAGTAAACAATAATTGATTGTACACTTTAAAATAGCTAAAAATTGGAATATTTGTTTTATAAAGGAATGATAAATGCTTGAGTTGATGGATGCCTTATTTACCCTTATGTGATTATTACACATATTATACTTATGTCAATATATCTCATGTATCCCATAGATATATATACCTACCATGTAACCATAAAACTTAAAAATTAATTTTTAAAAAAGTATATAGCAAACTTAAAAGCAAACACTAAAAAAATTACAGTGAAAAATTATGGTAAATATGTTGTGAAAAAATTGTTAAAGTAATAAAAATGCCACATTAGAAAATACTCACTTAATACAAAAAACAACAGTAAAGAAGAGATATGAGAACAGAAAAACATAAAACGTATTTTCCAATTCTGTGAAGAAAGTCATTGGTAGCTTGATGGGGATGGCATTGAATCTGTAAATTACCTTGGGAAGGATGGCCATTTTCATGATATTGATTCTTCCTACCCATGAGCATGGAATGTTCTTCCATTTGTTTGTATCCTCTTTTATTTCCTTGAGCAGTGGTTTGTAGTTCTCCTTGAAGAGGTCTTTCACATCCCTTGTAAGTTGGATTCCTAGGTATTTTATTCTCTTTGAAGCAATTGTGAATGGGAGTTCACTCATGATTTGGCTCTCTGTTTGTCTGCTATTGATGTATAAGAATGCTTGTGATTTTTGCACATTGATTTTGTATCCTGAGACTTTGCTGAAGTTGCTTATCAGCTTAAGGAGATTTTGGGCTGAGACAATGGGGTTTTCTAGATATACAATCATGTCATCTGCAAACAAGGACAATTTGACTTCCTCTTTTCCTAATTGAATACCCTTGATTTCCTTCTCCTGCCTAATTGCCCTGGCCAGAACTTCCAACACTATGTTGAATAGAAGTGGTGAGAGAGGGCATCCCTGTCTTGTGCCAGTTTTCAAAGGGAATGCTTCCAGTTTTTGCCCATTCAGTACGATATTGGCTGTGGGTTTGTCATAAACAGCTCTTATTATTTTGAGATACGTCCCATCAATTCCTAATTTATTGAGAGTTTTTAGCATGAAGGGTTGTTGAATTTTGTCAAAGGCCTTTTCTGCATCTATTGAGATAATCATGTGGTTTTTGTCTTTGGTTCTGTTTATATGCTGGATTACATTTATTGATTTGCGTATATTGAACCAGCCTTGCATCCCAGGGATGAAGCCCACTTGATCATGGTGGATAAGCTTTTTGATGTGCTGCTGGATTCTGTTTGCCAGTATCTTATTGAGGATTTTTGCATCAATGTTCATCAAGGATATTGGTCTAAAATTCTCTTTTTTTGTTGTGTCTCTGCCAGGCTTTGGTATCAGGATGATGCTGGCCTCATAAAATGAGTTAGGGAGGATTCCCTCTTTTTCTATTGATTGGAATAGTTTCAGAAGGAATGGTACCAGCTCCTCCTTGTACCTCTGGTAGAATTCAGCTGTGAACCCATCTGGTCCTGGACTTTTTTTGGTTGGTAAGCTATTGATTATTGCCACGATTTCAGCTCCTGTTATTGGTCTATTCAGAGATTCAACTTCTTCCTGGTTTAGTCTTGGGAGGGTGTATGTGTTGAGGAATTTATCCATTTCTTCTAGATTTTCTAGTTTATTTGCATAGAGGTGTTTGTAATATTCTCTGATGGTAGTTTGTATTTCTGTGGGATCGGTGGTGATATCCCCTTTATCATTTTTTATTGCATCTATTTGATTCTTCTCTCTTTTTTTCTTTATTAATCTTGCTAGCGGTCTATCAATTTTGTTGATCCTTTCAAAAAACCAGCTCCTGGATTCATTTGTTTTTTGAAGGGTTTTTTGTGTCTCTATTTCCTTCAGTTCTGCTCTGATTTTAGTTATTTCTTGCCTTCTGCTAGCTTTTGAATATGTTTGCTCTTGCTTTTCTAGTTCTTTTAATTGTGATGTTAGGGTGTCAATTTTGGATCTTTCCTGCTTTCTCTTGTGGGCATTTAGTGCTATAAATTTCCCTCTACACACTGCTTTGAATGCATCCCAGAGATTCTGGTATGTTGTGTCTTGGTTCTCGTTGGTTTCAAAGAACATCTTTATTTCTGCCTTCATTTCGTTACGTACCCAGTAGTCATTCAGGAGCAGGTTGTTCAGTTTCCACGTAGTTGAGTGGTTTTGAGTGAGATTCTTAATCCTGAGTTCTAGCTTGATTGCACTGTGATCTGAGAGATAGTTTGTTACAATTTCTGTTCTTTTACATTTATTGAGGAGAGCTTTACTTCCAAGTATATGGTCAATTTTGGAATAAGTGTGGTGTGGTGCTGAAAAAAATGTATATTTTGTTGATTTGGGGTGGAGAGTTCTGTAGATGTCTATTAGGTCCGCTTGGTGCAGAGCTGAGTTCAATTCCTGGGTATCCTTTTTGACTTTCTGTCTCGTTGATCTGTCTAATGTTGACAGTGGGGTGTTAAAGTCTCCCATTATTAATGTGTGGGAGTCTAAGTCTCTTTGTAGGTCACTCAGGACTTGCTTTATGAATCTGGGTGCTCCTGTATTGGGTGCATATATATTTAGGATAGTTAGCTCTTCTTGTTGAATTAATCCCTTTACCATTATGTAATGGCCTTCTTTGTCTCTTTTGATCTTTGTTGGTTTAAAGTCTGTTTTATCAGAGACTAGGATTGCAACCCCTGCCTTTTTTTGTTTTCCATTTGCTTGGTAGATCTTCCTCCATCCTTTTATTTTGAGCCTATGTGTGTCTCTGCACGTGAGATGGGTTTCCTGAATACAGCACACTGATGGGTCTTGAGTCTTTATCCAGTTTGCCAGTCTGTGTCTTTTAATTGGAGCATTTAGTCCATTTACATTTAAAGTTAATATTGTTATGTGTGAATCTGATCCTGTCATTATGATGTTAGCTGGATATTTTTCTCATTAGTTGATGCAGTCTCTTCCTAGTCTCGATGGTCTTTACATTTCGGTATGATTTTGCAGTGGCTGGTACCGGTTGTGCCTTTCTATGTTTAGCGCTTCCTTCAGGAGCTCTTTTAGGGCAGGCCTGGTGGTGACAAAATCTCTCAGCATTTGCTTGTCTGTAAAGTATTTTATTTCTCCTTCACTTATGAAGCTTAGTTTGGCAGGATATGAAATTCTGGGTTGAAAATTCTTTTCTTTAAGAATGTTGAATATTGGCCCCCACTCTCTTCTGGCTTGTAGGGTTTCTGCCGAGAGATCCGCTGTTAGTCTGATGGGCTTCCCTTTGATGGTAACCCGACCTTTCTCTCTGGCTGCCCTTAACATTTTTTCCTTCATTTCAACTTTGGTGAATCTGACAATTATGTGTCTTGGAGTTGCTCTTCTCGAGGAGTATCTTTGTGGCGTTCTCTGTATTTCCTGAATCTGAATGTTGGCCTGCCTTGCTAGATTGGGGAAGTTCTCCTGGATAATATCCTGCAGAGTGTTTTCCAACTTGGTTCCATTCTCCCCGTCACTTTCAGGTACACCAATCAGACGTAGATTTGGTCTTTTCACATAGTCCCACATTTCTTGGAGGCTTTGCTCATTTCTTTTTATTCTTTTTTCTCTAAACTTCCCTTCTCACTTCATTTCATTCATTTCATCTTCCAGGGCTGATACCCTTTCTTCCATTTGATCGCATCGGCTCCTGAGGCTTCTGCATTCTTCACGTAGTTCTCGAGCCTTGGTTTTCAGCTCCATCCGCTCCTTTAAGCACTTCTCTGTATTGGTTATTCTAGTTATACATTCTTCTAAATTTTTTTCAAAGTTTTCAACTTCTTTGCCTTTGGTTTGAATATTCTCCCGTAGCTCGGAGTAATTTGATCGTCTGAAGCCTTCTTCTCTCAGCTCATCAAAGTCATTCTCCGTCCAGCTTTGTTCCGTTGCTGGTGAGGAACTGCATTCCTTTGGAGGAGGAGAGGTACTCTGGTTTTTAGAGTTTCCAGTTTTTCTGCTCTGTTTTTTCCCCATCTTTGTGGTTTTATCTACTTTTGGTCTTTGATGATGGTGATGTACAGATGGGTTTTTGGTGTGGATGTCGTTTCTGTTAGTTTTCCTTCTAACAGACAGAACCCTCAGCTGCAGGTCTGTTGGAGTACCTGGCCGGCCGTGTGAGGTGTCAGTCTGCCCCTGCTGGGGGGTGCCTCCCAGTTAGGCTGCTCGGGGGTCAGGGGTCAGGAACCCACTTGAGGAGGCAGTCAGCCCGTTCTCAGATCTCCAGCTGCGTGCTGGGAGAACCACTGCTCTCCTCACAGCTGTCAGACAGGGACATTTAAGTCTGCAGAGGTTACTGCTGTCTTTTTGTTTGTCTGTGTCCTGCCCCCAGAGGTGGAGCCTGCAGAGGCAGGCAGGCCTCCTTGAGCTGTGGTGGGCTCCACCCAGTTCAAGCTTCCAGGCTGCTTTGTTTACCTAAGCGAGCCTGGGCAATGGTGGGCACCCCTCCCCCAGCCTCGCTGCCGACTTGCTGTTTGATCTCAGACTGCTGTTCTAGCAATCAGCGAGACTCCGTGGGCGTAGGACCCTCTGAGCCAGGTGCGGGCTATACTCTCCTGGGGCACCGGTTCCTAAGCCTGTCGGAAAAGCACAGTATTCGGGTGGGAGTGGCCCGATTTTCCAGGTGCCGTCTGTCACCCCTGGAAGGGGAACTCCCTGACCCCTTGCACTTCCCGAGTGAGGCAATGCCTCGCCCCTGCTTCGGCTGGCGCACAGTGCACTCACCCACTGACCTGCACCCACTGTCTGGCACTCCCTAGTGAGATGAACACAGTACCTCAGATGGAAATGCAGAAATCACCCATCTTCTGCGTCGCTCGCGCTGGGAGCTGTAGACCGGAGCTGTTCCTATTCGGCCATCTTGGCTCCTCCCCCCAAAATGTATTTTAAATCAGTAAAATGGCAAGTGTAAATCCAATTCTTTCAATAATAAAATTAAATTTGAATAGATTAAACAATGTAATCAAAAGACAGAGATAATCAAATGAGTTTTAAAAAACAAAATACAGTTATATATTTTCTACCGGAGTCACACTTTAGATTGAAAGATATAAATAAATTTAAAGACAGTATAAGTAGTATGGAGTGGCCACACTAATATGCAAAATTGACTTAAAGTAAAAATATTGCTGTGATAAGGGGAGATATTATAATGAAATATGTTTTACTACCTCAGGATGAAATAAAATTATAATACATGCATCTAACAACACAGGCTTAAAATAAATAAAGTGAAAACTAAGATAAATTAAAGGGAGAGACATAAAATTTGACAACATTAGTGGGCAACTTCAATGTATCATTTTCTATAATGGAAAGGCACAACTACCAGGCAGAGATCAATACTGAAATAGAAAACTTGAAATGCACTATAAACCAACTAGACCAAACAGACATCTAGAGAACATCCCACCAAACAATAGGAGAACAAACATATTTTTCAACTGCACACGGAACATTCTCCAAGGTAGACCATATTTTAGAGTATTAAACAAACCACATAAATTAACGTAGTTGAAATTATACAGTGTATATACTCCAAATAAGATGAAATGAAAATAGAAATCAATAGCCGAGGGAAATGTGGAATTTTCACAAATATATGAAAATTAAACAACATACTGATAAAAACCCACTGAGTCAAAGCAAAAATCACAAGGGAAATTATAAGATATTTTGAGATGAATGATAATGAAAACACATTATTCCAAACATGGGACGCAGCTAAAGCAGTTCTTAGAGGGAAATTGATACCTGTAAATGCCTATATTAAGATAGAGAGAAGAACCTAATGTAATAACTTGAACTTCCACTTAATAAACTAGAAAAAGAGGAGCAAACTAATATTAAATCAAGCAGAAGAAAGGAAATAATAAAAGATTACAGAAGATATTAAGATATTAATGAAATAGAGAGCAGCAAAACAAAGAGAAAAATCAATAAACTCTAAAATTGGTTGTTTGAAGAGATCAACAATATCAACAAACATTTAGCTAAAATGACCAAGAAAAAAGTGAGAAGAATCAAATTAATAAAATTAGGAATGAAGAAAAGTATATAGAAAGTAACTTTACAAACATGAAAAGGACTGTAAGGGAAAACTATGAACAATAGTATGCCAATGTATTAGATCACTTACATGAAATGGAATAATTCGTTCAAAGCCACAAACTACTGAGACTGACTCAAAACATAACCTAAAATCTGAACGGATCTACAATAAATAAAGAGGTTGTATTAGTACATAAAATCTTTAAAACTCTCTTCAAAGAAAAGCCCAGACCCAGATGGCTTCATAGGTTAATGCTACCAATCATTTAAAGAAAAGTTAATAACAAATTATTACAATATTTTCCAGAAAACAGAAAGGAAGAAAACACTCCCCAATTCTTTTATTAGGCCAATATTATCCTGTTAACAAAACCAAACAAGATATCACAAGAAGACTACAAAACAATATGTCTTATGAATGTAGACATATTTATATACTCATTTCTTTAGGGAAAAAACCCTCAACAAAATAGTAGCAAAACCCAGAGTTCACAACATGGTGAAACTCTCCTTTCCCCCACAAACACACCACTTGAGCATGAATTAATGGACAAATTTCCTTTTCGAGAAACCAAAAACTAATTGAAAAGTTTCTACACCCCAGGAGAACATGGAATCAATTTCATTGAAGTGGGAAGGATCACATTACCTGACTTCAAATCATACTACAAACTATGTTAACCAAATCAGCATAATACTGGCATAAAAACAGACACATAGACCAATGGAACAGAATAGAAAACCCAGAAATAAATTCACACATTTCCAATCAATTCACTTTTGCCATAGGTGCCAAGAACATACATTGGGGAAAGGACAATCTCTTCAATAAATGGTGCTGTGAAAACCAAATATTGACATGCAAAAGAATAAAACTGTATCTTTATCTTATACCATACACAAAAATCAACTAAAAATGACTTAAAACAAGACCTGAAACTATAAAACTCTTATAAGAAAACATAGGAAAAAAGCTTCATGACGTTGGTCTTGGCAATGATTTCATGGATATAACACCGAAAGCACAGGCAACAAAAATAAAAAACAAAAAGGGGGACTACATCAAGCTAAAAAGATTTTTGAACAGCAAAGGAAACAATAGAGTGAAAATGCAATTTACAGAATGAGAGAAAATATTTGCAAACCTTACATTTGATAAGGGGTTGATTTACAAAATACATAAGTAACACCTACAGCTCAATTGTGAAGGAACCTGTAACGAATTTAAAAACGGGCTAATAATTTGAATAGATGTTTTTTCAAAAGACATACAAATGGCCAACATGTATATGAAAAGGTAATAACATATCTAATCATCCAGGAAATGCAAACCAAAACCACAATGAAGTGTTGCTTCACACCTGTCATGATGGATATTATCAAAAAACAGAAGACAATGATATTGGCAAAGATGTGGGGAAAAGAAAACACTTGCACACTGTTGGTAGGAATGCAAAACAGTACAGCTGCTAGGGAAAATAATATGGAGGTTTCTTGCAAAACTAAAAATAGAACTACCATATGATCCAGCAATTCCACTTCTGATATTTATCTAAAAGACTTGAAATCAAGATCTCTAAGGTAAATTAATACTCCTATGTTCATTGAAGCATAATTCGTAATAGCAAATATGGGCAAACAACCTCAATGTGCATCGATGGATGAATGAATAAGGAAATGTGGTATATACATGAAATGGAATACTATTCAGTCTTAAACACACACACAAAATTCTATGTGACAACATAAATGAATCTTGAGGACATTATGCTAAGTGAAATAAGTCAGTGACAGAAAGACAAATACTGCATGATTCCACTTATATGAGGTATCTAAAATAGTCAAATTAATAGAATCAAGGAGTGATATGGTTGTTGCCAGGGTCAGGAATGTGGGAAAATGAAATCAATGGGCATAAAGTTTCAGTCAAGCATGATGAATAAGCTGTTGAGATGTGCTTGCATAGCATCATATCTATAGTCAACAATAATGTATTGCACATTTAAAATTTTTGTTAAGAGAGCAGAACTCATGTTTTGTGTTCTCACCACAATTAAAAATACTTTCTCATAAAATGTGGTACATACATACAACCAAATATTCTTCCACCTTAAAAAATGAAATTCTGATGAATGCTACAACATGGAGGAACCTTGAAGATGTTATGCTAAGTGACATAAGTCAGACACGAAAGAACAGATATTGTGTGATTCCATTTGTATGACCCACCTAGAATTGTCAATTTTTTCAGACAGAATGGCAGAATAGTGTTTACCAGGGGCTGGGGCAAGGGAGGAATACAGAATAAATAGCTACTTTTTAGTCGGCACAGAGTTTCAGTTTGAGATGATGAAACAGTTTGGGAGATATGTAGTAGTGACTGTTGCACAGCATTGTGAATGTACTTAATACCACTGAACTTGACAAATGGTTTACATGGTGAATTTCATGTTATGGCATACCTGACCACAATAATGTTTAGATTAAAAATACTAGCGTACTGAATTCAATAATACATAAAGACGATTATACATTACCAAACGGAATTTATCCAAGGAATTATACATTGTTTTTGTATCTGAAAATTACTTAATGTTATATACCAGATCATTAGAACAATGGGGAAAAAACTCACAAGGATTATCTCAGCAAATCCAGAAAAAGCATTTGGTAAAATCTAAAACTCTTTTATAACACTCAGTAATTCAGGAATAGATGAGTACTTCCTCAATCTGAAAAAAAGATCTACAAAAACCCCACAGTAAGCATCATACTTAATGGTGAAAGACTTAGTACTTTTCCCCCAACATTAGGAACAAGACATAGATATTCATTTTCACCACTTTTATTTAACATTGTATTTGGACGTTCTAGCTAAGGTCATTAGGCAAGAAAATGAAATAACATGCAGCCAGACTGGAAAGAAAGAATTACAACTACTTCTATTCACAGATGATGTGATCTTTTTTCACTTAACTGAGATATGATTGTGAAATAAAATTGTATATATTCAAGGTGTACTAGCTGTTGTTTTGATATGTGTATGTGTTGTGAAATGATTACCACAATCAAGCTTATAACATACTCATCACCTCACACAATTTTTATTTTGTGGTGAGAATACTTAAGATCTACTATCTGAGAAAATTTCGAGTATACTATAGATTATTATGAACTATAGTCACCATGCTGTACATTAGGTCTGCAGAACTTACCTCATAACTGCAAATTTGTACATTTTGACCAACATCTCCCCATTTCCCCCAACCCTGCCACCAACCCCTGGTAACCACCCTTCTCTCTATTTCTATGAGTTCAACTTTTTTAGATTCCACATATAAGTGAGATCATGCAGTATTTGTCTTTTAGTGCCTGGATTATTTCACATAGCATAATGTGCTTCAGGTTCATCCATGTTGTCACAAATAACAGACTTTCCTTCTTTCATAGGCTGAATAATATTCCATTGTGTATACACACCACATTTTCTTTATTCTTTTGCTGATGGACACTTAGGTTGTTTATTTTGTCTATCGTGAATAATGCTGCATTTAACATGGCACTGTAGATGCCTCCTCCAGGTAGTGATTTTCTTTCCTTTGGATATATACTCAGAAGTGAGACTTCTGGATTATATGATAGTTCTATTTTTAATTTTTTCAGGAAACTACATACTGTTTTCCATAATGGTTGCACTCACTTTCATTCTTACCAACAATGTGTAAGGATTCCCTTTTATCCACATCCTTGCCAACATTTGCTATCTTTTCCCTTTTTGATAATAGACATCCTAAATGTGTGAGGTGTTATCTCATTGTGAGTTTGACTTGCATCTCCCTGATGCTGATGAGTAGTGATGTTGAGCATCTTTACGTGTACTTGTTGGTGATTTATAAGTCTTCCTTGGAAAAATGTCCATTTAGGTCTTTTGCCCATTTTTAATTCAGGTTGTTTTGTTTTGTTTTGTTTTTCATGCTATTGAATTGTGTGAGTTAATTATGTATTCTGGATATTAACCCCTTATTGGATATATGTTTCCCAAATTTTTTTCATTCCTTAGGTTGCCTTTTCATTTTTTTGATTTTATGCTGCATAGAAACTTATTAATGTGAAGTATTCCCACTTGTTTATTTTTGCTTTTATTGTCTATGCTTTAGGAGTCATGTCCATGAAATCATTGCCAAGACCAAAGCAGTTTCCCTCTATGTTTTCTTCTGAGAGTTTTATGGATTCAGGTCTTATGTTTAAATCTTTAGTCTATTTTGAGTTGATTTTTCTGTATGGTGTAACATAAGCATCCAAGATTTTTGCATTCACATATCCAGTTTTCCCAACACCATTTATTGAAGAGGCTATCCTTTTTCTGTTGTGTATTCTTTGTGCCTTTATTGATGATTAGTTGACCGTATATACCTAGGGTTTTTTTTTCTGAGCTGTCTGTTCTATTCCATTGGTCTATGTGTCTGTTTCTATGCCAGTATCATACTGTTTTGATTACTATAGCTTTGTAATTAACATGATTTTATATAGAAAATCCTAGAAAATTCACCAAATATATATTAGAACTAATAAATGACTTCAGCAATGTTGCAGGATACAAGGTCAATATACAGAAATCTATTATATTTCTATACAGTAGCAATGAGCAAACCAAAACTGAAATTAAGAAATCAATCCTTTTTACAATAGCATCAAAAGAGTTAAATACTTAAAAAATTTAACCCAGTAATTGCAAACTGCTACTCTGAAAACTACAAATCGTTGTTGAAAGAAAAATGTTCTATACAAAGACAATCCATGTTCATAAATTGGAAAACAGTATTTTTAAGATGATAATAGTACACAAATTGATCTATATATTTCACACAATCCTCATCAGAATTCCAGCTGTCTTCTTTGTAGAAATTGACAGACTGATTTGCCTCTCCCTCTCGCATTACTCTTAGCTTATTTTCCCAGTAATGATAAGAAAGATTTTGTTCTGATTGGATCAAAGCTAAGGACAGATCTCTCTGTGTACTGAACATGGACCCTTTGTGTCATACCAGTAGCTGTTCGCTTTGGTGCATAGGAGGCTATTTCCGAACCCCTTCTGTGATGGGCTAAACAAATAAAATAACAGATATATTTTAACATATAACTTCTATGAAGAAATAATAGCAATCCATACCTTACAAGAATAAACCCTAAAACAATGATTTCTTTGTTTTTCAGCTTTGCGAAATTGTCAAAGTTGCCTTGAACTGAATGAAGGGTCTGCATCAAATAATTAAACATAAATTAGCTTGTTTCTTCCACCAAGGCAGTGGCTCTGTTTTATTCACTTTATAGAGTTTGTAAAACTGTTCTATTTCTAAGTGGTTTTTAAAAGATGCTCCTTTTTGTTCTCTTAAAATCATTATTTCTGATGCTTGTCTTGATTTTTTAATTGTTCATTTACACCCTGTGCAAAGCAAAGAAATATCAAATGCTTTGCTCTAGGAGAGGGAGGCAATTCAATTGCAAAATTGTTCATCATACCTTAGGTTTAATGGGGTAAATCTTAGAAACTACTTTAATATCCTTAATAGGTAAACTCCTAAATAAAATTCCAGTCTTATACAATGATGGTTTCAGGAGAAAACTGAATAGCCATGGATGTTTTAGATGTTGCAAGATATTGAAAAGCAAATAATGACAAAATATGCCAGTATAATTCTATAATTGGTTTTAAATGCTTATGGATGGATAGTAGCAGCCTGTATAAAAAATAATCTAAAGTGGTTTTGATCTATATTTTAATGCACTAGATCTCCCTCTTTAAAAATGTTTGTAAAATGAAATAATAGAAAAATTGATAAGCTTTTTTAGCTTAACAAAACTTTAAAAATACTTTGATCAATTTAAGAAGGTGGGATGTGATACATGCACTTTTCTACATGTTTATATCCACCACTGTAGTGGATATAAACTAGTGGATATAAAGACCAAGAAAAATATTTAACATGTTCATGTCTATTACTCTGTAATTCCACTAGTAAGGAATAAAAAACAATAAAATATACCTACACATTCAGGTAAAAAGTTGTTCATCATAGAATTGATCTTATGAGGGAAAAAAATCAGAATCTTTTTAAACATAGCCCCAAAGGATGCTTGGTTGCAGAAATCATAGCTTATCCTGATGACAGAATATATGTAAAAACAGAATTGCAGGACAATATTTAATGATTTACAGAGATGACTCCGGATAATTGTAATAGTGAAATACCCTCCAATGAAACAATGCATATTGTGTTATAAATATAAAGGTAAGTAGATACCTATTATTGAAATTTTATTTTGTCAAGTAGTAGTATTAGGAGTATTAGGATTTCAACCTTCTTTTCTTCGTTAGCAATTTTTAAAAAATATTTTCTATTATAATTTTGTACAATTTGTATAAAGATAAATGTATAACATAAATAAAAACAAAAAAGCTCCTGTGTCCCTGAGAAAATACTGGTGAATTGCAGAAACAAATGTAATAGCAAGTGCAGAAAATCGTCCAGGCATCTGGGTCCTGTAACAACACTGATGCACCTTATGAAGATGAACTTGTACTATATTTACAGACGGCCATTGAATAACACATTCTTCCTCCCCTCCAAAAAAACATTCAAACTGCCCATATACTTTGACACATGAATTCTACTTTTAGCAATGACTCATCAGGAAATAATCTTGAAAGTCAGCATGTTTTGTGCACTAGGAACTTCATGGCAGCTTTAGATTACATAAAGGAAAAACAGAAACAATCTAGATGTTCAACAACGAGGAAAGAGTTAAAATAAAACATGCATAAGACACAGAACACACAGATATATAGACATAGATACATATGTACAACACATATATCTAACCTTCTACCTAGTCATGAATTCAATAGAATATTAAGAGCCAGAGAAACTATTTTAAAAGTATCTTTAATGACATGAAATGAAGTTCAAGAATATGTGTGTGTATAAATATACACACACATTTATGTGTGAAAAGCAGATATAAAAACAGTCTGTACATCATAATATACATATATGATATATGCATAAGAAAAAAACTAGACCTACAGACAAAATTGTTTCAGGTAGTTCTTGAAAATATCAGAGAGGTGTGCATGAAAATGTTTCTGGAATGTGTGTGTAATCGTCAGAAATGATTACTGGTGACTTTAATTTTCTTCTGTTAACTTGTCTGCTTTGTGATTATTTTTTTCTTGCAATGACGCTGAATTATTTTTCTGACAACAGGGAAAAGGACAGGAAGTGGGCACAGGAGAATGGGGTCATAAGCAGTGTTTGATTGCAGCAAAACCACTGAGGACAGGGAAATACCCTTTGCAGCCTGCCAAGCTGGCTAAGACACACACATACACACACACACACGCACACACGCACGCACACACACGATCAATTACAGTGACCAGGAGACTATGCAGGGGAAACGGGCATACTCTTTACTAGCTGCGCTGGCCGGCACGAGTGCAAATCGGTACAATGCTTATGAAGGGGGCCTTTTGGCAACACACAGGAAAGGTCTTTAAAATGTCTATATGTGGATCTTGCAAGTCCGCAGTTAAGGAGACCACCGGGATGCTAGCAAAGATTGGATTCACTCATCAAAGCACAGAGCACGCAATGTTGGTCTTAAACACAGGGAAAGAACTAGGCACCACCTGAATGTCCAACAATGCGGGAATGATTACAGAAATGTTAAGGTCCACGGATACACTGAAGCACTCTGCAGGCACTGAAGATGACGTTTCATAAGCCTGTTGGTAACATGGAAAGAAGTTCAATGGGTTGATTTTTGTTTGGTTTTAGTTGCTGAAAAAGCAGGTTAAGAAACACCACGTACATGAACCATTCTATAACAGTGTGTTAAAAGGGAAGGCGGGGTGGGGGTGAGCAAAGGAGAGAGAGGGAGAGAAGAGAGCCTGGAAAAGCAGCACACCAAAAAGGTAAAAGTGGTTCTCTCTGGGGAGTAGGACCAGGGGAGCAATTACTCTCTTGTTTCTTCCCTCATCTGATATCCTTCTCCTTTCTGATGATGCTACCATGAAATTGTATCACCTGCGCAGTAAACAAAGAGAGAATGAAAATGCTTTTTAAACCAAACCACAGGGAGAAGAGGCAGCCTTTAACCTACAAATGGCACAGATTAGTAAGATTATTCACAACGCCCTTGGTAGGGGTGGGCGGGGGAGAGGAAGGGAAGGAGAGGAGAGGTGGAGGGAGAAAATAGGAAGCGGGGAGAGAGAGGGGGAGAGAGGGAGAGAGAGACCTGCACTCCCAACACAATAAATACACTGCTGGTGGGTTGGCGGGGGGAGGGCTGGGGGTGGGGGGTTGTAAACCGGGTGTGAGCCAAGGTTTGGCTCTGCTGGCTGGCTAGCTCCTGGGATGTCTTCATCGCAAGGTGGCCTCCTCGTCGGTGTCTTCCTCGAAATCCTTGACGTCAGCACTAGTGGACTGCCTGGCCCAGGCTCCCCTTTCGGCCTCTCGTTCTTTATGCGACTTGAATCTCCCGACGAAAATTTTGCGGTAGTTCAGGAACATGCCATTCATCACATCGATGGCCCGCTCCGCAGATTCCTGCTTTTGGAAGTGCACGAACCCGTAGCCCTTGGGCCCCTTTTCGTCACAGGCCACTTTGCAGGAGAGGATGTTGCCGAACGCCGAGAAGATGTTGTACAGCGCCTTGTTGTCGATGGTCTTGCCCAGGTTCTTGATGAAGACGTTGCCCACCCCGCTCTTGCGGAGCGACGGGTCCCTCTGGGACCACATGATGCGCACTGGCCTGCCCTTTATGACATCAAAGTTCAGGGTCTCCAGGGCCCGCTTGGCGTCCACCGGTTGCTGGTAGTTGACATACGCGTAGCCCAATGAGCGGCGGGTGATCTTGTCCCTGCAGATGCGGATGGAGAGGATGGGCCCAGCTGGACTGAACTTCTCGTACAGCATTGCCTCGGTCACCTCAGGGTGCAGGTCGCCCACGTACAGGGAGGCCATCGGAAAATCTGGGTTCCCCTCCCAGTCCCCGAGGGCCTCATCCGCATCTGCATCCGCGGCGGCCGCAGCAGCCGCCACCTCGGCCGCCACCTCGGCCGCCAGCTTCGCATCCGCATCCGCATCCGCATCCGCATCCGCATCCGCATCCGTCTCCCCCAAGGGGGGCCCCGCAGCCTCCGCTGCGGCGGCGGCGGCGCTGCCCTCCGCCACCGCCACCACCGTTGCCACCCGGGCGGCCTCCGCCTCCCCCGGGGTGGCCTCCGATGCTGCCTCCTCTATTGAGGCCTCGGCCTCCACCTCAGCCTCTACCTCTGCTTCCGCCTCCGCCACGGAGGCCTCCGCCACCGCCTCTGCCACGGTCGCCGCCGCAGCCTCCGCCGCCGCCGCAGCCGCTGCCGCCACCGCCGCCGCCACTGTCGCTGCTGTCGCCACGGTCGCCGCTGCCGCCGGGCCGCTGCCGCGACCTCCCTTCCCGCGAGCTGGGGGACGGAGAGGCGGGGGAGGGCAGGAGGGCGGGTGGGTGCCGGAACGCAGACCCGATGCGCGTGCCGGAGCTGGCGCAGGGGATCCGAACTGGCGAGTTCAAGTCACCTGGGATGGCAAGTGCTGCCAGGAGCGCGCCGGTGCGAGTCGCCGCAGCCTGCAGCCAGCTGCTGTTGCCGCCGCCGCTCGGTCGTGGGCTAGCGCGCAGGGTGCGGGGTGCGGGGTGCGGGCGGGCGGGCGGGCGGCGTGTGGTGGGGGGCGGGGGGTGTTGGCGTCTGTCGTCCGGGCAGCTGGGAAGGCTTCTGTCTCTTTGGTTCCCCCTGTGGCTGCTGCGGGGCTGCGGGATTGCGGGGCTGCGGAGCTGCGGGGCTGCGGGCAGTGGGAGGTGACGGGGGTGTCGGGGGTGGGATCGGGAGCGGGAGCAGGGGCGGGAGTGGGAGCGGGACTGGGAGTGCTCAGCCTCTCGGGTCGCCTGGATATTTATGAAAAGGACGCCAGGGAAAGGGCTCCGCTGTAGACCGAAGGGATAAGGGTTCGATTCGGAAGGGAGCGTTATTTTTATCCCCTCTCCACATAATGGAACGTTTAAATGGTTAAATCAAGTACCTTGCAGGAGAGGGTGGGGTGGCCTTGAGGATACACTCAAGGCCTCAGTACATGCGGTCTGGAAGTGGGGGAATCAAGAGCACCCTGTCTCTAGTACTGTCCTCAATGATAAGGTGAGGAAAGCCAAACCCAGGACTGGGAACAGGGCCTGGTCCAGAGCCAGGCACTTGTTTATTCTTGGCTCTGCTCTCAAGGCGCTGAGGTTCCCAACCTGGACCAAGAAGTACATATTCAGGTTCAAAGGATAAACCAAAACAAAACCTGAGCTCTCTCTCTAGAATGAAGTGCCTGGTCCCAGCTCACCAGCTAATGTTTATGGAAAGCTTATCAGGTACTTGGTGCTGGGGGCTAAGGGGCCCGCAATGTGGTAAGTGAGCAGGGAGTGTTGATGTGTTGGAGGTGTGGAGCAGGGTGAGAAGAGGTGAGCAGTGTGTGTGTGGTGAGAGCAGAGAGGCCACACAGAGCCAAATGCTGGGGGTATAGACAAGGGAGCAACCATGAGAGTTGAGTGTAACAGAAGCTACAGTCCCACTTCCTCCAGAAAGGAGGACCAGCCACTAACTCTTCTTAGTAGCAATTAAGTGAGGCTGCAACAAAGACAGAACCCCCGAGGTGGGCTCTGAAACATGAGGAGCAATCCACCATGTCAAGGCAGGAAGGAAGGCACTCCAGGCAGAGGGATCAGTCTGTGCCCAAGGCCCTTTGTCATGAGAGCACATGCTTGGTCGCTTCTGGCCATGCCTAATAATCTGGCAGGGACAGAGCTCATGGTCTCCAAGAGCACATGGTAGCAGACAGGGCTGGAAGGTTTGGGGCCCTGAGAGTCAAGCTAAGGTGCTTCGACTGTATACCCAAGGTCACGGGGACCACTCAGCATATTCAAGGAGGGAAGCAGTATGATCAGAACTTTAGAATGAGTACAAATTAAACATCAATGTGCATGTATAAGTGCACATTTACATGTACACGCACGTACAAAACCAAGACAGGGCTGATAGAACACAAGGAAGAAAGTCAGATGTGACCAATTCAAAAAGAGTCTGAACAATCCTTCCGTCTATCCCTTTTCATTCCATAAATAGGGGTCTCACGTTTACCGTGAGCCAGCGGGGCCAGATATTTAAAAAGAGAAAACCATAGTGCCTTCCCTCAGGATGCCTTCACTCTGCTAAAGCTCAGCCTGCCCCCACAGAAAACAGAAGTGTCAGCGGAGGACTATAAGTGCTATGTGATTGGACGAAGGTGGCCACAGAATTTCACCTGCCCAGCACATATTCTCTCATCCTCTCCTCCTCTGCCTTCCTTGGGTAAGTAAAGCTGTTTTCTGTGGTTGCAGTGATGGCTGGATCTTGGCAGTCATACATGATAGAACAACCGTGAACCTGAGGAAGTGACTGAGTCACTGTGGGGTGCGAGGCAGTGAGAACTCTTCATCGCTGGCTGCAAAGCATCCCAAGGTGGCTGAGAAGCAGATACACAGACATGTACCTCTCCAGCTTGCAAAGTCCAGCTCTCTGCCTCTAGGCAGGGCTAGTGCCAGCAAAGGCAAGGGACAGAGACCTAGGAAAAGCCTGCTGTACAGCGCATGCCTGACCAAGGTGATCACTGTCACCGCTGTTAAGAGGCATCTCCTAGGGGTCTAGGTTGCTTGCAGGCAGGGAGAAGATGAAGCTGTGCCTCACCATTTCCAGGTTGGTGTCCAAGAGGGGCCTGAGAAGGCAAGAGGCCAAGGGGGAAGCCATGCTCGAAGAGGGGTAGGGGATGTGGCGAGGATGAGAAGAGCTTCTCGGCCCATTGTTAGGAAACAGAAATGACAAGGAAGACCAAGTCGAGGACCAGGACTCAGCAAGATCTCTGTCTCTGGCGTTGCCTTCCAGTACACAGGGCCAACAGAAATCAGTGAAACAGCAGGAGAAGGAAGTTCAAGGAAGTCATGCTATGGCTAGCAAATCCCCAAACCTGAAAACAATTCCTAGGATCCTGAACCTCTAGCAACAGGAACAGGGCTACCAAAATGACAAGGACACAGCTGGGACTGCTCCCCAAGTCCTTTCTCAGGGGCTTCCATGGAGTCGAGTTTCCATCTCCTTTTTATTCTTTATTTTTAAAGCTACGTTGTGGTCAGTTTCTGCCACCTGCAAATGGAATGTGTTCTGACCACTACACACTGTGACAGGGGCAAAAATAAAGAGCCCTGTGGAGCCTCAATGGAGGGAGGGGAAGTTTCCTTTCCCGTGGGAGGAAGTGCTGTTGATTTTATTTATTCAGTGATTCAGCGAATATTCCTGGAGGGTCTTGTATGTACCAAGTATTCTGCCAGCCAGACCGTCCCTGAACTCAGGGAGCTTATTTTCTAGTGGGGAGACAGACAATAGACAGATCAGGGAATATGAAAACAGTTAAAGGTTGCTATGAATGCTCTCGGGGACATAAACAAGATGATTTGGTACATATTGCCTAGAACCCCGGAAAAGTGGCAAAACGGGAGACATGAAGCTCAGGAAAGGCCTTTCTGAGGACAATGATAAGCCACCAGTCTTTTCAAGGAACCAGGGGGGAAACCTGCCCAGCAGAGGGAACGGCAATTCCCCTGGCCCTGTGGCAGAAAAGAGAGGGTGCTGGGGATGGGGGTGGGGGCAGAAAGGATGCCAATGTTGCGTGGAGCCCAATGTGAGAGGGGATAGAGGAAGGAAAGGGAAGAAGGCGCAGTGGTGGGTGGTGCCATGATGAAGAGTCTGGTTCTTCTTCAGAGAGCTCAGGAGAGCCAGAGAAAGGATTGAAGCAGGTAGTAGCATAATCTAATGCCTATTCAGTGGTTTCTCTCTAGCTGCTCTGTGTGGGCAGTATCACAAGTGGGCAGGGCACAAAGGAAAGCAGGGAGACCAGTTAGGAGGCTCTTGCAGTAGTCCGGTCCAGAGACAACAGGGGCTTGGCCCAGACTGGAAGCATCAATGTGGAGACTAGTGCGTGGATTCACATGATATTTTGGAAGTGGAAGAGACAGCACTTGCGAGTGGATTAGAGGCAATCTCAGAGGTCTATGTACGGTCGTAGGAAAGACAGAGAGTGGGCATGGTAGATTTGGAGAAGGGTGAAAGACAGATGGGGGTGTGTGTCAAGAGCTCCTATTTGCACAGGTTTAGTTACTGAAGTCTGCTTGTCATCCATAGAGGCTGGAGAAACAGAATTGTTGAGACAACAGGACACAGTTAGGGTCTAAAGCCACAAAACTGAGTAGGATCACCTAGAGAGAGTATAGCCAGGAGAAGAAGGTGCAGGGCTACTCCCTGAGATACTCTGACACTTAGAAGTTGGGTGGGGAGCACAAGCCAGCAAAATAGATTCAGAAGGACTGGACGGTGAACAGGACTCCTCTCTAGGGCCTTGCATGTCCAAACATGTCCAAACTTCTCGCCAAGGCTTTTCATCACCAGCCTCAATGTCCTCACTCAGACTCCGCTCTCAACGCTCCTAGCTGTACATGCATGGGAGTTGGTTTAAAATGGGACAACAACGACTTTGTGTGCTTGGGTTTGGACTTCACTCTCTGATCATTTCTCAGTGGAGCTTTCAAAAGAGAGAGAGGTTCAGATGCAGAGAACTTCAAAGAGTGGGGCAGGCACTGCTCTGCTATTTCATGTGGCCCATCTCCTTTTTCCTTTCAGGAGGGAGAAATCAGAAGGAGTGGGGATGCAGTTCAGAGAGCAGAGGAGAAGAGAAGAAAAGAAGGAAGAAGGAAGAGGACTAGGGTTGGGTGGGGGGAGGACACCAATGGGAAGAGGGACAGATCAACTCTATACACAAAAGTAAATCAAAACACCAAAAACAGGGGTCTACGTAAAGAAGCCTCTTCCCGTGAATTGCTCATTGCATAGCTGCAGGGAGGCTGTTTAGGGGCATAGAGAATGAAAACATACCTGTATTTTGGTGTAGGGAAATTGTTTCTGTCAGTTCACACCGTCCACACGCCACCTCCCACCCCAACCCTGCCACTACCAAATTCCTCTAAATAAAAATAATTATGAGATACAGGCCAACAAAAACGTCAGCGTTAGGCTGTTATTTAGAGAGAATTGGAAAGCGTTTGGATGTGTCCCTGTTGTTTAATAAATGATAACAATGATTACTAAGTTGTCCTGAGTCAATACAACAAATTTAGCAAACGGTCCTTTGGGTCCTTATAAAGTGAAGAGTTGACGGAGACAGATTTGTATATGGGGCAGGGATGGAATGGTAGTCAGTCCTGGAGAAATAAGAACCCCAGGAGGTGATGAAATATGTACAGGTATGTTTATCACAGAAACACTGATATTGGGCAAATTAGGGCACAAAGCAAGTATCCATCAGGTGAAGAGTGACTGATACATTGGCAGTGCAGACACTCTGAGGATTATTATGCAACCATTAACAACTATGAGTTATATCTATATAAGCTGATTTAAGGGGATTTCCGGAATGTGCTATTACCAGGCGAGAAAAGCAGGTTTGTTGTCGTCATTTTGGTGCAAACAAAAGGAGATGGGCCTTGGAGTCAGATTGGCTGGTGGGCTGAATTTCAGAGCAAAACACTTAACCACTCTTGAGCCTCAGTGTGTGCTCAGAGTTTGAATTTCAGAAACCCTAATTAAGCATCTTACAAATTTCCTTTGTAACAAGTAGTTTTGCCCCAGCTCTGCTTAGAAACCAAGCCAAAGGGCTGTATTGACTGATGGTTTTTACATAGCATTCCAGATATTTTTCTCTCTAAGAACCAATTCACTTTCCATTACACGCTTGAAGCTTTAACTCATGCCCTTCTTTGTTATAATTTTAGGCAGTTCACAAAACTGATTTTATAACAATATACCTACAGATACACCCCAGGCCATGACTTAAGAGTTGTGCTTACTTTGGTCAAGGTACTTTACCCCCTTTTTTTCCATCTTAGCTTTGGAGTCCTCATCTGTACAAAGGGATATTTATAAGGATAACGAGTGATAATGTATGGTAAATGTTTTTACAGTGCCTGGCATGCATTCAATGCCCAATACAAGAGACTCCTTATTAATCTTATTGCCCTCTGTCCTGGGGATGTGCTTGTTCCGCTGGTTTTTGAAGGTCCAGTGTCTTGTCTTTCTGGTGCTCCGGGCAGCCTGGAATTTTCTCTCTAACCAGGAGCAAAGTGTCAGTACAGAGGGAGTCTGATCCTCTGGGTTCTCTGGCCTGAACTCGCTTAGCTCACACTCTCATTGAGCTTCTCTGTGCTAGTCCCAACCATAGGACCTTTTAATGATCCAGTTATTTATTTTCTGGAGGCCCAGGGTCCGCACATTAATTAACACATGAAAGCATGGCATTTTCTGTACTCAAGGAAACCACCCAGAAGATTTAATAACACTATCTCAACAAAATGGGGTATTGAGACCGGAGAGAATTTTCTGTCAACTGCTATTCATCCTTTTGAGCAACATCTTGGGGGCCATTTGAGAGGTAATTTACTGTAAGGTAATACACTCCTTCAGCTTCTTTGCTGCAGGCTACTGAACACACTTTGATGTCTCCATGATGTCTCTGGAACAATATTACCAATATTCACCATTGTGATGTGATGCATTCATGGATTACTGAAGCGTGAGTTGGCTGATCTCCAGTATTATGAGCTGCTGATCAATTTTAGGTTTTCACTGTGTTTAATAGATGTAAAACGTAATCTCCTTCAATGTGGTAAAATCTTGCTAATGTCAAGGTGATTAACCTTGGGACTTCCTCCCATACAGATCATCTTTTTAAAACTGTCTCCAAATAATTGTTCTTAATTAAAAACATATGTATGTACATGGTAAATATAATAGTGATGATCAGAAAGTACAAAGGAGCTTACGATAAAAAACAAAGATTCAAGTTCCCATCACTTCCTACTCCCCAACTGTGCTTCCAGAGTAGACCACTTTAACAATTTCTGTTTGCAGTGTTCTGACCATTACCTCCCTATATCTAAAGAAAATGCCTAATCTGCTAATTCAATAATTCATCTACTTCAGACATCATCAAGTGACCGTCCTCTACCAGAGAGGAGGATTTAACTCACTCACACTATCTTCAATCTGCCCTGTCTTTCCTTCTGGCAATTTTTATACCTTTTGATCTTTAGTTCTTCTATTGGTGACTCTAGTAACTTTAAGTGATATGCTTGACTCTCAGTTTCTAGCGTACACCTTCGTCAGTTTCCCATAAAATAAGGATATTAGCACCCCTCCCCTTCCCTTAGCCTCTCCTCCCTCTTTCTATATCCTCTTTTCCAAACAGACTGCTGCTCATTGACATCCACTTCTGAAAACTTAATTGAATTATTTGGGCTTTGAAAAGCAACACAAGCCTTTTACCTTTTAATGACTCTCTAATAATGTTGTCCACAAGGGTCACATTTCTTCACACTTTAAGGTGGGCCACTAGAGGGCGGTTGATCCTGATGTAAATTAAATTAAAAAAAAATAAAACATTAATTAATGTAGACAGGAGGACTAAGTGCAGGAGATCTTTTGTATGACACAGAAACTATATTTAATAACAATTTATTGTATACTTAAAAATTGGTGAAAGTAGATTTTAAATATTTTCATCACAAAATATATGTGAGGTAATGAATGTTTTAATTTGATTTACTTTCCCCAATCTATACATATAACAAAATACCATATTGTGTATTACGTATTTATATAGTCAATTGTAACATCAGTTACTTTACTTTTTAAAATAAAATCAATTAATGTAACCCATCACTTCAATAGGCTAAAGAAGAAAAATCACATGACTGTATCAGCAGATGAAGAAAAAGTGTTTGACAAAATCCAACTCTCATTTATGATCCAAACCCCAAATAATCAAGACATACAGGATAACTTCCTCATCTTGGTAAATAATATCTTCAAAAGAAATACAGCTAACCTTATAGTCAATGGTTGGAAATTTGAAGCTTTCTTTCTAAGAGCAGGAACAAGGTAAGAATGTCCCCTCTCACCATTGCTTTCTACATTTTACTGGAAGTCTTAGATAATTCTATAGGACAATAAAAATATAAGTATACAGATTGAGAAGGAACAAATGCAATTGTCTTTGTTCACAGATGACAAGATCTATGTTAAAATATCCAAAAGAGTCAACAAAATTACCTCCTGGAACTAATAAATGATTATAACAAGGTTTTAGAATACAAGGTTAATGGTCGGGCGTTGTGGCTCACATCTGTAACCCTAGCACTTTGGGAGGCCTAGGCGGGCAGATTCTCTGAGGTCAGGAGTTCAAGACCAGCCTGGTCAACATGGTGAAACCCCGTCTCTACTAAAAATACAAAAAATTAGCCGGGTGCAGTGGCCCGCACCTGTAATCCGAGCTGCTTGGGAGGCTGAGGCAGGAGAATCGCTTGAACCTGGGAGGTGGAGGTTGCAGTGAGCCGAGATCATGCCACTGTACTCCAGCCTGGGCAACAGAGTGAAACTTCTTCTCAGTAATAATAAAAATATATATACAAGGTTAATATGAAAAGCGTCCGTTGTTTTCCTATATACAAGAAATGAAAAAGTAGAATTTTAATCTGCAGATCAATTTGGAGAGTAGTGGCATCTTAACATTATAAGTCTCCCAATCTGTTAACATGTAGTGTTGTTCCATTTATCTTCTTTAATGTCTTTCAACAATGTTTGGTAGTTATCAGAGTATAGGTTTGACATTTCTTTTGTTAAGTATATTGGTAAGTATTTTTTCTGTGATGCTATTATAAATAGAATTGTTTTAGTTTCCTTTTTGGATTGCTCATTGCCATTATCAAAAAATAAAATTGGTGTTTGTGCATTAAAAAGGACAAAATACCATTTACATTAGCATCCTCAAAAATGAAATACATAGGTATAAATATAACAAAATATATACAAGACCTATATTAGGAAAGCTAGAAAACTATGATGAAAGAAAACAAGGAATAACTAAATAAATGAATATGCTGTTTCTTTTATTTTATGTGTGTTGTTGAGTTGCCTCCCCTGTCTTACCTGACCAAGACACCTAAACCTATCTTCTTTCTGGGTCAGGGCTCTCCTAGAGAGTATGTTTCTTGGTAGGAATAAACTGGACACAGATCAGACAAGAGCCACATGATGTCTACCAGTGAAAACAAGTTTTCTGTGAGAGGGACATCTGGTCATGGTTCAGACACTTAGGAATTAGGCCATTCACCAGGATAAAAGAATATCCTGTAAAAGATATACTGTAAACATTCATGACCAAATACCTTGAAGCCCTGACTGGCAGGGCTGGAGTTTTTAGCCATCCTCCTAAGGGAGATCTCAAGACCAAATTAAAAAGAGGAAAATAGAATGTCAAAGCTAGTTAAAGAACTCCACCAGAGAAAAAAGTAGACTACTACTACCTTATTACTATTGATTTTAAAATTCTCAACAAAATACTAGCAATCCAAATGCAACAATACATTAAAATAATTATACACCACAAACAAGTGGGATTTATCTAAGGAATGCCAGGATGGTTCAACATGTGAAAATCAATCAGTGTAATACACGTTATTAACAGAATGAAGAAAAATGGCACAACCTCATCTCAATACATGCAGAAAATGCATTTGACTTGACAAAAGTTAACCCTCTTCCACAATTAAAAAAACCACTCAGCTAAGTAGGAATAGCAGAAAAATTTCTGATCATGGTAAAGGGCATTTATGAAAAACCCTCAGCTAACATCATACTCAATAATGAAAACCTGGAAGCTGTTTCCTAACATCAGAAACAAGACAAGAATGCTCGCTGTCATCACTTCTATTCAACATTGTACTGGACGCTCCAGCCAGATCAATTGGCCAAGAAAAAAAAGACACCCAACCTGAAACAGAAGAAGTAAAATTATGTCTCTTTGCTGATGACAGTATCCTACCTATAGAATATTCTACAAAATCCACGAAAAAATATGACAGCTAATTAAAAAATTCAGCAAATCACAAGGCCAACATACAAAAATAATTTGTATTTCTATATACCAGTAGTAAACAATCTTAATTTTATCAAGATAAAATTAAGAAACAATTTCATTTACAATAGAATCAAGTGATAAAATACTTAACAATAAAGTTAACCAAGAAAGTAGAAGTCTTGTACTCTGAAAACTAAAACATTGCTGAAATAAATTTTTAAAAGTGTAAATGAATAGAAAACTTCCTATAGTTATGGATTGGAAGACTTATTGTTAAGATTTGGTAATACTCCAAAATTACAAATTCAATACAATCTCTATCAAAATATTGACTTTATCAAAAATGAAAAAACTGGTCCTAACATTCATATGGTTGCACAGCATTGCAAGTGAGCTAAGTGCCACTGAATTGTGCACTTTAAAATGGTTAATTATGTTATATGAATTTACCTAAATAAAGCAAAAGCAGACATAGAAAAAAAGCTACATTATGAACTCAATAAAAAAGATGAAAAATGACAGCAGATTTTTTTTATCAGATACCATATAATCAACAATATGAAGACATGATAGAAACATCTCAATTTGTATGATTTCAATGATTTTTAAATATATTAGGGCTCCTTTCATGATATAGCATGTGGTCTATCAAGGAGAATATTCTATATGCACTCAAGATAAACAAGCATTCTGTTGCTTTAGGGTGGAGTGTTGTTAGGTCTAGCTTGTGTACAGCATTGCTCAAGCCTTTTATGCATATTTCTTCTTTTATTTTCTGACTAGTTGTTCTATCCATTATTGAAATTGAAAGTGGTTATTGAAGTCTCCAACTTCTTCACTGAGTTGTTTATTTTCATTTCTGTCAGATTTTGCTTTGCGTATTTTTCAACTCTGTTGATATGTGCACATGCGTTTAGAATTATTATGTCTTCTTGATATATTGAGCCTTTTGTCTTCATAAAATACAGTTGACCCTTGAACAACATGGGTTTGAACTGCACTGGTATACTTATATGTAGATTTTCTTCCACCTCTGCCACATCGGAGACAAGACCAACCCCTCCTGTTCTTCCTACTCCTCAGACTACTCAACGTGAAGATGATAAGGATGAAGACATTGATGATGATGATCCATTTTTCTCTAATGAATAGTAAATATATTTTCTATTCCTTGTCTTTCTTAATAACATTTTCTTTTCTCTAGCTTACTTTACTGTAAGAATATAGTATATAACACATATAACATAAAAATACATGTAAATTGACTTTATGTTATCAGCAGGGCTTCTGGTCAACAGTAGGCTATTAAAAGTTAAGTTCAGGGGAGTAAAAAGCTATACATGGATTTCTGACTGCCTGGTGAGTCAGTGCTTCTAACCCCTGTGTTGTTCAAAGATCAATAGTAAAAAATTTTTATTCTTTTTTTTCTTCCTCCTTTTCCTGGTATCTAGTAAAAAAATTTTATGTCGGTTTTGTCTGATACTATTACCACCACTCCCAGTCTCTTTTGGGTACTACTTGCATGGTATATCTTTTCTATTTTTTCACTGTTAACCATTTTTTTTTTCATTTATTGTAAGGTGTAGTTCCTATTGAGAGCATTTGTATAGATCATGTATTTTTTATCCGTCTGCTAATAGATGCTTTTAGTTGAAGTGTTTAATACATTTATATATAACTACTTTTAAATTAGGGTTTACATCTGAAACTTTTCAATTTGATTTCTATAGATTATCTATCTTTTCTCCTTTTATCCTTCTATAACAACCTTCTTATGTGTTCAATAGGTATTTTAGTACACTATTTTAAATCCCTTGCCATTTCTTTTACTATATTATTCGGAGTTAGTTCTTTAGAGGTTTCTCTGTGATTACAATTAACATATTAACTTAAAAAATCTAGTGAGAATAATAACAACTTGAATAGTATACAATTTTCCATTATGTAGCTTCATTTCTTTTACCTACTTTATGCTATTATTGTCATACAAACTATATTTTTATACATTATATGCCTGCCAACACCAATTTATATTCATTGCTTTTCCCAGTTTTTCTTTTTTATTGTTATTACTATACTGTGTTTTAGAGGTGGTTCTTGGCACACACTCTGAAACATTTAGTGGTAAATGGGACATGATATCTGAAACTTATATTTTAAAAAAGCAATACATGTATGCCTACAGAGAGAAAGTAATAAAGCAAATGTGGAAAATGACTAACAGTTGGTGAATATGGGTGAAGAGCATACAATTTTGTGCTAGTCTTGCAACTTGTTTATGTTTGAAATTATTTCTTTTTTTATTTCACTAGTTTTTAGGGTACAGATGATTTTTGGTTACATGGATAAGTTCTTTAGTGGTGATTTCTGGGATTTTGGTACACCCGTCACCTAAGCAGTGTACACTGTACCTAATATGCCATCTTCTATTGCTCATCCCTCTTCCACCATTCCCTGCTGAGTCACCAAAGTCCATTATATCGTTTGTATGCCTTTGCATCCTCATAGGTTAGAGCCTAATTGAAATTGAGAACATACAATATTTGGTTTTCCATTCCTGGGTTACTTCACTTAAAATAATGGCCTCCAGCTCCATCCAAGTTGCTGCAAAGGACATTATTTCATCCATTTTATGGCTGAGTACTATTCCATTGTGTGTATATACATATACATATATATATGTATATACGTATATACATATATACGTATATATACATATATATGTATATATATATATAATGTGGTATATATATATATATATATCACATTTTCTTTATGCACTCATTGTTTGATGGGCCCATTGGTTGGTTCCATATTTTTGCAATTGTGTGCCTGTAAACATGCTTGTGCATGTCTTTTTCACATAATGACATCTTTTCCTTTGGGTAGATATCCAGTAGTAGGATGGCTGGATTGAATGGTAGTTCTACTTTTAGTTCTTTAAGGAATCTTCATACTGTTTTCCATAATGGTTGTACTAGTTTACATTTCTACCAGCAGTGTAAAAGTGTTCCCTATTCACCACATCCACACCAACATCCATTATTTTTTTACATTTTAATTATGGCCATTCTTGCAGGAGTGAGGCCATATCTTATTGAGGCTTTAATTTGCATTTCCCTGATAATTAGTGATGTTGAGCATGTTTTCATATGTTTGTTGGTTGATTGTCTATCCTCTTTTGAGAATTGTCTATTCATGTCATTTGGCCACTTTTTGAAGGGATTTTTTTTTTCTTGCTGATTTGAGGTCCTTGTAGATTCTGGATATTAGTCCTTTGTTGGATGCATAGTTTGTAAACATTTTCTCCCTCTCTGTAGGTTGTCTGTTTGCTGATTATTTCTTTGGCTGTGCAGAAGCTTTTCTGTTTAATTAGGTCCCACCTATTTATTTATTTTTGTTTTTGTTGAATTTGGTTTTGGGTCTCAGCCATGAATTCTTTGCCTAAGCCAATGTCTAGAAGAGTTTTCCTGATGTTATCTTGGTAATTTTTATGGTTTCTAGTCTTAGATTTAAGTCTTTGCTCCATCTTCAGTTCATTTCTGTATAAGGTGAGAGATAGGAATCCAGTTTTATTCTTCTACATGTGGCTTGCCAGTTTTTACAGCACCTTTTGTTGAACAGGATGTCCTTTTCCCAATGTATGTTTCTGTAGGCTTTGTCGAAGATCAGTTGGATGTAAGTATTTTATGCTTCCGTTAATATGAGCTGCCTAGAAGATAAAAACGTATAAAGCAGTAGAGTAAAAGATATCATGGGCTGGAGTGAGGGACAAATAAGGAGGTGTTGTTTAATGAGTAAAGAGTGTCTCTTTGGGATGGTGAAAAAATTTTGGAAATGGATAGTTGTGATGGTTGCACAACATTCTGAATGTAATTAATGCTCTTGAATTGTACACTTGACAATAGCTAAAATTGTTACAGTTAAAAATATCAAAGTTTAATTCAGTCCTCCATTGTTGAGGGTTTTACCATTTCCAGACATTGCTTATTGTAAATACTTTATAAGAAAATTATTCAGAGAAAAATTCTGGATTGTGAAAGAAAATATTGGTTATAGCATACAAGAGAAGTTTCGATATATTTTTTCACGCATCTTATGAGAGGCTACCTCTATCTAATTTTTCAGTTAGTTTATAATTCTGTCATATGCCTAAATGGCTTTACTATACTACCTACAGATGCCATTTAATATTAAAATAATGCTATAACTACCATAAGGTTGCGTATTAACATTAAATATTTGTAAACAATGTGCCATCTTACGTTTTTCACTTTATTTTTTAACTTCTGAAAGTAAATCTTTACATAAATGCATTTCAAAGGGAACAATTTTTTTACTACACTAAAATATTTTTTTCTTCAGCATATTAAATATGTCATGCCACTCTCTCCTGGCCTGTAAGGTTTCCACTGAAATTTCTGCTGCCGGATATATTGGAGCTCCATTGCATGTTTTGTTTTTTTGTTTTTTTAAATTTTTCTATGTCAGTTTTTTTGAAAATTTAATTTTATTGTTATTATACTTTAAGTTTTAGGGTACATGTGCACAACGTGCAGGTTTGTTACATATGTATACATGTGCCAGGTTGGTGTGCTCCACCCATTAACTCGTCATTTAGCATTAGGTATATCTCCTAATGCTATCCCTCCCCCCTCCCCCCACTGCACAACAGGCCCCGGTGTGTGATGTTCCCCTTCCTGTGTCCATGTGTTCTCATTGTTCAATTCCCACCTATGAGTGAGAACATGCGGTGTTTGGTTTTTTGTCCTTGTGATAGTTTGCTGAGAATGATGGTTTCCAGCTTCATCCGTGTCCCTACAAAGGACATGAACTCATCCTTTTTTATAGCTGCATAGTATTCCATGCTGTATATGTGACACATTTTCTTAATCTAGTCTATCATTTTGGACATTTAGCTGGGTTCCAAGTCTTTGCCATTGTGAATAGTGCTGCAGTAAACATACGTGTGCATGTGTCTGTATAGCAACATGTTTTATAATCCTTTGGGTATATACCCAGTAATGGGATGGCTGGGTCAAATGGCATTTCTAGTTCTAGATCCCTGAGGAATCACCACACTGACTTCCACAATGGTTGAACTAGTTTACAGTCCCACCAACAGTGTAAAAGTGTTCCTATTTCTCCATATCCTCTCCAGCACCTGTTGTTTCCTGACTTTTTAATGATCACCATTCTAACTGGTGTGAGATGGTATCTCATTGTGGTTCTGATTTGCATTTCTCTGATGGCCAGTGATGATGAGCATTTTTTTTCATGGGTTTTTCGGCTGCATAAATATCTTCTTTTGAGAAGTGTCTCTTCATATCCTTTGCCCACTTTTTGATGGGGTTGTTTGTTTTTTTCTTGTAAATTTGTTTGACTTCATTTTAGATTCTGGATATTAGCCCTTTGTCAGATGAGTAGGTTGCAAAAGTTTTCTCCCATTCTGTAGTTGCCTGTTCACTCTGATGGTAGTTTCTTTTGCTGTGCAGAAGCTCTTTAGTTTAATTAGATCCCATTTGTCAATTTTGGCTTTTGTTGCCATTGCTTTTGGTGTTTTAGACATGAAGTCCTTGCCCATGCCTATGTCCTGAATGGTATTGCCTAGGTTTTCTTCTAGGGTTTTTATGGTTTTAGGTCTAACATTTAAGTCTTTAATCCATCTTGAATTAATTTTTGTATAAGGTGTAAAGAAGGGATCCAGTTTCAGCTTTCTCCATATGGCTAGCCAGTTTTCCCAGCACCATTTATTAAATAGGGAATCCTTTCCCCATTGCTTGTTTTTCTCAGGTGTGTCAAAGATCAGATAGTTGTAGATATGTGGCATTCTTTCCGAGGGCTCTGTTCTGTTCCATTGGTCTATATCTCTGTTTTGGTATCAGTACCATGCTGTTTTGGTTACTTTGGCCTTATAGTATAGTTTGAAGTCAGGTAGTGTGATGCCTCCAGCTTTGTTCTTTTGGCTTAGGATTGACTCGGCGATGCGGGCTCTTTTTTGGTTCCATATGAACTTTAAAGTAGTTTTTTCCAATTCTGTGAAGGAAGTCATTGGTAGCTGGATGGGGACGGCATTGAATCTGTAAATTACCTTGGGCAGTATGGCCATTTTCACAATATTGATTCTTCCTACCCATGAGTAAGGAATGTTCTTCCATTTGTTTGTATCCTCTTTTATTTCCTTGAGCAGTGGTTTGTAGTTCTCCTTGAAGAGGTCTTTCACATCCCTTGTAAGTTGGATTCCTAGGTATTTTATTCTCTTTGAAGCAATTGTGAATGGGAGTTCACTCATGATTTGGCTCTCTGTGTGTCTGTTATTGGTGTATAAGAATGCTTGTGATTTTTGCACATTGATTTTGTATCCTGAGACTTTGCTGAAGTTGCTTATCAGCTTAAGGAGATTTTGGGCTGAGATGATAGCATTTTCTAGATATACAATCATGTCGTCTGCAAACAGGGACAATTTGACTTCCTCTTTTCCTGACTGAATGCCCTTTATTTCCTTCTGCTTCCTGATTGCCCTGGCCAGAACTTCCAACACTATGTTGAATAGGAGTGGTGAGAGAGGGCATCCCTGTCTTGTGCCAGTTTTCAAAGGGAATGCTTCCAGTTTTTGCCCATTCAGTATGATATTGGCTGTGGGTTTGTCAGAGATAGCTCTTATTATTTTGAGATACTTCCCATCAATACCTAATTTCTTGAGAGTTTTTAGCATGAAGGGTTGTCGAATTTTCTCAAAGGCCTTTTCTGCATCTATTGAGATAATCATGTGGTTTTTGTCTTTGGTTCTGT
The DNA here is from genome assembly GCF_028885625.2 of Pongo pygmaeus. Classification (NCBI taxonomy): domain Eukaryota; kingdom Metazoa; phylum Chordata; class Mammalia; order Primates; family Hominidae; genus Pongo; species Pongo pygmaeus. Next base: position 76,105,441 of record NC_072396.2, on the reverse strand, counting down.
TTATATGCTGGATTACATTTATTGATTTGGGTATGTTGAACCAGCCTTGCATCCCGGGGATGAAGCCCACTTGATCATGGTGGATAAGCTTTTTGATGTGCTGCTGGATTCGGTTTGCCAGTAATTTATTGAGGATTTTTGCATGGATGTTCATCAAGGATATTGGTCTAAAATTCTCTTTTTTTGTTGTGTCTCTGTCAGGCTTTGGTATCAGGATGATGCTGGCCTCATAAAATGAGTTAGGGAGGATTCCCTCTTTTTCTATTGATTGGAATAGTTTCAGAAGGAACGGTACCAGCTCCTCGTAGTACCTCTGGTAGAATTCGGCTGTGAATCCATCTGGTCCTGGACTTTTTTTGGTTGGTAAGCTATTAATCATTGCCTCAATTTCAGAGCCTGTTATTGGTCTATTCAGAGATTCAACCTCTTCCTGGTTTAGTCTTGGGAGGGTGTATGTGTCGAGGAATTTATCCATTTCTTCTAGATTTTCTAGTTTATTTGTGTAGAGGTGTTTGTAGTATTCTCTGATGGTAGTTTGTATTTCTGTGGGATCGGTGGTGATATCCCCTTTATCATTTTTCATTGCGTCTATTTGATTCTTCTCTCTTTTCTTCTTTATTAGTCTTGCTAGCGGTCTATCAATTTTGTTGATCTTTTCAAAACACCAGCTCCTGGATTCATTAATTTTTTGAAGGGTTTTTTGTGTCTCTATTTCCTTCAGTTCTGCTCTGATCTTAGTTATTTCTTGCCTTCTACTAGCTTTTGAAAGTGTTTGCTCTTGCTTCTCTAGTTCTTTTAATTGTGATGCTAGGGTGGCAATTTTAGATCTTTCCTGCTTTCTCTTGTGGGCATTTAGTGCTATAAATTTCCCTCTACACACTGCTTTGAATGTGTCCCAGAGATTCTGGTATGTTGTGTCTTTGTTCTCATTGGTTTCAAAGAACATCTTTATTTCTGCCTTCGTTTCGTTATTTACCCAGTAGTCATTCAGGAGCAGGTTGCTCAGTTTCCACTTAGTTGAGCGGTTTCGAGTGAGTTTCTTAATCCTGAGTTCTAGTTTGATTGCACTGTGGTCTGAGAGACAGGTTGCTATAATTTCTGTTCTTTTACATTTGCTGAGGAGTGCTTTACTTCCATCTATGTGGTCAATTTTGGAATAGGTGTGGTGTGGTGCTGAAAAGAATGTATGTTCTATTGATTTGGGGTGGAGAGTTCTGTAGATGTCTATTAGGTCCGCTTGGTGCAGAGCTGAGTTCAATTCCTGGATATCCTTGTTAACTTTCTGTCTCGTTGATCTGTCTAATGTTGACAGTGGGGTGTTAAAGTCTCCCATTATTATTGTGTGGGAGTCTAAGTCTCTTTGTAGGTCACTCAGGACTTGCTTTATGAATCTGGGTGCTCCTGTATTGGATGCATATATATTTAGGATAGTTAGTTCTTCTTGTTGAATTGATCCCTTTACCATTATGTAATGGCCTTCTTTGTCTCTTTTGATCTTTGTTGGTTTAAAGTCTGTTTTATCCGTGACTAGGATTGCAACCCCTGCCTTTTTTGTTTTCCATTTGCTTGGTAGAGCTTCCTCCATCCCTGTATTTTGAGCCTATTTGTGTCTCTGCACATTAGATGGGTTTCCTGAATACAGCACACCGATGGGTCTTGACTCTTTATCCAATTTGCCAGTCTATGTCTTTTAGTTGGAGCATTTAGTCCATTTACATTTAAGGTTAGTATTGTTATGTGTGAATTTGATCCTGTCATTATGATGTTAGCTGGTTATTTTGCTCGTTAGTTGATGCAGTTTCTTCCTAGCCTTGGTGATCTTTACAATTTGGCATGTTTTTGCAGTGGCTGGTACCAGTTGTTCCTTTCCATGTTTAGTGCTTCCTTCAGGAGCTCTTTTAGGGCAGGCCTGGTGGTGACAAAATCTCTCAGCATTTGCTTGTCTGTAAAGTATTTTAATTCTCCTTCACTTATGAAGCTTAATTTGGCTGGATATGAAATTCTGGGCTGAAAATTCTTTTTTTTAAGAATGTTGAATATTGGCCCCCACTCTCTTCTGGCTTGTAGGGTTTCTGCCAAGAGAGCTGCTATTAGTCTGATGGGCTTCCCTTTGTGGGTAACCCTACCTTTCTCTCTGGTTGCCCTTAACATTTTTTCCATCATTTCAACCTTGGTGAGTCTGACAATCATGTGTCTTGGGATTGCTCTTCTCGAGGAGTATCTTTGTGGTGTTCTCTGTATTTCCTGAATTTGAATGTTGGCCTGCCTTGCTAGGTTTGGGAAATTTACCCAGATAATATCCTGAAGAGTGTTTTCCAACTTGGTTCCGCTCTCCCCGTCTCTTTCAGGTACACAAATCAAACGGAGATTTGGTCTTTTCACAGAGTCCCATATTTCTTCAAGGCTTTATTTGTTTCTTTTTGTTCTTTTTTCTCTAAACTTCTCTTCACACTTCATTTCATTCATTTGATCTTCCATCACTGATACCCTTTCTTCCAGTTGATCGCATCAGCTACTGAGGCTTGTGCATTCGTCACGTAGTTCTTGTGCCTTGGGTTTCAGCTCCATCCGGTCCTTTAAGGACTTCTCTGCATTGGTTATTCTAGCTATCCATTCTTCTAATTTTTTTTCAAGGTTTTTAACTTCTTTGCCATTGGTTCGAACTTCCTCCTTTAGCTCAGAGTAGTTTGATCTTCTGAAGCCTTCTTCTCTCAACTCGTCAAAGTCATTCTCGGTCCAGCTTTGTTCCGTTGCTGGTGAGGAGCTGCGTTCCTTTGGAGGAGGAGAGGCGCTCTGATTGTTAGAGTTTCCGGTTTTTCTGCTCTGTTTTTTCCCCATCTTTGTGATTTTATCTACCTTTGGTCTTTGATGATGGTGACGTACAGATGGGGTTTTGGTGTTAATGTCCTTTCTGTTTGTTAGTTTTCCTTGTAACAGTCAGGACCCTCAGCTGCAGGTCTGTTGGAGTTTGCTAGAGGTCCACTCCAGACCCTGTTTGCCTGGGTATCAGCAGCGGTGGCTGCAGAACAGGGGATATTGGTGAACCGCAAATGCTGCTGCCTGATCATTCCTCTGGAAGTTTTGTCTCAGAGGAGTACCCGGCCGTGTGAGGTGTCAGTCCGCCCCTACTAGGGGGTGCCTCCCAGTTAGGCTACTCTGGGTTCAGGAACCCACTTGAGGAGGCAGTCTGCCCATTCTCAGATCTCAAGCTGCATGCTGGGAGAACCACTACTCTCTTCAAATCTGTCAGAGAGGGACATTTAAGTCTGTAGAGGTTATTGCTACCTTTTGTTTTTCTGTGCCCTGCCCCCAGAGGTGGAGCCTACAGAGGCAGGCAGGCCTCCTTGAGCTGAGGTGGGCTCCACCCAGTTTGAGCTTCCTGGCTGCTGTGTTTACCTACTCAAGCCTGGGCAATGGTGGGCGCCCCTCCCCCAGCCTTGCTGCCGCCTTGCAGTTTGATCTCAGAGTGTTGTGCTAGCAACGAGCGAGGCTCCGTGGGCATAGGACCCTCTGAGCCAGGTGCGGGAGATAATCTCCTGGTGTGCCATTTGTTAAGCCTGTTGGAAAAGCGCAGTATTAGGGTGGGAGTGACCCGATTTTCCAGGTGCCATCTGTCACCCCTTTCTTTGACTAGGAAAGGGAATTCCCTGACCCCTTGCACTTTCCTGGTGAGGCGATGCCTCGCCCTCCTTCTGCTCACACACGGTGCGCTGCACCCACTGTCCTGCACCCACTGTCCGGCACCCACTGTCCGGCATTACTCAGTGAGATGAACCCGGTACCTCAGTTGGAAATGCAGAAATCACCTGTCTTCTGTGTCACTCACGCTGGGAGCTGTAGACTGGAGCTATTCCTATTCGGCCATCTTGGCTCCAGCCCCCCATTGCATGTTATTTGTTCCTTTTCTCTTACTGATTTTGGGATTCTTTCTTTATCTTTGAGCTTTGGGGTTTTGATCACTAAATGCCTTGAGGTAGTCTTCTTTGTGTTATGTCTGCTTGGTGTTCTATAACTTTCTTGTACTTTGATATTTACGTCTTCCTTTAGGTTTGATAATTTCTCTGTTATCATCCCTTTGAATAAACATTTTGCTCCTATCTCTGTCTCCACCTCCTCTTTAAATCCGATAACTCTTACATTTGCCCTTTTGAGGCTATTTTCTAGTTCTTGTAGGTGTACTTCATTGTTTTTATTCTTTTCTCTTTGCCTCCTCTGACTGTGTATTCTCAAATAGCCTGTCTTCAAGCTCACTAATTCTTCTGCTTCATCCATTCTGCTATTAAATAATTCTGATGTGTTCTTCTGTGTGCCAATTGCATTTTGCAATTCCAGAATTTCTGCTTGATTCTTATTAATTATTTTAATCTCTTTGTTAAATTTATCTGATAGACTTCTGAATTCCTTCTCTGTGTTATCCTGAATTTCTGTGAGTTTCCCTAACACAGCTATATTGAATTTTCTGTCTGAAAGTTCCCATATCTGTTTCTCGGGGAATGGTCATCCTTGGGGCCTTATTTAGTTCATTTGGTAAGTTCATGTTTTCCTGGATGCTGTCAAAGCTAGTAGATTTTCTTCATGGTCTGGTCATTGAAGGGCTGGGTATTTATTGTAGTCTTCACTTTCTGGGCTTATTTGTAGCTGTCCTTCTTGTGAAGGATTCCCAAAGTTTTGAAAGGACTTGGGTGTTGTGATCTAAGCTGTATCTGCTTTAGAGGACACCCCAAGCCCAGAAACACAGTCGTTCTTGCAGACTCATAGAGGTACTGCCTTGATGGTCTTCCACAAGACCTGGGAGAATTTTCCGGATTACCAGGCAGATACCCTTGGTCTCTTTTTTATTTTACTTTCTACCAACCATACAGAACCTCTCTCTGTGTTCTGTGACACCTTAAGCTGAGAGTGGAGTGATACAAGCACCCCTGTGTCCACCACAAGTTGGACTGCACTGGGTCAGACCTGAAGCCAGCACAGTGGTGGTTCTCATTCAAGGCCTGCTGTAACCCTATGTTTTCTCAAGACCCTGGGGCTCTATAATCAACAAGTGGCAAAACCAGCCAGGCCTGTGTCCTTCCCTTCTTGGCTGCGAGATTCCTAAAGCCCAAAGTGGTCTTAGAAGTGATGTCCCATCTGGGAGTCAAGGACTAGAGTAAAAAACCTTAGAAATCTACCCGGTGTTCTATTGTATTGCGGTTGAGCTGACATTCAAACCACATGACGGAGTCCTTTTTACTCTTCCTTCCCCCTTTCCAAAGGCAGAGAAATGTCGCTCCATAGCCACTACCACCCCAGGCCCTGAGGAGTACTGCTAGACTACCATGGATGTTTCCTTAAGGCTCAAAGTCTTTTATGTCAGCTGTCAGAAATGCTGCCTGGCCTGGGACTCACCTTTCAGGGCAGTGTGTTCGCCTCTGGCTCAGGACAGGTCCAGAAATGCCATCTAAGATCCAAGTCCTGAAATCAGGGACCCCAATAGCCCGCTTGGTGGTCTGTCCTCCTATATTCATGCTGGTGCCTAAGGTGCAAGACAAAGTCCTCTTTACATTTCCTTACACTTTTCTAAAGCAGAAGGAGTTTTGCCCTGTAGCCACCAGAGCTGGTTATGTGCTGAGTCTTACCTGAAGCCAGTAAGTCTCAGAGGCTCACATAAGGCTCTTGATGTAATACCTGGGTATCACTACTGGTTTTTCAGGGAACAAGAGCTCTTCAGTTAGCAGGTAATAAATACTGTCAGGGCTTGTTTCTTTCCTTCAAGGCAATATGTTCTCTTCTGGCCCAAGGTGTGTCTAGAATTGTCATCTGGGAGCCAGGACCTGAAACAGAGGTCTCCTGACTGACTGGTGCCCTATCTTGCTGCAGTTGGGCTGATATCCTAGATGTAAGACACAGTCCTCCCCACTCTTCCCTCTTGTCTCCTCAAGTGGAGGGAAGGGTTCCTAAACCTAAAGGGGACTATGAGCTGTGCAGCCTGGGGTTAGTGGAGGGATAATGAAAGCACTCCCTTGGCTGCTCTAGCTGGTGTCTCTGTATGTCATGTGCCCCCCTACGCCAGTCCACTGTCTCTGGGCCTAATTCAGCAATAGGTCTCACCTTAAAGTTGCAGTCCTTATGGCCTAGACTGTCTTTCAAGTTTACTTGGAGACCCAGAATGCTGTAGTTCTTGTTGCAGAGGTTTGCGGCTACTCAAGTTTAGACCCTGGGGTTGGTGATTCCCCTCTGGCTAGGGCTGGTTTAAATGCTCCCTCTGAGGATGGGCATCAGTTGAGTTTTGTCTAGTTTTCCTTTCTGCTCTAACAAGACAGCACTGAATTCATTGCCTCACAACTGCTATGTTCTCCTTCCCCCAGTGCCCAGAGATGCTGTCCACACTACACTGCCTCTGTGGTGGTGGGGGGTGGGGTGGGGAGGAAGGGGTGGGGTTGATTCAGGACTGTTTTTTGTATCTCTTCAGTGCATTTTTCAGTGATTTGAAGTTAAAACCAGGTATGTTATGGTTTCGATTTGTGTCCCTGCCAAAATCTCGTGTCGAGTTGTAATCCCCAATGTTGGATGTGGGGCCTGGTATGAGGTTATTGACTCATGGGGGTGGTTTCTCATAGTTTAACGCCATCCCCCTTAGGATTGTTCTCCTGATAAAGAGTGAGTTCTCAGGAGATCTGGTTATGTAAAAATGTGTAGAACTTCCCTCCTCTCTCTCTTCCTCTTGCTCCAGCCATGTGAAGTGCTGGTTCCACCTTTGCCTTCTACCATAACTGTAAGTTTCCTGAGGCTTCCTCAGAAGCTGAGCAGAAGCTGCTATGCTTCCTATACAGCCTGTGGAATTATGAGCCACTTAGGCCTCTTTTCTTTATAAATTATCCAGTCTCAGATATTTCTTTATAGCATCAGGGAACAGACTAATACAAGGTACTATAAGTGCTCATCTGATTTTGGGTTCTTATGAAGGTGTTTTTTTGTGTGTGTGTTTTTTTTTTCTGTGTAGATATTTGTTAACTTGGTGTCCTTGCAGGGGGGGATGATCGGTGAAGCTTTCTATTCCACAATCTTGCTCTACTCCTCTTCCACATTTGAGTTTGATTTATACTAGAATTATGCATCAAATACAAACTCTATGTCTCTCTCACACACAAGCACTTAAATGGTAGACAGGCAATTGATTATTACACCACTAAAGCTTATAACAACCTGTCAAATAAGTGTTATTATAATGTCCATTTTACAAATAAGAAAACTTTCGGTACTGAGTGTTTAAATAACCTGCCTGTGATCTCACATATAATAAGTGTCAGAGTCTGTAATGTGATTCAAAGCAAGGCAGTCTTGTTCCAGAGTTGATCCTGTGACCACCATGTTATTTTACACTGAGCTGCCCTCTCTTGGTTTATCAGTCTATAAATATTACCAAATTAATATTTGGTTGAATGTTATAGAAAGAGACAGAACAATGCAGAGATGTATTTTTTTAAAGGTTAACAATATCCTTACTATGGTAACCCCATCCAATCTCACACACTTGAGATTACAGAGAGCACAATTATCTGTTTTATTTTATGCTTTCAAGTTCATATAAACACAGGCATACTTTATTTCATTGTGCTTTGTTTTACTGTGGTTTGCAGATAATGTATTTTTTTTACAAATTTAAGGTTTGTGGCAACCTAGTGTCCAGTAAGTCTATCAGCTCCATTTTTCTAACATATGTTCACTTTGTGTCTCCTTGTCACACTTTGATAAACCTCCCAATATTTCAGATGTTTTCATTGCTGTCATGTCTATTATGGTGATATGTGATCAGGCATCTTTGATGTTACTATTAAAATTGTTTTGGGGCAACACAAACTGCACCCATGTAAGACAGCAGGCTTAACTGATAAATGTTATGTGTGTTCTGACTGCTCCACCATCTGTCCTCTCTCTTTGGGCCTCCTTATTCCCTGAGAGACAATATTATTGAAATTAGGCCTACTAATAACCCTACAATGACCTTTAATTGTTCAAGTGAAAGAAAGAGTTCCATTCCTCTAAATGTAAATCAAAAGCTAAAAATGAGCTTAGTGGGGAAGGCATATAGAAATCCAGGAGAAGCCAAAAGCTAGGTCTTTTATGCCAAATGGTTAGCCAAGTTGTGAATGTAAAAGATCAATTCTTAAAAAAAAAAAAAAAGTGCTACTCTAGTGAACACATGAATAAAAAAGCAAAACAGCAGTATTGCTGTTATGAAGAAAGTTTTAGTGGTCTGGATAGAAGATCAAACCAGCCACAACATTCCCTTAAGCCAAACCCTTATCTAGAGCAAGTCTTAACTCTTTTCAATTCTATGAAGGTTGAGAGAGATGAGGAGGCTGCAGAAGAAATTTTGGAAGCTAGCAGAATTTGGTTCATGTGGTTTAGGGAAATAAGCCATCTGCATAACATAAAAGTACGAAATGAAGGAGCAAGTGCTGGTGTAGAAGCTACAGCAAATTATCCATACAATCTAGCTAAAATTATTGATGAAGGCGGCTACACTAAACAGATTTTCAATTTAGGCAAAAGAGCCTTATATTTAAAGAAGATGGCACCTATTACTTTTATAGCTAGAGAGGTGAGGTTAATGCCTAGTTTCAAAACTTCAGTGAACAGGCTAAGTGTCTTCTTAGAAGCTAATGCAGCTGGTGACTTTATGTTAAAATTAATGCTCAGGAACAGAACTGAGCATTAATTTGAAACTGAGCATTAATTTTAACATAAAGTCATCAGCTGCATTAGCTTCTAAGAAGACACTTAGCCTGTTCACTGAAGTTTTGAAACTAGGCATTAACCTCGCCTCTCTAGCTATAAAAGTAATAGGTGCCATCTTCTTTAAATATGAGAACAGAACAGAGCCCTCAGAAATAACGCCACATATCTACAACTATCTGATCTTTGACAAACCTGAGAAAAACAAGCAATGGGGAAAGGATTCCCTGTTTAATAAATGGTGCTGGGAAAACTGGCTAGCCATATGTAGAAAGCTGAAACTGGATCCCTTCCTTACACCTTATACAAAAATCAATTCAAGATGGATTAAAGACTTAAACGTTAGACCAAAAACCATAAAAACCCTAGAAGAAAACCCAGACATTACCATTCAGGACGTAGGCATGGGCAAGGACTTCATGTCTAAAACACCAAAAGCAATGGCAACAAAAGCCAAAATTGACAAATGGGATCTAATTAAACTAAAGAGCTTCTGCACAGCAAAAGAAACTACCATCAGAGTGAACAGGCAACCTACAGAATGGGAGAAAATTTTTGCAACCTACTCATCTGACAAAGGGCTAATATGCAGAATCTACAATGAACCCAAACAAATTTACAAGAAAAAAACAAACAACCCCATCAAAAAGTGGGCAAAGGATATGAAGAGACACTTCTCAAAAGAAGACATTTATGCCACCAAAAGACACATGAAAAAATGCTCATCATCTCTGGCCATCAGAGAAATGCAAATTGAAACCACAATGAGATACCATCTCACACCAGTTAGAATGGCGATCATTAAAAAGTCAGGGAACAACAGGTGCTGGAGAGGATGTGGAGAAATAGGAACACTTTTACACTGTTGGTGGGACTGTAAACTAGTTCAACCATTTTGGAAGTCAGTGTGGCGATTCCTCAGGGATCTAGAACTAGAAATACCATTTGACCCAGCCATCCCATTTCTGGGTATATACCCAAAGGACTATAAATCATGCCGCTATAAAGATACATGCACACAAATGTTTATTGCGGCACTATTCACAATAGCAAAGACTTGGCACCAACCCAAATGTCCAACAATGATAGACTGGATTAAGAAAATGTGGCACATATACACCATGGAATCCTATGCAGCCATAAAAATGATGAGTTCATGTCCTTTGTAGGGACACGGATGAAATTGGAAATCATCATTCTCAGTAAACTCTCGCAAGGACAAAAAACCAAACACTGCATGTTCTCACTCATAGATGGGAATTGAACAATGAGAACACATGGACACAGGAAGGGGAACATCACACTGTGGGGACTGTTGTGGGGTGGGGTGAGGGGGGAGGGATAGCATTAGGAGATATACCTAATGCTAAATGACGAGTTAATGGGTGCAGCGCACCAACATGGCACATGTATACATATGTAACTAACCTGCACATTGTGCACATGTACCCTAAAACTTAAAGTATAATAATAAAAAAAGAAATTAATGCTCAAATTTGGAATTGATCATTATCATTCCAAAAATCCTAAGGCCTTGACTTAGTGTGCTTTCTGTTGCTTTTAACAGAACACTGGAAACTGGGTAATTTATAAAGAAAAGGAATTTATTTCTTACAGTTATGGAGTCTGAGAAGTCCAAGGTCAAGGAGCCATATCTGGTGAGGGCCTTCTGGTTGTTGGAGACTCTCTGCAGAGTCTCAAGGCAGCATAGGGCATCACAGGGTGAGGGGACTGAGTGTACTGGCTCAAGTCTCTGTTTTCTTATAAAGCCATCATTCCCATGCCTATGATAACCCGTTAATCTATTAACATATCCATTCGTCAGGGCTCAACCCTCATGACCCAGTCACCTCTTAAAGGCCCCATCTCTCGATATTGCCACATTGGAGATTAAATTCCATGGGTCATATGTCAAAACTTATTCAGTGGTTTACTTTATATGTATCTATTGTTGTATGTCAGTTATACTTCAATAAAGCTTCAAACATCAAAGAAACAATAATGGAATGAAACTCACTGACCTGTAGGCCAATATTGAGTTACTAAACCTACATGTAATTAGTGTTTCTGAAGAAAAAGGGAGTAGGGCGTGGGGAATGGAAAAATATTTGAAGAAATAATGGTTAAAAAAAGTTACAAATATGAAGCAAAATGATAAACTCACAGCTGCAAGAAGTTCTATGAACTCCAAACAGGAAGCAAAATGAAGGTCTCACCAAGACCTACAATAAACAAATTGCCTAACATACAGAAGTAAAGAAAAATTCTTAAAAGCAGGCTAATAAAAGAAACACATTACAGACAGGGAAAAATAGTAAGAATGACTGAGGTCTTTTGTCTGTAAAAATAAAACATCTGACACAATCAGGGAATTGTTACATGAGGTCCAGTTTATTTTTAATGTGGATGTTTATGCAAATTTTAATCAAAACAATTTATTTGATCTATGTGTGTTAGCCTTTTCTGTGAATGTAGAAGTTCCAGAAAAATGTAAAGTGTTTGATCTTATTTTTGACAAAATGGTAAAAAATAAAACCCCAAAACTCACACAGGAAAATTTCAGTATATACAAGCATACCTTGCAGATATTTCAGGTTTTGTTCCAGACCACCACAGTAAAGCAAATATCACAATGAAGCGAATCACACAATTTTTTTGGTTTCTCAGTCCATATAAAAGTTATTATATGTTTACAGTATACTGTAGTCTATTAACTGTGCAATATAATTATGGCTAAACAACAGTGTACAAACCTCAGTTAAAAATACTTTATTGTTAAAAATGCTAATGATCATCTGAGTCTTCAGTGAGTTGTAATCCTTTGGCTGATGGAGGCTCTTGCTTCAATGTTGATGGGTAGTGACTGATAAGGCTGATATGTGCTGAAGATTGGGTTTACTGTGATAATTTCTTAAAATTAAACAATAACAAAATTTATAATATCAAATGACTATTTCTTTCACAAAATATGTCTCTGTAATACGTGATGCCATTTGATAGCATTTTACCCACAGCAGAACTTCTTTCAAAATCAGAATTAATCTTCCCAAACTCTGCTGCTGCTTTATCAATTGAGTTTATATAATATTCTAAATCTTTTATTGTCATTTCAACAATGTTCATAGCATCTTCACCAGGAGTAGATTCCATCTCAAGAATCCACTTTCTTTACTTAACTGTAAGGAGCAACTCCTCATTCGTTCAAGTTTTATCATGAGATGGCAGCAATTCAGCCACATCATCAGGTTCCACTTCTAATTCTAATTCTTTGGCTATTTCCACCACATGTGCAGTTACCTCCTCAGCTGAAGTCTTGAACTCCTTAAAGTCATTTATTAGGGTTGTAATCAACTTCTTCAAAATTCCCATTAATGTTAACGTTAATATTTGATCACAAATATTCTTAGTGGCAACTAGACTGGTGAATCCTTTCCAGAAGATTGTCAATGTACTTTGCCCAGATCCATCTGAGGAATCACCATCTATGGCAGTTTTGCCCTATGAAATTCATTTCTTAAATAATAAAACTTACTTCTTGATCCATGGGCTACAGAATGGTGTTGTGTTTAGCTAGCCTGAAAACAACATTACTCTCCTTGTATATCTCCATCAGAGTTCTAGGTGCATTGTCAATGGGTAGTAATATTTTGAAAGCAGTCTTTTTTTCTGAGCAGTAGGTCTCAACAGTGAATTTAAGACAAAAAATATTTACTCATGCCCCTTCTGTTCCCTCCCTGTAATTCTTCCTCACACTGTCCTCCCCATCACCAGGCAACCACTGATCTGTTTTCTGTGGCTATAGATTACTTTTCGTTTTCTAGAATTATGCACAACTGGTGATTGTCACACACACACACACACACACACACATCACAATATGAACTTTATTGGCCTGGCTTCTTTCAATCAGAATAATTATTTTGAAATTCTTTGTGTTGTAAGGAATGTGTTGTGTTGTTTGTGTTATATTAATAAATAGTGATGACTTATTGATTGCTGATAAGTACTCTGTTGTATAGATATGCAATGGTTTATTCATTCACCTGTTGATGGACATTTAAGATGTTTCTAATTTTTGGCTATTACAAATAAAGCTGTTATGAACATCCGTGAGCGAGTTTTATGTAGATACATGCTTTCGTTTGGCTTCGGTAAATTCCTTAGAATGAAATGCCCGAGGCATATAAGTGTATATTTAACTCTTTAACAGGTTGCAAAAACTGTTTTCCAAGGTTGTTGTACTATTTTTACATGCTTATCGGTGGTATATGACTGTTCCAGTTCCTTCAAATCCTATCCCACACTTGGTATGGAGAGTCTTTTTAATTTTAGCCATTCTAATACATGTATAGTGGTATGAAATTGTGGTTTTTAGTTGTAGTTTCGTCATGATCAGAAATGTGAAACATATTTTCATGTGCTTATTTCTCATCCATGTCTCTTCTTTGGTAAAGTAATTTGCTCTAATATTTGGTCTTCTTTCCATTTGGTTGGTTGTATTTTTATTACTGAGAATATACACATAGTTCTAGTGTGATATTCCCCTTCCTGTGTCCATGTGTTCTCACTGTTCAATTCCCACCTATGAGTGAGAATATGCGGTGTTTGGTTTTTTGTTCTTGCGATAGTTTACTGAGAATGATGATTTCCAATTTCATCCATGTCCCTACAAAGGACATGAACTCATCATATTTTATGGCTGCATAGGATTCCATGGTATATATGTGCCACATTTTCTTAACCCAGTCTATCATTGTTGAACATTTGGGTTGGTTCCAAGTCTTTGCTATTGTGAATAGTGCCGCAATAAACATTCGTGTGCATGTGTCTTTATAGCGGCATGATTTATAGTCCTTTGGGTATATACCCAGTAATGGGATGACTGGGTCGAATGGTATTTCTAGTTGTAGATCCCTGAGGAATCGCCATACTGACTTCCACAATGGTTGAACTAGTTTACAGTCCCAGCAACAGTGTAAAAGTGTTCCGATTTCTCCACATCCTCTCCAGCACCTGTTGTTTCCTGACTTTTTAATGATTGTCATTCTAACTGGTGTGAGATGGTATCTCATTGTGGTTTCGATTTGCATTTCTCTGATGGCCAGTGATGGTGAGCATTTTTTCATATATTTTTTGGCTTCATAAATGTCTTCTTTTGAGAAGTGTCTCTTCATATCCTTTGCCCACTTTTTGATGGGGTTGTTTGTTTTTTTCTTGTAAATTTGTTTGGGTTCATTGTAGATTCTGGATATTAGCCCTTTGTCAGATGAGTAGGTTGTGAAAATTTTCTCCCATTCTGTAGGTTGCCTGTTCACTCTGATGGTAGTTTCTTTTGCTGTGCAGAAGCTCTTTAGTTTAATTAGATCCCGTTTGTCAATTTTGGCTTTTGTTGCCATTGCTTTTGGTGTTTTGGACATGAAGTCCTTGCCCATGCCTATGTCCTGAATGGTAATGCCTGGGTTTTCTTTTAGGGTTTTTATGGGTTTTGGTCTAACGTTTAAGTCTTTAATCCATCTTGAATTGATTTTTGTATAAGGTGTAAGGAAGGGTTCCAGTTTCAGGTTTCTACATATGGCTAGCCAGTTTTCCCAGCACCATTTATTAAATAGGGAATCCTTTCCCCATTGCTTGTTTTTCTCAGGTTTGTCAAAGATCAGATAGTTGTCGATATGTGGCATTTTTTCTGAGGGCTCTTTTCTGTTCCATTGATCTATATCTCTGTTTTGGTACCAGTACCATGCTGATTTGGTTACTGTAGCCTTGTAGTATAGTTTGAAGTCAGGTAGTGTGATGCCTCCAGCTTTGTTCTTTTGGCTTAGGATTGACTTGGTTATGCGGGCTCCTTTTTGGTTCCATATGAACTTTAAAGTAGTTTTTTCCAATTCTGTGAAGAAAGTCATCGGTAGCTTGATGGGGATTGCATTGAATCTGTAAATTACCTGGGCCAGTATGGCCATTTTCACGATATTGATTCTTCCTACCCATGAGCATGGAATGTTCTTCCATTTGTTTGTATCCTCTTTTATTTCATTGAGCAGTGATTTCTAGTTCTCCTTGAAGAGGTCCTTCACATCCCTTGTAAGTTGGATTCCTAGGTATTTTATTCTCCTTGAAGCAATTGTGAATGGGAGTTCACTCATGATTTGGCTCTCTGTTTGTCTGTTATTGGTGTATAAGAATGCTTGTGATTTTTGTACGTTGATTTTGTATCCTGAGACTTTGCTGAAGTTGCTTCTCAGCTTCAGGAGATTTTGGGCTGAGATGATGGGGTTTTCTAGATATAAAATCATGTCGTCTGCAAACAGGGACAATTTGACTTCCTCTTCTCCTAATTGAATACCCATTATTTCCTTCTCCTGCCTAATTTCCCTGGCCAGAACTTCCAACACTATGTTGAATAGTAGTGGTGAGAGAGGGCATCCCTGTCTTGTGCCAGTTTTCAAAGGGAATGCTTCCAGTTTTTGCCCATTCAGTATGATATTGGCTGTGGGTTTGTCAGAGATAGCTCTTATTATTTTGAGATACTTCCCATCAATACCTAATTTATTGAGAGTTTTTGGCATAAAGCGTAGTTTAATTTTGTCAAAGGCCTTTTCTGCATCTATTGAGATAATCATGTGTTTTTTGTCTTTGGTTCTGTTTATATGTTGGATTACATTTATTGTTTAGGGTATGCTGAACCAGCCTTGCATCCCGGGGATGAAGCCCACTTGATCATGGTGGATAAGCTTTTGGATGTGCTGCTGGATTCGGTTTGCCAGTAATTTATTGAGGATTTTTGCATGGATGTTCATCAAGGATGTTGGTCTAAAATTCTCTTTTTTTGTTGTGTCTCTGTCAGGCTTTGGTATCAGGATGATGCTGGCCTCATAAAATGAGTTAGGGAGGATTTCCTCTTTTTATATTGATTGGAATAGTTTCAGAAGCAATGGTACCAGTTCCTCCTTGTACCTCTGGTAGAATTCGGCTGTGAATCCATCTGGTCCTGGACTCTTTTTGGTTGGTAAGCTATTGATAATTGCCACAATTTCAGCTCCTGTTATTGATCTATTCAGAGATTCAACTTCTTCCTGGTTTAGTCTTGGGAGGGTGTATGTGTCGAGGAATTTATCCATTTCTTCTAGATTTTCTAGTTTATTTGTGTAGAGGTGTTTGTAGTATTCTCTGATGGTAGTTTGTATTTCTGTGGGATCGGTGGTGATATTCCCTTTATCATTTTTCATTGCGTCTATTTGATTCTTCTCTCTTTTCTTCTTTATTAGTCTTGCTAGCAGTCTATCAATTTTGTTGATCTTTTCAGAACACCAGCTCCTGGATTCATTAATTTTTTGAAGGGTTTTTTGTGTCTCTATTTCCTTCAGTTCTGCTCTCATCTTACGTATTTCTTGCCTCCTACTAGCGTTGGAAAGTGTTTACTCTTGCTTCTCTAGTTCTTTTAATTGTGATGTTAGGGTGTCAAATTTAGATCTTTCCTGCTTTCTCTTGTGGGCATTTAGTGCTATAAATTTCCCTCTACACACTGCTTTGAATGTATCCCAGAGATTCTGGTATGTTGTGTCTTGGTTCTTGTTAGTTTCAAAGAACATCTTTATTTCTGCCTTCATTTTGTTATGTACCCAGTCATCATTCAGGAGCAGGTTGTTCAGTTTCCATGTAGTTGAGCGGTTTTGAGTGAGATTCTTAATCCTGAGTTCTAGTTTGACTGCACTGTGACCTGAGAGACAGTTTGTTATAATTTCTGTTCTTTTACATTTGCTGAGGAGAGCTTTACTTCCAAATATGTGGTCAATTTTGGAATAGGTGTGGTGTGGTGCTGAAAAAAATGTATATTCTGTTGATTTGGGGTGGAGAGTTCTGTAGATGTCTATTGGGTCCGCTTGGTGCAGAGCTGAGTTCAATTCCTGGGTATCCTTGTTGACTTTCTGTCTTGTTGATCTGTCTAATGTTGACAGTGGGGTGTTAAAGTCTCCCATTATTAATGTGTGGGAGTCTAAGTCTCTTTGTAGGTCACTCAGGACATGCTTTATGAATCTGGGTGCTCCTGTATTGGGTGCATATATATTTAGGATAGTTAGTTCTTCTTGTTGAATTGATCCCTTTACCATTATGTAATGGCCTTCTTTGTCTCTTTTGATTTTTGTTGGTTTAAAGTCTGTTTTATCAGAGACTAGGATTGCAACCCCTGCCTCTTTTTGCTTTCCATTTGCTTGGTAGATCTTCCTCCATCCTTTTATTTTGAGCCTATGTGTGTCTCTGCATGTGAGATGGGTTTCCTGAATACAGTACACTGATGGGTCTTGAGTCTTTATCCAATTTGCCAGTCTGTGTCTTTTAATTGGAGCATTTAGTCCATTTACATTTAAAGTTAATATTGTTATGTGTGAATTTGATCCTGTCATTATGATGTTAGCTGGTTATTTTGCTCGTTAGTTGATGCAGTTTCTTCCTAGTCTCGATGGTCTTTACAATTTGGCATGGTTTTGCAGTGGCTGGTACCGGTTTTTCCTTTCCATGTTTAGCCCTTCCTTGAGGAGCTCTTTTAGGATAGGCCTGGTGGTGACAAAATCTCTCAGCATTTGCTTGTCTGTGAAGTATTTTATTTCTCCTTCACTTATGAAGCTTAGTTTGGCTGGATATGAGATTCTGGGTTGAAAATTCTTTCCTTTAAGAATGTTGAATATTGGCCCCCACTCTCTTCTGGCTTGTAGAGTTTCTGCCGAGAGATCTGCTGTTAGTCTGATGGGCTTCCCTTTGAGGGTAACCCGACCTTTCTCTCTGGCTGCCCTTAACACTTTTTCCTTCATTTCAACTTTGGTGAATCTGACAATTATGTGTCTTGGAGTTGCTCTTCTCAAGGAGTATCTTTGTGGTGTTCTCTGTATTTCCTGAATCTGAATGTTGGCCTGCCTTGCTTGATTGGGGAAGTTCTCCTGGATAATATCCTGCAGAGTGTTTTCCAACTTGGTTCCATTCTCCCTGTCACTTTCAGGTACACCAATCAGACGTAGATTTGGTCTTTTCACATAGTCCCATATTTCTTGGAGGCTTTCCTCGTTTCTTTTTATTCTTTTTTCTCTAAACTTCCCTTCTCGCTTCATTTCATTCATTTCATCTTCCATCGCTGATACCCTTTCTTCCAGTTGATCATACTGGCTCCTGAGGCTTCTGCATTCTTCACGTACTTCTCGAGCCTTGGTTTTCAGCTCCATCAGCTCCTTTAAGCACTTCTCTGTATTGGTTATTCTAGTTATACATTCTTCTAAATTTTTTTCAAGGTTTTCAACTTCTTTGCCTTTGGTTTGGATATCCTCCCATAGCTCGGGGTAATTTGATCGTCTGAAGCCTTCTTCTCTCAGCTCATCAAAGTCATCCTCCGTCCAGCTTTGTTCTATTGCTGGTGAGGAACTGCGTTCCTTTGGAGGAGGAGAGGCACTCTGCTTTTTAGAATTTCCAGTTTTTCTGCTCTGTTTTTTCCCCATCTTTGTGGTTTTATCTACTTTTGGTCTTTGATGATGATGATGTACGGATGGGTTTTTGGTGTGGATGTCCTTTCTGTTTGTTAGTTTTCCTTCTAACAGACAGGACTCTCAGCTGCAGATCTGTTGGAGTACCCGGCCGTGTGAGGTGTCAGTCTGCCCCTGCTGGGGGGTGCCTCCCAGTTAGGCTGCTCAGGGGTCAGGGGTCAGGGACCAACTTGAGGAGGCAGTCTGCCCCTTCTCAGATCTCCGGCTGCATGCTGTGAGAACCACTGCTCTCTTCAAAGCTGTCAGACAGGGACATTGAAGTCTGCAGAGGTTACTGCTGTCTGTTTGTTTGTCTGTGCCCTGTCCCCAGAGGTGGAGCCTACAGAGGCAGGCAGGCCTCCTTGAGCTGTGGTGGGCTCCACTCAGTTCGAGCTTCCCGGCTGCTTTGTTTACCTAAGCAAGCCTGGGCAACTGTGGGCACCCCTCCCCCAGCCTTGCTGCCACCTTGCAGTTTGATCTCAGACTGGTGTGCTAGCAATCAGCGAGACTCCGTGGGCATAGGACCCTCCGAGCCAGGTGCAGGATATAATCTCCTGGTGCGCCGTCTTTTAAGTCCGTCGGAAAAGCGCGGTATTCGGGTGGGAGTGACCCGATTTTCCAGGTGCTGTCTGTCACCCCTTTCTTTGACTAGGAAAGGGAACTCCCTGACCCCTTGTGCTTCCCGAGTGAGGCAATGCCTCACCCTTCTTCGGGTCACGCACGGTGCCCGCACCCACTGACCTGCACCCACTGTCTGGCACTCCGTAGTGAGATGAACCCGGCACCTCAGATGGAAATGCAAAAATCACCCGTCTTCTGCGTCGCTCACGCTGGGAGCTGTAGACCAGAGCTGTTCCTATTCGGCCATCTTGGCTCCCCTCACCCCCTTTATCATTTTTTATTGCGTCTATTTGATTCTTGTCTCTTTTCTTCTTTATTAGTCTTGCTAGCGGTCTATCAATTTTGTTGATCTTTTCAAAACACCAGCTCCTGGATTCATTGATTCTTTGAAGGGTTTTTTGTGTCTCTATTTCCTTCAGTTCTGCTCTGATCTTAGTAATTTCTTGCCTTCTGTTAGCTTTTGAATGTGTTTGCTCTTGTTTTCTAAATATACAGTCATGTCACCTGCAAACAGAGACAGTTTGACTTCCTCTCTTCCTATCCGAATACACTTTATTTCTTTCTCTTGCCTGATTGCTCTGGCCAGAACTTCCAATACTATGTTGAATAGGAGTGGTGAGAAAGGGCATCTTTATCTTGTGCTAGTTTTCAAAGGGAATGCTTCCAGCTTTTGCCCATTCAGTATGATATTGTCTATTGGTTTTTTATAAATAGCTATTATCATTTTAAGGTATATTCCATCAATACCTAGTTTATTGAAAGTTTTTAGCATTAACAGGCATTGAATTTTATTGAAGACCTTTTCTGCATCTATTGAGATAATCATGTATTTTTTGTCATTTGTTCTGTTTATGCGATGGATTACATTTATTGATTTGCATATGTTGAATCAGCCTTGCATCCCAGGGATGAAGCCAACTTGATCGTGGTGGATAAGCTTTTTGATGTGCTGCTGTATTCAATTTGCCAGCATTTTATTGAGGCTTTTCGCATTGATGTTCATCAGGGATATTGGCTTGAAGTTTTCTTTTTTTGTTTTGTCTCTGCCAGGTTTTGGAATCAGGATAATGCTGGCTTCATAAAATGAGTTAGGGAGGAGTCCCTCTTTTTCTATTGTTTGGAATAATTTCAAAAGGTATTGTACCAGCTCCTCTTTTTACCTCTCATAGAATTTGGCCATGAATCCATCTGGTCTTGAGCTTTTTTTGGTTGGTAAGCTATTAATTTCTGCCTCAAATTCAGAACTTATTGTTGGTCTATCTAGGGATTTGACTTCTTCCTGGTTTAGTCTTGGGAGGTTGTATGTGTCCAGGAATTTATCCATTTCTTCTGGATTTTCTAGTTTATTTGCATAGAGGTGTTTGTAGTATTCACTGATAATAGTTTGTATTTCTGTGGGATCAGTAGGGATATCCCCTTTATCATTTTCTATTGTGTCTATTTGACTCTTCTCTCTTTTCTTCTTTATTAGTGTGTCTAGTGGTCTATCTATTTTGTTGAAAAAGTCAGCTCCTGGACTCAGTGACTTTTTGAAGGGTTTTTCGTGTCTGTATCTCCTTCAGCTCTGCTCTCATCTTAGTTGTTTCTTGCCTTCTGCTAGCTTTTGAATTTGTTTGATCTTGGTTCTCTAGTTCTTTTAATTGTGACGTTAGGGTGTCGATTTTAGATCTTTTCTGCTTTCTGATGTGTGATCTAAATACTGCTTTAGCTGTGTCCCAGAGATTCTGCTACATTGTGTCTTTGTTCTCATTGGTTTCAAATAACTTATTTCTGCCTTAATTTCACTATTTACTCAGGAGTCATTCAGGAGCAGGCTGTCCAGTTTCCACATAGTTGTGCGGTTTTGAGTGAGTTTCTTAATCCTGAGTTCTAATTTGATTACACTGTGGTCTGAGAGACTGTTATGATTTGCGTTCTTTTGCATTTGCTGAGGAGTCTTTTACTTCCAATTATGTGGTTGATTTTAGAAAAAGTGCTATGTGGTGCTGAGAAGAATGTGTATTCTGTCCATTTTGGGTGGAGAGTTCCTTAGATGTCTATTAGGTACACTTGGTCCAGAAGTGAGTTCAAGTCCTGAATATCCCTGTTAATTTTCAGTCTCGTTATCTGTCTAATATTGATGGTGGGGTGTCAAAGTCTCCCACTATTATTGTGTGGGAGTCTAAGTCTCTTTGTAGGTCTCTAGGATCTTGTTTTATGAATCTGGGTGCTTCTGTATTGGGTGCATACATATTTAGGATAGTTAGCTCTTCTTGTTGCATTGATCCCTTTACCATTATGGAACGTCCTTCTTTGTCTTTTTTAATTTTTGTTGGTTTAAATTCTGTTTTATCAGAGACTAGGATTGCAACTCCTGTTTTTTTTTTTTTCTTTCCATTTGCTTGGTAAATATTCCTCCATCTCTTTATTTTGAGCCTGTATGTGTCTTTGCAAGTGAAATGCAAAACCATACTAACCTAGCTGGGTAGCACAGTCCTTCATGGCTTCCCTTGGCTTGGGGAGGGTGGCTTCCCGCTCCTTGCACTTCCTGGGTGAGGCAACGCTTCACCCTGCTTCTGCTCACCCTCCATGGGCTGTACCCACTGCCTAACTAGTCCCAGTGAGATGAACAGGGTACCTCAATCGGAAATGCAGAAATCACCTGCCTTGTGCATTGGTGTCACTGGAAGCTGCAGACCAGAATTGTTCTTATTTGGCTATCTTGCTAAATCTCCTAATTTTTGTATTTTTAGTAGAGAAAGGGTTTCACTATGTTGGCCAGGCTGGTCTTCAACTCCTGACCTCTGTCCACTTTGGCCTCCCAAATTCCGGAGATTACAGGCATGGGCCACCATGCCCAGCCCTTGCTACTTTTATGAGTTTAACTTTTTGAGATTCCACTTAAGAATGAGGTCATGCAGTATTTGTCTTTCTGTGCCTGCTTATTTCTTTTAATATTCTCTAGGTTCATCCATTTTGTCACAAGTGGCAGGATTTAATTCATTTTTATGACTGAATAGCATTTCATTGTGCATATATACAATATTTTCTTTATCTATTCATCTGCTAATGGACAATTAGGTTAATCCCATATCTTGGTTATTGTGAATAGTGCTACAATAAAAATGGTAGTACAGGTATCTCTTCAACGTAATGATTTCATTTTCTTTGGATATATACCCAGTAGTAGGATTGCTGGATCATATCATAGTCCTATTTTTAATTTTGGGAGCAGCTTCATAGTGCTTTCCAAAATGGCTGTATTAATTTTAATTCCCACCAACAGTGTACAAGAGTTCCCCTTTCTCCACTTCCTTACCAATGCTTGTTACCTTTTGTCTTATTGATAATAGCCATTTTAACTGGGGTGAAGTAATATCTCATCATGGTTTGGATTTGAATTTCTCTGATAATCTGTGATGTTGAGCACTTTTTCCTATAACTGTTGGCCATTTGTGTATCTTCTTTTGAGAAATGTCTATTCAGGTATTTAGCCTGTATTTTAATTGTTTTTTCTCTTTTTTTTCTATTGAGTTGCTTGAATTCCTGATATACTTTGGATATTAACCCCTCATCAGATGTACGGTTTGTAAATATTTCATCCCATTCTGATTGGCTTTTCACACCATTGACTATTTTCTTTGCTATACAGAAGGCTTTGAGTTTGACGTGATCCCATTTGTCTATTTTTTGCTTTTGTTGCCTATTTTTTTGAGTTCTTAATAAAAAAAAATCCTTGTCCAGACCAACTTCATGAAGCATTTGCCATTGTTTTCTACTATTAGCTTCATAGTTTTGGATCTTACATTTAAGTCTTTAATCCATTTTAGTGAACTTTTGTATAGGGTAAGAGATAAGGATCTAGTTTCATTCTTCTGCATGTGGATATTCAGCTTTCCCCACACCATATCATATGACAAACCCCCAGTTAACATACTAAATGAAGAAAAGTTGAAAGCTCCTCTGAGATCTGGAACAAGAAAAGGATGCCCACTTTTACCACCTTTAATCAACACAGTACTGGAATTCTGAGCCAGAGCAATTAGGCAAGAGAGAGAAGTAAACGTTAAACAGTTCTTGTTTGCAGATTAAATGATCTTATATATAGATCCTACTGATTCCACCCAAAAACTGTGACAATTAATAAACGAATTCAGTAAATTTGCAAGATACAAAGTGAATATACAGAAAATGGTTTTATATATGTATATATATATGTGTATATATGTATATATATGTGTATATATGTATATATGTGTATATATGTATATATATGTGTATATATGTATATATGTGTGTATATATGTATATATGTGTATATATGTATATATATGTATATATATATGTGTATATATATGTATATATGTATATATATGTATATATATATATGTATATATATATATGTATATATATATATATATGTAGAGAGAGAGAGAGAGAGTCTCACTCTGTCACCCAGGCTGGAGTTCAGTGGCATGATCTCAGCTCACTGCAACCTCCACCTCCCACGTTTAAGTGAATCTCCTGTCTCAGCCTCCCCAGTAGCTGGGACTACAGGTGCCCACCACCAGGCCTGGCTAATTTTTGTATTTTTAGTAGAGACGAGGTTTCACCATGCTGGCCAGGCTGATCTCCAACTCCTGACCTCAAATGATCCACACACCTCAGCCTTCCAAAGGGCTGGGATTACAGGTGTGAGCCATTGTGCCCAGCTGGTGTTTTCTATATTTTAATAGCAAAGTGTCTGAAAAAGAAATGAAAGAATAATTCCATTTAGAATAGCTCCTAAAAATGAAATACCAAAGAATAAATTTAACAAAGAAGGTGAAAGATCTCTACAATGCAAACTATAACATAATGATAAACAAAATTGAAGATGATATAAATAAATGAAAATGTATTTCATGTTTTTGGATTGGAAGAATTAATATTGTTAAAATATTCCTACTATCCAGGGGGAGGAGCCAAGATGGCCAAATAGGAACAGCTCTGGTCTACAGCTCCCAGTGTGAGTGATGCAGAAGACGGGTGATTTCTGCATTTCCAACTGAGGTACTGGGTACATCTCACTGGGGAATGCCAGACTGTAGGTGCAGGACAGTGTTTGCAGTGCACCATGCACGAGCCGAAGCAGGGTGAGGCATCGCCTCACCTGGGAAGCACGAGGGGTCAGGGAATTCCCTTTCCTAGTCAAAGAAAGGGGTGACAGAAGGCACCTGGAAAATCGGGTCACTCCCACCCTAATACTGTGCTTTTCCAACCCACAAAAAACGGCACACCAGGAGATTATATCTCGCAATTGGCTCGGAGGGGTCCTATGCCCACGGAGTTTCACTTATTGCCAGCACCACAGTCCAAGATCAAACTGCAAGGTGGCAGTGAGGCTGGGGGAGGGGTGCCCACCATTGCCGAGTTAGTTGTTTGATTAGGTAAACAAAGCGGCCGGGAAGCTCAAAATGGGTGGAGCCCACCTCAGCTCAGGGAGGCCTGCGCAGTAGGCTCCACCTCTGGGGGCAGGGCACAGACAAACAAAAATACAGCAGTAACCTCTACAGACTTAAATGTCTCTCTCTGACAGCTTTGAAGACAGTAGTGGTTCTCCCAGCACACAGCTTGATATCTGAGAATGGACAGACTGCCTCCTCAAGTGGGTCCCTGAACCCCAAGCAGCCTAACTGGGAGGCACCCTCCAGTAGGGGTGGGCTGACACCTCACACGACTGGGTACTCCTCTGAGACAAAACTTCCAGAGGAACGATCAGGCAGCAGCATTTGCGGTTCAACAATATCCGCTGTTCTGCAGCCACCGCTGCTGATACCCAGGCAAACAGGGTCTGGAGTGGACCTCCAGCAAACTCCAACAGACCTGCAGCTGAGGGTCCTGTCTGTTAGAAGGAAAACTAACAAACAGAAAGGACATCGACACCAAAAACCCATCTGTACGTCACCATCATCACCTTGTAGTATAGTTTGAAGTCAGGTAGTGTGATGCCTCCAGCTTTGTTCTTTTGGCTTAGGATTGACTCGGCGATGTGGGCTCTTTTTTGGTTCCATATGAACTTTAAAGTAGTTTTTTCCAATTCTGTGAAGAAAGTCATTGGTAGCTTGATGGGGATGGCATTGAATCTATAAATTACCTTGGGCAGTATGGCCATTTTCACGATATTGATTCTTCCTACCCATGAGCATGGAATGTTCTTCCATTTGTTTGTATCTTCTTTTATTTCATTGAGCAGTGGTTTGTAGTTCTCCTTGAAGAGGTCCTTCACGTCCCCTTTAAGTTGGATTCCTAGGTATTTTATTCTCTTTGAAGCAATTGTGAATGGGAGTTCACTCATGATTTGGCTCTCTGTGTGTCTGTTATTGGTGTATAAGAATGCTTGTGATTTTTGTACGTTGATTTTGTACCCTGAGACTGCTGAAGTTGCTTCTCAGCTTCAGGAGATTTTGGGCTGAGACAATGGGGTTTTCTAGATATACAATCATGTCATCTGCAAACAGGGACAATTTGGCTTCCTCTTTTCCTAATTGAATACCCTTTATTTCCTTCTCCTGCCTAATTGCCCTGGCCAGAACTTCCAACACTATGTTGAATAGGAGTGGTGAGAGAGGGCATCCCTGTCTTGTGCCAGTTTTCAAAGGATTCCCTTTTTTCTATTGATTGAAATAGTTTCAGAAGGAATGGTACCAGCTCCTCTTTGTACCTCTGTTAGAATTTGGGTGTGAATCATCTGGTCCTGGACTTTTTTTGGTTGGTAGGCTATTAATTGTTGCCTCAATTTCAGAGCCTGTTATTGGTCTATTCAGAGATTCAACTTCTTCCTGGCTTAGTCTTTGGAGGATGTATGTGTCCAGGAATTTATCCATTTCTTCCGGATTTTCTAGTTTATTTGCAGAGATGTTTATAGTATTCTCTGATGGTAGTTTGTATTTCTGTGAGATCTGTGGTGATATCCCCTTTATCATTTTTTATTGCATCTATTTGATTCTTCTCTCTTTTCTTCTTTATTAGTCTTGCTAGTGGTCTGTTTTGTTGATCTTTTCAAAATCCAGCTCCTGGATTCATTGATTTTTTGAATCGTTTTTTGTGTCTATCTACTTCAGTTCTGCTCTGATCTACCTATTTCTTGCCTCTGTTAGCTTTTGAATTTGTTTGCCCTTTGCTTCTCTAGCTCTTTTAATTGTGATGTTAGGGTGTTGATTTTAGATCTTTCCTGCTTTCTCTTGTGGGCATTTAGTGCCATAAATTTCCCTCTACACACTAATTTAAATGTGTCCCAGAGATTCTGGTACATTGTATCTTTGTTCTCATTGGTTTCAAAGAACATCTTTATTTCTGCCTTCATTTCATTATTTAGCCAGTAGTCATTCAGGAGCAGGTTGTTCAGTTTCCATATAGTTGTGTGGTTTTGAGTGAGTTTATTAATCCTGAGTTCTAATTTGATTGCACTGTGGTCTGACAGATAGTTTGTTGTGATTTCTGTTCTTTTACATTTGCTGAGGAGTGCTTTACTTCCAATCATGTGGTCAATTTTAGAATAAGTGTGATGTGGTGCTGAGAAGAATGTATATTCTGTTGATTTGGGGTGGAGAGTTTTGTAGATGTCTATTAGGTCTGTTTGGTGCAGAGGTGAGTTCAAGTCCTGGATATCCTTGTTAACCTTCTGTCTCATTGATCTGTCTAATATTGACAGTGGGGTGTTAAAGTCTCCCATTATTATTGTGTGGGATTCTAAGTCTCCTTGTAGGTCTCTAAGGACTTGCTTTATGAATCTGGGTGCTCCTGTATCAGGTGCATATATATTTAGGGTAGTTAGCTCTTCTTGTTGAATTGATCCCTTTACCATTGTGGAATTGCCTTGTCTCTTTTGATGTTTGTTGGTTTAAAGTCAGTTTTATCAGAGACTAGGATTGCAAGGCCTGCCTTTTTTTTTTTTTTTTTTTTTTTTTTTTTTTTTTTTTTTTTTTTTTGCTTTTCATTTGGTTGGTAGATCTCCCTCCATCTCTTTATTTTCAGCCTATGTGTTTCTCTGCATGTGAGATGGGTCTCCTGAATACAGCACACTGCTGGGTCTTGACTCTTCATCCAATTTGCCAGTCTGTGTCTCTTAATTGGGGCATTTAGCCCATTTACATTTAAGGTAAATATCGTTTTGTGTGAATTTGATCCTGTCTTTATTATGTTAGCTGGTTATTTTGCGAGTGAATTGATTAAGTTTCTTCATAGCATCAATGGTCTTTACAATTTGGCATGTTTTTGCAGCGGCTGGTACTGGTTGTTTCTTTCCATGTTTAGTGCTTCCTTCTGGAGCTCTTGTAAGGTAGGCCTGATGGTGACAAAATCTCTCAGCATTTGCTTGTCTGTAAAAGATTTTATTTCTCCTTCATGTATGAAGCTTAGTTTGGCTCGATATGAAATTCCGAGTTGAAAATTCTTTTCTTTAAGAATGTTGAATATTGGTCCCCACTCTCTTCTGGCTTGTAGGGTTTCTGCCAAGAGAGCCACTATTAGTCTGTTGGGCTTCCCTTTGTGGGTAACCGTACCTTTCTCTCTGGCTGCCCTTAACATTTTTTCCTTCATTTCAACCTTGGTGAATCTGACAATTATGTGTCTTGGGATTGCTCTTCTCGAGGAGTATCTTTGTGGTGTTCTCTGTATTTCCTGAATTTGAATTTGGCCTGCCTTGCTAGGTTTGGGAAGTTTTCCCAGATAATATTCTGAAGAGTGTTTTCCAACTTGGTTCCATTCTCCCCGTCACTTTCAGGTACACAAATCAAACAGAGATTTGGTCTTTTCACATAGTCCCATATTTCTTGAAGGTTTTGTTTGTTTCTTTTTATTTTTTTATCTAACCTTGTCTTCTTGCTTTATTTCAATAATTTGATCTTCAATCACTGATACCCTTTCTTCCACTTGATCGAATCTGCTATTGAAGCTTCTGCATGTGTCACAAAGTTCTCGTGCCATGGTTTTCAGCTACATCAGGTAATTTAAGGTCTTCTTTACACTGTTTTTTCTAGTTAGCCATTCATCTAACATTTTTTCAAGGTTTTTAGCTTCCTTGCAATGGGTTGGAACATGCTGCTTTAGCTCGGAGAACTTTGTTATTACTGACCTTCTCAAGCATACTTTCGTCAACTTGTCAAAGTCATTGTCTGTCTAGCTTTGTTCTGTTGCTGATGAGGAGCTGCAATCCTTTGGAGGAGAAGAGGCACTTTGGTTTTTAGAATTTTCACATTTTCTGCTCTGGTATCTCCCCATTTTTGTGGTTTTATCTACCTTTGGTATTTGATGTTGGTGACCTACAGATGAGGCTTTGGTGTGGATGTCCTTTTTGTTGATATTGATGCTATTCCTTTCTGTTTGTCAGTTTTCCTTCTAACAGCCAGACTCCTCAGCTGCAGGTCTGTTGAAGTTTGCTGGAGGTCCATTCCAGACCCTGTTTGCCTTGGTATCAGCAATGGAGGTTGCAGAACAGCAAATATTGCTCCCAGATCCTTCCTCTGGAAGCTTCATCCCAGAGGGGCAGCTGCCTATATGAGGTGTCTGTCAGCCCCAACTGAGAGGTGTCTTTCAGTTAGGCTACACGGGGGTAAGGGACTCACTTGAGGAGGCAGTCTGTCCATTCTCAGAGCTCAAACACCATGCTGGGAGAACCACTGCTCTATTCAGAGCTGTCAGACAGGGACGTTTAAGTCTGCAGATGTTATCTGCTGCCTTTTGTTCAGCTATGCCTTGCCCACAGAGGTGGAGTCTACAGAGGCTGTAGGCCTTGCTGAGATGCAGTGGGCTCTACCCAGTTCATGCTTCCTGGCCTCTTTGTTTACCTACTCAAGCCTCAGCAATGGTGGCCACCCCTCTGCCAGCCAGGCTGGTGCCTTGCAGGTTGATCTCAGACTGCTGTGCTAACAGTGAGCAGAGCTCTGTGGGCATGGGACCCACTGAGCCAGGCACGGGAGAGAATTTCCTTGTCTGCTGGCTGCTAAGACCTTGGGAAAAGCACAGTATTTGGGTGAGAGTGTCCTGTTTTTCCAGGTACAGTGTGTCACGGCTTCCCTTGGCTGGGAAAGGGAAATCCCCTGACCCCTTGCACTTCCGGGGTGAGGTGATGTCCTGCCCTGCTTCAGCTCGCCCTCCATGGGCTACACCCACTGTCCAACCAGTCCCAATGAGATGAACCAGGTACCTCAGCTGGAAATGCAGAAATCACTCATCTTCTGCGTCAATCACGCTGGGAGCTGCAGACTGCAGCTGTTACTATTTGGCCATCTTGGAATGGAGACCCAACCCTTTTAAAGTGTCCGATTCTGTGGAATTAATTACATTGGCAACATTGTGACACCATCACCACTATTTCCAAACTATAAAGGGAAACTCTGTACCCATTGGTCAATAACTCCCCATTCCCTCCTCCCTTTAGCCCCTGAAAACCTCTGATCTACTTGATCTCTCTATGAATTTTCCTATTCTTGGTATTTCATGTAAGTGGAACCATATAGTATTTTTCCTTTTGTGTCTGGCTTATTTGCCTTAGAATAATGTTTTCCAGGTTCATCCATGTTGTGGCATATATCAGAACTTCATTTCTTTCCACAGCTGAATAATATTCCATTGCATACACATGCCATATTTCATTTGTCCATTCATCTGCTGATGGACCCTTGGGTTGTTTCCAACTCTTGGCTATAGTGTATAATGTTGCAATGGACATTGGTGTGAAACTGTCTGTCTCAGATTCTATTTTCAATTATTTTGGGTATATTTCCATAGGAGTGGAATTGTCTGGTCATAAGGCATCCTATGTTTAACTCTTTTAAAATTTATTTCTAATTGATTTAATAGCTGTGTATATTTATGGGGTACAATGTGAAGTTTTGATCTTTGTATACATTATGGAAAGAGCTCTTTGAGGTATGGGAAGCTTTTCCACAGAGGTGCACCATTTTACATTCCCATCAGCAATGTGCAAGAATTTCAACTTCTGTACATCCTTACCAATGCTTCTTATTTGCTTCATGAAAAGTTTTTTAAATTATAGATGTGTATGTAATGTGTTAATGGTGGTATCTCAATGTAGTTTCCATTTACATTTCTCTCATTTATTAACATGGTTGCTGAGCTCATTGATTTGAGACTTTTCTTCACAGAGGTGTTTTTACTGCTACGAAATTTCCCGAGTCCTTTTTTTTTTTAACTGGCATCACACTACTTTTGATATGTTGTGGTTTCCTTTTCAGTTAGTTCAAAACACTTTCTAATTTTCATTAAGATTTCTTATTTGATACATTGGGTAACACACACATTATTTGGTTCCCAAATATTTGTAGATTTTGTGAATGTCTCTCTCAACAATTTCTAACTTAATTTTATTGTATGTGGTTGAAGAACACACTTTGTGTTACTGGAATTGTCTAAAATGTATTGAGACTTGTTTTATGTCACGGAATACAGTCTCTCTTGGTAAATGTTCCACATACACTTGAAAATAATGCATAGTCTTCTGTTGTGGGGTGGAGGGTTCTACATGCGACAATTAGGTCAAGTTGGTAATAGTGATGCTCAAGTCTTCTATATTGTCATTGACTTTCTGTCTGCTTGTTTTACCAGCAATATATTGAGGGGGTATTGAAATCTTTGTCGAGAATTGTTGATGCAGCTATTTCTCTGTGTAGGTCTATTCATTTTTGCTTCATGCATCTTGAAGCTCTGTTTTTAGGTGCACAAACACAGAATTGTTATCTACTCATCATAAATTCACTGAGTTGTCATTATGACATGATCTTCTTTATCAATGGTGATATTCTTTGTTCTGAAGTCTACTGTGTCTGATATCAATATAACAACTACGTCTTTATTGTGATTAGTCTTAGCTTGGTATACTGCCCCCACCTTTACATTTAAGCTATGTTGTGTCTTTATATTTAAAGTGGGTTTCTTATAGGCAATATACAGTTGAGTCTTGCTTTCTTATCCAGTCTGGTGGTTTTTGTCTCTTAATTGGCATGTTGGGACCATTTATATTCAATGTAATTATTGATATGGTTAGGTTTAAATTTACCATCTTGTGTTATGTTTCCTATTGGCCTCATGAATTTGCTCCCCTTTCCTTCTTTTTGGCCTTCATTTTGGAAGACATTTTCACTGGGCATAGCATTCTAGGTTAGCAGTATTTTTCATTTAGTACTTCAAAAATGTTGCTCCAGTGTCTTCTCACTTGCATTTTTTTCTGATGAGAAATCTGCTGTCATCCTCATTTCAGTCCCTTTGTATGCAACGTGTGGCCTCTCCATCTTTCCTGACTGGTCTTCAGATTTTTTTCTTTTTCTCTGGTTTTGTAAAATCTTACTGTGATGTGCCTTAGTGTAGCTTTCTCTACATTTCTTGTGCCTGGTGTGTGTTCAGCTTCTTGGATGTGTGGGCTTAAAGTTTTTAGCAATTATGGGTAGATTTCAGCGGCTATTTATTCAAATATTTTTTTTCTGTCCCTCCCTCCTTTATTTTCTCTCTTTCAGGGCCAACAATTGCACATATATTTGGCTGTGTGACATTGTCCTGTAGTTCTCTGTTGCTCTGTTCATTTTTCTTACATTTTTTGATTTGTACAGCTTATATTCTCATGTCTTTAAGTTCACTAATCTTTTTTTTCCTGCAATGTCTAATATACTGTTAATCCCATCCAGTGCATTTTCCATCATAGATATAGTAGTGCTCATCTCCAGAAGTTTGATTTGCATTTTTTCTGTATCTTCCATGTCTTGACTTGACTTTTGAGCATATGAACTACAGTTATTATAACTTTTAATATTCTTCTCTTCTAATTTAAGCATCTGTGTCAATTCTGGGTCACTTTCAGTTGATTGATTTTTCTCCTTGTTATTGTCATGTTTTCTTGGTTCTTCATTTGTTTGCTAGGTTTTAACTGGATGCCAAGACATGATGAGTTTTAGCTTGTTGAGTGCCGAATATTTTTGTATTCTCATAATTTTTCCTGAGCTTTGTTCTGGGATGCAGTTAAATTGCTTGTAGTTTCATACTTTGGGGTCTTGCTTTTAAGCTTTGTTAGATGAGACCAAAGTTGTGTTTAGTCTAGGGCCCATTACTCTCCACTAGTTAGGTAAATCTCTTTTCAGCACTTTGTATATTGCTCAGAGAATTGAGAGACTTTCCAGTCTGATAGTTGAGAATAGGCATTATTCCTAGTCTTGTGAAAGTACCAGGTACTGTTCCTTCTAATTCTTTTGCATGGCTCTTTCTTATCCGGGGCAGTTTTCTTACATGCTTATGTTGATCAGTACTATGAGAGGCTTTAACTAGCAATGTATCAGGTGTCTATTTCTCTAGATCATCATCATAGTAGCTAACTTTTATTAAACACTTTTTATACAGAACATAGTCTGTAGTGAGACTGGGGTTAATCCCTTCTGTTCCTTCTGTTGCAGGATGAGCTGTTGATGAGCAGGCCTGTGCTAAGCATGCTGGTTTATTTAATATATTAATCCAACGAAGAGAGTGCTGTTATTATTATTCTCATTTACAGATAAAGAAACTGAGGTACAGAGAGTTTAAGTAACTTGCTCAAGGACACACACAGATAGTAAGTGGTAAACTGAAATTTGAACCTAGATGGTTTGACTTCAGAGATTGAATTTAAATTGCAAATCATCATGTGCTAGGATGATCGGAAATACAATCAGGATGCAAGCTGATGATAAGCCTGCCATTCCATATGTCCCCCACAGCAGCCAATCAGCCTCTAATACACGAACAAGTCCCTCCCTCTAAGCTAAGGGCAAGGAAGTAGGGGTGGCAGATGGGAGGAAGGAAAGGGAAGGTATGTATAATTATTGTGTTGTCACAAATTGCCATTATCCTATTTGTCCCCCAGAGCCCCTTAGCTTCCCAGTTTTGAGGTGGTACCCAATTCTTTGGAACAAATATGGGAGCCTGGTGCCAATGTTGCTGCCCTGCCAGTAAGGGTGCTGACAAGGTCTCTTGTGCAAGAAGCAAAGACCTCCAAGGGATAGTAACAGCTTTGTCTGGGGCCACCAGTACTGGCCTTACACATTTGGGGATGGAGTTTAGGGCCTGTTTTCTCTTGTTTCATGTATCTCATTTAATGAAAAACAGCTTCCTTCTCCATCTCTGTATCCACATGCTGCAGTGGACTATAATGCCTAAGAAGTTCCTCTCCTCAGCTATCACACGTCCCAGAAAATGTGCTCACATTCTGCTCTCCCTTCCCACATCCAGCCAGACACTTCCCCTCCGAGGTCTGTCTTCTGATTTGATTTATTTTCTCATAAGTATTCTATACCTTCTCCCCAACCAAGTAAAAAGCCTTTTTAATCCTCTTGAGGTTACATCTTCCTTGTTCCCTTCGTGGAATGACAGATTGGCTCTTGCAAACATTTAACTGGAGCACTCTGGCAAATACCCTTGTTCTTGATTCCAGACATCCTCCAAATCAGAATGATCTATGTGTATGGTACCTTCCTAAGATATATCAGGAACAGTATGGCAATAGGAACACAAGATAGAGTTTGTGCCTCCGTGTCTGTGAAATACTGCCCTAGGAACTGTCTGCTTCTTTTGCAGAGGGCACTATCACAATTTTTCAGTGACGCTTACTCCTGAACCCTGAGCATTGGCCACTGCTACTTCCACCTGCCTCTAATCAGTAGGCTGCCAGCACCTTCCAGAACACTGGTGTACCAGCACAGACCAATTTTAATCAGAGTCTCCTCTGTTTGGTAACTTTAGACCAGCAGATGCCACCAACTCTCATTTCTCTGTCAATCTCAATACTGCCCCAAATGCAGGAACTTCTGGCTATTATTTTCTTGTTTCCTCTCCATGTCTGACTCTGCCCAACTCTTTTCTTGAATACACTCTGGCTTTTTGTTTCATACTTTAAATAAATCTCCCCTATATCCTCCCACTTTGTTTTCAGTGTTCACTCCAGCTCCTTTTCTTAATTGTAGCAATACAAGAGAACTAGGTATCATTCCTTATTTTTACCTAGTTCACCTAAAGACACCATTGCCCCGCAGCATTTTTCACTAGATGATTCTCTTATTGTCATACCCCAAACACCATATAGACCTGGGGGCAGAGACCTCATTGTCTTCATTTCCTGGATTAATACAACACAGCAGTTAAGAGCTCCAGCTCTACAGTAGCAGCTCAGCTTCCAGTTCGAATCCTGGTGTTTCTTCCACTTACTAGCTGTGTGACCTTGGGCAAGTGAATTCACCTTTCTAAGCCTGTTTTCTTATTTATAAATAAAGAAATAAGCCCTTTCTACTATGATTGTTGTGAAGATCAAGCTTAAATGATGTAACAGGGCTGGGCGTGGTGGCTCAGGCTTGTAATCACAGCACTTTGGGAAGCTGAGGCATGAGGATCATTTGAGCACAGGAGTTCAAGACCATCCTGGGCAACACAGCAAGACCCCATCTCTACTAAAATTAAAAAATAGCTGGGCGTGGTGACACGAGCCTGCAGTCCCACCTACCCAGGAGGCTGAGACACAAGGATGGCTTGAGCGCAGGAGTTTGAGGCTGCAATGAGCTATGATCATGCCACTTCACTCCAGCCTGGGTGACAGAGCAAGACCGTGTCTCAAAAAAAGAAAACAATGAGGTAACATCTAAAGTGTATAGTATTGATCCTACCAGAGGAGAACCTCCACACAAGTATTATCATTATTGTTGTTACTTTTGGATTATGACTCCCTCACCCTCTTAGAAAAGCCATTCCTCCTCTGAAGTTTGACTCAAGACAGCTACAGAGAGCCTAAATAGAATATAACCAGAGAACTGTAGTAAGATGCAGAAGACAGAAGAGGGAATGTGGTTAGAGCTTCCAGAACATGTAACAGAAAAACATATCCAAGTTTCTCTCTTCTTGAGCACCACCATGTGGTACAACTAGAAATGTAGGACCACAACTTTGGGAAGAGGCTGGCGTTGGAGGAAGAGACTTGGAAGGCTTCAGCTGAAAAGTAGTAAGAGAAGCCATGAGCGTGGATGAGAGAAACAAGGGAGGAAGAGTAGGAAGAAAACAGGGCAATGGCAGAAAATTGGAGTAATAGGCGTCTAGACTGCCTTCAAAATAAAATGTCACCTTAACAGGCATCTGGTGACTATGGATCCCATAGGAAATAAGACAGTGTGTAAAGATAAGTGAGCATGTGCACGGGCCAAGGAATAGAGCAGGACAACCTGAGTTACTTCTCCTTCTCTCCCTCCCTCCCCTCTTCTTTTCTCTCTCCCTCCTCATTTTCTCACTGTTCCCCTTTCTCCCCCTTTTATTCTTATTCATCCATCCATCCTTCCATCCATGGAGCCATCCATGATACATCCATTCACCACTGGAACCGGGGACAAAAAATAAATAAGCCACAGGCCCCGTTCTAACAAAGGTCACAGTCTGTGGGATGGGGTAGGGTGGAGGCAATTAAGCAGATCTTTATAATATGTCAGTGCTCACAACCCAACAATCACCAGGAGCACGCCTGTAGTTGAACAAAGTTGGGTTTATTGCTTGTCGTATTAAGGGAGAATGCACCCCACAGGAAACTGCGGAGCAACTCAGCAGGAGGGCATTAGAAAGGACTTACAGGATTTGGGCAAACTTTGCATTAGATGCTTTTAAGGAGCAGAGGCAATCCTATGATTGGGTATCTTAATAAATCTTATCTAGAATGAGGGAAGAATAACTGATGCCTAGGGCTGTAAGTGGTAAAGAAGCAGAAGTTACCAACAGTGTATAGGCGTTCCTTTTTCACTGCAGCCTCGCCACCATCTATCGTTTTTGGACATTTTAATAATAGCCATTCTGACTGGTGTGAGATGATGTCTCATGGTGGTTTTAATTTGCATTCCTCAGATGATTAGTGATGCTGAGCATGTTTTCATGTTTGTTGGCCGCTTATACATCTTCCTTTAAGAAGTGTCTGTTCATGTCCTTTGCCTGTTTTTTTTTTTTTTAAATGTGGCTATTTGTGTTTTACTTGTTGATTTGTTTAAGTTCCCTATAGATTCTGGATATTAGGCCGTTGTCACATGCATGGTTTGCTAATATCTTCTCTCATTCTGTAGGCTGTCTGTTTATTCTGGTGCTGGCTTCTTTTGCTGTGTAGAAGCTCTTTAGTTTAATTCGGTCTTGCGTGTCAATTTTTGTTTTTCTTGCAATTAAATTTGGAGACTTAGTCAAAAATTGTTTGCCAAGGCTGATGTCCAGAAGAGTGTTTCCTAAGTTGTCCTCCAGGATTCTTATGGTTTGAGGTGTTACATTTGAATCTTTGATCCACCTTGTGTTAATTTTTATATGTGGTTAAAAGTGGGGGGGTCCAGATTCAATTTTCTGCAAGTGGCTAGCCAGTTATCCCACCATCATTTATTGAATAGGGAGTCGAGTCCTTTCCTCATTGCATGTGTTTGCCAGCCTTGTCAAAGATCAGATGGTTGTAGGTGTGCAGCTCTATTTCTGAGTTTTCCATTCTGTTCCATTGGTCTATGTGGTTTTTTTTTTTTTTTTTTTTTTTTTGTTATCATTATCTAGCTGTTTTGGTTCCTGTGGCTTTATAGTGTAGCTACAAAGGTAACCCCATCAGGCTAGCAGCAGTCCTATCAGCAGAAACCTTACAAGCCAGAAAAGATTGGGGGTCTAATTTCAGTGTCCTTACTGAAAAGAAGTTCCAGCCAAGAATTTCACATGCTGCCAAACAAAGCTTCATAAGTGAAGGAGAAATAAAATCCTTCTCGGACAAGCAAATGCTGAGGGAATACATTTCCACTAGGCCAGCATTACAAGAGGTTCTTAAGGGAGTGCTAAACATGGAATCAAAATAATGACACCTGCTTCCACAAAAGCACCCTTAAGCACATAGCACACAGGCACTATAAAGCAACTACGCAGTCAAGTCCACATAACAACCACCAGACATCATGATGACAGGATCAAAATCGCGTATATGAATACTAACCTTGAATGTAAATGGGCTAAACACCCCATTGAAAAGGCACAGAGTGGCAGGCTGGACAGAAGGACAAGACCCAACCATCCGCTGCCTTCAAGAGACCCATCTCACATGCAACGATACCCACAGGCTCAAAGTAAAAGGGCGGAGGAAGATCTACCATGCAAATGGAAAACAAAAAAGAACATGAGTCCCTCTTCTTGTGTCAGATAAAACAGACTTTAAACCAACAGAAATTAAGAAGGACAATGAAGGGCATTACAAACAATAACAATCCAACAGGAAGCCTTAGCTATCTTAAATATATATGCACCCAACATTGGAGAGCCCAGATGCATAAAATGAGTTCTTCTTGACCTATCAGAAGACTTAGACAACCACACAATAGTAGTGGGATTGTTCAACACCCCACTGACAGCATTAGACAGATTACTGAGGCAGAACACTAACCAAGAAACCCTGGACTTAAACTTGACACTTGACCATTTGGACCTAATAGACATCTACGAAACACTCCACCCAACAACCACAGAATATACATTCTTCTCATGAGCACACAGAATATATTCTAAGACCAACCACATGCTCAGTCATAAAGCAAGTCTCAATAAATTCAAAAAAATTTAAATCATACCAAGTGTACTCTTGGACCACAGTAAAATAAAAATGGAAATCAGTATCAAGGAGATCTCTCAAAACTACACAGTAGCGTTTTAGATGCTAGACATGATATGTTGACAAACTGCAACACAGGCAGTTAACAGAAATGAAATGATTATTAGCCCTTGCTGCAGATCTCCAAGCCAAGGGTGTCTAGGTTATAAAGCCTAGGCAATGAAAGCATGTCCCAGAATCCAGCTGAGTCTGCCTTAGAGATCCAGATGAGTTTATTTTCTTTTAATTTACCATAAACTGTTCTACTTGCCATGTAATATTTACATAGGTGCAGCGAGATGTATTTACTCTAACATGAGCTCTCCTTTGGATAGCTAAGAGGAAACCAAGGGCTATGCAATTGTTCATGAGAACTCTAGCTAACAGATTTAGAGTAGTTTTTGGAGGGCATCCAGAGTAGAAATTGTTCCATTTGTGACTTCTTCCAGGTCCGGAGAAAAATTCTGCACCACCTCTTCTAGTTGTATTATTTCTGCTGTGCGAATTGTAGCCAGCATAGTATGCAAAAAGAGGGAGTCAGTTATCTCTTCTGGGAATTCTCCCAAGTAGTTTGCGCTCACCTCACCTGGAAGGTTTCTGGGCTTCTTCCGCATGCAAACATGGAGAGGTACTAGTTCTAAATATCTCAATTCTCTATCAATCATCCAGATTCTCCAGGCTAATTTAGTGGCAGAAGAGGGTAAGCCTGATATCCACTTAAGTAGTATCCAGGTGGGATACAGGCTGCATTGGGAGTATGACTATCACTTGGCCCATCATGAATAAGCCCATTTTTCTTTTCTTTTTTGAGACGGAGTCTTGCTCTGTCACCCAGGCTGGAGTGCAGTGGCACGATCTTGGCTCACTGCAAGCTCCGCCTCCCAGGTTCACGCCACTCTCCTGTCTCAGCCTCCCGAGTAGCTGGAGCTACAGGCGCCCGCCACCACGCCCGGCTAACTTTTTCTATTTTTTAGTAGAGACAGGGTTTCACCGTGTTAGCCAGGATGGTCTCAATCTTCTGACCTTGTGATCCGCCTGCCTTGGACTCCCAGAGTGCTGGGATTACAGGCGTGAGCCACCGTGCCGAGCCAGAGTAAGCCCATTTTTTGTCACTTAGGGGGGTAAATTCCTTGAGTGGAGCCAAATAGTTCCTGCAAAGCAACTGCAGTGTCTTTGAATGGAACAAATATTTATTCCCATTCCTGAGGGTCTAAGTTTTGCTGTAACGTTGTAATGACCTCAGTAGAAGCATTTTGTTGATGTGAAGTCAAAGTCTGTTTTTCTCACAAGACTAGAATTTGGAGAGGAAATTGTAAGTACCAGAAGGAGTCTGCAAAATGAAACCTACTTTTTTTGGTCAATGTAATTTATTTATTTACTTTTTTTTTTTTTTCTTTTTAACACTGAGTCTCACTGTTGCCTAGGCTGGAGTGCAGCGGTGCAATCTCTGCTCACTGCAACCTCTGTCTCCCAGATTCAAGTGATTCTCCTGTCTCAGCCTCCGGAGTAGCTGGGATTACAGGCACCCACCACCACAACTGGCTAATTTTTATATTTTTAGTAGAGACGGGGTTTTGCCATCTTGGCCAGTCTGGTCTCGAACTCCTGACCTCAGGTTATCTGCCTGCCTTGGCCTCCCAAAGTGCTGGGATTACAGGTGTGAGCCACCATGCCTGGCCTTATTTATTTATCTATTTTTTATTATATTTTAAGTTCTAGGGTACATGTGCACAACGTACAGGTTTGTTACATAGGTATACGTGTGCCATGTTGGTTTGCTGCACCCATCAACTCGTCATTTACATTAGGTATTTCTCTTAACGCTATCCCTCCCCCATCCCTCCACCCCCTGACAGGCCCCGGTGTGTGATGTTCCCTGCCCTGTGTCCATGTGTTCTCATTGTTCAACTCCCACCTGTGAGTAAGAACATGTGGTGTTTGGTTTTCTGTCCTTGTGATAGTTTGCTGAGAATGACGGTTTCCAGCTTCATCCATGTCACTGCAAAGGACGTGAACTCATCATTTTTTATGGCTGTGTAGTATTCCATGGTCTATATGTGCCACATTTTCCTAATCCAGTCTATCATTGTTGGACATTTGGGTTGGTTCCAAGTCTTTGCTATTGTGAATAGTGCCACAATAAACATACGTGACCATGCGTCTTTATAAGTAGCATGATTTATAATCCTTTGGGTATATACCCAGTAATGGGATCGCTGGGTCAAGATCGCTAGTTCTAGATCCTTGAGGAATCGCCACACTGTCTTCCACAATGGTTGAACTAATTTACACTCCCACCAACAGTGTAAAAGCATTCCTATTTCTCCACATCATCTCCAGCATCTGTTGTTTCCTGACTTTTTAATGACCGCCATTCTAACTGGCGTGACATGGTATCTCACTGTGGTTTTGATTTGCATTTCTCTAATGACCAGTGATGATGAGCATTTTTTCATATGTCTGTTGGCTGCATACATGTCTTCTTTTGAGAAGTGTCTGTTCATATCCTTTGCCCACTTTTTGATGGGGTTGATTTTTTTCTTGTAAATTTGTTTAAGTTCTTTGTAGATTCTGGATGTTAGCCTTTTGTCGGATGGGTAGATTGCAAAGATTTTCTCCCGTTCTTTAGGTTGCCTGTTCACTCCGATGGTAGTTTCTTTTGCTGTGCAGAAGCTCTTTAGCTTAATTAGATCCCATTTGTCAATTTTGGCTTTTGTTGCCATTGCTTTTGGTGTTTTAGTCATGAAGTCTTTGCCCATGCCTATGTTCTGAAGGGTATTGCCTAGGTTTTCTTCTAGGGTTTCTATGGTGTTAGGTCTTACATTTAAGTCTTTAATCCATCTTGAGTTAATTTTTGTATAAAGTGTAAGGAAGGGATCCAGTTTCAGCTTTCTACATATGGCTAGCCAGTTTTCCCAGCACCATTTATTATATAGGCTATCCTTTCCCCATTGCTTGTTTTTGTCAGGTTTGTAAAAGATTAGATGGTTGTAGATGTGTGGTGATGTTTCTGAGGTCTCCGTCCTGTTCCATCGGTCTATTTATCTGTTTTGGTACCAGTACCATGCTGTTTTGGTTACTGTAGCCTTGTAGTATAGTTTGAAGTCAGGTAGTGTGATGCCTCCAGCTTTGTTCTTTTTGGTTAGGATTTTCTTGGCTATGTGGGATCATTTTTGGTTCCATATGAACTTTAATGTATTTTTTTCTAATTCTGTGAGGAAAATCAGTGGTAGCTTGATGGGGATGGCATTGAATCTATAAATTACCGTGGGCAGTATGGCCATTTTCATGATATTGATTCTTCCTGTGCTTGAGCATGGAATGTTCTTCCATTTGTTTGTGTCCTCTTTTATTTTGTTGAGAAGTGGTTTGTAGTTCTCCTTGAAGAGGTCCTTCACATCCCTTGTGAGTTGCATTCCTAGGTATTTTATTCTCTTTGTAGTAATTGTGAATGGGAGTTCACTCATGATTTGGCTCTCTGTTTGTCCATTATTGGTGTATAGGAATGCCTGTGATTTTTGCACATTGATTTTGTATCCTGAGACTTTGCTGAAGTTGTTTATCAGCTTAAGGAAGTTTTGGACTGAGACAATGGGGTTTTCTAAATATACAATCACGTCATCTGCAAACTGAGACAATTTGACTTCCTCTTTTCCTCACTGAATACCTTTATTTCTTTCTCTTCCCTGATTGCCCTAGCCAGGACTTCCAACATTATGTTGAATAGGAGTGGCGAGAGAGGGCATCCTTGTCTTGTGTGAGTTTTCAAAGGGAATGCTTCCAGTTTTTGCCCATTCAGTATGATACTGGCTGTGGGTTTGTCATAAATAGCTCTTATTATTTTGAGATACGTTCCATGAATACCTAGTTAATTCAGAGTTTTTAGCATGAAGGGCTGTTGAATTTTGTCAAAGCCGTTTTCTGCATCTATTGAGATAATCATGTGGTTTTTGTCGTTGGTTCTGTTTATGTGATGGATTACATTTATTGATTTGCGTATGTTGAACCAGTCTCTTGGATCCCAGGGATGAAGCTGACTTGGTCATGGCGGATAAGCTTTTTGATGTGCTGCTGGATTCAATTTGCCAGTATTTTACTGAGGATTTTCGCACAGATGTTCATCAGGGATATTGGCCTAAAATTCTCTTTTTTTGTTGTTGTTGTGTCTCTGCCAGGCTTTGGTATCAGGATGATGCTGGCCTCATAAAATGAGTTAGGGAGGATTCCCTCTTTTTCTATTGATTGAAGTAGTTTCAGAAGGAATGGTACCAGCTCCTCTTTTTACCTCTGGTAGAATTCGGCTGTGAATCGTCTGGTCCAGGACTTTTTTTGGTTGGTAGGCTATTAATTATTGCCTCAATTTCAGAACCTGTTGTTGGTCTATTCAGGGATTCAACTGCTTCCTGGGTTAGACTTGGGAGGGTGTATGTGTCCAGGAATTTATTCTTCCAGATTTCTAGTTTATTTGCATAGAGTTATTTATAGTATTCTCTGATTGTAGTTTGTATTTCTGTGGGATCTGTGGTGATATCCGCTTTATCATTTTTTATTGTGTCTATTTGATTCTTTTTTTATTTTTAAAGTTTATTTATTTAAAAATTAGAAAGATAAAAAATTTATTGTTATTCACAGTCCTCTTTATATCACCACCCATTACACACACACACACACACACACACACACACTCACAGCAGAAAGAAACATTTCATAAAACAAATGTATCTTTTCCATTTGTGTAATATTCTGATCTGTTCTATTCTCTTTTAATTTATTCTTTTATTATACTTTAAGTTTTAGGGTACATGTGCACAATGTGCAGGTTTGTTACATATGTATACATGTGCCATGTTGGTGTGCTGCACCCATTAACTCTTCATTTAACATTAGGTATATCTCCTAATGCTATCCCTGCCCCTCCCCCCACCCCACAACAGGCCCCAGTGTGTGATGTTCCCCTTCCTATGTCCATGTGTTCTCATTGTTCAATTCCCACCTATGACTGAGAACATGCGGTGTTTGGTTTTTTGTCCTTGCGATAGTTTGCTGAGAATGATGGTTTCCAGCTTCATCCATGTCCCTACAAAGGACATGAACTCATCCTTTTTTATGGCTGCATAGTATTCCATGGTGTATATGTGCCACATTTTCTTAATCCAGTCTATCATTGTTGGACATTTGGGTTGGTTCCAAGTCTTTGCTATTGTGAATAGTGCCGCAATAAACATACGTATTCATGTGTCTTTATAGCAGCATGTTTTATAATCCTTTGGGTATATACCCAGTAATGGGATGGCTGGGTCAAATGGTATTTCTAGTTCTAGATCCCTGAGGAATCGCCACACTGACTTCCACAAGGGTTGAACTAGTTTACATTCCCACCAATCGTGTAAAAGTGTTCCTATTTCTCCACATCCTCTCCAGCACCTGTTGTTTCCTGACTTTTTAATGATTGCCATTCTAACTGGTGTGAAATGGTGTCTCATTGTGGTTTTGATTTGCATTTCTCTGATGGCCAGTGATGATGAGCATTTTTTCATGTGTCTGTTGGCTGCATAAATGTCTTCTTTTGAGAAGTGTCTGTTCATATCCTTCGCCCACTTTTTGATGGGGTTGTTTGTTTTTTTCTTGTAAATTTCTTTGAGTTCATTGTAGTTTCTGGATATTAGCCCTTTGTCAGATGAGTAGGTTGGAAAAATTTTCTCCCATTCTGTAGGTTGCCTGTTCACTCTGATGGTAGTTTCTTTTGCTGTGCAGAAGCTCTTGAGTTTAATTAGATCCCATTTGTCAATTTTTGCTTTTGTTGCCATTGCTTTTGGTGTTTTGGCATTCTTATACACCAATAACAGACAAACAGAGAGCCAAATCATGAGTGAACTCCCATTCACAATTGCTTCAAAGAGAATAAAATACCTAGGAATCCAACTTACAGGGGATGTGAAGGACCTCTTCAAGGAGAACTATATACCACTGCTCAAGGAAATATGAGAGGACACAAGCAAATGGAAGAACATTCCATGCTCGTGGATAGGAAGAATCAATATCATGAAAATGGCCATACTGCCCACGGTAATTTATAGATTCAATGCCATCCCCATCAAGCTACCAATGACTTTCTTCACAGAATTGGAAAAAAGTACTTTATAGTTCATATGGAGCCAAAAAAGAGCCCGCATTTCCAAGACAATCCTAAGCCAAAAGAACAAAGCTAGAGGCATCACGCTACCTGACTTGAGTGAGTTTGTTAATCCCGAGTTCTAATTTGATTGCACTGTGGTCTGAGAGACTGTTTGTGGTGATTTCTGTTCTTTTACATTTGCTGAGGAGTGCTTTACTTCCAATTATGTGGTCAATTTTAGAATAAGTGCGATGTGGTGCTGAGAAGAACGTATATTCTGTTGATTTGGTGTGGAGACTTCAGTAGATGTCTATTAAGTCCACTTGGTCCAGAAGTGAGTTCAAGTCCTGGATATCCTTGTTAACCTTCTGTCTTCTTGTTCTGTCTAATATTGACAGTGAGGTGTTAAAGTTTCCCATTATTATTGTGTGGGAGTCTAAGTCCCTTTGTAGGTCTCACTTGCTTTATGAATCTGGGTGCTCCTGTACCGGGTGCTTATATATTTAAGATAGTTAGCTCTTCTTGTTGAATTGATCCCTTTACCATTATGGAATGGCCTTCTTTGTCTTTTTTGATCTTTGTTGCTTTAAAGTCTGTTTTATCAGAGACTAGGATTGCAACCGCTACTTTTTTTGCTTTCCATTTGCTTGGTAGATCTTCCTCCATCCCTTTATTTTGAGCCTTTATACGTCTTTGCACATGAGATGGGTCTCCTGAATAGAGCACACCAATGGATCTTGACTGTTTATCCAATTTGCCAGTCTGTGTCTGTTAACTGGGGCATTTAGCGCATTTACATTTAAGGTAAATATTGTTATGTGTGGATTTGATCCTGTCATTATGATGTTAGCTGGTTATGTTGTCCGTTAATTGATGCAGTTTCTTCATAGCTTTGGTGGTCTGTACAATTTGGCACGTTTTTGCAGTGGCTGGTACCGGTTGTTCCTTTCCACGTTTAGTGCTTCCTTCTAGAGCTCTTGTAAGGCAGGCCTGGTG
Organism: Pongo pygmaeus; assembly: GCF_028885625.2. NCBI lineage: Eukaryota > Metazoa > Chordata > Mammalia > Primates > Hominidae > Pongo > Pongo pygmaeus. The sequence goes on along the minus strand of NC_072396.2, from coordinate 76,060,875 downwards.
GTGACAAAATCTCTCAGCGTTTGCTTCTCTGTAAAAGATTTTATTTTTCCTTCATGTATGAAGCTTAATTTGGCTGGATTTGAGATTCTGGGTTGAAAATTCTTTTCTTTAAAAAAGTTGAATATTGGCCCCCACTCTCTTCTGGCTTGTAGGGTTTCTGCCGAGAGAGCTGCTGTTAGTCTGACGGGCTCCCCTTTGTGGGTAACCTGACCTTTCTCTCTGGTTGCCCTTAACATATTTTCCTTCATTTCAACCTGGGTGAGTCTGACAATCATGTGTCTTGGGGTTGCTCTTCTCAAGGAGTATCTTTGTGGTCTTCTCTGTATTTCCTGAATTTGAATGTTGGCCTGCCTTGCTAGGTTAGGGAAGTTCTCCTGGATAATATCCTGAAGAGTGTTTTCTAACTTGGTTCCATTCTCCCCATCCCTTTCCGGTACACCAATCAAATGTAGATTTGGTCTTTTCACATAGTCTCATATTTCTTGGAGGCTTTGTTCTTTTGTTTTCACTCTTTCTTCTCTAATCTTGTCTTCTCTCTTTATTTCAATAATTTGATGTTCAATCACTGATATCCTTTCTTCCACTTGATTGAATCGGTTATTGAAGCTTGTAAATGCATCACAAAGTTCTCGTGCCATGGTTTTTAGCTCCATCAGGTCATTTAAGGTCTTCTCTGCACTGTTTATTCTAGTTAGCCATTCGTCTAACCTTTTTTCAAGGTTTTTATCTTCCTTGTGATAGGCTAGAACATGCTCCTTTAGCTCAGAGAAGTTTGTTATTACTGACCTTCTGAAGCCTACTTCTGTCAACTCGTTAAACTCATCCTCCATCCAGTTTTGCTCTGTTGCTGGCGAGGAGCTGCGATCCTTTAGAGGAGAAGAGACGCTCTGGTGTTTGGAATTTTCAGCTTTTCTGTTCTGATTTCTCCCCATCTTTGTGGTTTTATCTACCTTTGGTCTTTGATGTTGGTGACCTACAGATGGGGTCTTGGTGTGGATGTCTTTTTTGTTGATGTTGATGCTATTCCTTTCTGTTTGTTACTTTTCCTTCTAACAGTCAGACTCCTCAGCTGCAGGTCTACTGGAGTTCGCTGGAGGTCCACTCCAGACCCTGTTTGCCTAGGTATCACCAGCGGAGACTGCAGAACAGCAAATATTGCTGCCTGATCCTTCCTTTGGAAGCTTCGTCCTAGAGGAGCACCTGCCTGCTTGAGGTGTCTGTTGGCCCCTACTGGGAGGTGTTTCCCAGTCAGGCTACACAGGGGTCGGGGACCCGCTTGAGGAGGCAGTCTGTCCATTCTTGGAGCTTGAACGCCATGCTGAGATAACCACTCCTCTCCTCAGAGCTTGTCTGACAGGGATGTTTAAGTCAGCAGAAGCTGTCTGCTGCCTTTTGTTCAGATATGCCCTGCCCCCAGAAGTGGAATCTATAAAGACAGTAGGCCTTGCTGAGCTGCAGTGGGCTCCGCACAGTTTGTGATTCCCAGCCGCTTTGTTTACACAGTAAGCAACTCAAGGCTCAGCAGTGGTGGAGGCCCCTCCCCCCATCAAGCTGCAGCATAGCAGGTTGATCTTAGACTGCTGCGCTAGCAGTGAGCAAGGCTCCGTGGGCATGGGACCCACCGAACCAGGCATGGGAGGGTATCTCCTGATCTGCCGGTTGCTGAGACCTTGGGAAAAGTGCAGTATTTGGTCAGGAGTGCACCGTTTCTCCATGTACAGTCTGTCACGGCTTCCTTTGGCTAGGAAAGGGAAATCCCCCGACCCCTTGTGCTTCCTGGGTGAGGCAACACCCCGCCCTGCTTCAGTTCACCCCCAGTGAGCTATACCCACTGTTCAACCAGTCCCAATGAGATGAACCAGGCACCTCAGTTGGAAATGCAGAAATCACCCATCTTCTGCATCGATCTCGCTGGGAGCTGCAGACTGGAGCTGTTCCTATTAGGCCATCTTCCTAAGTCAGCATCTATTTATTTATTTTCTAAGACAGAGTTTCACTCTGTCACAGGCTGGTGTGCAGTGGCATGATCCCGGCTCACTGCAACCTCCGTCTCCCGGATTTAAGCAATTCTTGTGCCTCGTGAGTAGCTGGGAATACAGGCAGGTGCCACCACACCGGGCTTATTTTTGTACTTTTGGTAGAGACAGGGTTCCACCATGTTGGCCAGACTGGTCTCGAACTGCTGACCTCAAGAGATCTGCCTGACTCAGCCTCCTAAAGTGCTGGGATTACAGGCGTGAGCCACCGTGCCCAGCCCTACCTTTTGAACTGTTTAAAGGGATGGCTATTAAATTTTGGCCAGAAAGGAGAACAAGGGATTATAAATCCTGGAACCAGTGAACTTCAGAGCAATAGCTAGAGTCTGGGAAAAAGTACAAAAGAGTTTTGCCTTTTTCTTAAGTGGTAGGAGGAAACCATAGCGGGGGCAGAAAAAAGATAAAAAGATCATGTTAATGTTCCAGAGGGTGACACAACATGATAGGCCATAGGACAGGTGAAAAAAGTGCTGGGAAAAAAAAAATCAGAAAATTAATCTCGTTCTGCAGTTTTGGGCAGAAGTTGTCCACTTCCGAAGTAGGTGGTTCATTCTATAGTCTTGGATGGAATCTGTCCATTTTTGAAATCAGCTGTTTCTGAAGAATTTCTAAGAATCCTCAGTTTGAGGTTCCCTAATGGAATGGGCTTCCAGTAGTAGGGACAAAATGATGTATTTTTTTTCTAATTGGGAAGTGTGATTCCCAGATCTATTCCTTGTTGTTTTATTGTTGTGTCAGTTATTAGCAGTGTCTGATAAGGTCTTTTTCATTGAGGTTCAAGGGCAGTTCCACTTCCAGAAGACTAAATCTCCCAGTTACAGATCTTACAGAAGCTTCTTAGTTGGAGTTTTGGAAATGAAGCTTGTACTTGGTGAAACACCGGGAAGCATCATATGATCTCTTGTATTCAGATACATTGACTGGAGTGTGGCAGAAAGTAGGACTGGAAGCAATTTCCAAATATGTGGGGCAGTCTGATAATTAACTCCGGAGTAGAGAACTTGCAGGTCCTGAGGGGGATTGATCTTATTGCCATCGAGGCCAATGGAAATAGTTCGGTGCTTGGAAGTTTAAGGATACCTGAGAGCTTTGAAAATTCTAAGTTGAGAATTCCATTAGCTCTCTTTATTTTCTCCACAGTCTGCGGATGATAAGGACAGTGGAGTTCTGAATAAAAGGTGTTAAATTGTTCTTTAATAATAGTTCTAGTGAAATATGTGTCCATGTTACAGAAGAGATAAGTTGGAATTCTCCAGTTTTTGAATGTAAAGTAATTTTAAAAATCATGACAGCCATAGCTGTTCAACTAAGAGAGTGCACCCACCCTAAGAACAAAAACCAATAACCAGGACATATTTATGGACCGTTGCTGAAGGCACTTGTGGAAAATCCATTTGGAGGTGTTCAAAGAGGCCTTGAGGTTGTGGTTCTGTTCCATGTCTTGCCTGCATAGTCTTGCCAGGATTGTGTCATCAGCCGGTAGATATGCACTGGAAATTTTCTGGGCAGTATTCTTAAAATTACTCAACTAATATTGAATGCTTCAATATCATGGCCAACTTATCTCTGCAATTGTGAGAAATATCAAGAAGCATTTTTTGTTTAAACTCCACTTTTATTATGGCCATACCTCTGGGTGAAGGAAAAGATGTCAAGGTTTTAAGATTTATATTCATTTTATAGGGCTTCCTGTAAGGAGAGAAAACAAAGTTTAGATATAGAGAAACATTTTGATAAACATACACACTAAAGAGAGTGACAGTGTGGCTGATTTGAGGACTTAAGTCCTAGACAATATTATCAAGCCACGCGAATAAAGAGCTGGGATGTATTAATCCAAGAGATGGAAATGAAGATGGGATTGACTCCTATATTAAACAAAATGATCTCTCATTTAGGCAGCCAGGAGAAACAATCTCCTCATGAAGATTGATTCACATTTTGTTTTGTTTTTAGGGTACCTGACAAATGAAAAATCTGATTCATGTCAAAATGTCCCAAAAAAGGCCATAGCAATTTTCAAATTGGCCCTAGTGAAATTGTGTCAGTTAGGGACAAGTACACATGCTAACATTATAATGAGAAAACATGAAGGAAACAGGTGTTTGTCCTGGAAGAAATGCAGTTTTAGATAGAATGACCCCATAAGAAACAACAGTCTATAAGCATGGCGCTTCTGTAACCTAGTGTCTGTGGAATTTGGTGCCAGGCCAGTTGTCATCCGTCAGGGGCCAGACAATACCAGCTGTTTCTGGGCAAGTGAAACTGAACAAAGCAGTTTTGGCAAACTGACACAAACACAAGACTAAGGAAAAGGTCCTTAAAATGTTTTGATATGGTGACCTGAGGCAACATACGTCTGAAGAAAAGCGGTCTTGGGAGATTGTCTGAGCTTCTCAGTCCAAGGGACTGGCTTGCAGACAGACTTACTGAGTTTATGCCTATCCTCCCCCACTCAGTAATCATTTTACAGACCAATGGCACTTAAGATACTAAACAAGAAGACAGACCATAAGAGCAGATTTAGAAGGCCAGAAAGCAACTGCACCAAGGAACAACACAAATCTGACCAGTGAATCAAACAAATCCCAAGAGACTGTATTCCTAGGAAAGTGAAATAATCCCAATGATGGAGGGATTCAATAAACCCAACGATGAAGAGATTCAAAGCTTAATTCAGCATGAACTTTCTACCAGCCATGGGTAAGATGATACCTTGAACAGGTAGAGACAACAAGAGGTCTCAGATATGCACACTCTTATTGAGTTGACGATTCAGATCCAATACAGTGACAAGTTCAGCTGAATCCTGGCTGGAAACCCCGTTTGTGTAAATAACTTCCAGCTAACGACCAGCAGGATCTGATCAAAATATGAAAAATAGAACTACCATACAACTCAGCAATCCCACTGCTGGGTATCTATCCAAAGGAAAAGAAATCAGTACATCAAAGGAATACCTGCACTCACATGTTTACGGCAGCACTATTCACAATAGCCAAGATATGGAATCAATCTAAGTGCCCATCAGTGGATGAATGGATGAAGAAAATGTGGTATATACACACAATAGAATACTATCTGACCACAGAAAAAAATAAAATCACGTCATTTGCAGCAACATGAATGGAACTGGAAGTCATCATGTTAAGTGAAATAAGCCAGGTGCTGAAAGACAAATTTCACATGTTCTCACTTGCACATGGGAGCGAAAAAAGTTGATTTTAAGGACATAGAGGATAGACTGATAGAGACCAGAGACTGGGGAGATTGGGTAGGGTGGAAGCGGGTGTGAAGAGAGGTTGGTTATGTATACCATCACACAGTTAGAAGAATTAAGTTCTAATGTTTGGATAGTGGATTAGGGCAACTATTCTTAAAACCAATACTGTTTACATTTCCAAGTAACTAGAAGAGAGGGGTTCAAATGATACCAACACATAAAATGATAAACACTCAAGGTGATGGGTACTCCAGTTACCCTGACTTGATCATTATACATTCTTTGCATGTAAAAAACACTCACATGTACCCACATGTATGTAAATTATTCCATGTCAGTAAAAGGGAAAAAAAAGAAAATATAGGAGACAATCTTTGTGATAATAGATTAGGCAAAAAATTCTTACATCTGACACTAAAAGGATAAAGAAAGAAAAAACACCACAAAGAAACAAACTGGTAAATTGGACTTTGTCAAAATTAAAAACTTTTGCTCTTGGAAAGACCCAAGTTAAGAGTGTGAAAAGACAAACCACAGACTGAGAAAAAAATATTTGCAAAGCATATATTTGATAAAGCATTTGTGTTAAGAATATATAAAGAATTCTCCGCTGGGCACAGTGGCTCATGCTTGTAACCCCATTGCTTTGTGAGTTGCCTTTTTGATTTCTTTTTCAGCTATTTCATAATTGGTGTCTGAAGTTGCTACCGATTTCTGTACGTCAATTTTGTATCTGCAACTTTACGGAATGTGTTGGATTAGTTCCAACGGTTTTCTGGTGGGGGTCTTCTGTTTTCTCTAGATATAAGATTATGTTGTCTGGAAGGAAGGATATTTGTTGAATAGAAGTGGTGAAAGTGTGCATCCTTGTCTTGTTCTAATTCTTAGTGGAAGGGCATTTAATTTTTCCCCACTTAGTATAATGTTAGCTATGAGTTTGTCACATATGGGCTTTATTATTTTAAGGTGTGGTCCTTCTATGCCTACTTTGTTGAGAGGTTTTTTTTTTTAATCATGAAGGGGAGTTGAATTTTGTCAAATTTTTTTCTGTGTCTATTGAGATGATCGCATGGTGTCTGTCTTTTATTCTGTTGATGTGATGTATCATGTTTATTGATTTTTGTATGTTGAACCATCCTTACATCACTGGAATAAATCACACTTGATCATGGTGTATTTTCTTTTTGATGTGCCGTTGGATTTGGCTTGCCAGTATTTTGCTGAGGATTTTTGCATCTAAGTTCGTCAGGGATATCGGCCAGTAGTTTTCTTTTTTTGTTGTGTCCTTGTCTGGTTGGGGTATCAGGGTAATGCTAGCCTCGTAGAATGAGTTAGGGAGAATTCGCTCCTCTTTAATTTTTTTGAATAGTTTGAGGAGATGCCATTGTCTATCAAATTCAAACACAAAATAAAGCCTTTAAATGAAAGAGGCCCATAGGCGACAATAAGGATCCCTGACACCCAAATCGCCAAGATCGCAAACAGACTCTCTGACACTAGAAACTGAGATTTAGGCTTCCTCGACCACTTAGTAGCAGGGAAAACTGTTTCAGAACTATAGGTCATCTACACTCTCACCACTTCTATTCAACATAGAACTGGAAGTCCTAGCCAGAGCAATCAGACAAGAGAAATAAATAAAGGGCATCAAAATCAGTAAAGAGGGAGTCAAACTGTCACTGTTTGTTGATGATATGATCTTATATCTGGAAAACCCTAAAGACTCCTCCAAAAAAGCTTCTGGAACTGATACACAAATTCAGCAAACTTTCAGGATACAAAATTAATGTACAAAAATCAGTAGCTCTGCTATACACCAACAGCAACCAAGCTGAGCATCAAATCAAGGACTCAACTCCTTTTACAATAGCTGAAAAAATAAAATATAAAATAAAATAAAATAAAATACCTGGACTATACCTAACCAAGGAGGTGAAAGACCTTTACAAGGAAAACTACAAAACACTGCTGAAAGAAATCATAGATGACACCAACAAATGGAAACACATCCCATGCTCATGGATGGGTAGAATCAATATTGTGAAAATGACCACACTGCCAAAAGCAATCTACAAATTCAATGCAATTTCCATCAAAATACCACCATCATTCTTCACAGAACTAGAAAAGATAATCCTAAGATTCATATGGAACCAAAAAAGAGCCCGCATAGCCAAAGCAAGACTAAGCAAAAAGAACAAATCTGGAGGCATCACATTGCTGGACTTCAAATCATACTACAAGGCCATAGTCACCAAAACAGCGTGGTACTGGTATAGAAATAGGCACACAGACCAATGGATCAGAATATAGAACCCAGAAATAAAGCCACATACTTACACCTAACTGATCTTCGACAAAGCAAACAAAAACATAAAGTGGGGAAAGGACACCCTATTCAACAAAGGGTGCTGAGATAATTGACAAGCCACATGTAGAAGAATGAAACTGGATCCTCATCTCTCAGCTTATACAAAAATCAACTCAAGATGGATCAAGGACTTAAATCTAAGACCTGAAACTGTGAAAATTCTAGAAGATAACATTGGAAAAACCCTTCTAGACATTGGCTTAGGCAAAGACTTCATGACCAAGAACTCAAAAGCAAGTGCAACGAAAACAATGATAAATAGGTGGGACTTAATTAAACTGAAAAGTTTCTGCACAGCAAAAGGAATGGACAGCAGCGTAAACAGGCAAGTCACAGAGTGGGAAAAAGTCTTCACAATCTATACATCAGAAAGAGGACTAATATCCAGAATCTACAAGGAACTGAAACAAATTAGCAAGAAAAAGACAAACAATCCCATGAAAAAATGGGCAAAGGACATGAACAGACAATTCTCAAAGAAGATATACAAATGGCCAGCAAACATATGAAAAATGCTCAACATCACTAATGATCAGGGAAATGCAAATCAAAACCACAATGTGATACCACCTCACTCCTGCAAGAATGACCATAATCAAAAAATCAAAAAATAATAGATGTTGGTGGGGATGCGGTGAAAAGGAAACACTCTTACACTGCTGGTGGGAATGTAAGCGAGTACAAAGCACTAGTGCGCAACTAGTACAAACCGTGGAAAAGAGAAGTGTGGAGATTCCTTAAAGAACTAAAAGTAGAACTACCATTTGATCCAGCAATCCCACTACTAGGTATCTACCCAGAGGAAAAGAAGTCATTATATGAAAAAGACACTTGCACTTGCATGTTTATAGCAGCAAATTTTGCAATTGCAAAAATATAGAACCAGCCCAAATGCCCATCAATCAGTGAGTGGATAAAAAAATTGTGGTGTGTATATATACCATGGAATACCACTCAGCCGTAAAAGGGAATGACATAGTGGCATTTGCAGCAATCTGGATGGAATCGGAGACCATTACTCTAAGTGAAGTAACTCAGGAATGGCAAACCAAACATTGTATGTTGTCGCTCATAAATGGTTGCTAAGCTATGAGGATGCAAAGGCATAAGAATGATACGGTGGACTTTGGGGACTTGGGGGAAAAGGTTGGGAAGGGGTGAGGGATAAAAGACCACAAATTGGGTATAGTGTATACTGCTTGGGTGATGGGTGCACCAAAATCTCACAAGTCACCACTAAAGAACTTAGGTAACCAAACACCACCTTTTCCTGAAAACCATATGGAAATAAAATGAAAATGAACTATAGGACGTCTAATAATGGGCCATTTAAATGGCCCACAAGTATCCTTTTCTGGGGCAAATGCTGGGCCATTGATATTCTATGGCTCTCCCACTAAATGGCCTCTCTAGTTTCCCCAACCTTTGTCAATGGAACCGATAGCTCCATATAATAGAGACTTGGCCATCTTTGGTGCCACCCTGCAGGGTCATATGGCCATATACAGCCCTGGTGGTCCATTGGTTCCCTCATAATACTCAACACTTTCTGGCCTTACTCAGCACAGGTTCTCTGGTCACTTGGATTCCTGGGGATCCTTCCAAATTCAAGCAGAGGATTCTTTTTCACCAAGGTGGTTTATAGGCTATAGAGGCAAGCGTATGCCACCCTCTGCCAACCCTCACCATTGAGACCATTATTCTGTGTGATTTTTACCATGGTCATAGCACCCATCAAATTCGCCAGCCTGATGATTTTCACTGATGCCCTGACTCAAAGGACAACGGGATGGGTCAAACTAAACATGGTTGTGTTAATTATTGGAGCCAAATGGACCCCAGTAATACTTTCCATATGGGTGAAATTTGTCAATCCCCACAAATATATGAATATATTTGGACTCCAAGTCATGGATTCCCAACTCTGATTCCCATTTCCTGAGCACAACCTCCATACTCCATTTCTGTGTCCTTTTTTTTTTTTTTTTTTTTTACCCAAATGCAATCCACAAAGAGTTGGCACCTGGACCCAAGGCAGGATAATACACTGGGATCCACTGGCCATAGATGGAACAGTGAAATATCCAACATGACTTTTCTATTTTTTCTGGAAAGCAGGCACTACCACTTTCTAAGGCTTTCCATGATTATGATGGATTTAAAGGTTAGCTAATTACAGGCCCTTCCCAGCAGGAAATAAAAGTGTTGGCCTATAGACCCATGGCTACCACCATGTAGATCTTGCAGAAAGGAGAGAAAGATGGCTATCACTGGCCTAGCTGTGCCTGATATGGCTGATGGCTTGGATCTGGGACACAGTTTCCCCTACTCAATGCCAGGCTACCAAGGCAGTATTGCACCCACAGTGTCATCTCTATCCGTAGTGTACAACTAGTCGTCTACAAAACCATTGACTAGGCATACGAACAGTAGCCTGACCAGCCATCAGGATGAATAAAAAATAATGTGGTCCTACACTGGTTGTGCTCCCCAGAGCTACCTTTAGCGTAGTTATGATGATAGACTTTCTGACCTTGACCTGTGCCTCCAAGTCCTGGATTTGGCTCGAGAGTCATACTGGCCCTGGGAGGCCATCACCACATCCTGGATGATGACTACAGCCCAGCCAACCAAAGTATCTCAAAGGATGACCACAGTCCAAACAACCACCACCGTCTAGACTCCTGGGTTATAACCCTCTCCTTCCCCATCCTCCTCATTGTGTGCATAAAACCACACTTTTAAGACCAGCCTCACTAGAGTTTCCATACCCACCCTAGGGGAACAAAGCCCATTTCCACTAAGGCTAAAACTTTGTCCCCGTGTGCCTCCTGAGGCAAGGCTACTGCTTGAGGCTACCTACCCCCTGTGCTAATCTGCGTGTATACATAGCTGAAGTTACATCCCAAAGGCCGGACCTCACACAATGCCAGGCCTGCTTCCTGCCCCCAGGAACAGACCCCCCTCTTATTTTCTGACCCAAAGCTCATGAAACAAGCCCATAAAGCCATCCATAGCAAGCGTTATCGTTTTAAGGCCTTGGGTTTTCCTCTAGGCTGTCCAGGTCCAGATCAAGGGGATGCTGATGTATCAGGTCTGGTCCCGGGCCCATGATTGCAGGTCAGGCACCTATCCAAATGCATGTGCTCCTATTTGTTTGCCTATGCCCACACAGCGTAAGCAGACATAATACCCCACATAATAAAGGAACCTCCAGGTAAACCTGAGAGTGGCATGTGCCAGTCTCCTAGATAACTCCCGCCTGCTAAGCTCACTCTTAGAAATCTCACCTGCACATTGCTAACACTGCTCTTCCTCACTCCACTCACTCCTCAGCCTCCCCTGCACTCTGTGGGCTGTCAGAAATTGGTTCATTCCCCCGACACTATTAAAAACTCCTACAGGGGGGCTCCTTGTCCTGTATATATTTCCAGGTGCTCCACTCCCTCCCCCATGCCTCCCTCTCCCTTCCTCGGGGACGCCCCTCACTTTAACTACCCCTGAATGACTAATACACCTTTGAAATACTTGAGATAATTGCTGGCTCTGGTGTGGAGTGTGTTGACACTGATACCTTTAAAAGGAGGGGAGCAGCAGACCTGGCAGCTAGCCAGGTCATCGGGCTGTACCACCGTCAATAGGAGCATAAACACACTGTGATGTACTCATACAATGGAATACTACTCAGCAATAAAAACGAACAAACTGTCAATATACACAACAACAAGGATGAATCTCAAAAAACGTTAAGTTGAGCAAAAGAAGCCTGAAAAAAATGAGCACCGTGGTTCAGTTTCTATAAAGTTGCCGAAGAGGCAAAATTAATCTGCGGTGATAGAAATCAGAAAAGGGGTTGCCGCTGGAGGGAGGGCTGGATACTGACTGACTGCGAAGGAACACAAGGGAACTTTCTGGGGTGATTGAAGTCGTCTCTATTCTGATCTCTGTGACAGTTACCAAAGTGAATGCATTGGACAAAAATCAGCCATCTCTATACTTAACCATTTGGATTTGTGCATTTTTGTGCATGTAATTTATACTCCCAATTTAAAGTGCTGCCAGTATAAGAAAAGGAATAAAACAAAAAAAATTGCTACCCCAACTTTCTTTTTGTTTTATATTGTTTTCCACACTTTTGTTCTCAATCTTTCTGTTTTTTGTTTTTATTTATTTATTTATTTATTTTTGATGTAAACGTGTTTCTTGGTTCTCATTTTAAAAATCCAACCTGAGGGTCTCTTTTAATTGGTGAATTTAGCGGATTCACAATTACATTTACTGTAATTATTTTACATTAAGACTTACTCACGCTGTATTATTTGGCCATATATGAACAACCCATAGCTCAACAGCCTGAGATATATTTGGAAGCTTCAATGAACACAGCTGGGATGGAACTATATGGGTGATCCTTGTTTTCTGACCAGGGTCAAACTGAACTTGCCAGTTGAGAATTTTCTTATGGACGGAACAGAATAGGACATGCAGCTACTCTTACGCATTTTTGAATAGTAAGAACTCAGAGGGGAACTTGCCATAATGTAAATTATGTGTATGATAAAGATATCCTAATTAGAACAGTGTTGCGCTGGCTCTTGAGATAAATAGGTCAACAGAAAAGAACACAAAGCCCAGAGACAGACCTTTGCATGTAGGGAATTTGATAAGTTTAACATTTGTTGGCACTGCAAGTCCAAGTCAGTGTTGGAATGATGGACATTTGATAGAAAGTACATACTTCCAACCCCCCAAATAAAAAGCCCCACTCCAAAGGTGACCACTCTTAGGCCAGGCGCGGTGGCTCACGCCTGTAATCCCAGCTCTCAGGGAGGCAAGAGGCGGGAGGATAGCTTGAGCCCAGGAGTTCGAGACCTGCCTGGGCAATATAGCAAGACCCCATTCTCCAGAAAAAGGAAAACAAAAAACAAAAAACAAAAAACAAAAAACAAAAGACCAAAAAAAAAAAAAAGCGTAACAAAGGTGACCACTCTTAAAAGGTTGATGAGTATCCTTTTAGACCTGTTCTATGCTTTTACACTAGTGTATTTTTACCCACAGAAATGTATAATTGAGTTTTGCTTTGTCTGACTAAATGATGACAATCCTATATATTGTTCCTTAACATTTTAAAACTCAAGAATAGATGTTTTTTCACATCATACCTGTAAATCTTCCTTAATCTTTCAACTTACACACGGTAGTTAGTCACAGTGTAGTTTTTAAAAGCATTCTCTTATTGATGAATATTTCTGTTGTTTTCAGTTTTGGTAACCATTATATACAAGACAGCAATGACAATTCTTGCACACATCTCCTTGTGCATAGGATTGGGTGGTTCTCTAGGATTAGGGTTGCCAGAGTTAGCAAATAAAAGTACAGGAAACCCAGTTACATTTGAATTTCCCATAAACAATGAATAATTTCTTAGCATTTAGTAAGTGTTTTAGTGTAAGAATGCCTCAAATATTGCATACATGACACACTTATACTAAAAAAGTATTTGCTGTGGATCTGAAATTCAAGCTTAACTGGGAGTCCATTATTTTATTTGGTACCAATACGAAGGATGAATACCTATAAGTGAATTTTTGTTGTTGAGTGTATACGCATTTAAAATTTTACAGCTGATTGACAGTCTTTACAATTGTGTTTTGCCATATTTGATATGAATCTACTTAAAAATGGATTTGCTGTATGTTGGGTAAATAATTGTATCTCTTTGTTGTTTTATGAGTATTTCCCTGATTGTTGGTGGGATCGAAGAATTTTTTTTTTTCGATTCTCCTGCCTCAGCCTCCTGAGTGGCTGGGATTACAGGCGCGCACCACCACGCCCAACTAATTTTTGTATTTTCAGTCAAGGCAGGGTTTCACCCTGTTGGCCAGGCTGGTCTCGAACTCCTGACCCCAAGAGATCTGCCCGCCTCCGCCTCCCAAAGTGCTGGGATTACAGGTGTGAGCCACTGTGCCCGGCCTGAAGATTTTGTTTGTTTTTTATTATTATACTTTAAGTTCTGGGGTACATGTGCACAACATGCAGGTTTGTTGGCCATCTGAATTTCTGACTCTGGGGAGTAGGTCCATAAGTTTTGCCCGTTTTCTACCTTTTCTTTACTTTTTTAGAGCAGGCTAGTGTGAGCAGTCTGTGGGGTGGTAAAGGGAGGCAGGGCATAGGCCTATGCTGCTGCAGAGAGAAGCAGAGAGAGAGCATGAGGAGAAGGAAGCTTGAATGCGTCACTCAGCCTGAGTATGCCTAGCAAGCACACTGCTCTCAGCTTGGGTCATCCTCTGGTGGCCCCTCTTCAAAAGCGTAAAGCATTTTGGCCTTGGCTTTTCCCCTTCCTTGGCCTGCAGAGGCCCTCTCAGGTCTGTCTGTGGACAGAGTAGTGGATTGGATAGCTTTTTGAGGAGGTTGGGTGACTTTGTCGTGGGGAGAACAGAGAACAGTTGTGAACAAATACTACAGTGGGGAGCGTTCCAGGGAACAGAGCTCTCCTTCACCTCACAGGCTAAAACCCTCCGCATGGCCAGCAGTTGGGTTCAGTGGGCAAAGTAGAGAGGATTCTATAGTACTTACAGTATCTTAATGAGAGTCTGCAGCCAAAGACTCACCAAGGACAGTTTTAAAGAAATCTGTATGATTCCCACTACTGTGCGTTGCAATGATTTCTTTTTTCTTTTCTTTCTTTCTTTCTTTTTTTTTTTGAGACAGAATCTCTCTCTGTCACCAGGCTGGAGTGCAGCGGCACGATCGCAGCTCACTGCAACCTCTGCCTCCCAGGTTCAAGCGATCCTCCTGCCTCAGCCTCCCGAGTAGCTGGGACTACAGGCACACGCTACCACGCCCAGCTAATTTTTGTATTTTTAGTAGAGACGGGGTTTCACCACGTTGGCCAGGATGGTCTCGATCTCCTGAACTCGTGATCCGTGTGCCTCAGCCTCCCAAAGTGCTGGGATTACAGGCGAGAGCCACTGCACCCTGCTCATTGCAATGGTTTCTAATGCATATCTCTTGTTTGTGTTGTCTGCATTTTTCCAGGCTTCTTTAAATATAAAAAGCCCTTATGGAAGCAAAACCTTGTGAATAATTTGATCGATAATGACAAGACGTTTGATGAAATTTACAGTACATTTGCAAACAAGAAGAAGAAGAGGAAGAAGAGGAAGGAGGAGGAGGAGTCGACGGCGAAGGTGAAGAAGAAAAGAAAGCCTGCTAGAAAGTTTGGTTTAGAAGGAGACATCTCCAGGTTGATAAGCAGTATGTGAGTCGGGGCCCAATCAGGAGACAGAAACCATGCAGGTTATTTGGACAGAGCACAGTGAATATAAAACATGGCTAAGTGGTAGAAGGGGGTTACCCTCTAAAAGGCACAAAAGAGAACTTTAAGGGGTCCAGGAGTAGCAGTTGCAAAAGAGCAGCTACTACCTCTAGGATGAGGAATAGCAGGCAATAAAGGAGTAGGAGAGTTCACTGTTCCTCCCGAGCTGAGAATCAGACCTCTTTGAAGAGGATGTAGCTGCCAAAAGAACTTGCAGCCTGCCAGTGGTGTCGAAACTTACCAGAGAGTGTGGGCCTTTGCTGGTCTGTAGAAGAGACCACCAAGGCAGGAAGGTGGCGGGTGGTGGTGGTGCATGGGAAGGCTGGAGCTGCTCAGAGGCAACTGATAGTGGGGAAATCATGGTCTGGAGGTGCAGCTGGAGCTTGACTGCACTGGTCTCTGACCTCCTTCAGTGAATATCATCAAACGGGAGACTGCTACTAGCAGGAGGGACGAATTTTCCTGCTGGGATTCGTAGGGTCACCCCCAGTGCTCTCTGTGGCCAGAGCCTAACATTCTGTTAGCTGGCTTAGGAGAAAGACTCACAAGGATCATCTCTAGTGTGACAAAGCAGAGCAAAGAAGGAGTAACTTGGACCTGACAGACGATACGTTGATAAATGTCACAATCGGTATCCAAAACCAACAACATATTTAGCCCCAAATGAACGGAGTGCTTCCCGTTAAGAGTGGGAACAAGGACAACAAAAAAGTTTCACATCACCGCTATTAGCTAACAGGGTACCACGGTCCTAGTCAATGTGATAAGAAAAGGGAAAACGAATACTGTATTAATAATATGCAGAGACTGTGATTGCCTACCTAGAAAACGCACGAGAATCCACTGAAAAAGCATTCTAATTAAGGAGAGGGGATATTAAGATGGCCGTATGCCCCAAAGTACACAAAACCAGTAAGCTTCCTACATGTCAGAAATAAGTAATTAGAAGACATAATGGGAAATACACAATTCATAGCAGCAATGAAACTAAAAAGACTGCCATGGACAAACTTAAGAATTATGCAAAAGCTATATAAAGCAAACTAAAAGGTGACTGAAGTACTCTGATTAAAAAGCAGAATCAATGGAAGAACATGAAGAACATGCTATATTTTGTGGCTGAGGACCCTCCATCTTCTCATGTTAATGAGATGTTAATTATTCTCATAGTAAACTATACGTCCTAAGAAATTCTAGTTAAAATTCAAGCCAGGGAATTTTTTTTAACTTGAAAACTTTGATTTTGAAGTTCTTATAGATGACAACATTTTCCAAAATATTTTCAAGAAATTTTGTAAAAGAAGAATAGTGAGGGGGGAATTAGTTCTAATCACACAAAAACAATTTCTAAATCTTTATAGCAGAATTAGCAACAACAGAATTTAGATCAATGGAAGAAATTTGAAGTGCAAGCGTGGACATTATATGGAAATTTAGTACGTGTTATTGCGAGGTATAACAATTGCTATATAAAAGTCGACTGTAATCCCAGCACTTTGGGAGGCCGATGAGGGCGGACCTGAGGTCAGGAGTTCAAGACCAGCGTGGCCAACATGGCAAAACCCCGTCTCTACTAAAAGTACAAATATTAGCCGGGCGTGGTGGCGGGCGCCTGTAATCCCAGCTACTCAGGAGGCTGAGGCAGGAGAAGCTTGAACCCAGGAGGCGGAGCTTGCAGTGAGCCGAGATCGCACCACTGCACTCCAGCCTGGGTGACAAGAGCGAGACTCCGTCTCAATAACAGCAATAACAACAACAACAACAACGTCGACCGTTTTGTTATGTGTGAGGAGGCTATACGGGTTACTGTCTAGAAAGGTTAGGATGAAAGAAAGGAATGCTAAGTTGTACCACGATACAATAAGAGAATGCACTTGCTAGGGTGGAGGAGTCTTCTTGCTATTATTTATTTGCAGGCTTCCTAGGGGCTGACCTCAAAGCAGGAGTCGATTTAAGGTCCCCGAATCTCAGATGAGAGGTGAAATGGGAGAGAGCGCTCTGTAGAGAAAGGATGAGGCGCAGTGACATGAGAGTAAGAGAAGTAAGAAGAGGATGTCATTATGGGAATGGTGGTTTGCAAAGTTAGATTACAATTAACAATAACTTTCCAGACTGTGTAGGAGAGAAATAATACACAAGAGAACTGATGTTGTGCACCCCAGATCCACTGATCATAAAGAAAAGGAAACACATCTTCAGTTCTCCATGGAGGTCGCTTGGTTCCCGGGTCCTTCCTCCACATCTAGATGACCACACAGGGTGCAAGCAATGTAGATGCGATGTACACTATAATAATGAAACGAACGCAAAGGAAAACTCACTAAGTGCTTACTCTAGGCCAGGCACTGAGCAAAGCAACTTCAGGTAGATGATCGGAAGAGGAAGCTGCAGAGGCAGCCGCTGGACAGAAATGCCTACGCTCTTAGGAGTCTTCTCCACAGGAGAGAAGGAGGGATACGAAGGTAATCCAGAATGATCGGATTCATCACAACAACAGGTAACAGTTATTAAGCGCTTACACTGGGCCTGGCTTTTAGGCTTATGGTCTCTTTCAAGCCTCACATGAGCAGCCCCACCTCTGGGAGCAGCGCCCCCGCATCCCTCAGGCTGTAGCCTGCGGTACTGTTTTCTGCCAGAAGAGGCACTGCCGGGCGGCGCCCGCCCATTCCCACAGCTCCGGGAAGACCCGGGCGGCGGAGGCTTAGCCCCCTCCCCTCCCGCTTCCTCCTCCTCCTCCTCCTCCCGGTCTGAGGGCGGCGGTCTCCGACTCAAGACCCTGGGGCTCCGGGTCTTCTCAGCAGCCGCCGCAGCAGCCGCGGCGACGTCACTGTCCTCGCGGCCTGGCACACAGCGCTCCGGCCGCCGAATGCCCGTGGACGCGCATCTCTTCCCAGAGTTCCTGCTTCCTGGGCCAGCCAAAGCCGCAGGTGAGAACGTCCGCGGTAGAGGTGACACCCAGGGCCTGCGGGTCTCAGAGGCCCGTGGCCTCCTCCTCTCCTCCTTGCCCAAGAAACCCCCACGGGGGCGCCTGCAGCGGGGACACCAAGTGCTCCCCGGAGCCCTGGGAGCACTTCTTCTGAGGCATGGAGCCCCTGCTCAGGTGCTTCTGAAAGTTCCTTTGTGGACCCCAGAAACCCCTAGGCAACTGTCTGCCCCGCCCCGCGCCCCCGCCGCCCCCCCGCCCCCGCAGTACCCCTCGGGCCCCCGACATCCCTGATGCGCATGCCCAGGGGCCCTGTGAGCTAGAAAGTAGCTGAGCTGGTGCAGTACCTGCTGGTTAAGAACCGGAAGACGGTGGCGATCAAAAGGGCAGACATGCTGAAGTATGTCATCAAAAGGTACAGGAGCTTCCTCCCTGAGATTTTCAAGAAAGCCTCTGACCTCCCCGGGTTAGTCTTTGGGTTCTATCTGAAGGAACTTGATCCAGCAGAGCACTCCTATGTCTTGATCAGAAAAATCGATCCTGCCCTGGTTTGGGGCCTGACAGGCGACCAGGGCACACCAAAGACCCGGCTCCTGATGATTACTCTGGACTCGATCTTCATGCAGGCCAGCTGTGTCCCCGAGGAGGTGGTCTGGGAGGTGTTGAGGGTGTTGGAGGCACATTTCGTCTAAAAAGCATTTCGTCTTTGGGGAGTCCATGAAGCTCATCACCAAAGCTAGTGTGCAGCAGGAGTATCTGGTGCACAAATAGGTGTCCCACAGCAATCCCACGCTCTAGGTATTCTTGTGGGGGCTCTCAAAGGAAACAAGACAGATGGAAGTCCCGGAGTTTGTGGCCAAAGTGAATGACACCCACCCCAGTTCCTTTCCGTGGCAGTAAATGAGGCATTGAGAGAAGAGGAGGAGATACCCCGTGCCCGAGATGGCAGCTGCCGTTGGTGACGTGACAAGTGCCAGTGTTAGTGCCAGTTCCAGTTCCAGGGCCTATGCCATGGCTGAAGCAAGCATCAGCACCAGCACCAATGCAAGTGCCAGTTGCCAGTGCCAGGGCTAGAGCCATGGCTGGAGCAAGTATCAGTACCTGGGACAGTGCCAGTGTGGTTGCAATCTCAGGCTAGTGTCAGGGACTCCTCCTGCCAGCAGTGAAGGCTGGGGCTGAGTCTTCACTTTGTTTTGCTGTGAGTAGTCAAAACGGCCCCACAGCAGTGGGTGCTGGGGTCCTGACTTTTCAAGAGTCGAGGGGTAGAGTGGGGTTAGGGAGAACCTGCCGCCCATGGTATCTGTGTTCCAGTTCTATTTGTCTTTCTCAGTGATTTAGCTTTCAATTTGCATACTGCAAAGTTTTGTTTGCCTTAATTAACTTTTTTTTATAATGATGATCAATTTACAGGAAATAAACTGGTTAAAACTACATGATGACAGAATCATATCAGAGTTGAAACAAACGCCATACCTAAGCATTTTTTTTCAAAATCCTTTGTTCCATAGACACTTGACTGAGTACTTAAGTTGAACATCTAGGTCTATGAATGACGTTGGTCAAATGTTTTATTGTTCTCTGTTTCGGTTTTAGCAGGAGAGATTTGCTGTTTCATAACAGAAATTGGGAGAGTATATCATTTTGTGCCTGTAACTTATTATAGCACTGGAATAAGCTGTTCTTTGGAAGTTTGAGAGACTTTACCAGTACAATCATTCCCCCCCCAAATATAAAAAGATAAAATAAAAAGCCGGTCAGTGTCTGTTGCACAAAATTACAACCGCTCTCTGCTTGTATTTGCCCAGTTCTCCAGAATGTAGGGAAAAATAAAAATTCAATGAATTAGACACCTTGCTCATCGACTCATTTATTCAACATACATTTACTGACTACCTACTATATGTGAGGCACTGTGCCGGGCGCTGGAGATACAGGAATGCACCAGACTCAGCCTCTGCCCCACATCTGAGAGTCTAGATGGGGCTGTCATGTAAGTAAATCAGCCAGATGTGGCAGTTTGATGTATTAATTGCCGGGATGAGGATAAGGACCAGGTGGTATGGGGGCCTGGAGGAGAGACACTTAACCCTGGGTGGTGGATGTCTGGGAACAAGGAGGGCTTCCTTGCAGTGAGATGCCATCTGAGATCTGAAGCACTGAAGGAGTAGTAAGTGCAGTGTGTCCCCGAGGCAGGGTATTGTGGGCATCGGGAGCATTCCATGTTCTTCAGTGGAACTGGAAGGTTAGAATTTGGGGAGACTGGGGAGAGATGATCTTGAGGTGGGGACCTGTACAGGAGCCAGGATCCTCAGTTGGTGGATTTCACAGCTGAGAGATTAAAAAATAATAATAATAAAGTAAACGTGTAGTGGAAAGTGACTCTTTGGAAAGCAGCTGCTCTTGGCTCTTGGATGAGCCAGAGAAAAGACTCCACCTGTGGCATGCCTAGAAGCTGTCCTGGACTCCTGTCCCTGTGCAGTTTCTACAGTGCATACAGCAGGTGCTTTACATTCAGCATCCGTAAGGAGTGATGGGCAAGGGGGTAAGTGTTGCACTCACCGGAGCTGATTCCCAGAAGCTGCTGAGCAGATGTTCGCCCCTGAAGCCTGGGAGAGACAGAGCTCAGTGGGTTATCTGACTACAGTTAGTTGTTGTTTTAAGAAACAAAGGCCTAGATGTTAGAATGGATAAGTTATCCTGTTTATACAGAGGGAAAACTGTTTGTAGGGGTGAAAGATAAGTCTAGACTAGCCTGGAGCGAAGCCAGGAAGAGCCTTGATGGCTCAAACCTGATTTTGGCTGGCCCAGAAAGCTATGGAGGTTTCCTGAGTAGGGAAGGATCTGACGAAGGCCAAACCGTGCCAAAATTACAGTGGCCAGCACCAGCGTGGTTTTCAAAGGACCAGTATTCTCCATGCCTTAGAATGGTCCTGGTGGGTATAGTGATCATAATAACTAGCCTAAAATTATCTTCAGTTCTTAGAGATTGACATGCATGTTTTACATCCCTGCCCATTGGCCTTGCAAAGCCTTTTTGTGCCCTTCGTCACAAACGCCGCGGGATCCTGGCACCAGTTCTCTCAGGGCCTACCCTAGGATATGTAGGATCCAGAGAATATTACACTGTAACCCCTCACTCGCATTCCTCTGCTGGCGTCAAGGAAAGGCTGGAGGTGGTGGTGGTGGTGGGGTGGTGCAGTGGGGGTGGGGGTATCATAATATGAAAACATGAAATCTGAGGTGAATGGGGAAAGGGTTTTGGAAGGGCTCTGTCTTAGTTTGGGGTGGGGATAGTTGGAGCTGATTATGTGTACCTCAATCTGAGGCCTTTCCCCAAAATCCCGAGCCGCCTGCTCTCCATTTGAAGCCAATAAACATTGTCAGTTATGAAGGGTATATGCATTTGGGCAGGGAGAGATGATATTTTTTCTGCATTGTTACACTGAATTGCCCTCCTCGAGGCCATAGCAAGATACCTGTGGAGAAAGCATTGTCTATAGGTCACAGTCCTAACAGGTACTTAGGAAGAAGCAATGCTGTCCCATGACTATAACCACATACGTGAGTCCAGATACGTATGTATGTCTTAAGCTCCTCTCCATCTCCAACAGCCAACCCTATCCCAACTAAATATCTTTCTCAAGAGGTGTAAAAAGATATTGACCCATAAAACCACCAAACACTTCCAGATTTATTTCAGTCTTAATGAGAGAGAAGCAAGAGAATGTGCCAGCAGGGAGGATGGGTCAGCCTCCTGTGGGAGTGGGTCCTTGAGAGTGTTGCTCTCCCCTGGGCATGCTGAGACACTAGAGCTGCCCAGCCTGCAAAGCTGAGGACCCCACTCTGGGATCACCCGTGGGACTCAGCTCCTCATTCAGAAAGTAAACAGATCAATGTAATTTGACGTGGGCCTCTATGAGGTCCTCCCACCCATTACTGTGTGTCTGAAAGGCCCGCCGTCTCTCCATTGACCTTGGCGATTGCTTGCGTTGCAATTTCTAACAGGTTAAAGGAACAAGTATGCTCCAACCCCCTTTGTAGAATTCTCCTGCTGATACTGTGTTGCAGCACATATGAAGGTCACCTCAGAAAGGCAAAAGAAAGAAAAAATGAAGCCCTCCTCTTATGAAAACGAACAATGCGTAGGTGGAGACGAGGTCGTCTGTTGCAAGGGCTCTCTGTCTTGCGGTGGGGTAGGGGGGCCTGGGAGCTCTTTGTCAGTATAGGGGTTAACGCCTTTTCTGAGATCCACAGATTCTTCCTCCACATGACCCTCCCGCCTCCGCATATAAACACTGCCCAGTTTTCCTCCGATATGAAGACCGTACGCATTGCTGGGGGAAGAGAGATGTTATTCCGTCGTCATTCCTGCACGTAAGTGCCTCACCAGGGTCAGAGCTGCCAGCTGTGGAAAACTCACCGTTGATTGGCCACAGCCCATTGCCACCAGGACCCAGGAACAAGCAGCGCTGCCTCGAGGAGGAGGGCGGACAGCCCAACAGGGCTAAGGAAGATGCTAGCTCTCTCCCTCCACAACCCCACCACCACCAAAGCTGACCACCCCCACTTCACCCGACGTGTTGAAGGTTACATCAAATGCCACAAAGCAAAAACAGTCAAGCGTGCCAGCATTTATTTCAGGCCTGGTGACTGGGACACTGTGGCGAGCAAGGGCATGGAGCAGCAGAAGGGGCTTGGTCACCGTTCATGGCTCATGGCTCGGTGTCTGTGGCTCCGGTGGTCTCAGATTCCGAGTGCCCGGTGTCCTCCCCTAGGGAGGAAAGCAGAGTGACAAGTGGACCCTCGGGAGCCCTGGGGATTTCTGGCTTGGCCTGAGGTTCTCTTGGTGGAACAGGAAGGGGAGGCGGATGGGCTTGGTGGTGAGCAGTGAGAGAGGCAGAGGCTGGCTCCGAAGGAGCTCTCACCTGAAACACTTGGTGAAACATGCCAGGGCTCTCTGGAACCGGCTCCTCCAAGACCCTCGCAGAAGAGCAGGTTCCCTGGGCAAGCCTGTGCCACCGGATGGTTCTTTCGTGGTGTCAGACACAGCCACCCATTCCTCAGGGTCTTTTTGCAGCCCTTTCACATTCTGAAAGACAGACTAAATAGCCAGATCCTAATGGTCCCTCCCATCCCTGGCTTCCTTCACCCCATCCAGCGACTGTTGTGTGCATTTCTGGCCCTCTTCCAGGGGCTGGGGATGCAGCAGTGACCTGCACAGACCAAAGCCCAGCCTCCTAGGGGACATTCCAGGACAATGGAGGGAAGCCAGACTCACCAGGTCAGCAGGTGGAAGGAAGGGAGTGAAGATCATGCTTCCAGGAGTATGTGATGTGCCAGTAGGGACCAACAGGACTTCAATGAAGACACCGGCGAAGCTCGTCACTCTGCCGGGTGCAAAGAGGCCGAGGGCCTGCCCCCTCCACGCCCCATTCAGCCCCTCTGCCCCTGCCCCATCGTCCCTCCCTCCTACGGCCTTGTGCTCCAGCAGGGGATACATTTCTGGTATGTCACATTCCGTCTGTTCCTGTGTTTCTTACTCCCACTCCTCCAATGTTTCTTTCCTTTGTTTCTTCCTCCTGGCCCTCCCAGCAGGCTCGCGTCACGTTTCTGCTTGCTGAGCAGAACAGCCCCGAGGGTCCTCCTCGAGAGAACGTGATGTGTAGAGGTCTTCTACAGGTAGCTCATTTTATTTGGCCATGAATGGTTCATTGCATGCCAAGGTCACACATGGTCCTAGTTTGCCATGAGTGGGACCATTCCGGTTTTAAAACTTAAAGGCCCCTGTCCCGGGAAAGCTCTCAGTCCCAGGGAAACTGGAACTACTTCATTCATGTGGACACTATTGTCACATTACTGTGCACTGTTTTTCTCACATTTAACAGTTGAACCTTATAGATGAAATTGTAAGAGTGATCCTGATACCTAAGACGTAGACATTTATGAGTAATCGATGTGTATTGAAGGCTCTGTATATCTTCATAGTGTGGAGGTAAATGCAGCATTATGTGTTTGCCCCTGAATACATATCCACTAAAAGCCTATGATTGGACCTCAGCCATCACATCTGCTCTTGGGGTGTCACACCAGAGTTCTAGATGGACCCAGAATTGCAGAGAGACAAGGTCAGGGGAAGGAGCCGGGAAAGAGGTTAACAAGACCACAGATGCTGCAGATGCGATTCACACGAAGATGTCCTTCCCACCAGCCAGGCCATCGCTGGCTTTGTAAGGTAATGAGATTAGCAATATTAGAGGTGTTGAAACACAGCCTGAGCGGTCACTTGTACCGTATGCTGCAGAGAGAAGGGTTCAAATGGTTTCAGACAGCCCTGTGATTCATAGGATTCGTGTGCAAATCAGAGGTAAAGAGCCCTTAGCTTTCATGTAAATACATAATTCCCTCTGATGTGTACAAAAATTCTCCCCAAAATCTTGTGAATTTCCAGGCAAGTGTTGTGAAATACTTAGAAACTCCTCCAAGAAGTGAGCAGGTCTCATTGTCTGTCCTATCTCCCTTTTCTCTCCTTGAATCTACTCCAGTTAGGTTTTCTCCTACACCACTCCACTGAAACTTAGGAGTTAATTGAACATGAACCAATGAACAAGTGACAGTAATGTTTCTTATAGTTGTATATGACTAGCTATGTGATTAAAATGACCAAACCGGCAAGTTGTGTTTAAATGCTTAATAAAAGCTAGGTTTAAATTGTTAACTTAAAAAATGAATAGAAATGAAGACCCAAATAACTACACTGTCATCTCCCAGCACAACTTTCATTCTCATATAAAGAAACTCATTTTCTGAGTAGGAAGGCTGTTCCAAACTGCTGGAAATTCCCAGGAAGAAAGGCCCAGGTTTTATGGCGCTTCCACCTGTTTCCTTGTAGACGCAGCCAACTGCCACCAGGTGGCAGAACAAGATGAGAAAACTGTGCCCCACGGAGTCCCTGAGCCCCTTCTGCTGCAGTTTTTGAGTGAGTTTTCTCAGGGGCTGGAATCAGTCCTGGGGAACCATCCCAAGGTTCTGCTCTCTTAAGCTGTTCCAGGGTGCACCCAGGGCCTGGTCCAGGGTTTCTAACGTCTATGATGACGCTTAAGGCAGTGACATCGATCAGCAGGGCCTCTGGGCTAGGAGACCCAGTTCACCTCCTCATTAGTAACCCTGGGATGTGGTAGGAGGTGGCTTTAGGCAGGATGAAGGGCCAGTTGTACCTGTCAGTATGTCAGGGTAGTGACATCTGTGATTCTGCAGGGACATTTGGACAGCAGGGAATCAGAAACGCCAGAAAGTGAGGGCCCGCAACACAAAACCTTGCCAACTACTGTGGACTGAATTGCGTTCCCCCACCCTGCAATTAATATATTGAAGCCCTGACCCCTAATGGGACTGTATCTGGAGCTAGAGGCTTTAGGAGGCAATTAAGGTTAAATGAGGTCATAAGGGTGGAGCCCTGCTCCGACAGGGTTAGTGTCCTTATGAGAAGAGACGCCACAGAGCTCATTGTATCTGTCAGTATCTCGAGGTAGTGACAACTGTGCTTCTGCAGGGACATTTGGGCAGCAGGGATGTCTCTTCTTCTCTGCACTGCATGCACCCAGGAAAGGCCATGTGACGTCTTAGCAAGAAGGAGGCAAACCATGAGGAGAGCCTTCAGCAGAAACCAAATCGGCCAGCACCTTGATCTTGGACTTTCCAGCTGGCAGAACTGTGAGAAAATAAATGTCTGTTGTTTAAGTCACCCAGCCTGTGGTATTTTGTTATGACAGCCCGAGCGGACTAATACACCAACCTAGCGATGTTTCAAAGAAACGAGTCCCGGGCTGGCCCAGGAAGCCAGGCTGCTCAGTCCCCGAAGCCTGATGGCAGGTGAGGTGGACAACCCTGTTGTCCCACCCAGTAACATTTCCTTTTTTTTTCCCGAATCTCCTTTGAGAAAATAAGCTGCCTCTGTGCAACTGCCTTGAATGGACCCAGAGTTCTGCAAAGAGTCAGGGAGGGGCTGTGAGTGATGGTGATAAGACCGGCCCCGCACCACCCTGTGGATGGATGGGATTTATATCGAGAAAGGCTACGATGTCAGCCCCCAGCTTTATACCATGTCTCCCTCAACTGAGATTAAACAAGTGTGTAGGGATTCAAGGAAAAGTTGGTTTTTTAATTTGGAGTGGGTGTTACAGGGAGTAGGGATCAACTGGATTTTGCCAGCCCTGAGATTGAACTGGATAAATTACAGGTAAATTATATGTGTGAAAGCACTGGGTACATGAGAGGATCTCAATACAATTTTGTTGACTTGCACGCAAGTTTCGCAGAAGCTCCTGCAAGAGGTGAAGTGATTCTTATTATTACAAATAATAACAGTTTCTTTTTATTAAAGACCTAGTAAGTACAGGTATATCACCTGTTTACAGTACTGTCTTATTTATGCAAATAATCCTTGTGTACGAAAACAATACAGACAAAACAATAGTCTCCCTTGTCCACCCCTCTCCGTCACCAGCCCCCTCAGCAATGGTTTAACGTGTTTCCTCAAAAATTCCTGAATCGATGCATTTACATACACATACATGCACTAATAGAAACATATGCTTGTTTTTTACGGGGCCAAAAGATACATACTGGCTCAGGATGCACGTATTGTGTGGCACTTGATTTTTGCATTTTACAGCAAGTCTGGGTGAACTTCTCCTGTCAGTTCATGGAGAACTATCTCATCATTTTTAACTTCTGCATAGTGTTCTAAGTGATATGCCATAATTCTTCAACTACTTCCATACACAAGGACCTTCATATTTTTTTCCTCAACTTTTAAAGTTCTCAAAAGTTTTTCCAATATCTTTGTTTGCAGAGGATGTGTCGCTCTAGAAGAGATACACAGAAATAGAACTTTGGCACAAAACCCTACAAATATTTCAACACTGAGTAACCATTGATAAATGGATCTGAAAAGAGGTGGCAGCAATTTATTCTCTCAGGAGCAGTGTAGGATAGTGTTCATTGTCCTTCACCATCGCTCTTGATGTTATTCATCCCTTTAACTATTTGCTAATCTGGTGGTTGATATATGAAAGGTGTCGAGACAGAGCCTTCCTTACAGAATCTGTGAAGGTCCAGGGCTGGTCATGCCTGCAAGCCCATACTCAGATGTCGCCTCCAGTGGGCTGGTTGGGGAGAGGCTGAGAAAGGCACAACAGAGTACAACAGAGAGTGACAGGAGGAAGTTTTGGGGTCCATGAGAAGGCTCAGACAGGGCACCCACTCAGCCTTGGGGATGTTAATGGAGTCAGTGGAGGTTTCCCAGAGGATTAGATGCCTGAAATGCGTGAGGAAAGAAATTAGACAGGGAAAGGGAGAGGAGGAACAGCACTTGAAGCACAAAGACCAGGCCACTGAGGTGATTTTGGAAACTGCACATAAGCAGACCCAGTTTCTATTCTGTGCACTTGTAGCAGTCAAGGTTGGCTACCATGAAACAGTGCTGGATTAGAAACGTGTGTCCCAGTGGAGACCCTGAGTTCCTCTGCTGCATTTCTCTAGAATGAGGGTGCTCAATCAGGGGCTGGCCTGAGTTCCAAGGTCCAGCCCTTGAGGATCTTATGGGTTGCATCCAGGCCCTGGCCTAGAGTTTCTGAAGTCTGTCATGGGACATAAGATAGTGATACATATGTATATAGTCTCCTAAAGACCTAGCCTGGGAGACCGTAGTCAGCTGCCCACCCATTCTGTAGCTCTGGGATATGAAAAGAAGCAATTTTAGGCAGGGTGAGATGCCAATGGTGTCATGCAGTATCTTAGTGGGTAGTGAGGGTATCCTTAGAGGATACTGAAAATACTTGCATTGGGGCTCATGGGAGGCATAATAGCCCCCAGGGCAGCAGTGCCATCAGGGGACTTGCAACTAGGCAGCTGGCTGACACAGCAGGTAGCTGTGAATGTTGTAGCAGTCCCCTAAGCCACGGGGTCACTAAATGTGTGAGAAGAACAAGAATTTGGAGATCATTTAGCCAAAGATTTCAGTATGTCAGTAGGGCAATGGAAGCTCAGAAAGGTATAGCAACTTGCTCAACACAGAGAGAAAATGTATCACTATGGTGAGACAGTGAAGTGGGACACTGTGACTAACACTGACAGATGAAACCTGTCTTCCCCTGAACCTGAGAGGTTCTAGAAATCAAGAGCCTGTGCAAATGGGCTTGAGGAGCAAACAGCTTGAGGAGGTTCATGGCAAACAGCTTGAGCTTGAGGTTCATGGCAGCCAGGTCCCAATCAGCAGCAGTGTTGTGCCTCTGAGGATATATTGTGTGAGCCTGTGTTGGTGTGGGGCTCCGGGCTGGCGTTCGCTCCCTCTCTCTCTCTGTCTTTCTCTCTCCCTCTCTCTCTCTCTCTCTGTGTCTGTGTGTGTGTGTGTGTGTGTGTGTGTGTGTTCTAGAGGTGAGGTCCCCTTGTCACCAAGCCCTGCTCTACTAAATCCCCTATGACCACTTGGGTTTCGACTGCTGTTTTCCAAGTTACGGCCCCTCGTAACCCACTGGATTGGTTGGAGGGTGGTATCGTTGCAGACAAGGGTCCTCCCTCCGAGCCCAAGGGAAGGAAGGAGGGAACAAGGTGGCCTCAAATCTTGTCCCCTGGGCCTGAGCCTCTTAAGCTGCAGTGGCAGCTTCATCCATATCTGTGTCCCACACAGTCTCATATCCCTTGCCCTACCTACATTCAGCCAGCCCAGATTCATTTCTGGACTGGAGAAAAGGCCTCAGCACCTCCAGGAAGACAGCGCTGAGTCCAGACATTGAAAACATCTGGTTCCCGCTGAGCCGGAGGCTCTGGGCTCCAAGCTAGAGGAAATAAAAGGAATACTTCTCACCCTTATCCCAGATCAGAGAGTCCAGGCACAGCAAAGCTCTGGCGGACACATGCTCATTGATTTGTTTTCTTCAATAAAGGTTTATTGGTGCCATGCTGTAGGTAAAGCCCTGTGTCCAGGTACTGGCTGTTCCAGGACTAACAAGGCAGAGCTCATGCTCCAGAGAGGAGAACCTGGGTGAGGACAGTCATGCAAATTAACATGCCAGAGGGGGCAGTCTAGCATGAGAAATGCTACGATAGAGAAGAGTATACAGTATGTTTGTGTGTTAGTCAAATATTTCATCATATAGATAGGGAAATGGAAGCCCAGAAAGGTATAGCAACTTCCTCAAGGTAACACAGAGAGAAAATGTATCACTATGGTGAGACAGTCAAGTGAGGAGACTGTGATTGGGACCGGCATAGCGGAGGGGAGACATGCTACCAAGGGAAGAAGGACGTGTTCTTTTCGAGGGTAGGAACATCAGAGATCAAAAGGACAAGTGACAGGCTGAGTAAGGAAATGGTGGCTCCAGAGGAGAGCCATAATGCAAAGGCCCTGAGGCAGGGCAGAATTGACAGTTATTTTCGGGGGTACTGAAGGCAAATTTTAGCCATGCTGTGGAGAAAGACGAGGCTGTAGGAGAGGAACAGAGTTGAGACGTCCAGATGGAAAGTCTGAGGGATGAGAGACAATGTCCTGGATAGAAAGGGACTCTCACAGAATCATCTCATTTGGATCTGGATGGTATAGAAGGAAGTCTCCATTGCTGGCCCAGGATGAGTCCTGGGCTCCCGTCCCTGTGCAGTTTTCTACAGTGCATACACTGGGCCTTCTAAACACACCAACTCTAAAGCGCAATGGTGAGGTCAGAGTGATGCCCACCCAAGCTGTTCCCTAGAAGCCAGTGATCGGGTACCATCCTGTGTGGCCGGGGAAGCTGGCAAATCGTGCGTAATGAGGACATTGATATGGGTTCATCTAGAATAAAACCAGGATGACATAAAGAAGGGCTGGGTTTCTAGTAGGGGTCAGATGAGTGCGAAGAGGCAGAATTGTGGGGTTAAGATATTGGAATCAGGCCTCGGTGAGAGGGGAAGGCAGAGAGAGAGAGAAAGTGAGGAGAGGGAGAGGAAGGGAGTGACGGAGGGAGGGAGGGAGGAAGGGATGGATGGGGGCAGGGAGGAAGAGAGGAATCTAGGGAGGGAGGGAGGAGAGCATTTGGTCCTTTGCATAAGGGATATGGCCTATGAGCTGCAGCCTTCTGGGGCTGCCTCCCTCACACCAGAATTTTTGGAAAAGTATCCATTGTGATGGGCCTCTCTTCCTGGAGAACAGACGCCTTTGTCCTACTTGCTAGGAAGATATTTTTCCTGCACTGTTTTTGGGTTTTGGTTTTGGTTTTGGTTTTTTGGCACTGGAATGACCTGGAGTCACCCGGGAGCTCCCAAGAGGAGGATGCAGGGTCCCAGGTCAACTATATTACTACTCATGGCTGCCACTTACTGAGGGCCTAATACACATCAGACACTCTGTCATGTGGATTACGTAAGCTGACACTTATCTTTCCAACGGTCCTGCAAGTTCAATGTCAGTCAAATTTTACAGAGGTGTAATCTGGGGCCGGAGACTTCAAGATACTTGTCCAAGGTCACACAGATATTTATTGACAAAGCTGGGACTTGACTCCAGGTCTGACTAAAACGTGGGTGCACCATGCACCACCCTGGCACCTGAGAACCCCTCCCAGCCTTAATGGAGCCTTCTGTGTCTTGCATCCAGTCCCTAGCCCCCAGATATTCCTGCTGTCTTAATTGTTATTGATTGCTGCATAAAAAACTACCCCAAGCATATCAAGTTAAAATGATAAGCAGTTTTTCTCTGAGAGTTCTGTAGATCAGGGATCTGGGTATGGCTTAACTGGATCCTCTACTTCCCAGTCTCTCACAAGGCTGCCAGCCCAGGGACAACACTCTCATCTGTAGGCCTGACTGGGGAAGGATCGACTTCCAAGCTCACTCATGAGGCTGTTGGCAGGATCCAGTTCCTCATCTGTAGGCTCAACTGGAGAAAGATAGACTTCCAAGCTCACTCATGTGATTGTTGGCAGGCTCTAGTGGGTCGCTGGCCTGAGGGCCTCAGTTCCTCTATGGCTGTTGGCCAGAGACTTTCATCAGCTCCTCGCCAGCTGGCCTTCTCCATCTGGGCAAACACGCATGCAAGAAGAGCCTGAGGGAGAGAATGAATGCCAGCAGGTCAGAAGTCACAGTCTTGTTATAGCCTAAGCATGGAAATGACACGCCATCACCTTTGCCAAATTTCGTTGGTTAGAAGCAAGTCACTAGGTCGAGCCCACCCTCAAGGGGAGGGAATTCCATAGGAGCATGGGTGCCAGGAAGGGGGATCCTTGGAAGCCATTCTGGAAGGCTGCCCACCGCACCTGCTCCTGCACCCACCTCAGTATAGTGAGCCCCTTTGGGTATCAACCACCTTGACGGAGCAAATGGTTGATGGGCCACCTTGGACTGTGCTATGTGGCCTGCATCTATCTGATCCCACCTCTCTTCCAGCAGGCCCAGGACTCGAGTCTGCCTGGCCTTGCCTTCCTCCCCAAACCTATCAGCTACTCCTGGCCACTGAGCCCGTGAGATGTCACAGCAGCTGAAAATGGACCTGCTCCCTGTGACTGAAGCACACACCCATCACTCGAGTGGGACTGGGACCCAGGATGGTGCTCCAGGCTCCTCCTGGTAAAACAGAGGTGAAGGGCTCAGCTCTCCCACTGAGACAGGGCCCACCTCAGGAGAACACGGGTATAGGTGGGAGAGGCTGGGTCCAGAGTTATCTGTGAAAGCTGCAGAGATGTTCTTGCTTTTACCCTCTGGGTTGGGATTCTGGGTAGAATCCCCCCATGTTCTCCAGCAGACATCACAGAAACATCTCTAAGGCAACGTGGGAGCACCCATGCCAGAGAAGGAGCTGCTCTGAAGCTGCGTGGAGACCCAGAAGTGTTCAGACGCCTAAGATGGGGGACCTACTCTAGGGAGGAGAGGAGTGAGTATAGATTGGGGATGGTTTGTGTGTCTCCAAAATGTATTTAACTCAAAAGCAGAGAGAGATGTGAAGCACATGTAGCAAAGCATTTTTAAGTAGGGATGGTGGCTGCTGTATTCTTCTCTCTGTTTTTCTGTAGGTTTGAAATATTTCAGTAGTACAATACTCTAAAAGTAGGAAACAGAAGAGAAGGAAGGGGCTCTCAGGACCCCTGGACTCCACATTTCCCAGGTGTGTCTCAGAGCCAAATGCGTCAAGCTGGGGGGTGGCATTGTGAACTTGTGAGTTTCCTAGGAACCCAGTGGTTCCATTAGGCTGTGGGAATTGGGACTGCAGGTGGCTGGACTCCCATGGCAGAACCTTAGCCAGGAGCAGAGCCATCCCCGAGAAGCCTGGGCTTTTTCCAGTTCTGGGAAGCATCCACCAGACTCAGCTCTTCCCACTGCTGCTATTTTCTTGCGATATATATAAGGGGCAGCTTACAAAGAGACACGGTGTCATAATAAGAGACAAACGACCTGAGGTGATGGGTATGAGGCCATGTGCTGGAGGGGCTCTCTCCAAGCTTGAGGTGGGGGTTGTTGTGGTCAGATTATAACTTAATGCCTCTGAAGCCTTTCCTGTGGATTCTGCGACATCTTCTCTCCTTCTGACCTCACCTCCCCGTCCCTCAACCTACAGCCCTCCTCCCCGGCCCAAGGGCTATCACTCAGTCAGTGCCCATCAGCCACCCTACATGAAGTGTTTGAAACCAGTAGCGTGTTTACTGTCCATCGACCATTGTGCTATCGCAAAAGTGACTGGGGGACATGCAGTACTGCTCCAAGGTACAAGGACAGCAACCCATTTGGCTAGGTACCCATGCCTAACTCTCTCTCCACAGTGACCCCCTTCCCTGCCACCTTCACCGAAAGAGGCAAACCATAAATCACAGGAGGTGGATATTCATGGGGAGAGGGACATCAAATATCATAACACCAAAAGAGTCAAGTGTGCCAGTATGTATTTCACGCCCACTGGGGTGAGCAGGGGCATGGAGCAGCCGAAGGGGCTTGGTCACCGTTCACGGCTCTGTGTCTGCGGCCCCCGTGGTCTCAGTTTCTGAGTGTCCGGTATCCTCCCCTAGGGAGGAAAACAGAGTGACAATTGGACCCTTGGGAGCCCTGGGGATTCTGGCCTGGCCTGAGGTTCTCTTGGTGGGCTTGGCGGTGAGCAGTGAGAGAGGCAGAGGCTCTCGCCTGAAGCACTTGGTGAAACATGCCAGGGCTCCCTGGAACCAGCTCCTCCAACACCCTCTCAGAAGAGCAGGTTCCCTGGGCAAGCCTGGTCCTCTATGGTGTTGGCAAAATAAACCAAGGGCATAGTGTCTTTAGCTGAGCCAGTTCTGTTCAGGAAAATAGGGAAAAATCATTCTAGCCAGCACTAACATTGCTTCCTTCATTCATCGGGTGTTCGCTGGGGGCCTGTTATGTGTACACCAGGATCAGTTGCAGGTACTGGGGATACAGCAATGAACTCTAGAGATCTAGATCCCAGCTCTCTTGGGGCTGACTATCTGCCATGCTGGAGGGAAATCAGGCTCACCAGGTCCTCAAGAGTTTGCTCTTCCTTGGGAAGGCTAAAAACTGGAGCTGCCCACCTTGCAAAGTTGAGGGCACCAGTCTGGGGGATGCGGCTTTCTCCATACAGTCAGATCAGGACTCAGCAGCAGCAGGAATGCCAGTGAAGGTCATGTTTTCTGAGAAGTGCGATGTACATGTGGTGTCTGACAGGACTTATTGTCAGAGGCCGGCAGAACTCTTCATTGCGCTGGGCCTCTGGCTCAGGGCCTGTCCCCCTCCTGAAAACCCATCGCCGTGTCCCTGGCCTGGATCTTCACCCTCCCCTCCTGTAGGTGAGTACGCTCTTTTCAAGCAGTTGATACATTCTCATAAACTCCCTCAAGTGCTGAGATGCCTCATTGACTAGTATCATCGCTTCCCTTTCCTCTCTCCCGACTCTCCCTTGAACCCACTCTGATCAGCTTCCAGCCCCACAATGCGACTCTCACGTGGATGATTAAATGACGAATTGAAAGTGATGGTTTCTGATTTTCATGCTACTCTACTTATATAAGCCTAAAGACTTAAGGAAAGATCTATTTCTGCATTGTTATCTTTAAGGTTTACTGAAATTCAAACCGGGGTACTTGCCAATTATATTTTTACCCCCACCAGCTCCATCTTCATGTCAAGAAACTCAGTGAGTAGACAACCCTGAAACTACCCCTAAATTCCCAGTGAGCAGAACCCCAGCATTGCTGGGGATCCACAATCAAACTCCAGGTTTCTCTTCTGTGCATTAGTGGAAGCCAACGTAGGGCGCTTGAGGGAAGCATGGGTGTAGAAAACTGTGTCTCACGGAGCCCTGAGGTTTTTAGCTGTAATTTTTGAGTCAGGCTGCTCAGTCAAGGCTCAGGCTCAGCCTACGGGAGCCTTCCAAGGTCCTGGCCTTGAGGATGCCCAAGGGTTTGTCAAGGGCTTGACAGAGCCCTTTTAGGACCCTGTGATGGGCCTTGAGACAGTGGCATCTGAGCCCCCAGGGCTCTGGTCTAGGAAGCATCAGTTTTCCCACCCTACTTCTAGTTAAGATTGGTGTCAGGAGGAAGAAAGAATTTGGGGATGCACCATAGGGTAAATATATTAAAACTGTTTAATCCCTGACAAATGGCACTCCAAATGTGGCGTGCACAGCATTTGGTGCATAGCGTGAATCTGTGCCAATTCACACTACCAGCGTCAGAACCTCAGTATATGATACCCGATTGGTATCATTATAATTTTAAATGTTTGTCAAGTTGCAGTTTGAAAAGTGGAATCTCATTGTTATCTTAATTCCATTATGACTTGTGATGTGGAGCTCCTTATTCCTTTCATAGTGGCCGTTTGTATTTCTATAAATGGCCTGCTCAGATTGTTTGTTAGCTCTTCTATTGTTGTTTGTTCTCGCATGTGTTTCTTGAGTTGTCTCATCAGAGCTCTCTGTATATTGCAAATGTGATTATTTAGTCTGTTATAATTGAAGAAGATGTTTGCTCCCAGTCTCTCACTTGTGTTTGCATTTTTTTTCTTGTGTCTTCTCGTATGGACACTTTTCATTTGGGGTGTCTGTACAGACTGCTTTATTCAGGCCTCACCACAACCATGCGAGGTTGTTAGTATTTACCTCAGTTTTCTTTTTGTTTGGTTGGTTTTATTTACATTTAATAAACGCTTACTGAGTTAGGTGTCAGAGATACTCTGCGCACTGGGGATAGAATCACCATAGTTCCACGCGCCAAGGTCACACTGAGGGCTGGCGGCACAGTAATGAGCTCTACCCTTACAGAGCTTTCCATCTGTAAGAGTTTCAGGCACACTCTTAAACTTCTTTTTTTTTTCATTCATGATTTAAAAATGTATTACTTACACATAATTGTACATATTTATGGGGTACCGTGTGATGTTTCAACTCCTGTACACATTGTGTAATCTTCAAGTCAGGGTAATTACCATATTCATCACTTTAAACATTTATCATCTCTTTGCAGTGTTAACATTTAAAATCTTCTGGATTTAAAATCTTGAAGTATACACTACATTGGTATTTTCTATACTCGCTCTACTGTGTAATAGAACACCAGAACTCGTTCTTTATGTCTAACCGTAACTTTTTACTTTTTTACCAACCTCTCCCGTTGCCCCACACCCCCTTCCCTCCCCAGCTTCTGGTAACCGCTACTCTAGTTTCTGCCCTATGAAATCAACTTTTTAAGATTCCACATCTGAGTGAGGTCATGTGGTGTTTGTCTTTCTGTGCCTGGCTTATTTCACTTAACATAATGTCCTCCAGGTTCACCCATGTTGCCTCAAATGACAGGATTTCATTTTGTTTTATGGCTGGATAATATTCCATTGTATATACAAGCCACATTTTTCTTTATCCATTCATCTGTAGATGGGCATTTAGGTTGATTCCATATCTTGGCTATTGTGAATATTGCTGCAACGAACACGGGAGTGCAGATGTCTCGTCAACGTGATGATTTCCTTTTCTTTCGCTATATACCCAGTAACGAGGTTGCTGAATCACACAGCAGTTCTATTTTTAATTTTTTGAGGAATCTTCATACTGTTTTCCATAATGACTGTAGTAATTTTCATTCCCACCAACAGTGCGTAGGTGTTCCTCTTTCTCAACATCCTCTCCAGCGTTTGTTACTTTTTGTCTTTTTGATAATAGCCTTTCTAACTGTGGCGAAGTGATACCACATTGCGGTTTAGATTTGTATTTCACTGATGGTTGGTGATGTTGACTGTTTTCATATATCCGTTGGCCATTTGCACATCTTCTTTTGAGAAAAGTCTATTCAGGCATTTTTCCCAACTTTTAATTGAATTATTATGAATTTTGCTATTGTTTGGGCTCCTTATATATTCTGGATATTAACCCCTTGTCAGATGCATAGTTTGAAAATACTATTTCTCTCATTCTGTAAGCCGTCTCTTTACTCTACTGATTGTTTCTTTTGCTGTGCAGATGCTTTATAGTCTGATATAATCCTATTGGTCTATTTGTGCTTTTGTTGCCTATGCTTTCGAGGCCTTACTGAAAAAAAAAATCGTTGCCCAGTTCAATTTCGTGAAACGTTTCCCCTATGTTTTCTTCTAGAAGTTTCACAGTTTCAGGTCTGACATTGCAGTCTTTAAGTCATTTTTATTTGACTTTTGTATATGGTGAGAGATAGGGGTCTGGTTTCATTCTTCCGATTGTGAACATAACAGTTTGTCCAGCACCATTTATTGGGGAGGCTGTCCTATCCTCCATGTATGTTCTTGGCTCCTTTGTAGAAAATCAGTTTGCTCTTAATGCTTGGATTTATATCTGGGTTCCCTACAATGTTTTATTGGTCTATGTATCTGATTTTATGTCAGTGCCCTGTTGTATTGGTTGCTTTTGTATATTTCGAGGTCAGGTAGTGTGTTGTCTCCAGCTTTGTTCTTCCTGCT
This sequence comes from Pongo pygmaeus, assembly GCF_028885625.2. Taxonomy (NCBI): domain Eukaryota; kingdom Metazoa; phylum Chordata; class Mammalia; order Primates; family Hominidae; genus Pongo; species Pongo pygmaeus. The sequence continues at coordinate 76,024,077 of NC_072396.2, read as the reverse complement.
TGTGACTGGTTTGGCTATCAGCATCTTTTGTGGCTCCATACAAATATAGGATTTTTTTTTTCTATCCAGACTGTCATTGGTATTTTGACAGGGATGTCAAATGTCGAACATGGAGATCACTTTGGTTAATATGGACATTGTAACAATATTAATTCGTCCATGAATGTGGGATCTCTTTCCATTTATTTTTGTCCTCTTCGATTTCTTTTATCAGTGTTCTACAGTTTTCACTGTAGAGATCTTTCATCTCCTTGCTTAAGTTTATTGCTAGGATTTTATTTTTTATTTTTTTTGTGGCTATTGTAAGTGGAAGTACTTTCTTGATTTCTTTTTCAGATAGCTTGCTATATTGGCAAACAGACATGCTAGTGATTCCTGTATGCTGATTTTATATTCTGCAACTTTACCAAATTCAGTTATTAGTTCTAATAGTTACTTGGTGCAGTCTTTAGGGTTTTCTCTATATAAGACCACGTCATCTGTAAACAGGGACAATTTGACTTCCTCCTTTCAGGTTGGATGCTGTTATGGCTTGGCTGTGTCCCCACCCAAATCTCATCTTGGATTGTTGGCCCCATAATTGCCACGTGTTGTGGGAGGGACCTGGTGGGAGATAATAAAATCTTGGGGGCGGTTTCCCCCATACTGTTCTCGCGGTAGTGAATAAGTCTCACGAGATCTGTTGGTTTTATAAGGTGTTTCCCCGTTCGTTTGGCTCTCATTTTCTCTCTTGCCTGCCGACGTGTAAGATGTGCCTTTTGCCTTCCATCATGATTGTGAGGACTCCCTAGCCACGTGCAACTGTGAGTCCATTAAGCCTCTTTTTAAAAAATAAATTACCCACTCTCGGGTATGTCTTTATCAGCAGCGTGAGAACAGACTAATACAGGCACTCTTTATTTCTTTCTCTTGCCTAATTGCTCCGGCTAGAACTTCCAATACTAAGTTGAATTTAAGCAGTGAAAGTGAGCATTCTTTTCTTGTTACAAATCTTAGAGAAAAAGCTTCCAACTTTTTCCTATTCCGTATGATATTAGCTTTGGGTTTATCATATGTGGCCTTTATTTTGTTGAGGTATGTTTTTTACCTCTTTGCCCACTTTGCTGGGAGTTTCTATCATGGAGGGATGTTGACATTTTTTGAATGCTTCTCAGCATCTATTGAAATGAGCATATGGATTTTGTCCTTTGTTCTGTTGATGTGAGGCATCCCTTTTATTACATTGCACATATATTGAACCAACCTTGCATCCCTGGGATGAATCCCACTTGATCGTGATGGATGATGTTTTTAATGTGTTGCTAGTGTTTGGTTGAGGGTTTTCGCATCCATGCTTATTAGGGATATTGGTCTTTAGCTTTCTTGTTTTGTCATGTCCTCGTCTGGCTTTGGAATTACGGTAATGCTGGCCTCGTAAAATGCGTTTGAAAGTATTCCCTCCTCTTCATTTATTTGTTTGTTTGTTTGTTTGTTTTTAAGCCTTTGAGAAGAATTGGTACCAGTTCTTTACGTGTTTGGTAGAATTCACCAGCAAATCCATCAGGTCCTGGACTTTTCTTTGATGGGAGAGTGTTTACTCCTGCTTCAATGTCATTATTCCTTATTGTTTCTGTTCAGGTTTTCTATTTCTTTGTGATGCAATCTTGGTAGCTTGTATGTCTTCAGGAACTTATCTGTTTCTTCTAGATTTTGAATTTCTTGGCAGATGGTTGTTCATGATAGTCTCTTATCATCATCTCCACTGCTGTTGTGCCAGTTGTAATGTTTCCTTTTTTTATCTCTGTTTTTATTTGAGTCTTCTCTCTGTTTTCCTTAGTTAGTCTAGCTAAAGATTTGTCAACTTCTTTATCTTTTAAAAAGCTAACTCTTTGTTTTTTGATTTTTAAGTTGTTTTTAAAAAATCTCTACTTTGTTTATTTCTGCCCTGATCTTTGTTATTTCTTTTCTTCTGCTAACTTTGGGTTTTTTTGTTCTTTTTCTAGTTCCTTGGGGCGTAACATTAGGTTGTTTATTTGAGATATTTCCACTTCTGTTACACAGGCATTTATTGCTATAAACTTTCCTCTTAGAACTGCATTTGCTGTGTCCCATAGGATTTGGTATGTTGTGTTTCCATTTTCATTTGTCTCAAGGAATCTTTAAATTTCCTTTTTCCTTTTTAATTCCTTCATTGACCCATCCATTGTTCAGGAGCATGTTGTTTCATTTCCACGACTTTGCCCAGTTTCCAATATTCCCTCTGTTATTGATTATTTCACTGTGGTCAGAAAGTACTCAATGTGATTTTGATTTTTAAAAGTTTGTTAAGACTTGCTTTGTGAACTAACATATGGTCTATTCTGAGGAATGTTTCATGTGCTGTTGAGAAAAAATATGTATTCTGTGGCTTTTGGATGGAATGATCTGTACATATCTGTTAGGTCCATGGGGTCTAGAGTGCAGTTTAACGCCGACATTAATTTTCTGTTTGGTTAATTTTCTGTTTGGATGATCTGTCCACTGCTGAAAGTGGGGTATCAAAGTCCCTCACTATTATTGTATTATGGTCAATCTCTCCTTTCAGGTCTTTTAATATTTGCTTTACATATTTGGATGCCCTGGTGTTGGGTGCATATATATATAACAATTATAAATATATATATATTTACTATATATATATTTACAAAATATGTATATTTACAATGGTTAAAATATATGTATTTAACAAATATATATTACAATATATATTACAGTTGTTAAAATACATATATTTTGTAATATATATTACTATATATACAATTGTTACAAAAACATATGTATATATATACACACACATATATTTACAATTGTTATATCCTTTTGCTTTATTGACCTGTTTAACATCATATAATGGCCTTCTTTGTCTTTTTCTTTTTATGGTTCTTGACATAAAGTCTATTTTATCTGATCTAAATAGAGGTACTCCCACTCTGTTTCGGGTTCCATTTGCATGGAATGTCTGTCTCCAACCCTTTGCTTTCAGTCTGTGTGTGTCTTTGTCGGCGAAGTGAGTTTCTTTTAGACAGTATTTAGTTGGGGCTTGTGTTTTTAGCCACTCTATGTCTTTTTTTTTTTTTTTTCTTTTACAAGTATTCATTCTGGTTGCTAAATGAAGTATAGACTAATGGAAGACACAAAAATATAAACAGGGAGATGGTTTACTTAGGAGGTTTTATTTTATTATCTGGGAAAGATAAGATGATGAGGCATTGCCTGAATCCTTCATTTCACTCTTTATCACAGTTGTTTTATGTTAGTTTAAAAACATTTAGTGGTCTCTAGGGTGGAAAAATAAAAGGCCAACCCATTTTAGTAGACAGTTGCCTTAGCTTCTGACACTCTATGTCTTTTAATTGGAGAACTTAGTCCATTTACATTCAAGTTTATCACTGACAGGTAAAAGTTTAACACTACCACTTTGTTACCTGTTTTCTGGTTTTTTTTTTTTTTTTTTGGTTGATCGGTTCTTCCTTTGTTTCGCTCTTACTGTCTTCTTTTGCTGTTATGTATTTTTCTCTAGTAGTAAATTTTGATTCCTTCCTATTTATATTTTAGTGTCCCTATTATAGGTTTTTGCTTCGTGGTTACCACGATGAGATGTACAGAATATGTCTTATAATTACAACGGGTTATTTTAAACAGATAGCAGTTTAACTTTAATCACAGGAAAAACGAACAAAAACAAACTCTACACTTTAACTCACCCCTCCCTCCACACTTTGACTTTTTGATGTTTTAAGTTACATCTTTTTGTATTCTTATCTCTTAACCAATTGTTGTAGCTATTACTGTTTTGAACAGTTTTGTCTTTTAGGTTTCACACTTAAGATATATTTGGCAACCCGCGATGACAATATTATAGCATTGTAAATTTGTCTGCTTTCTTACTATTACCTGTGAGTTTTATACCTTTGGATATTTTTTTCTTACATGTTAGTGTTCTTTTCTTTCAGACTGAAGAAACCCCGTTAGCATTTCTTGTAAGACAGGTGTTGTGTTCATGATTTTTCTCACCTTTTTTCTTTTCTTTCTTTTCTTTTTGTTTCAGGAAGTCTTTTTCTTTCTTTTTTTGTTGGAAGGATAGCTTTGCTGAATATGGTATTCTTGACTGACAGTTTTTTCCCCTTCATCATGTTGAATGTATCATTCCTCCCTTTCCTGGCCTGCAGGGTCTCTGGTGAGAAATCCACTGAAAGCTGTATTGGTGATCCATTGAGTGTGATATGTTGTTTTTGTTGTTTTCCTCTTGATGCTTTGAGCATTTTTCTTTGCCTTTGATTTGTTTAAATAATTTGAATATGGTGTGCCTTGGGGAATTTGTCTTTGGGTTGAATTTTATTTGTCACCTCTGAGCTTCCTGTGCCTGAATGCTGTGATCTTTCTCCAGATTTGGGAAATTTCAGCCATTATTTTTCTAAATATGCTTTCTAGACCTTGTATTTTTTTTTGTCTTCTTCAGTAATTTCTGTTATGCAGAGCCTAATCTTCTTGATGATGTCTTATAATTCTTAAAGTCCTTCTTCCCTCTTTTAAAATGCTTTTGTCTTTTTTCCTCCTCTATATATGTGCTGTCTTGGAGCTTACAGATTCTTTCCTCTGGTCAACTCTGCTGTTAAACCTTTCTAATGAGGTTTTCAGTTCAGTCACTGTATTCTCTATTTTAGGACTTCTGGGTTTTTTTTTTTTTTTAATTTTTTTTATTTCTTTGTCAATTTTTTTTGTTTTGTTCCTGGAGTGTTATTCAAATTTTATTTAGTTTGTTATCCATATTGTCATGTAATTCCCCAAACTTCTTTAGGATTATTCTGAATTGTCTGTCAGACATTCCATAGATCTTCAGTTTTTCTGGGTCTGTTACTGGAGTTTGGTTGGTTTCTTTTGGCGTGTCATATTTTGTGAGTTTTCACAATCCTTGTCTCTTTATGTTGATGTCTGTGTGTTTAAGGAGATGCTCACCTCTTCCAGGTTTTGCAGCTGCTCCTTGGTGGTGTTAAAACTTTACTACTTAATATTGGAACTTCATCCCTGGCCAGCTGTTGCTTTCAGTCTGGAAAAGACTTACTGTGAGCACCAGAACTTAAATGCTCCACTGGAACTATATTGCTGCCCTGCCACTGTTTCTTGGTCTGGGGAAGACTTAAGCGAACACTGGCCCATTATTGCCAACCTTTTAGTTCTTTCCAGGTCAAGGGAAGGCTCCACGTGATCACACGGGCTTAGTGGGAAATCTGGCCAGGGATTTGGGCCTTCCTGTGTGTTGCGCCCCCAGCAGTGCTATGGTTCTGGCCAGTCTCCTCAGCATTGGCATGCCCACTGATCGTGGCACAGAGCAGCTGCCAAGATCCACGTGAGAGTTGCTGTGATCAGTGCACCCACTTTCTGTTCCCAATTTACCCCAGGTGTTTCAGCTCTCTTCTGGAACTCTGAAGGGTACCCATGGGATAGGGCTGGAGGGGACTTCCCATGAAGATTCCCAGACTGGTGGGGAGGTCACATGTCCACTTCCAATTCCCTCCTTCCACCTCAGAAATTGTGGATCTAGAGAAATTCTCTGTGGGTAGCATTATGCTGGTTTGGGGGAGGAGGTGGCACAGTCTAACGTGACTGTTGTTCCTCTTACTGGTTGTGGTTTTTCTCAGTTTTGTCATCCCAGGAAGTTTCCTTGCTTCTCCCCCAAGTTCTAATGAAATCAGGGTGGTATTCTCGTCTTTGATTAATTTGTAGTTGTACTTTTGTGAGAAGAGTGGTACTGTGGGATCATCTGTTCAGCCTTCTTGCTGACGTCACTCCTCCTATTTACCCCAGTGTTCAAATGCAGAAAGCGAGGCTAAGAAAAGGTGCAGGGATTTGTCCCTAGATTCTAATCCAAGATCCCAACCTATGTGTGCCTAACTGGAAAGCTATGCAGTGACGCGGGCCCATGGCAGGCTATAGGCCAACATTCAAGCCCCATTCATACTGGCCTCCTCCTAGACACAGAGGGAACACAGCATGTAGCAGAACAAGCCCTCTTTTGTCCTCAGAGGCGTGTGCCTACTTCAAAGCCCACAAGACAAGGAATGGCAGAAGAAGGGGCATAATAATGGGCCTGCTGGACAGGACGCTGTAGTGAGGGTTGGGAGATCTGGGGGCCAGGACAAGACCCACCACTGACTGTGACTTTGTCTAAGCAACTGGCTCTCTCCTGGCCACTTCTCTAATAACCAGATAACAGTTCTGAGCCACCGTTGCAAGTGTCAGAAAGGTGGGTTCTTTGACCCCAGCTGGGATAAAAGGAAAGGGGGTGAGACATACCTCCAGCAATCATTTCAGCAGCCCATAGCTCTTATCAATGCAACCTCTCAGGCTTAGCAGCTATTGCTAGTATCATCATGATTTGCATGTAAATGACTGCTGCTGGATGATGATCTGGGGACAAATGGCATCCAACGCTTATCCCAAAGGGCCTGATCTCAAGGAACCTGATGGATGTTGCCTCTAGGCCTGGTACAACACCAGCTGCTCTGTGGAGGGGGCATCCCAAGTAATCTTCACAACCCCTCTGTGAGACGCTTTCCTTCCCGCCCCCACAAAGAGTAATAGCATCGGTCCTTCTCAACCACCCAGGACTGCTGTGAGGAGTAATGAGAAAGCTCCCAACAGCCCTGGAAGATATTAGAAAGTGAGATACACCTGCTATGTACCCGCAACAACAACAACAACAACAACAACAAAAAACAAGAACATGGGGAACATGATGCAAGTCCAACAGATTACTCATGCAGGCAATTGCAGAAAACATACCAGAGCTGTGTATTATGAGACAAATGGTCATCAATATTACTACTAATCATTAAATGCCCGCTGATGATACTATTCCCAGTGGAGTTACAAATGCCACCCAAAGAATCCGTAGCTCCTGTCCTCTCGGTAGATATGGATAGTCACTGTTACTGGGGACCAGGTTTTGCCTGGCACGCCCCCACACGTTTTATCCCATCTAGTTTTCACAGCAAGTAAATAAGACAAGTCTAGCTCCTACCTCTGGGAGGAGGCTGTTCACCCTCCCCTCACAATCCCCAGAGGACACTGATGAATAAGTAAACCAAGGCCAAAGCCTCCTAACCCATGCTCCATGGTGTGTGCCAGTGGTTTATGATGTCTCTGCAATACAGGTCTTGTCCGCCCTTAAGTGGCCAATTAGGGCCTGGGACAGCCTGCAAATATTACCCAACATGGTTGAGCACCACCAGTTTTGAGCCTCACCTTTACACCATACACCAAAACATACATGTGTTATCGTGTATGTAAAAAAACTCCAAACCAAGCCGAAACAAGAACAGGATGTGTATAAATTTCCTGAATGGGGTAGAATTCTGGTTATTTCCTGTGTAATTGCCAAGTATGTTCAACGTAGCTTCTCAGCAACCCATCAGCTATATGAAACTTGGCAGAACCGAAGACTAGACCCGATTTCTTCAGCCTTTCACTGAATTCTCCTCCTCCGCCTGTGATCCCTATCTTGGTCAATGGTACCCCAGGGCCACAAGTCACTCAAGCCAGAAACCTGGGTGTCATCCTTGGCCCCTCTCTGGACCTTGCCCCAGGCCCACCTCCAACCTAACACAGCACCATTCTATCTATCCTATGAAAAGCATCTCTCAAATAGTGCCACTTCCCTCCAAACCCTCTTCCACTAATTTTCCCCACAAACTTTAAAACCCACGAGTGAGTGAGTGCATTTTCTTTGGGCACAATTTCTCCCTATGCCCATCTATTTTCTGTGATTGAGACTAGGGGTGTCTAAAGATGGCCAGTGAATGAATAAAATTGACTGGCAGGGTCACAGAAACAAGCAAAGCCCACGTTGACCCTCACTGGCATGATCTCATTACACTTCCTCATGCTGGAGTCCCAGGAAAGCCAAGTCTCTCTTTGTAATCAGTGCAGTGAGGATGGGTCAGCCTTTTATGAGAGTGGCCTTGGAGCGTGTGCTCCCCCTTGGGATGGCTTAAAGGTTGAGCTGCCCACCCTGTGACGCTGAGGGCACCACTCTGGGGGTTCCAGCGAGATGCAGCTTTCCCCCTACAGGAAATAAAACAGATGAATGTGATTTGATATGACCAATGTGAGGTCCCATCACTCATTAGTATGTGTCTGGAAGGCCCACGGTTAGGCTCCATCTTTTGTAGGAGAGCAGCAGTCTTCCGACTGTTCTCAGGAGTACTCTGGCGGTCTGTAGAATTACCTCAGGTGACCATGGGGAGCACTGGAGGAGGGGCACGACAGATGCAGTTTTTTCCCCATTAGGTCGCACCATCATTTTACCAGTCAAAACAATTCCCCAGTGGGTGAAGTGTGGGAGGAGATTGGGCACTGTGTGGTGGGAACTGTCTCCAAGCACCCTGTTACCTGGGAACCCTGACTCCATGAATGTTTTAGCTTTGTTGCATGTGGGACTGCAAGTACAGTGTCCCCATCACCAAGAGCATGGGCTGTAACTCACAGTTCATTAGGACCCCCTAGATTTGTAGTTGGTGACAGTGGCTCTTAGACTGCGTTGCTGTAATGGAAGGGTCCTTGCCTCAGATCAACCAGGGACTGTATCTTGGCTCCCTCTTGTGCTGGCGATGGGACCTCAGAATGGTGATCACACCACTCACCTTGATCCGGATGGTGGAATAATAAAACAAAAGCATGTGACGCTCCTGTAACACAGCAGGCTGTGTAACATTTCATGGAGCTAAGTACAAATGTTGCTACCTCTGTAAGGCTGCCCAGGATTCACAGGAACATAGCACCAGAGAGATTGAGGACGGGTGGGGCAGAAAAACAAGCTTAATCTCTTGCTCACTCGCACAGTCCAATGGTCTTCTGTTCACCAGAAGTGCTGGGTGATCCTGGAGCAGTGGAATTTCTGACCCCACACCTTCTTCTGAGGCACTGCCCACTTTACTTTACTGACCTACCTGAGACATCTCTCAGGCACGGGGATTGTGAGGTGATGTAAACGCGGGTTGGGGGGAGGTGTAAGCAAAGGAGAAGAACTCATAACTCGGTCACAGTCATATTTCAGAAACAAAGGTGTAAAGCTGACGACCCGTGCCTTCCCCTATTGCTGACCTGTCTTTCCCCATTCCTGCATGTGATTGCCCTGTATGCTCAAATGGTTCATTATGCAACGGGTAATGGGCCTGCTCTCGAGATGCACGGGCATCTGTTTTGTGTCGCTGTAACAGAATACATGAGACTGCGTGATTTATAAACAAAAAAATATTTATTTAGCTCATGGTTCTGCAGGCTGGAAAGTTGAAGGGCATGGCCCTAGCTTCAGGCGAGGGCTTGTGTGCTGTGTCATAATGTGGTGAGGAAGGTCAAGGGGGAAGTGGACACATGCAATGAGAGAAAACCTGAGGGGCATCCTGGCTGTATAGCAACCTACTATCTTGGGCACTTTGTCCATTCCTACGAGCACTAATCCAGTCTCGCCAGAGCAAGAACTCACTCGCTACTGTGAGGAGAGCACCAAGACACCTACAAGGACAAAGGTGGAGCCCTCATAACCCAAACAACCGTGCACTAAGCCTCACCTCCCAGCACCACCACCTTGGGGACCAAATTTCAACATGAGTGGAATCTCCTGTGTATACGGGGCTGGCAGAGGAAAGCATCTTCTGCTGTGAGGCTGCAGAGTCCACTGGCCTGCACAATGGGGAAGGCAGGGAAGTCCGCATGGTCCATCCAACCCAAGAGGGCCTGAGGTGGACGATGGCAACTAGAGGTTGAATCAGCAGTGGAGGTGTTCCTTTCAGGAGATGATGCGTAGTGCTGTGTGTGGGAGTCAGTCAGCATCTGGTGGGTAGTGGGCATATGGTTCTGGGCAAAGCAGACTTGGACAATGTTAGGATCAGATTGGAGAGCCCTGGAGAGAGTTTGGTGCTGGGGAGCAGGGCTCCTTGTTGCTGAGTCTGACTACCTTTAAATCCCATCTCTGCCACTTGGGTTTCAAGTGTGACTGCCGAGTTGTGCCCTATCCACCAGATTTCCCCACATCATTTCTTGTTTCAACAAGTATTCGCATCCTAAATACACACACACAAGCACAAGCATGCCCATGCACATGCATGCACAGACTCTCCCTGACACTCCCTTACCAGTGCAATGACTGAGCTCATGGTTATGACAGCAGCTATGAAGGAACGAACACCCAACAAGCCCCCAGCCCTAGGGAGTTGGAACGCTGCTCCTCTTTTGGACTAAACATGGGGTTTAGGGCTAAACCCCATGATGTGAAGTCCTAGCCCCTTTTGGAGAAGCAGCAACATGGAGCTGAACTTCCCCCACTGAGTTAGGGCCCAGCTCAGGAGGACAGAGGCATTGTGGGGAGATAGGTGGTACCTGTGCCATCGAAAAAGCTGCAGAGACATGGGATCTAAAGAACTCCATCACTCCATAATTAACAGCTCTGTCTGTTCAGTACCCATGGGTCTCACCGTGGCTGTTCCCCAGGAATACAGGAAAAGGGCTGTGGGACTTCCAAATGCTGTCGCCTACCTGAACCTTACCCCAGCTGGATTTCATTTGAGCTTAAAGGCCCTGGACCTCTGAAGAACCAGAGGGTGAGTAATTCACCCAGCAGGCCCTAAGAAAGCATTTTTTTTTTTTTCTCTCCTGGCTTTGCACAGGGGACTACATGAGACAGGGGAGGGGGAGAGAGAATTTTGGTGTTCCTGTGTCCTAGTTAGGCTTCTTGATGCTAAAAAGCACATCCAATATCCTTGTCCATTTACTTTGGTGACTCCTGGTGCTGCAGTTTCTAACAAGGCCTCCTCCATGGTTGTTAGTTAACAGGGACAATTATGCTCCAACTGCCCCCCTTTCAGAATTCTCCTGCTGATACTGTGTTGCAACACATATCAAGGTCACCTTAGGAAGGCAAAAGAAAAAAAAATCAAGTCCTCATGTTATGGAAAGGAACAATGCATAGTTGGAGACAAGGCCGTCTGTTGGAAGGGGTCTCTGTCTTGTGGTGGGGTAGGGGGGCTTGGGAGCTCTTTGTCAGTATAGGGGTTAACACCTTTTCTGAGATCCACAGATTCTTCCTCCACATGACCCTCTCGCCTCTGCATGTAAACACCGCCCAGTTTTCCTCAGATATGAAGAATGTGTGCATTGCTGGGGGTAAAAGAGATGTTATTCCGTCCTCATTCCTGCATGTAAGTGCCCCGCCAGGGTCAGAGCTGTGAGCCGTGGAAGACTCACCGTTGATTGGCTACAGCCCATTGCCACCAGGACCTAGTAACAAGCAGCGCTGCCTCGAGGAGGAGGGGGGACAGCCTAACAGGGCTAAGGAAGATGCTAGCTCTCTCCCTTCACAACCCCACCACCGCCAAAGCTGACCACCCCCAGTTCAGCCAACGTGTTGAAAGTTACATCAAATGCCACAAAGCAAAAACAGTCAAGCGTGCCAGCATTTATTTCAGGCCCGGTGACCGGGACACTGGGGCGAGCAGGGGCATGGAGCAGCAGAGGGGGCTCGGTCACCGTTCACGCCTGTGTCTGTGGCTCCGGTGGTCTCAGATTCCGAGTGCCCGGTGTCCTCCCCTAGGGAGGAGAGCAGAGTGACAAGTGGACCCTCGGGAGCCCTGGGGATTTCTGACTTGGCCTGAGGTTCTCTTGGTGGAACAGGAAGGGGAGGCGGATGGGCTTGGTGGTGAGCAGTGAGAGAGGCAGAGGCTGGCTCCGAAGGAGCTCTCGCCTGAAGCACTTGGTGAAACATGCCAGGGCCCTCGGGAACCGGCTCCTCCGAGACCCTCGCAGAAGAGCAGGTTCCCTGGGCAAGCCTGTGCCACTGGATGGGTCCTCCGCGGTGTCAGACACAGCCACCCATTCCTCAGGGTCTTTTTGCGGCCCTTTCACATTCTGAAAGACAGACTCAATAGCTGGATCCTGATGATCCCTCCCATCCCTGGCTTCCCTTACGCAACTGTTGTGTGCATCTCCGGCCCTCTTCCATGGGTTGGGGATGCAGCAGTGACCTGCACAGACCAAAGCCCAGCCTCCTAGGGGACATTCCAGGACAATGGAGGGAAGCCAGACTCACCAGGTCAGCAGGTGGAAGGAAGGGAGTGAAGATCATGCTTCCAGGAGTGTGCGATATGCCGGTAGGGACCAACAGGACTTCAATGAAGACACCGGCGAAGCTCGTCACTCTGCCGGGTGCAAAGAGGCCGAGGGCCTGCCGCCTCCACGCCCCATTCAGCCCCTCTGCCCCTGCCCCATCGTCCCTCCCCCCTACAGTCTCGTGCTCCAGCAGCGGATACATTTCTGGTATGTCACATTCCGTTTGTTTCTGTATCTCGTACTCCCACTCTTCCAATCTTTCTTTCCTTTGCTTCTTCTTCCTGGCCCTCTCAGCAGGCTCGAGCCACGTTTCTCCTTGCCGAGCAGAAAAAGCAGAGGTCTTCAAGCTGGTGGTGAGTCATCATTTGGTGGGGATGCCACAGACCCGAGTGTCCATGTGGGTGCTCTCCTGCCTTTGATTCACAGGATTATGTACATGGATGCCCTGGGCAGGTGTATGAGTCCAAATGAATCGTCACAGCAAGGAGAGTGAGCTGGGTAATGGTATCCAGAGTCCAAATCAACAGCAGTTTTCTTTCCAGAGGTTTATGTGAGACTCCACGTCTGTGTAACAGTCAGTATCAGGTGGTTTAGGGCCTGGAGGGCTTGGAAAATGTGAGAGAGAGGGAGAGGTGAAGGGCCTGGGCTGGGGTGAGTTGAAAGTAGAACAGCCGACCAGCCTGGGCAGCATAGGGAGACCCCACCCCCACAGAAAATTTCAAAAGTAGCCTGGCATGGTGGCACACACCTGTAGCCCCACCTACTCAGGAGGCTGAGCAGGGAGGATTGCTTGAGCCTGGGAGGCGGAGGCTGCAATGAGCTGTGATGGCACCACTCCACTGCACTCCAGCCTGGGAGACAGAAGGAGACTCTGTCTCAAAAACAAACTGACAAATCAAACAAACAAACAAAAGAAAGTAGAAGAGCAGAGGTGAAAGCTCCTTGTTGCCTAGTCTTGCTATGTCAAAATCAGGCTCTGACATTTGGGTTACAAGCAATGCTGCCAAGTTATGCCCCCTGTTTACTAACCAGGTCTGTGGGGTCTGCACCGCTGACTTCACAGGAGCTCCCTGCAAACAGTACCCTGAAGGGAAAGTGGAAGTAGGTGGCCTCAGAGCCTTTATTTGGCTTTTGAAATAATAGTGCTGTTTAGGAAGGCATCTCTTACATAATCCTGAGGCTACAGAATTGATCTCTGTGAGCCTATCATGGGCCGTGCCCTGAATGAGGCTCTGCTTCAAGCTCTTCTGTGAGGGAGAAACCGAGAGAGGCATGAATGTAACAGAGAGTGGTGGAGGGACGTTTATGGGGCTATGGGAGGACTGAGGAGGCGGGCAGTCACTCAGCCTTGGGAATTGGAACGGAGTCAGTGAAGAGTTCCCAGAGGAGGCGTGCCTGAAAGGAGGGACAAAAGAAATTGGCCAAGAAATAGAGAAAAGGGAGAGCATCACAAGTAGAAACCCAAGACAATACCGTGAGTTTTTGCAACTGAAAATATGTAGGCCTGGTTTTCTGTTCTAGGGTTTAATAGAAGTCAAAGTCAGTCACGAGGTTCCAGTCCAGGAACCTGAAAAGCTGTGCCTCACAGAGACACTGAACCCTGGTTTTTGAGAACCCAAAGTGTATATTTTTAATAGAATTTTGATAGCAGTCCATTGATCATTTTTCCAGTGTGATTCATGCTTCATGTGTCCTACCTAAGATATTGTTGCCAAGCCTCACAACAGAGATTTTCTCTTCTGTTGTTTGTAGGTTTTAATATTTTGCAATTTACACTTAGATCTAGGATTTATTTTGAATTAATGCCTGCATGAAGTGTGAATAATGTCGGGATGAATGGTGAGATATTGAAGTTGTTTGGGTCTTCCGTAAAGAGATCTACTTTTTCCAGCACTATTAGTTAATTGTCAGCTAATTTAACTATCTTTGAGCCTTTATTAGAAATCAACTTACTATATATATGTAAGTCTACTTCTAGCCCTTCTTCTACTTCATCCAATGATCCCTATGTGAATTCTTAAGGTCATACCAGGCTGTCATGATTACCATGTCTTTATATTAAGTCAGAGACTTTGGTGATGTAAGTCCTTCATGTTTGTTCTTTTCCAAATGGCTTTGGATCTTCTATGTCGTTTGCATTGATATATAACTTTTGAGAAACAGTTCTTCACTTTAATTATGATTATGGTGAGCCTATAGATCAACTACTTGAGAATTGACATCTTAACCTGAGTCTTCTGATCAATGAACATTATATATCTCTGTTTATTTAGGTCTTCACTTTCTCTCGCCAGTATTTTATAGTGGTCTGCATACAGGTCTTTCACATATTACATTAAAATTCTCAATAGATGCCTCATTTGTTTTGCTGTAATTATAAATGACATTTTAAATAGGGTCATCTCCAATTACTTGTTCCCAGTATGTTGAAATACAGTGGGTTTTTGTATGTTGAGTTTCTGTCTTGTAACTTTGTTATGTGACTTGTTAGGTCTAGGAGATGTTTATCCCCGCATTCCTTAGTATTTTGTATATAGACTATCATGCTATTTGTAAATGGAAAGGTTTTTTTTATTCCTTCCTATTCAATCTGTATGCCTTTTATTTATTTTCCTTGGCTCATTGCACTAGCTGGGACCTCAAGGATAATTGTATACACATAGTAAGAGTCTGCCTTATTTTTAATCTTATGGGAGAAGCATTCAGTATTTCACCATTAGACATGGTGCCAGCTGCAGGTTTTTTGTAGGAGTACTTTATTAGGTTGAGGACGTTGCTTTATGTACTTATCAAGTGGTTTGGGTTTTTTGGTCATGAATGGGTGTTTTATGTTATCAAATTACTTTTCTGTTATATATCTGGATAATAAATGCTTTTTCTTTTATTCCATTAATATGGTGAAATATATTCACGGATTTTTAATGGTAAAATGACCTTATATTCCCAGGACACACTGTGCTTGGTAATAGATTATTTTTTTTCATGTATTATTGGATTCAAGTTGCTAAAATTTTATCAAGGAGTTTTGTATCTATGCTCATTAGGAACACTGGTTTGTAGTACTTTTTTTTTCTTCTGGTATCTTTTTTCTATTTATTTTTTAAATAAAAGTAATGCTGCCATCATAAAATGAACTGGAAAGTGTTCCCTCCTGTATTTTCTAAAAGTGTTCTTTTGGGACTGCTACTATGTTTTCTTTAAATGTATGATACTGCTAACCAGTAAATCTATTGAAGACTGAAGTTTTCTTTATGATTTACAAATTCGGTTTAAAAAAGTCTCCACATAACCATTCTTTTAACCTTAACAAGGTCTTTAGGGATGATTACCAATTAATTAGAAGAGTGTGCTTAAAAAATTTTCCTCAGCGTTTAAATGTCTTATTTTCTTTCTTCTTTTCTTTAATTTGTATTTTTCTTTATTTCTTCTAAAAAAATTAACGGGATACATGTGCAGAACGTGCGGGTTTGTTACATAAGTATACGTGTGCCATGGTGGTTTGCTGCACCTATTGACCCATCCTCTAAGTTGCCTCCCCTCATCCCTACCCCCCAACAGGTCCTGGTGTGTGCCCTTCCCCTCTCTGTGTCCATGTATTCTCATTGTTCAACTTCCACTTCTGAGTGAGAACGTGCGGTGTTTGGTTTTCTGTTCCTGTGTTAGCTTGCTGAGAATGATGGTTTCCAGCTTCATCCATGTCCCTGCAAAGGACATGATCCCACTCCTTTCTATGGCTACGTAGTATTCTATGGTGTATATGTACCACATTTTCTTTATCCAGTTCATCATTGATGGACACTTGAGTTGGTTCCAAGTCTTTGCTATTGTAAATAGTGCCTGCAATAAACATACGTGTGCATGTATCTTTATAGTAGAATGATTTATATTCCTTTGGGTATATATCCAATAATGGGATTGCTCGGTCAAATGGTATTGCTGGTTCTAGATCCTTGAGGAATCACCACACTGTCTTCCACGATGGTTGAACTAATTTACGTTCCCACCGACAGTGTAAAAGCGTTCCCATTTCTCCACAGCCTCGCCAGCATCTATCGTTTCTTGACATTTCTAATAATCGCCATTCTGACTGGCATAAGTTGGTATCTCATTGTGGTTTTGATTTGCATTTCTCTGATGATGAGTGATGTTGAGCTTTTTTTCATATGTTTGTTGGCCGTGTAAATGTCTTCTTTTGAGAAGTGTCTGTTCATATCCTTTGTCCACTTTTTGATGGGATTGTTTGTTTTTTTTCTTGTAAATTTGTTTAAGTGCCCTGTAAATTCTGGATATTAGCCCTTTGTCGGATGGGTAGATTGCAATGATTTTCTCCCGTTCTGTAGGTTGCCTGTTCATTCTGATGATCATTTCTTTTGCTGTGCAGAAGCTCTTTAGTTTAATTAGATTCCATTTGTCAATTTTGGTTTTTGTTGCAATTGCTTTTGGCGTTTTCGTCATGAAGTCTTTGCCCATTCCTATGTCCTGAATAGTATTGCCTAGGTTTTCTTCTAGGGTTTTTATGGTTTTGGGTTTTACATTTAAGTCTTTAATCCGTCTTGAGTTAATTTTTGTATAAGGTCTGAGGAAGGGATCCAGTTTCTGTTTTCTGCGTATGGCTAGCCAGTTTTCCCAGCACCATTTATTTAATAGGAGATCCTTTCCCCTTGTTTTTGTCAGGTTTTTCGAAGATCAGATGGTTGTAGATGTGTGGTGTTATTTCTGCGGTCTCTATTCTGTTCCGTTGGTCTATATGTCTGTTTTGGTACCAGTACCATGCTGTTTTGGTTACTGTAGCCTTGTAGTATGGTTTGAAGTCAGGTAGCATGATGCCCCCAGTTTTGTTCTTCTTGCTTAGGATTGTCTTCGCTATATGGGGTCTTCTTTGATTCCATATGAAACTTAAAGTAGTTTTTCTTCTAGTTCTGTGAAGAAAGTCAATGGTCTTGATGGGAATAGCATGGGATCTATAAATTACTTTGGGCAGTATGGCCATTTTCACGATATTGATTCTTCCTATCCATGAGCATGGAATGTTCTTCCATTTGTGTCCTCTCTTATTTCCTTGAGCAGTGGTTTGTAGTTCTCCTTGAAGAGGTCCTTCACATCCCTTGTGAATTGTATTCCTAGGTATTTTATTTTCTTTGTAGCAATTGTGAACGGGAGTTCACTCATGATTTGGCTCTCTGCTTGTCTATTATTGGTGTATAGGAATGCTTGTGATTTTTGCACATAGATTTTTGTATCCTGAGACTTTGCTGAAGTTGCTTACCAGCTGAAGGAGATTTTGGGCTGAGACGATGGAGTTTTCTAAATATACTGTCAATTTGAGTTAGTCTCTTCTTATTTGAGTACCCTTTATTTCTTTCTCTTGCCTGATTGTCCCGGCCAGAACTTCCAATTCTATGTTGAATAGGAGTGGTGAGAGAGGGCATCCTTGTCTTGTGCCGGTTTTCAAAGGGAATGTTTCCATGTTTGTCATAAATAGCTCTTATTGTTTTGAGACGTGTTCCATCAATACCTAGTTTATCGAGAGTTTTCAGCATGAAGGGGTGTTGAATTTTATTGGAGGTCTTTTCTGCGACTATTGAGATAATCATGTGCTTTTTGTCATTGGTTCTGTCTATGTGATGGATTACGTTTACTGATTTGCATATGTTGAAGTAGCCTTGCATCCCAGGGATGAAGCCGACTTGATCGTGGTGGATGAGCTTTTTGATGTGCTGCGGGATTCGGTTTGGCAGTATTTTATTGAGAGCTTTTGTGTGGATGTTCATCAGGGATATTGGCCTGAAATTTTCTTTATTTGTTGTGTCTCTTCCAAGTTTTGAAATCAGGATGATGCTGGCCTCATAAAATGAGTTAGGGAGGAGTCCCTCTTTTTCTATTGTTGGAAATACTTTCAGAAGGAATGGTACCAGCTCCTCTTTGTACCTCTGGTAGAATTTGGCTGTGAATCCGTCTGGTCCTGGGCTTTTGTTGGTCAGTAGGCTATTAGTTACTGCCTCAATTGTAATTTTCCTTTTAATGTGGTGCATCACATTAATTAATTTGCACGTGTTGAACCACCCTTGCTTGCTTCCCAGAAATAAATCCTGCTTAGTCATGGTGAACGATCCGTTTAATGTGCTCCTGAGTTTGGTTTGCTCGTATTTTGTTGAGAATTTCTGCATCTATGTTCATCAGAGATACTGTCCTCCTGCTTCCTTTTCTTGAAGAGTTTTCATCAGGCTTTGGTATCAGGGTGACCTGGCCTCATAGAACGAACTTGAGAGCATTCTCTCTTCTTCAAGCTTTGGAAAGCGTTTGAGAAGGTTTGGGGTTAATTTTCTTTAAATGCTTGGTAGAATTCACCAGGGAAGCCATCTGGTCCTTAGCTTTTCTTTAATGGGAGGTTTTTGATTACTGATCCAATCTCCTTACTCCTTATTGGTCTGTACAGATTTTCTGTTTTTTTAATGATGCAGGCTTGGTTGGTTGCATGCATCTGTGAATTTATCCACTTCTGGGCTGACCCATTTATTGCTGCGTAATTGTTCACAGTTGTCTCTTATGGTTCTTTTTATATTTCTGGCA
The DNA here is from genome assembly GCF_028885625.2 of Pongo pygmaeus. Taxonomy (NCBI): domain Eukaryota; kingdom Metazoa; phylum Chordata; class Mammalia; order Primates; family Hominidae; genus Pongo; species Pongo pygmaeus. The sequence goes on along the minus strand of NC_072396.2, from coordinate 76,005,387 downwards.
TCAATTGTAAAGTCTCTTCTTTCATTTCTGATTTTATTTCCCTGATTCTTCTCTCTTTTCTTCTTATTTAGTCTGGCTAAAGGTTTGTTAATTTTGTTTATCTTTTCAAAAAACCAACTCTTATTTTCATTGATTATTTTCCTGTGGTCTTCTATTCCCTATTTTGTTTATTTCTGCTCTAATTTTTATTATTTCATTCTTTCTGCTAACTTTGGAGTTAGTTTGTTCTTCTTTTCCTAGTTCCTGGAGATAAAAAGTAAATTTAGGCCAGGCGCCGTGGCTCACGGCCTGTAATTCCAGCACTTTGGGAGGCCGAGGCGGGTGGATCATGAGGTGAGGTGATTGAGACCATCCTGGCCAGCATGGTGAAACCCCGTCTCTACTAAAATACAAAAAATTAGCCGGGCGTGGGCGCCTGCAGTCCCAGCTACTCGGGAGGCTGAGGCAGGAGAATGGCTTGAACCCAGGAGGCAGAGGTTGCAGTAAGCTGAGATTGCGCCACTGCACTCCAGCCTGGCAACAGAGCGAGACTCCATCTCAAAATAAAATAATAAATAAATAAATAAAATTAAAATTAAAATTAAAAATAAATGTAATGGACATCAATATATTTTGTTTAAATCTATGTACTTGATGTTTGTTTTCTATTTTCCCATTTGTTCTTTACTCCTCTCATCCGTTTTTTTTCATCTCATCACATTTTGGTTGGGCGTTTTAGGATTCCATTTGTCTTCACTACTGTCTTATTAGCTGTATCTATTTCAATTTATTTAAATGGTTGCTCAACTTATCACACTCTATCTTCAAGTAATACTATAGCGTTTCACATACAATGTTTGAATCTCACTGGAGTATACCTTATTTTTCTCCTCTTTTTTTTTTGCAGTGCTATTGTTACGCATTTTATTTCTACATATGCTATAACATATGTATGTTATAAACATCATTCCGCTTTCAATTTAGTTATAAACGGTCAGTTGTCATTTATATATTTTTTTAAAATGAGGAAAAAAGCTATCTTTTATATATAGCCATAGGTTTCATTCATTCCTCTTGGTCAATCCTAGTTTCCATGTGGTATCGTTTTACTTCTGCCTGTATTTACTTCTGCCTGTATTTTTTGGGGGGAGAAATGGCTGTTCACATCTTTTGTGATAACACATCTCAATGAGGTTATATGTTTTATTATTAGTTTCTAAAACTAATTTCTATAATCTGGGTACAAGTCACTTACAAGTTACATGATTTGCAAATACTTTCTCCCATTCTGGGGCTTCTTTTTTCACATTCTTGATGGTATTATTAATTGCAGCAAAAAGTTTTTAATTTTAATGAAAGTCCTGTTTATCCTATCCCATTGTAGTTTCGGTTTGCATTTCTCTGATGATCAATGATGTTGACTACCTTTCCATATATCTGTTTGCCATTTGTGTGTCTTCTTTTGAGACGTGTCTATTCAGATCCCTTGCCTATTTTTTAATCGGATTATTACATTTTTTTCCCTATAGAGTTGTTTGAGCTCCTTATGTATTGTGGTTATCAATCTCTTGTCAGACAGGTAGTTTGCAAATATTTTCTCCCATTCTGTGGGTTTGCCTCTTTACTTTGTTGATGAACAAAGGATTCCACTTGAGACTCCTAGTTTCATTGATTTTGTCCCCATGGTTTTCTATTCTCTATTTTGTTTTCAATGTTGACGGTTTCCTTTGCTGCGGCAGAAGCTTTTCAACTTGATGTGATCCCGTTGGTCTATTTTTTTTTTTTCTTGCTTTGGTTGCCTGTGTGTGGGGGGGGTGTATTACTCAAGAAATCTTTGCCCAGTGCAATATACTGGAGAGTTTCTCCTAATGTTTTCTTTTAGTAGTTTCATAGTTTGAAGTCTTAGATTTAAGTCTGTAATCCATTTTAATTTGATTTTTGTATAAGTTGAAAGATAGAGGTCCAGTTTCATGCTTCTGCATGTGAATATCCAGTTTTCCCAGCACCATTTATTGAAGAGACTCTTTTCTCTAGTGTATGTTTTTGGCACCTTTGTGGAAAATGAGTTCACTGTAGGTGTGTGGATTTGTTTCTGGGTTCTCCATTCTGTTCCATTGATGTATGTGTCTGTTTCTATGCCAGTACTGTGCCTTTTTGGTTACTATAGCTCTGTAGTATAATTTGAAGCCAGGTAATATGATTCCTCCAGTTTTGTTCTTTTTGCTCAGGATAGCTTTTGCTCTTCTTTTGGCAATCTGTAGATTGTTTTGGATAGTATGAATATTTTAACAATAATAATTCTTCCAATCAATGAACATGGAATAGCTTTTCATATTTTTGCAATCCGCTTCTATTTCTTTCATCAGTGTTTTACAGCGTTCCTTGTAGAGATTTTCACTTCCTTTGTTAATTCCTAGGTATTTTATTTTATTGATAGCTATTGTAAATGGGATTACTTTATTGATTTCTTTTCCAGATTGTTCACAGTTGGTAGTGATTTTCGTATGTTGATTTTGTATCCTGGGACTTTACTGAATTCGTTTATCAGTGCTAGTAGTTTTTTGGTGGGGTCTTTAGGTTTTTCCAAACATAAGATTATGTCATATGCAAACAAGGATAATTTGGCTTTTTCCTCTGTAATTTTGACACCCTTTATTTCTTTCTCTTGTCTGATTGCTCTAGCTAGAACTTCCTGTACTATGTTGAATAACAGTGGTGAAAGTGGGCATCCTTGTCATGTTCCAGATCTTAGAGGAAAGGCTTTCAGTTTTTGCCCATTCAGTATGATACTAGCTGTGGGTGTGTCATATATGACTTTTATTATGCTGAGGTTTGTTCCTTCTATACTCAGTTTCTTCAGAGTTTTTATAATGAAGGGATGTTGAATTTTATCAAATGCTTTCTCAGCATCTATTGAAATTATCATATGTTTTTGTCCCTCATTCTGTTGATATATCACATTGACTGATTTGCATATGTCGAATCATCCTTCCATCTCTGGGATAAATCCCATTTGGTCGTGATGAATTATCTTTTTAATGTGTTGGTGAATTCGGTTTGTGACTGAGTATTTTGTTGAGGATTTTTGCATCAATGTTCATCAGGGATATTGGCCTATAGTTTTCTGCGTGCGCGCGCGCGCGCGCGTGTGTGTGTGTGTGTGTGTGTGTGTGTGTGTGTCTTTGTCTGGTTTTGGTATCAGGAAAACACTCATCGAATGAGTTCAGAAGTATTCCCTCCTCCTCTACCTTTTGAAGTACTTTGAGTAGGATTGGTATTTGTTCTTCTTTAAATGTTTGGCGCAATTCAGCAGTGAAGCCATTGGGTACCAGGCTTTACTTCGCTGGGAGACTTTTTAATTACGGCTTCCATCTCGTTACTTGTTATTGTTCTGTTCAGGTTTTAAATTTCCTCATGGTTCCATCTTTGCAGGTTGTATGTGTGTATGAATTTATCCATTTCTTCAAGGTTTTCAAATCTACAGGCATATAGTTGCTCACAGTAGCCTCTAACGATCCTTTGAATTTCTGCACTATCAGTTGTGATGTCTCCCTTATCATCCCTGATTTTATTTATTTGGTTCTTTTCTTTTATTTCTCATTCATTCTGGCTAAAAGTGGGTCCATTTGGTTTCTCTTTTGAAAAAACCAACTTTTCATTTCATTGATCTTTTGCATTGTTTTCTTCGTTTAGATTTTATGTATTTCTGCTCTGATCTTTATTATTTCTTTTCTTCTATTAATTTTGAGATTGGTTTGCTCTTTGTTTTCTGGTTTCTTAAGATGCATTGTTAGGTTGTTTACGTGAAGTTTTTCTACTTTTTTGATATAGGCGCTTATAACTGTAAGCTTCCCTGTTAGTATCGCTTTTGCTGCAACCCATAGGTTTTGGTAGTTTGTGTTTCCACTATCATTTGTTTTAAGACATTTTTCAGTTTCCTTCTTAATTTTTTCATTGACCCACTGCTCATTCGGGAACACATTCTTTAAATTGCACATTTTTGTATAGTTCCCAAAATTTCCCTTGTTATTGGTTTCAAGTTTTATTCCATTTTGGTCACAGAAGATACTTGATATTATTTCAATTTTTTGAATGTTTTAAGATTTGTCTTGTGGCCTAACATACGGTATATCCTTGAGAACTTATCCACGTGCTGAGGAGAATGATGTGTATTCTACAGCTGTTGGAGGAAATGTTCTGTAAATATCTATTAGGTCCATTTGGTCTATCGTGCAGAGCAGGTCCGATATTTCTTTGTTGAGTTTCTGTCTGGATGATCTGTTCAACACTCAAAATGGGGTGTTGACGCCTCCAGCTATTGTTTGTCTTTCAACATTTTAAGTCTTTTAGTTTGTTTCCACGATGCTTCGTGGTTTTGCAGAGTATAAGTTCTGCACTTTTTGTTAGGTTTATTCCCATGTATTTTATTATTTCTGATGCTATTGCAAATGGAATTGTTTTCTTAATTTTGTATTCAATGTCCTTTTTGCTACTCTACAGAAACAGAAATTATTTTCATGTATTGACATTGTATTCCTTCACCTTGCCAAATTCAGTTATTATCTTTAAAGTCTTTTAGTGGATTCCTTAAGATTCTATAATTACAAGATGATGCCGTATGCTAATAGAGGCAGTTTTATGTTTTCATTTCCCATCTTTTTGAAAACCGGGTACCATGGCCACAACCCTCAATACATTGTTGAGTAGTAGTGGCTACATCAGGCATCCTTGTGCTGTTTCAGACATTAAGGGTAAAAGATTCGGTCTTCTGCCATTAAATATGATGTTACCTGTGGGTGTTCTTTATCGTAGGTGCTCTTTATCAGTTTGAGGAAAATTCTTCTATTCCCAGTTTTTTTTGTTGTTGTTGTTTTGTTTTTAGTGTATTTCTTATGACAGGCTGTTGAACTTTTTCAAATGCTTCTTCTGCATAAATTGAGATGAACACGTGTTTTTTGAACGATTATCTGTTCATATGATAAAATCCATTTATTGATGTGTAGCTGTTAAAGCAACCTTATGTGCCTGAGATAAATGCCACTTGGTCACCGAGTATAAATATTTTTGTATGTTGCTGGATTTGGTTTGCTAATATTTTGTTGGGGATTTTCTCTGTCCTACTCATAGTTTTGCTTTTGAGTCTATATATGATTTTGTTGCCAGGCTTATGAGTTATGAAGTTTTCCCTCCTCTTCTATTTTTTTGGAAGAATTATTGAAGAATTGCTATTAATTCTTATTTACATATTTAGTGGAATTAACCATTGAAGCCATCCGAGCCTGATCTTTTTTTCTGGGTAGTTTTTTTTTTTGTTTTTTTTTGTTTTTTTTTTAATTTCTATTTCATTCTGTTTCATTTTCACAGATCTATTTATCTTGTGTATTTCTCCTCCAGCCAGTTTGCATGGTATATGTATACCTAGAAATTCATCCATTTCATCTAAGCCATCAAATCTATTGGCATACAATTGTTCATATTATTTCTTTATAATCCTTTATATTTCCATAATGTAGATAGCAGTGTCTCCTCTTTCTTTCTTGATTTCAGCAAATAGAGCCTCCTCACTTTTCTCTTGATCAATCTAGCTTGCAGTTTGTCAATTTTGTTGCCTTCTTCAAGGAATCAGATTTTTGTTTCCTTGGTTTATCTCTGTTATTTTTCCACTCTTCATTTCATTAATTTACGCTCTAATCAGTGTCCACTTTTCTCTTCGATTTGCTTAGGTTTAGTTTGCTCTTTTTCCCAGGGTCTCAATGCGGAGGGTAAGGTTATTGACCCGAGATATTTCTTATTTTTTTTAATATCAGCATTTAGAGCTATACATTTTCTTCTAAGCACTGCTTAACTGCATCCCAAAAGTTTGACATGCTGAGTCTTCATTTTCATATATCTCAAAAAGTATTTTCTAGTTTCCCTTTTGATTTCTTCTCTGACCTTTGATTATTTAGGAGTTTATTGATTTCTTTATGCTCATGTATTTCCCACTAATGTATGTTTTATTGATGTATAACTTCATTCCATTGTGGTTTGGGGCCCTACTTTATATTATTTCTATCCTTTTACATTTATTAAGGTGTTTTATAGCCCACCGTATGGTCTATCCTGGAGAACACTTCACGTGTACTTGAGAGAAACATATATTCTGATGTTGTTGGGTGTAGTGTTCTATAAATGTCTGTTAGGTCCATTTGATTTATTGCTTTTTCAAATCTAGTATATCCTTGTTGGTATTCTGACTAGCTTCTCTATTCATTATTGAAAGCAAGGTACTGAAGTCTCAAACAATGATTGCTGAATTATCTCTTCCCCTTTTCATTTCTGTCAGCATTTACCTCGGGTATTTTGGTGTTCTGTTGTGCAGTGCAAATATATTTATAATTTATATATCTTCCTCTTCACACTTTTATAATTGTAGAATGTTCATGTTTTATCTCTAGTCATATTTTGTGTTTTAAACTCTATTTTTTCTGGAGTTGACAAAACTACTCCAGCTCTCTTGCGGTTGCTGTTTTCAGTGTATTTATTTTCTCATCCTCTTACATTCTATTTGTGCCTTTGAATCTGAAGTGTGTGTCTTGCAGACAGCATCTAGTTCAATCATGTTTTTGTTACATCCTGCCAATATCTGCTTTAAAATACATTTGTATTGTTCAGTCTATTCACACTGAACTTAATGTAATTACTTAATATAATTACTGTTGGGGTAGAATTTATGCCTGCCATTTTTTGTATTTTCTTTCTCATGTCTTAATGTTCCTCTGTCCCTGCACTGCCGTCTTCTTTTCTGCTAAACAGATATTTTCTCATATACTCTATTCATTTCCCTGTTGTTTCTTTATTGTATTTTTGAGTTGTTTTCTTAGTGGTTGCCCCACAGATTACGGATCACATTTTAACTCAAAAGAATCTAGTTCAGATTGATACCACCTTAATTTCAATATTATACAAAACTGTGACCCTATAAAGCTCAAGAGTCTCTTCTCCTTTGTGCTACTATTGTCATAAAATTACTTCTTTATACCTGTGATGCCCATCTAGATAGTTCTATAATGATTGCTTTATGTAACAATTGTCCTTTAAATCAGGTAAAAGAAGGGAAGAGTTACAAACAACAATACATTCCTACAGTCTTTTATCAATGCTGTTGTAGTTAGTTACCTTTAATGGTGTTCTTACTTATTCATCAGGATTTGAGTTACTGTCTACTGTCTTTTCCAGATTTCTCTTTAATATTTTTTTGTAAGGGAAGTCTGCTGATGATACATTGTCTCAGCTTTTCTTTATCAGGGGATAGCTTTACTTCATCATCATTTTTGAGGGAGAGTATTTCTGGATGAAACATTCTTGGTTAACTGTTTGTTGTTGTTTTTGTTGTTTTCCTTAACCCCTTTGACTGTGACTTCTCACTACCTTTTGGTCCCCTTGGTTTCTGATAAGAACTCAGTTGTTAATCTTACTGGGGATCCCTCGTATGTGGTGAGCTGTTTTTCTTTGCTGCTTTCCACATTCTCTCATTGTCTTTGATTTTCAACAGTTTGGCTAAGATGTGCCTCGGTGAAGATTTTCTTGAATTCATCCTCTTTGGAGTTTCTGTGGTTCTCATTTGTGTCCATTAATAATTTGAATCAAACTTGGGGAGTTTGGGCCATTATTGTTTCAAATGTTCTCTCTTTCTCGAGTTCCCATTTCTGTTGAGCCCCTCTAGTGAGTTTTTCGCTGTAGTTATTGTACATTTCCACTTCAGAATTTCTGCTTGGGTGTTTTAAAAACACTAATTTATATTCTGTGATGATTTTTCTATTTGTTGAGACATCATTCTCATACTTCTCTTTAATTCTTTTCACACGGTTTCCCTTAGTTGTTTGAACATATTTACAATAGCTGATTTGAAGTCTTTTTCTAGTAAGTCCAGTGTCTGAACTTCTCTCTGTGTGTCCCATACTTTCCTGTTTCTTTGCACGTCTCATAAGTTTTTTGTTGAAAACTGGACACTTTAACTAATAGAACATGGCAACGCTGAAATTCAGACTCTCCCTTCTTTCAAGGTATTGTTGTTGTTGTTTGGTGCTATTAATCCTGCTGTCATTTGTTTGTTTAGTGACTTTTCTGAACTACTTCTGTAAAGTCTGTATCCTCTGTTATGTGTGGCTACTAAATGCCCTGCTTGGTTGGCTTAGTGGTGACCTGGTGATTGGACAGAGATGTCTTTATATGCCTGGAAAAGGTAAGTTTCCCAGTCATTGCCATGGGGGCTCTGTGGATATGTTGGACATGCCTTCAACTCGCAGCCAGGCAATTGACAACTCTTTCACAGAGCCTCAAAGTAAACCAGAGTTGGCCGTTTAGGCACCTTTTGGGTCTTTGCAGACCACGTCATAGTCGTAGGCGAGTGTCTGGCCTTCTAGATTCCCAGGAATAGGTAATCGCTTTTAAAAGTCCCAATGGACACCTCATTACCTAGATTTCCTTTTAAGGTATTGGTTAGCCTATTGTGGGCCCCAAGTGTTATCCATTGCCTGAGGCAGCTGCAATGTTGAGCAATTGCCTCCAAATATTTTTGACAAATGCATCCAGGGAAAAAGGCGTTTCAAACTGGGCACACTCTGAGTCAGTCCAAATAAAGACAGCCATGTAAGTAGGGCCTTCCCGGGAACTACCAGACAGATCAAATAATGACAATTCTCGGGAATGCGGCTTTGCAGGAGCTCCAACCCTGTTCTGTTCCCTCTGGTGGCTGCCAGGCTGCTGGTTTTCACCATGATTGCAGGCTGTTGGTATTCAAGGCTACCACGGAGTTGCATAAAGGGCCATGAGGATAGGGCTAGTTGAAATGTCACATAGTTCACTGTTCCTAAAAAGATTCTGCGGTTTTTCTTGAATAAACACTCCCAAGGTTGCCCCTCAGCTTTAGGTGAATTTGCAGGTTTCCGAAAACATTCATTTTGACAATTTTTGCCAGTTTTCTCATTGCATTTACGAAGGGGAGAATTTTTAGAGGTCCTTACATTGCTGATGTTGCTGACTCTCTGAACGAGTTTTCATTATACCTATCCATGAGGGTGTTTGTTGTTAGGTGGTCCTCTGTGCTTGGAACTTACGTATCTCTCAATAATCACTTTATGGGTTACCGACCATGTGAAAGGGACCACAACCGGAGCTCTAGAAGCAAAGATGTATGGCTCACCACCTTTGATCTCAAAGTTGTCATTCTCAAGTAGATTCCATTTAACCAAAACATTTAAAGCCTTATGATCACCAAGCCTGCATCTGGTCACCAAATTATATCTTAATTCAGTAAGATGGGGGCAGGGATGGAGGATCAAGGACGTGGGCTGTTTTTGGCCACCGTGTCTTAAATATAACCAGGCTTTTACCTGCATATTTGGCAGCAGCCTGGCTAGTATCTCTTGTCACAACTAGTTTTATTCCTAGCCACTTCAGAAGTGGCTGGGAGCCTCAGTGAGTAAGAGTGCAGATGAGGTGCTGCAGAGATCTCCCATATGAAGAGCTAGAAACTGAAATTTATTTCAACAACTGGGCTTGGTTTTGAATAACTCCTTAGCACCAATCTAGGATTTCCCACTGAAATGGCTTGATTTATGTCGATGCAGCCCACCACCTGGGCAGTTATTAATAGGCCTTTGGGTAGAAAGCAGCAGGGACCCAAGAGACTGCTCTTTACACCACAGCGTGGAAATATAACTCCATCCTTCTCCTTTTGAATCAACCTCTGCATATCAACAAATATCACGTGGTCATTGATCAGGGATCCCGTTAGTAACCTAAGACTTGAGTTTACATAGAATAACCTGTCTCTGAAACCCTTTGAACTGAAGCTGATAACTTACTCACAACCTGTTTGTTGAGGGCGTGACTTCTCAAAGTATTCTGGTGCCTTGGATAAATATGTCTGTAAAGTTGCCAAGAGCCTTCAAACGACAGTATAATGTTTAAGAGTCAGACAAATTTTACTCTGAATCCGGGCTCTGCCACTTTCTTTCCCCTGACCATGGATAAATGACTTAGCTTCCCTCAACCTCAGATTCCTAACTTGCAAAACTGAGGATAAGACTAAAGGGATTGTAGGAATTAAAGATGACAATACGTGTAAAGCATGTGGTGCACTATCCGGCAGCTAGCTAATGCTTCAAAAAATATTAGGTTTAGTTACTACTGAGCAACGTCTTTTTTTACTTTTATTTTTATTTTTATTATACTTTAAGTTCTGGGGTACATGTACAGAACGTGCAGGTTTGTTACATAGGTATACATGTGCCATGGTGGTTTGCTGCACCCATCAACCCGTCATCTACGTTAGGTATTTCTCCTAATGCTATCCCTCCCCCAGCCCCCCACCCCCTGACAGGACCCGGTGTGTTATGTTCCCCTCTCTGTGTCCATGTGTTCTCATTGTTCGACTCCCACTTACCAGTAAGAACATGCGGTGTTTGATTCTCTGCTCCTGTGTTAGTTTGCTGAGAATGATGGCTTCCAGCTTCATCCATGTCCCTGCAAAGGACATTAACTCACCCTTTTTTATGGCTGCGTAGTATTCCACGGTGTACGTGTGCCACATTTTCTTTATCCAGTCTATCACTGATGGGCATTTGGGTTGGTTCCAAGTCTTTGCTATTGTGAACAGTGCCGCAATAAACATACGTGTACATGTGTCTTTATAGTGGAATGATTTATAATCCTTTGGGTGTACACCCAGTAATGGCATTGCTGGGCCAAATGGTATTTCTAGTTCTAAATCCTTGAGGAATCACCACACTTTCTTCCATTTGAACTAATTCACACTCCCACCAACAGTGTAAAAGCGTTCCTGTTTCTCCACATCCTCTCCAGCATCTGATGTTTCCTGACTTTTTAATGACTGCCGTTCTAACTGGCGTCAGATGGTATCTCACTGTGGTTTTGATTTGCATTTCTCTAACGATCAGTGATGATGAGCATTTTTTCATTTGTTTGTTGGCTGCACAAATGTCTTCTTTTGAGAAGTGTCTGTTCATATCCTTTGCCCACTTTTTGATGGGGAAGTTTGTTTTTTTCCTTGTAAATTTGTTTAACTTATTTGTAGATCCTGGATATTAGCCCTTTGTCAGATGGATAGAGTGCAAAAATTTTCTCCCATGCTGTAGGTTGCCTGTTCCCTCTGATGATAGTTCCTTTTGCTGTGCAGAAGCTCTTTTGTTTAATTAGATCCCAATTGTCAATTTTGGCTTTTGTTGCCATTGCTTTTGGTGTTTTAGTCATGAGATCTTTGCCCATGCCTATGTCCTGAATGGTACTGCCTAGATTTTCTTCTAGGATTTTTATGGTTTTAGGTCTTATGTTTAACTTTTTAATCCATCTTGAGTTAATTTTTGTATAAGGCGTAAGGAAGGGATCCAGTTTCAGCTTTCTGCATATGGCTAGCCAATTTTCCCAACACCATTTATTAAACTGGGAATCTTTTCTCCATTGCTTGTTTTTGTCAGGTTTGTCAGAGATCAGATGGTTGTAGATGTGTGGTGTTATTTTGGAGGCCTCTGTTCTGTTCCATTGTTCTATATATCTGTTTTGCTACCAGTACCATGCTGTTTTGGTTACTGTAGCCTTGTAGTATAGTTTGAAGTCAGGTAGCCTGATGCCTCCAGCTTTGTTCTTTTGGCTTAGGATTGTCTTGGCTATGTGGCCTCTTTTTTGGTTCCATATGAACTTTAAAGTAGTTTTTTTCCCAATTCTGTGAAGAAAGTCAATGGGGATAGCATTGAATCTATAAATTACTTTGGGCAGTATGGCCATTTTCACAGTATTGATTTTTCCTATCCATGAGCATGGAATGTTCTCCCATGTGTTTGTGTCCTCTTTTATTTCCTTGAGCAGTGGTTTGTAGTTCTCCTTGAAGAGGTCCTTCATATCCCTTGTAAGTTGTATTCCTAGGTATTTTATTCTCTTAGTAGCAATTGTGAATGGGAGTTCACTCATGATTTGGCTCTCTGTATGTCTGTTATGGGTGTGTAGGAATGCTTGTGATTTTTGGACATTGATTTCGTATCCTGAGATTTTGCTGAAGTTGCTTATCAGCTGAAGGAGATTTTGGGCTGAGACAATGGGGTTTTCTAAATATACAGTCATGTCATCTGCAAACAGAGACAATTTGACTTCCTCTTTTCCTAATTGAATACCCTTTATTTCTTTCTCTTGCCTGATTTCCCCGGCCAGATCTTCCAATACTATGTTGAATAGGAGTGGCGAGAGAGGGCATCCTTGTCTTGTTCCGGTTTTCAAAGGGAATGCTTCCAGTTTTCGCCCATTCAGTATGATATTGGCTCTGGGTTTCTCATAAATAACTCTTATTATTTTGAGATACGTTCCATGAATACCTAGTTTATTCAGAGTTTTTAGCATGAAGCGCTGTTGAATTTTGTTGAAGACCTTTTCTGCATCTGTTGAGATAATCATGTGGTTTTTGTCATTGGTTCTGTTTATGTGACGGATTACGTTTATTGATTTGTGTATGTTGAAGCAGCCTTCCATCCCAGGGATGAAGCCGACTTGATCGTGATGGATAAGCTTTTTGATGTGCTGCTGGATTTGGTTTAGCCAGTATTTTGTTGAGGATTTTCGCATCGATTTTCGTCAGGGATATTGGCCTGAAATTTCCTTTTTTTGTTGTGTCTCTGCCAGGTTTTGGTATCAGGATGATGCTGGCCTCAGAAAATGAGTTCAGGAGGTTTCCCTCTTTTTCTATTGTTTGGATTCATTTCAGAAGGAATGGTACCAGCTCCTCTTTGGACCTCTGGTAGAATTCGGCTGTGAATCCGTCTGGTCCTGGACATGCTTTGGTTGGTAGGCTATTAATTACTGCCTCAATTTCAGAACTTGTTATTGGTCTATTCAGGGATTTGACTTCTTCCGGATTTAGTCTTGGGAGGGTGTATGTGTCCAGGAATTTATCGATTTCTTTGAGATTTTCTAGTTTATTTGCATAGAGGTGTCTATAGTATTCTCTGATGGTAGCTTGTATTTCTGTGGGATCGGTGGTGATGTTCCCTTTATCATTTTTTACTGTGTCTATTTGATTCTTCTCTCTTTTCTTCTTTATTAGTCTGGCTAGCGGTCTACCTATTTTGTTGATCTTTTCAGAAAACCAGCTCCTGGATTCATTGATTTTTTGAAGGGTTTTTTGTGTCTCTATCTCCTTCAGTTCTGCTTTGATCTTAGTTATTTCTTGTCTTCTGCTAGCTTTTGAATTTGTTTGCTCTTGCTTCTCTAGTTCTTTTAATTGTGATGTTACAGTGTCGATTTTAGATCTTTCCTGCTTTCTCTTGTGGGCATTTAGTGCTGTGAATTTCCCTCTACACACTGCTTTAAATGTGTCCCAGAGATTCTGGTACATTGTGCCTTTGTTCTCATTGGTTTCAAAGAACATCTTTATTTCTGCCTTCATTTCGTTATTTACCCAGTAGTCATTCAGGAAAAGGTTGTTCAGTTTCCATGTAGTTGTGCAGTTTTGAGTGAGTTTCTTAATTCTGAGTTCTAATTTGATTGCACTGTGGTCTGAGAGACAGTTTGTTATTATTTCCATTTTTTTTTTTTTTGCATTTGCTGAGGAGTGTTTTACTTCCAATTATGTGGTCAGTTTTAGAATAAGTGTGATGGGGTGCTGAGAGGAATGTATATTCCATTGATTTGGGGTGGAGAGTTCTGTAGATGTCTGTTAGGTCTGCTTCACCCACTATTATTGTGTGGGAGTCTAAGTGTCTTTGTGGGTCTCTAAGAACTTGCCTTCTGAGGCTGGGTGCTCCGGTATTGGGTGCATATGCATTTAGGATAGTTAGCTCTTCTTGTTGCATTGATCCCTTTACCATTATGTAATGGCCTTCTTTGTCTCTTTTGATCCTCGTTGGTTTAAAGTCTGCTTCATCAGAGACTAGGATCGCAACCCCTGCTTTTCTTTGCTTTCCGTTTGCTTGGTAAATCTTCCTCCGTCCCTTTATTTTGAGCCTATGTGTGTCTTTGCCCGTGAGATGGGTCTCCTGAATACAGCACACCGATGGGTCCTGACTCTTTATCCAATTTGCCAGTCTGTGTCTTTTAAGTGGGGCACTTAGCCCATTTACATTTAAGGTTAATGTTGTTATATGTGAATTTGATCCTGTCAATATGATGCTAGCTGGTTATTTTGCCTGTTACTTGATGCAGTTTCTTCATAGCGTCGATGGTCTTTACAATTTGGCATGTTTTTTGCAGTGTCTGATACCGGTTGTTCCTTTCCGTGTTGAGTGCTTCCCTCAGGAGCTCCTGTAAGGCAGGCCTGGTGGTGACCAAATCTCTCAGCATTTGCTTGTCTGTAAAGGATTTTATTTCTCCTTCACTTATGAAGCTTAGTTTGGCTGGATATGAAATTCTGGGTTGAAAATCCTTTTCTGTAAGAATGTTGAATATTGAGCCCCACTCTCTTCTGGCTTGTAGGGTTTCTTCAGAGAGATCCGCTGTTAGACTGATGGGATTCCCTTTGTGGGTAACCCAACCTTTCTCTCTGGCTGCGCTTAACATTTTTTTCCTTCATTTCAACCTTGGTGAATCTGACGATTATGTGTCTTGGGTTTGCTCTTCTTGAGGAATATCTTTGTGGTGTTCTCTGTATTTCCCGAATTTGAATGTTGGCCTGTCTTGCTAGGTTGGGGAAGTTCTCTTGGGTAATATCCTGAAGAGTGTTTTCCAACTTGGTTCCATTCTCCCCGTCACCTTCAGGTACACCATTGAAACGTAGGTTTGGTCTTTTCACATAGTCCCATATTTCTTGGAGGCTTTGTTCATTTCTTTTCACTCTTTTTTCTCTAATCTTGTCTTCTCGCTTTATTTCATTGAGTTGATCTTCAATCTCTGATATCCTTTCTTCCACTTGATTGATTTGGCTATTGATACTTGTGTATGCTTCACGAAGTTCTCGTGCTGTTTTTTTTTCAGCTCCATCAGGTCATCCATGCTCTTCTCTAAACTTGTTATCCTAGTTAGCAATTCGTCGAACCCTTTTTCAAGGTTCTTAGCTTCCTTGCGTTGGGTTAGAACATGCTCCTTTAGCTCGGAGGAGTTTGTTATTATCCACCTTCTGACGCCTACTTTGGTCAATTAGTGAAACTCATTCTCCGTCCAGTTTTGTTCCCTTGATGGTGAGGAGTTGTGATCCTTTGGAGGAGAAGAGGTGTTCTGGTTTTTGGAATTTTCAGCCTTTTGCACTGGTTTCTCCACATCTTCGTGGATTTAGCTACCTTTGGTCTTTGATGTTGGTGACCTTCGGATGGGGTCTCTGAGTGGACGTCCTTTTTGTTGATGTTGATACTGTTCCTTTCTGCTTGTTAGTTTTCCTTCTAACAGTCAGGCCCCTCTGCTGCAGGTCTGCTGGAGTTTGCTGGAGGTCCACTACAGACCCTGTTTGCCTGGGTATCACCAACGGAAGCTGCAGAACAGCAAAGATTGCTGCCTGGTCCTTCCTCTGGAAGCTTCGTCCCAGAGGGGCACCCCCCCACATACCAGCCAGAGCTCTCCTGTATGAGGTGTATGTTGGACCCTACTGGGAGGTGTCTCCCAGTCAGGATACATGGGGGTCAGGGACCCACTTGAGGAGGCAGTCCTTCCCTTATCACAGCCCGAACACTGTGCTGGAAGAACTGCTGCTCTCTTCAAAGCTGTCAGGCAGGGACTTTTAAGTCTGCTGAAGCTGTGCCCACAGCCGTCCCTTCCCCCAGGTGCTCTGTCCCGGGGAGATGGGGGTTTTATCTAAAAGTCCCTGCCTGGGGATGCTGCGTTTTTTTCAGAGATGCCCTGTTTAGAGAGGAGGAATCTAGAGAGGCAGTCATCCTTGCTGAACTGCAGTGGACTCTGCCCAGTTCAAACTTCCCAGAGGCTTTGTTTACACAGTGAGGGTAAAACCGCCTACTCAAGCCTCAGCAGTGGCGGATGCTCCTCCCCCCACCAAGCTCGAGCGTCCCAGGTCGACCTCAGACTGCTGTGCTAGCAGCGAGAATTTCAAGCTAGTGGATCTTAGGTTGCGGGGCTCCGTGGGGGTGGGACCCGCGGAGCCAGGCACTGGAGGGAATCTCCTGGTCTGCCGGTTGTGAAGACCATGGGAAAAGTGCAGTATCTGGGCTGGAATGTACTGTTCCTCCCAGTACAGTCTATCACAGCTTCCCTTGGCTAGGAAAGGGAAATCTCCCGACCCCTTGTGCTTCCTGGGTGAGGCGACACCCTACCCTGCTCTGGCTTGCCCTCCGTGGGCTGCACCCACTGTCCACCCAGTACCAACGAGATGAACTGGATACTTCAGTTAGAAATGCAGAAATCGCCCACCTTCTGCGTCGATCTCACGGGGAGCTGCAGACCGGAGCTGTTCCTATTTGGCCATTTTGCCAGCTCTCCCTGTGAGCAACCTCTTAATGCCATAAACACCCAGTCTGTTTTAGTGACCCAAATTAAGAGATTTGGAATCCAGTTGCCTCACCTGACCAACAGTGAGCTGCTTTTCCCCTGTGTTTCCACGGATGTAAAGTGGCCAGGGAGAGAGATCCTCTGTGTTCATGACTCTCCCTGATATGCTTAGTGATGCTAGGTGACAACGCAATCAATTCTCCTCAAATTAATGCACTTACATAATGGCCAATTTGCCACATCTACTGAATTTCCTGATTGTCATTTTAACAGCTTCCACAGGAGTACTCATTTTTGGTTATCAAAGATGAAATATACCTTTCTGAATATTAACTCAGTGGAGGTGGACATACCTTAGGAATTGGGGAAAAGTCCAGAATTAAAGACTGAAAATTTTCTGAATTATTATTTTTTCAATCCAAAATCTGGCAGTTTGCATATGATAGAGTTCCTTAAATATTCTTGGTATACGTGGGGGTCTTTCAAATACCATTAAAAAAATCTATTCAACATACGTGCTTTTTTTTTTTTCTTAGTGTTCTCTTGCATTTTTTCAATGGCTTTATCAGACAGAATTACTTATTTTGATTGGGAATAAAGATGATTGACCAAATGCAGCTGGGATGTGCCTCTTCCCCAGAGAGGAAGCAAAATATTAAGTAAATCTGCACACTTCAAGCACATCTTTTGAGAGAAAACATGGGAATTCAATAAAGGGGCAATGGAAGACACTGTGGTGGAAGAGGGAGGAAGCGGGACTGCCTGTTTGGTATTGCCGGGTGCCACGACTGGCCCCTGGACACAGACTGGACCCGAGGAAGTGGTGAGTGAAGGAACCCTAAGGCACCACATTCCTGCTGTGGACCTCTGAGATCCTAGACACAGGAGTTCCCTTTGGGCTGGCAGGCAGAGCTGCAGGGAGAAGATGCAGAGGCACTGCTTGAACCTGTGTGGAGCCCAAAAGGCTTCAGTGTGCTGGGCAGCTGCAGCAAAACATGGCTCTAGGTGCCCACCCCCAAGACTCTGTGTCCTGCCCTAAGCGGCCGCAGCTCCTACTGTCTGCTGGGCCGGGAGATAGCAGAGTCCAGGTGTGCTCATGTGCCCAACACAGACCCTGCTGCCATTGCCCTGGGACTGAGGTGCATCTGAACCACATGCCCCCATGTTTGCCCCTCCTTCCCAAGACTGCCTGCCTGGCTATTTCTGTGGCGGTGGAGGTTGGGGGTGGGGGGGCAGGAGGGGTGGGGGAGGGGAGGGGGAGGGGGAGGGGGAGGGGGGGTGGGGGAAAAGCAGGGAATTCTTCCTAATTCATTCTGTAAGGCCAGCATTACCCTGATGCCCAGACCAGACAAAGACACAACAAAAAAGAGCAAGCTGCCGGCCAGTGTCCCTGATGAACACAGGTGCAAAAATCTTCAACAAAATACTAACAAACGGAATCCAACAGCACATCAAAAAGATAATACACCATGATCAATTGGGATCTATCCCAGAAATGCAAGGATGGTTCAACACACACAAATCAATAAATATAATCTGTCTCATCGACAGAACAAAGATCGAAAATGATATGATCAGCTCAGTAGATGCAGAAAAAGTGCTGGACAAAATTCAGTGTCACTTCATGATAAAAGCTCTCAACAAATTAGGTACAAATGGAATATACCTCAACATAATAAAAGGCTATATATATAACTAACCCACATCATACTGAATGGGGAAAAGCTGAAAGCCTTTTCTCTAAGAACAGGAACAAGAGAAGGATGCTCACTCTCACCACTCTTATTTAACATAGTACTGAACGTCCTACCAGAGCAATTAGGCACCAGAAGGAAATAAATGACATCCAAATGGAAAGAAAGGATGTCAAATTGCACCCCTTCACAGATGACATGATCGGATAGATAGAAAAACCTAAAGACTCCCCGAAAACTCTTAGAACTGATAAACAAATTCAATAGAGTTGCAGCATAGAAAATCTACGTACGAAAATCAGTAGTGCTTCTATGCACCAATAATGAACTAGCAGAAAAGGAAATCAAGAGAGTAACCCCTGCAGCCATAAGAAAGAATGAGTTCATGTCCTTTGCGGGGACATGGATGAAGCTGGAAGCCATCATTCTCAGCAAACTAACACAGGGACAGAAAACCAAACACCGCATATTCTCACTCATAGGTGGGAGCTGAACAATGAGAACACATGGACGCAGGGAGGGGAACATCACACACTGGGGCCTGTCGGGGGGGGGGGGGGGAAGGGGAAGGAGGGCATTAGGACAAATACCTAATGCATGCGGGGCTTAAAACCTAGATGACGGGTTAATAGGTGCAGCAAACCACCATGGCACATGTATACTTATGTAACAAACCTGCATGTTCTGCACATGTATCTCCAAACTTAAAGTAAATTTTTTTTTAAAAAAAAAGGGCAACCCCGTTTACAATAGTTACAAAAAAAATAAAGTATCTAGGAATAAATGTGACCAAGGATGTGATAGATCTCCACAATGAAAACTTCAAGACACTGATAAAAAAAATTGAAGAGGACACAAAATAATGGCAAGGCATTCCATGCTTATGGATTAGAAGAATGAAAATTGCTTAAATGACCATATTACCCAAAGCAATCTACAGATTCAATGCAATCCCACCCAAATACCGATGATATTTTTTACGGAAATAGAAAAAAATATCCTAAAATTCATATGGGACCCCAGGAGACCTCAAATAAACAAAGAAATCCTGAGGGGTTGGGGGAAGCAAACAAACAAAGCTGGAGGCATCACTCTGCCTGACTTCAAAAGATACTATAAGGCTATAGTAACCAAGACACCGTGATATTGTTATAGAAACTTAAAGGCTTAAATGGAAGACTTGAAACTATAAAAATAACAAAGGAGAAAAGCTTCAGGGCATTGTTCTAGTAGGACAAATATTTTATGGGTAAGACTACAAAAGCACAGGCAGCAAAAGCAAAAATACGCAAATGGGACCATATAAAACTAAAAAGCTTCTGTATAGCAAAGGAAACAATCAATAGAGTGAGGAGACAACCTGTAGAATGGGAGAAAATACTTAACAAACTAATCGTCCGATAAGAGACTGCTATCCAGAATACACTAGACGTTCAAAGAACTCAACAGCAAAACTCCCCCAAATAACACTATTAAAAATGAGCGAAGGATCGGAATAGACATTTCTCAAAAGAAGACATACAAGTCGCCAAGAAGTTTATGGAAAATTGCTCAACCTCACTAATCATCAGGGAAATGCGAGTCCAAACTACCATGAGATCTCCTCTCAACCCGGTTAGAATGGCCATTATGAAAAAGACAAAAAGATAAGTTTTGGCCAGGATGTGAACAAAGGGGTGTTCTTACACATTGTTGGTCTGAGTGTAAATTAGTGCAGACATCATGGAAAACAGTACGGAGGTTTCTCAGAAAACTAAAAACAGAGCTACCGTATGATCCAACAGTCCCTCAACTGAGTATTTATCCAAAGGAAAGGAAGTCGGTATATCAAAGAAAGATTTGCTTCCCCATGTTTATTGCAGCACTATTCACAATAGCTAAGATACGGAATCAACCTAAGTGTCCGTCGACATGAATGGATAAAGAAAATGTGGTATCTATGCACAACAGAACATTATTCAGCTACCAGAAAGAATGAAGTCCTGTCATTCGAGGCAACATGAATGAACCTGGAGGATTTTATGTTAAGTGACACAAGGTAGGCACAGAAAGACAAACACCACACGTTCTCACTCATATGTGGAAGCTGAAGGAAATTGGGCTCATAGAAGTAGAGAGTAGAATTGTGGTTACTAGAGGCTGGGAAGTATAGAGGGGAGGGGAGGATAGAGAGAGGTTGGCTAATGGATACAATATTACAGATCCATAGGAGGAATAAGTTCTAGTGTTCTATAGCACTGTAGGTTGAATATAGTTAACAGTATCGTATAGTATATGTTAAGAAAAAGCTGGAAGAGGGGATTTTGAATGTTTCCAGCACAAAGGAATGATAAATGTTTGAGGTGATGGATACCCTAATTACTCTGGTATAGTCATTACACATTGAATAGATGTATCAAAATATCACTCTGTACCTCGTAAATATGCACAACTACTATGTGTCAACTAAAAAATAAAAGAAAAAAAGGAAGACAAATACCACATGATCTCACACATGTGGAATCTTAAAAAGTTGATCCAATAGAAGCAGAGAGTAGAATGATGGTTGCCAGAGGCTGGGGGTGGCGGGGCTTGGGGGGGATACGGCAAGGGAAGATGTTGGTCAGAGAGTACAAAGTTCCAGTTAGACAGGTGCAAGAGAAGCTTTAGTGATCTATTGCACAGCATTTCTAGTTAAAAATAATGCATTACATATTTTGAAACTGCTAAAAGAGTAGACTGTAAATGTTCTCGCCACAAAAGACTGATAGGTAGGTGAGGAGATGGATATGCTAATTAGCTTCGTTTAATCATTCCGCATTGTATACATATATCAAAACATCGTATTGTACCCCATAAATATATATAATTATTATTTGCTTTTTTAAATAAAATAAATTTATAGAGACTGCTGCTTCTGGAAAGATGGAAAGATGGTGTAGTTGTACATTTCCCTATTCTTCCCACTAAGTACAACTTAAAATTCTAGACACTATGTATAAAACAAACATAAGGCTGGAAGTGGAGAGAAGAAAGTAGACCAACTGGGGACCTCAGAACGACATGGTGGTGAGTTCCTTGGGTTTTGTTTTTGCCTGATATATCCCAAACTTGGAGCTGAAGAAACCAGCCACTGGGGAATGCCAAAATGCACAGGCAAAACGAAACAAAACGAAACAAAACAAGTGAAGAAACAAAGAAATAAACCTACAAAAGCCTGTTCTTCCTAGCCTAAGGGTCAGAAAAGAGGCAGCCAAACAAGGCAGAAAATATTTTTCACAATAACTGCTCTACTCCAGTCGAACACCTCAGAAAACTCTGTGGCCCCTTCCCCACTCATGCCAGCAAAGATCTAGTGGGGAGCGTAGACTGCCACATTCATTTCCATGGGCAGAGACGAGGGCCCCTTTGCGCTATCATCTCAGCAGGATTATGTGGAGATCTCCAACATATACCCCCACCAGGCCATAAGGAGACACCCCTCTTTGTCCCTGCTGGGATGATGTCAGGATTTTCACCACCACTCAGTGTTAAGGATGCCACTCAATCCATGGGCTAAAGAGAAAATCTTCCAGATGTAAATTAGGAGAGCCATTATGGAAAACAGTATGAAGGTTCCTCATAAAGTTAAAATAGAACTACCATATGACCTAGCCTTCCCACTTCTGGGACTATATTCAAAAGCTATGAAATCAGCGTGTCAAAGAGATATCTGCACTCCCATCTTCACCGCATCACTATTCACAATAGCCAGGATTTACAATGAGCCTAAGTGTTCACCAGCAGATTAACGAATAAAGAAAATGTGGTCTATATACACAATGGAATACTGTTCTGCCATATAAAAGAAGGAAATCATGGCGTTTCCAACAACACATGGCGTTTCCATGTGTGGAAGGTGAAAAAGTGGACCTTTGAGAGGTAGCGAGTGGAATGGTGGTTACCAGAGGCTGGAGTTTGGGGGAGTGGGGGAGATGTTGACCAAAGGGTACAAAATTTCAGCTAGACAGGAGGAATAATTTCAAAAGATCTATTCTACACCATGGTGACTATATTTAACAACAATATGCTGTATACTTGAAATTTGCTGAGAGTAGTTTTTAGGTATTCTCACCACACACAAAAAATGCTAAGTATGTGAGGTAATGCATATGATAATTACCTTGGTTTAGCCATTTCGCAGTGTATACTTATTATCAAAACATCATGTTGTACACCACAAATATATACAATTTTTATTGGCCAATTTAAATAAAAAGAATACTGAAGACTAAATCTTCCAGGACTTCAGAAAGTGAATTGAACTGAATGGAAATGATTATAAAACATGTCAACATCTGTGGTGCAAAGCTAAAGCATTGTTGAAAGGAAAATTTATGCCATTAAGTGCTTCCATTAGACCAATGGAAAATTATCAAAGCAGTAATCTATGATGTCACTACACTAAACTAGAAAAAGAGGAGCAAAAGAAGCAGAAGGAAGGAAATGTGAAAGATAGGTAAAATAATCAATGAAATGGAAACCCGAAAAATAATAGAGAAAATCAATAAATAAAAACCGAGGTCTTTAAGAAGACCAATAAAACATACAAAACTCAATAAAGACTGACAAAGTAAGCCTATGATGATTCACTGCCTTTGTGCATATTTACTGAATGACTTTAATAACTATAGTTATGAAACTTTTCATATAGTTGACTCTAGGAAGCTAAGCCCTTATGTTTTCAATATGAA
Organism: Pongo pygmaeus; assembly: GCF_028885625.2. Lineage (NCBI taxonomy): Eukaryota > Metazoa > Chordata > Mammalia > Primates > Hominidae > Pongo > Pongo pygmaeus. Next base: position 75,982,586 of record NC_072396.2, on the reverse strand, counting down.
TCATACAATGGAAAGAAGAAATAAAAGAAACATCGGACTCTTGATTTAAATCACAACAAAATTTGATTTTTGAACTAACAGCCAGATCCCTGTCTTTCACCATAGAAACTAGTTTCTGCAATGTCTTTCACAATTAACTCAATTTCCTTTCTAAGAGGCAGACACGATACCCAAATAACTGCACTATGAGTTCAATTTTTCATGCTACGAGCGTGTCTTTGCAAATTGGAAAGTTCTTGGAGACAAAATTTCCCATGATTCATGTAATGCTAAAAGTAAGGTAGTTGAAATTTTTCAGACTTTGAATCAATTATTCTTCCATACTGTTAGAAAGGTCTTGTATTACATGGACATTTGAGTGGCGACTTAGGTGAAGGCCTTCTGCATTTTGTAAAATATTATATATGGTCTCATAATTTTCTATTATGCGTTATGTAACTGAGATAACAATACCTTTTTACGATGTCTCCACCAAAAATGTGTGTGTGTGTGTGTCTGTGTGTGTGTATTCTACAAGATCCAAGCCATTTTTTAGTTGACCAAATTAATAACCTCAGATCCTCTTAATAATTATCATAAACTGCCTTTTTTGCTATTGCTGACCAATTAATTCTAATTTCAGGCAACGAATTTTGTCAATCTGATTAGACTGTTAGAGGGAAAATTCTTATCAAATTCATCATGTATTTGCTTACATTTCTCTTAATATTGTCCAGTTTATTCTCTTTACGTTTCTTGCAACAAAACGAATAAACAGCTTGTGCTCTTTCTCTGCCACAGCAAATGCAACATCAACAACAACGAGGTGGGGGAGGGGGTGAGATGAGCTTTTTTACATCAAAATGCCCACCCATAAAAGCAGAAATGAATTACAGAATTAGAGAAATCACCGTTTTTTAACCAACAAAGTAACAATCAAATCAGGCAAGAGCCCTGAATGAATACTAAGGCCAAGAGGTAAAATTTTTGTTGGAGAGCAGAATATCCGCATGTCATCGAAATATCATGACAGACTACTTATTAATCACAAAGGGAGAGAAGTACCTTCCCAGTGCAGTACTCTGTCTGAAAAATACCTTAGTTAAGTGATAAAACTGATGAATACAAAGAGCATCACCGGTAACTAGAGAAACTGGCGTTAGGAGCCTCCAGATGTGACATAATGTGAACTGCTCATCACCTTCTTAAAATTCGTACCCAAAGTGTCAAACGTAAATATAAACAAGAGGCAAATATCAGGCCAGCCCGTATTGTGGGACACTTTACAAGACAGCAGGCCTCGGCTCTGGAAAAAATGTCATCGTCATGGAAGGTTTAAAAAATTGGTTGGGGTACTGTTTGCAATTAGAGGACACTAAAGAGACATGACAACTGTGTGCAGTGTACCTTGCTTGACTGGATTGTTGATCCCCCAAAAAGTCTTTCAAAAGGATATTATTGGGACATTTGGTGAAATTTAAATATGAACTGTATGTGAACTTGGATAATATTACCCCTTCATTGTTACATTTCTTCAATGTGATAATGGCACTGTGGTTTCATAGGAGTACATTCTAGTGTTTAGGAGGTGCATGCCGAAGTAACTGGGTGAAGTGTTTGGAACTGTTACGTGGTTAGGCAAGAAAAAATAATTACTGAGAGATAAAGCAATGAGATAATGTGAATCTAGGCATAAGATTGTTCACTGTGTTACCCCCTCAGCTTTGTGTATTTTCAAAATAAAACGTTGAGGAAAATAGATTCCTCATATTTAGAGTTATGCACTGAAATGTTTACAAGTCAAATAAGATACATTAAGATATCCACGTATGATTTTTGTACTTTTTTGATTTCTGATATTTGCTTGAAAATAATCTGGAGGAGGGGGAGAGGAGAGGATATGTATGAAATGTGATTGGCCATGAGTCGTTAATGGTTGCAGTTGGGAGACGGGTATTTGGAGGTTCCTTATGTTGTCCTCTCTTGTGCTGTCGTTCTCAAAATGTGGTCCCCTACCAGCAGTGTTAGCATCACCAGGGAACTTGTTTGATAAGCAAACTCGGCCGAGCGTGGTGGCTCACGCCTGTAATCCCAGCACTTTGGGAGGCCCAGGCGGGTGGATCACCTGACGTCAGGAGTTCGAGACCAGCCTGACCAACATGGAGAAACCCCGTCTCTACTGAAAATACAAAATTAACCGGGCATGGTGGTGAATGCCTGTAATCCCAGCTACTCGGGAGGCTGAGGCAGGAGAATGGCTTGAACCCAGGTGGCGGAGTTTGCGGTGAGCCGAGATCGCGCCATTGCACTGAAACCTGGGCAACAAGAGCGAAACTCCATAAAAAAAAAAAAAAGAAAGAAAGAAAGAAAAGAAAAACGAAAAGAAAAACAAAAAGAAAAGAAAAGAGAAAAAGCAAAGCAAAGCAAAGAAAAAAAGCAAAGCAAAGCAAAGCAAAGCAAACTCTGGGTCCCACCCCAGATCTTGTCGTCTGAGAATACAGATATGGAGCTCAGAAATCTTTGTTTTATCAAGCCCTCTGGGTGATTCTGATGCAAGCTAGTGTTTTAGGACCACTGCTCTAATGTACCATATACAAAAAAATTAATACACCATAGCTAAGTTACATTTACTACGGGAGAGGAAAGCTGGTTTGACATTAGCAAAGCTGTAACTGGAAGGGGACCCGAGAGAGGTTTGTGTGTTGCTCATATATTTTGTTGCCTGTTCTAGACACTAATTGCATGTGTATATTTAATTTTTGAAAACTCATTAAGAGGCCTGGCTTGGTGGCTCACACCTGTAATCCCAGCACTTTTGTCGGGCGGACTGCTTGGGCCCAGGAGTTCACGATAGCCCGGGCAACATGGAGAAACCCTGTCTCTACAAAATGTACGAAAATTAGCTGGGGATGGTCGTGTGCTTGTAGTCCCAGGTACTTGAGAGGCTGAGGCAGGAGGATTGCTTGAGCCCAGGAGGTGGAGGTTGCAGTGAGCCAAGATCACGACACTGCACTTCAGCAGCCTGGGTGACAGAGTGAGGGGCTGCTTTTTTGTTTCTTCTTTGTTTACAAATCAAATAAAGAAAGCAACCCAAGGAAGGAAGGAAGGAAGGAAGGAAGGAAGGAAGGAAGGGTGGGTGGGTGGGTGGGAGGGAGGGAGGGAGGAAGGAAGGAGAAAGAGAGAGAGAGAAAGGGAGAAAGAAAGGGTAAGAAAGAAATAAAGAAAGAAAAGAAAAAGAAAGAGATAGAAAACCGATTAAGATATACATTTATGATTTTTTAACCTTTTGGATTGTAAGTTAAACTTTGCTGAAGGTTTTGGAAAAAACCTGGAAGTTACCTAGGCTGGGTATTCTAGAGATAGTGGATTCTCCCATAACTGATCCATACATTCAGTGAAAATGCAGTCCAAATCTGTCACAACCGAGTTTTTGGGAAACTTGAAATTGCATGCTAATTTATGCAGAAGGACAAAAGGCCTAAGACATGCGGGGGTGGAGGTGGTGTGGTGTAGGGAGAGAGGAAGAAGAAAGGAAGGAAGGAAGGAAGGAGGAAAGGAAAGAACGGAAAGGAAAGGAAGGGAAGGGAAAGGAAAGCAAAGAAAAGGAAAGGAAAAGTTAAGGAAAACACAAGGAAACAATATTAATATGGAAATGCTGGCAGCATTCCTTTTAAAATCCGGAAGAACCCAAAGAAGCCCAATTTTGCTGTCGCTATTAGATCTTGTACTAAATTTCCTAGCCAGCACTGTTAAAAAACAAACAGCCAACCAACCAAAAAAACAAAAAATACAAACAAAAAAACCCCATAACTTCAATTCTATTTCTACTATGCATAAACTCACAGATAATCCCAGAACGCCTACTATAGAGTTTAGCATGTTGACAGACTTTAAGATCAAGTCACGTTTATAAAAGTTAAAGGGGTTTCTGTAAACTAGATCCAAATAGAAATTGTCCTTTTAAACAGACATCAAGGACAAGAACAGCAACAATCTACAGCATCTTGGAATAAATACAATAAATGATGTGCAAGATCTAAATAGACAAAAGATGAAACTAAAAACTGAACTGAAAGATTAAAACATTAAAGACCCACGTAAGTGGAGACATCCCAAGTTGGTGAACAGGGAGGCTGAGTATTCTACAGATAGTAGATGCTCCCCCTAACTGATCCATAGATTCAGTGAAAATGCAATCCAAAGCTGTTAGGACTGAGTCTGGGGAGACTTGACATTGCATACTAATTCATGCGGAAGGACAAAAAGGCAAAGAATGGCAAAGAATAGCAAAGATGTGTTTGGAGATGATGAACACCATGCAGGGACTTGCCCTAGCGGATGTCAAGATGTATTATGAAGTGAAAAAATTTAAGACAATTTAGTAGTGGTACAGGAATAGACACATTTATCTGTGGAACATAACAGGGAGTTCATAAACAGAGACACACAAATATGGACGAAAGTGTCTCCAAGCATTGTTCCCTGGGGGTTGCAAAGTCACCACTGATTGGGAATCCGCGGCATAGAAATATGGATCGATCTTTAATCACATGCTGAATTTTTAAAAGGTAAATTACAGAATACCAAGTACATGAGTTATAAATGCATGCACACAAAATATTTCACACCCAGAGGGAGACTAATCTGGGAAACAAGCCTTGGGGAGCATAAAGCTCAACGATCACTTCAGGATTTCTTGACTGACCTAGTTACAGGGAGCAGGAGAAGCTACCGGGAGGTGATGGGGGCGTGGCCTCAGAACGCGAGCGTCAAGAGATCTCGAGGTTCATTGGTCGCCAGCCACAGCGGCGGGAGGTCGAAGGCAGCGCGAGAGCTCATTGGCCTTTGTGGCAAGGGCGGGAAGGGAAGCAGAAGCTGGATGTTCCCTCAGACCGTCTGACTGGTTCTGACTTGCTGGAGGCTGAGGCAACCACAGGCTGACATCAGAATTAGGTCCTCGTTCTCCACACCTTTTATTTCCTCCCACCCTCCTGAGCCAGATTCCCAACCCCTTCCCCTCTCTGCTACCTCAGCAGGGAACCCCCATCTGCTCCTGATGTCCCATCGCGCCCTCAGCTCTCCCGGAACCCCTTTTGGGAGGACTCCTTGCTCCAGCTCCCTGAGCCCTGGCCTTTGGCCAATGAGGCAGGGCTCATGGGATTGCTTTTGATTCAGAGGTCCGGGAGGGAGTGGATGATTGGGCTTCCTGAGGAAGTGGTGCACTCCAGGGTGGTGGGACTGCGTGTGTGGGGTGGGGTGGGGGTGGGGGGAGATGGTGTGCTCAAGTACAATTATTGAAGTGTGGAGAGGATTATGGAAGATTTTGGGGAGGCTGTGGAGGGAATGTGTGGGTTTGCATGAAAGCAGAAAAGGTGTGTCAGTCCAAGAGAAACACTACTGCACTGAGGAGTTCCCTATTGGCTAGATCAGAACCTGACACTTCATAGGAGGCTCAACAGGTACCTGCTGAATGAAGAATCAAGGGAATCGGCCCGGCCCGGTGGCTCACGCCTGTAATCCCATCACCTTGGGAGGCCAAGGCAGGTGGATCAGCCTGGCCAACATGTGAAACCCCGTCTCTATTAAAAAATACAAAAAATGGCCGGGCGCGGTGGCTCACGCCTGTAATCCTAGCACTTTGGGAGGCCGAGGCGGGCGGATCACGAGGTCAGGAGATCGAGACCATCCTGGCTAACACGGTGAAACCCCGTCTCTACCAAAAATACAAAAATATTAGCCGGGCGTGATGGCCGGCGCCTGTAGTCCCAGCTACGCGGGAGGCTGAGGCAGGAGAATGGCGTGAACCCGGGAGGCGGAGCTTGCAGTGAGCCGAGATTGTGCCACTGCACTCCCGCCTGGGCGACAGAGCGAGACTCCGTCTAAAAAAAAAAAAATACAAAAAATTAGCCAGGCGTGGTGGCAGGCAACTGTAATCCCAGCTACTCGGGAGGATGAGGCGGGAGAATCACTTGAACCCGGGAGGCAGAGGTTGCAGTGAGCCGAGATCACACCATTGCACTCCAGCCTGGGTAACGAGAGTGAAACTCCGTCTCAAAAAAAAAAAAAAAAAAAAAGAATCAAGGGGATGCATGAAGGGATGAATGAAATTAGTAACTGAAAGAGGGCCAGGGATCCAGGAGAACAATACGATTTCATGGGATACAAGAGGGAAATCAGCTCAAAGGGGGAGCAAGGGAATAATTAAGTGTAAGGTGGAGTACAAGAAAAAAATCAGCATGAATCAGCGTGAAATGTGAGGGGAAAATTGAATATAGGGCATAGAAGAGACTGACAATGGAATTGAGTGCTGGTGGCACAAAATCCTGTGTGGGGAGTGAATGAATGCAGGAGGTTCGGAAGAGAATTGGTGAAGTGGATGCCAGGAATAATACTTGGGTTTGGCAGAGTGCAGGATGATACACAAGAAGTGGGTGTAGTAATGGTGGAAGAAGGCACGGGAGTGCATGTGCATGCCTGAAAGTGGGGTCTATGGTGAAGTGATGGTAAGCAAGGAGAATAAAGACTGCATTGAATGGGTATGGGATCCATTCCAAGAGTTTCTTGGGAAGGGGCTATGTGTGAGTGGGGCTTCTGGGAAGGAGGCAACATGAGCAAGGAGGTCGCAGTGAAGGTTGGTGAAAACCATGGGAGAAGAAGGGGAGGGAAGGCAATCTGATTCCAGCGGTGAGAAGGATGGAGAAGGAGCATTCAGCCACCTCAGATAGGGTTTTCCAAGGGCAGAGGAAGTACGTTGGGGGTAGGGAATCACGTGGCCATTCTGACCTCCGCTCCTGACCCTAGAAGCATGGATCCCATGTGTCTGAACCTCCATTTCCCTATGGATGTACTGAGGACAAATAAATACCTGCTGCCCCCTGCTGCCCCTCTGACTCTGAATGCACCACAGGGCGTCAGACTGGAGCCCCATGGGGGACTGAACTTGGCCCCAGAAGAGCTATAGGTTGCTGTGACCGCTGCCACAACCATGGTATCACTGCCCAAATCAGGGGCCACAAGCATTTCTGCCGCTTCCAGGCCTGCGAGTGTCACAGTTGTGCCCTCTTCTCATGAGTATGGTGTCTGAGATGCGGAGGGGCCAGACCTCCTCTAAATGGGACTAATCTTAGCCCTGCAATCCTTTACTTCAGAGAACACCTCAGGGTCTTGCCTGCTGTGAGTGCCTTGAGGAGGGAGCAGCGGGCACGATCAAAGAGACACCTGGCTCAAGGACCAATAAGGAGTATGGCTGCCCCTCCCAAAGCTCCCATCCGTGTCAGGAATTTGACCATCAGAGCAGGAGCCCTCAGTGAGTGTTTCTGGCAAGGGAGGGAGCCAGAGTTTGGGTGGAGGAAGCATGAGTAGTTCTGTCACCAGTCCTGTCACAGAATTGCAGTGCGACCTGGGGCAAGTTGCTCCCTGGACCTTAGTATGCCCAGGTGCAAAATGTCACCAATGTTATCTACCAAGTGTTTGTAGGAAGGAGAGAGCTGGGGGACAGGGCAATCGAAGAGCTCCATGGTGAGATGAGACCTGAGACTGGAGGGGGGGTGAAGTGGGGTGGGGTTGGGGGAAAGACTCACCAAAGCTGTTTCTGGTCTTTCACAGCTGGGAAGGAGAACAACATGCTGCAGCCCGAGACCCACATCTTCACAGCCCCCGAGGAGGTAAGGAGAGTCGGTGACCAGTCGGGCAGGCTCCCACCCAGCCACTGTCCAGACATCTTTCACCGTGTCCCAAGGACATGGGTTTCATCTCCAATCCTATCACCAGCTCACCATGTGACCTTGGGAAATATCACTTCTCCTCCCTGGGCCTCAGTTTCCCCAGTTGCAAAATGAAAGGCAAGACTGGCTGGTCTTCAAGGTCTTCGGAGCTCTGACATTCTAGGCTCCTATCCTCATCCTAAAACATGTCCACACCTCCTCTCTCCATGGCCGGCCTGGTGCCTGACTGCAACCTGTGCTCTCTGCCCCTGCAGGGGAGCTCCCAAGGGGCTCTGCTGCTTGGCCAGGCCCCAGAACCTTTGTCTCTGCCCTGTACTCCAGTGACCTTGGAGCAGCAACTGGTTTCTCCTTCTGGGGATCCCCACAGGGCCCCTGCCCTGCCCAGCATGTGAGTAGCGTGAGGACCATGGAGCAGGTTGTGTCTTGTGTGCCTAACCTTGTCCTTGATGCCATGGGAGATGGAGGAGGAAGAGGGGGAGGAGGAGGAGGAGGTGGAGGGGGAGGAGGAGCAGGAGGAGGAGGGGGAGGAGGAGCAGGAGGAGGAGGAGGAGGTGGAGGGGGAGGAGGAGCAGGAGGAGGAGGAGGAGGAGGAGGAGGGAGAGGAGGAGGAGGAGGGGGAGGGAGAGGAGGAGGAGGAGAAGGAGGAGGAGGGCAAGGCAGCATCTAATACTAACGGGCGAGGACAGGGCTCTCCTAGCTTTGCTATTTTCTATTTGTGAGACTTTGGACAAGTGACTTTATGTGTCTGAACCTCCATTTCCCTGTGGGTGTACTGAGGACAATATTCTATACCCATAGCATTGAAAAGAGAACTGGCACAAGGCCTGCCACATAGTAGGGCTTCAACAAATGGGGGTAGTTATGCCACATGAAACAGGTGGATGGGATAGAAGGTCCTGCTGAAAGGTGGGGTCCGTGCTGGCGAGGGCCACAGAGGCCCAGGGCAAAGCCCAGAGGCCATTAGAGAAAGCTTCCTGGAGACCCTTCAAGACCCATGGGGACTGGGCAATATGGAAGTGAGAACCAGCCCCTGAACAGGGACGGTAATCACATCTCTCCAAGTGTTTTGCAAATTAAAACACGGACACCTGTAATTTCCCATGATTTTCACCATCGCCCTGGGAGGAAAGAGCTGGTAGGAATAAGCGTCCCTGTCAGGAAAAAGAGGTATGGAAAAGAAACCTGGCCAAGCAGGAGAAGGGATTTGCCCCAGCCACAATGACTAATGGTCCAGCAGGCATTGGGATTCTCACATCCAGATATTGCAAAATCCTGCCCCTCTTTCTGTCTACTGGTAGTATGTGTCCGCCAGCGGCTTTAATCCCCTGGCCTCTCCTTTCCTTGTTTCTAGATGCTCAACTCTGATCCTCCAGCCCTGTGCCACCCTTGACCCTCTTCTACTGCAGCCACAGGTCCTGGGAAAGTAGTGGGGTCCAGAACCCTGGGAGGGGCGGAGTTTAGTGGATGGGAAGAGCAGAAGGCCTTGGTGGGGGTGGGGGAGGAGGTTGAGGGAACAGGGGGCTGAAGGGGCACTTGTCGTATTGGGAAGAGGTGTAGTTTCCCAGTGCCTATTCTCTCATGCACTTTCCTTTGCAGGTCCCCAAAGTCTCTGACCAGGCTTTGGTTTCTGCCCACTCAGAGTGGCAGCGGAAGCTAGAGGCCGCTGAGGCTCTGCTGACTCTGAGAAACTCTGCCCAGGCCCCTCCTGACTCCATCTCCCTGCACCAGCCTTGCAACCCACCAGGTAGCCTGCTCCCTGAAAGGAGAACACAGGGTGGGAATAGCTGGGGAATGGGGGTCTTTGTGGTAAGCAGGTTCTAACTGAAAAATCAGAGTCAGTAAGTTGAATCTCCTTGGGGCCAGGCACCCAAGCTCCTCAGTATGACTCCCGAGATGGTAGTTGAGGGCTATTTAGTGAATCTTCGGTTTATTGAGCTTTGTGCGCAACAGCAAGCGTTCAGTGCCCTGATGTCAAGAAAGAAGGAAGCTGAGGCCCTGAGAGTGGCAGGGACTTGCCCTCTCTGATATGCATGCAGCATATCAAGTGGAAGAACCGGCCCTCTTGACTTTCAGCCCAGGGTCTATGCTCAGCCGCCTGTGGCCTACTGTGGTCTGGGGAGGACATACAGAGGTGATAAAGGGCTTGGTCTGGAAGGAGGTCTGGTCTCTGCCTTCCGGGAGCTTCCAATCTAGATGTGGAGCCTGGATGCCCTTGCAAGCTGTGTTCTGTGGCCAAATTTTAACGATGTGCCCAGAGTGGAGGGGCTGGAGGAGCTCCGAGGGGGGATAAACAACTGGGGAGGCTGGGAGGGAAGGCTAGGCATTCCCAGATCCAAATGGTGAATGGAGCATGGTGTGTCAGTGAAGAAACACCCCTGGAGGGACTGCTGGAACAGAAAGGGATGAGGCTGGAGAGGATACCAATCACAGAGGTCTGACAGGTCAGGCTTAGGAGGCTGGACCTGCAACTGTGGGTAGTGAGGAGCCAGAGAACGTTTTCTGAGCTAGGGAGAACAATTTCAGAGACCCTGAGCTTGACAAAAAGAGTTGTGGTGGCTTTGATGGAAGGACTGGGGGAGGCAAGATGGGAGCTGGGGAAATCAGAGAGGAAGAGGTCTATGCAACAGTCCAGGTGACAAATCTTTGGTTGGGCGGGACGCACAAAAAGAGTAGATCTGGAAGGGGATGTGGATGTGACCTGGCTCTGGCCCCTTCCTTTCTGTCCACAGCTCCTGCTGGAGATAAAGGATTCCAGCCTCCCAGCCCCTCTCTCCGCCCCAGGCCAGCCAGCTCCATCTCGCTGCCTATTGGACATCTGGGATGCATCTCCCTCTTGAGCTAGGAACCCAGAGGAGGAGGCCTCAATAGAGCACTGCCTATTTGGTATCCAGTTTCTGAATGTGCAAAATGGTTAACGTCCAAAACGCTTAACATCTTTTTTTAAAGCCTTCAGGTGTTTTATAAGCTTTTTATTATATGGGGCAATTCCTTGGCTGAGGGTGGATATTCTTGTACCTCTATCCCTTACTCTTTTGGATGCTGGGGCCTTTTTCTGTCTCATAAAGACAGGATTGTGCAATCTAAGTTGATCAGTCTCTCAGTGGGGTTCTGTGTGAGTTCATATGCCAGAGTTTTTATTCGTCTTGTGATTGCTGACATACCTGTGCACTCATGTGTATACCCATGCATGTGGAAACATGAAGATGTTTTCACTTTGTGTCTAGGTTTATGTACGTGAGCAAATAATAAACCGTTGTTGTTATAAGGCACTGTGATATACGGGTCGTTTGTTACCACAGTATAACCCAGACTATCGCGACTCTAACCGATTTGTTCAATTCATGTTTCAAAGTGAGAATCACCTTATCCAATAACTGGGATTTCCTAACATGGCTAGATAAGAAAATGGTAGAGGAAAAAGAGTAGGGTATTTATTCATTGAGCAATTAAGTACCTACCCTCTGCCTGGCATAGACTGTTTCCAGTTGCCCAGAGGGCCATAAGTGGCAATGCCTGTAGGATCAAGCAGATCATGTAAATGAGTAGAGCAGGCCCGATGGGCTCTGGCCAAACTGACAGTGTATGCTCTGCGTAAGTGGGCAGCGGCTGCTTGGCTCCAGGCAATTGTTGCCATGCAGGGATAGCGACTCATGGTGGCCAAACTGACTGTTTTTTCAAGAGAAGATGGAATTCTAGATTTCTATATAAAATCACTCAACTTGTAAACGTTGGCTCGGGTTTCTTCTTTAAGCCCTATATCTGGGCCAAACCAAACTTCCATGAAGGACAGTTTTGGCCAATGGAAATGCCGGTTTTATTCTAGACCAATGTGAATTTTACAGTGGGGGAAACTGAGGCCAATCAGGACAGGAAGAATCAAACAGGAGAAATGAGTTAGACTCAGACCCTATTTTTGAAGGACCCATGAAATATGAGGAAGCATCACTACCTTTTATTTATTCTGTGCTCACCGCACTAAGCACATACAGCCTCACGGCAACTTTGCAAGCTAAGCATTATTATTGCCATTTTGCCTATGAGGAAACACACTCAAAGAATGAAAGTGACTTGCAGAAGTGGTTTGGGGGAAATTTTAAGCCAAAGATCAGCGAACACTCCCTTGTCTTTATCAGGCCCTAAATCAGCGAATAATTCGATTTTTTAATAAAGCATTGAATAAAAGGTTCAAAGCTCAAAGCAACAAACATCAGTCGGAGGGTTTTTCCAAAATAGTCCCTTTATTTCTTACTCAAGGTAACAATATGTAGTAATCGATCAGATCTTTCTTACCTGCACTGGTTTCCCAGTCCTCTGCTGATATTCTAAACAAATGAAGACCTGGAGACCCTCACCAGGCAGAAAGAAAGCTTAATTGGACATGCCTGGATATGGGCCCTTTTCCATGCTATTATCTCCCTCCTTTCTTCCCTCCCAGTACTTTACCCAAGACAATTGATTCGGATGACATCCAATTACAACTTGTCCTTTCTTTTTTGAGACCCCGAGAAGTCAGGATTCTTATATTCTTGATCTGATGGCAGAGAAACAAACGTGCAAAGTCACTCAGACTCGGAGCAAGACTAGACTGAAGTCCATCTCACACCTTCCTTCCTTCCCTGATTTGTTACTCGAACAAATGATCCCAAAGCCCCTCCTTTCCTAGTGATGGATGAACAAGTCCACATATTTCTGGAGGAATGAAGCGGTAGTACCTGGAAGAGGACTAAGATCCTGCTATGAAATCGTGTCCTAGGCACACCACAGTCCCACAGTTGACTTGGGTAAAAGAGGAGGCATATTTTGGTTAAAGGATGTGGCATGAGAAGAGGGAGGAAAAACAGAAATAAAGTGATGGGCATTGGGGGAAGGAGTGAGGCCCTTTTCCCTGTCCCCTTTTATTTTCCTGATGCCCCCCTCCCCCCATACACACACACACTTTTTCTAAAGTCTAATAATGGTGTATTTTTGGCATCTTAGGACATCTTTGTGAATGTTAAATATCAAACCTTTTTCGTGTACTTCCCTTAGCTGTGTACTACCCCTGTTCATAGATTTAAAACATTGCTGTGTAGAGCACTGTGAGTTATGTCTTGACTCGTGTATGTCACATAACAGCATTGGTTAGATCTGACCATACCCATCACATCAGAGCTTCTGTAGAGTGGATCAATTTCAACCATTAGTGTGCAGGTACAGGTTTAGCAACTGGCTCTCAGGGGAAAGGAAGGTTGGGGGAAATGCCCTGGGTTGTTGCATTTGCTGAATGCAAGATGTCAAAGTGATGTCAGTGAACGCAGAGTTGGGAAGAGATGTATTTTTACCATTCGGATACCATAAATGTAAATAACCACAAGAACACAGATAACAGTACAACGTAGAAAAATAATTAGGGATTGATATTTTTTAGCATGTATTATGTTTGTTTTCAATATAATTGATGTGATTGTTAGTTTATATAATGTAGTTTTTAATAATGGCTGTATTTAACAACTGGCTCACAAAATTCTTGAAAATCTTATGGTTGGCTCTTATGTTCTGGTAAGAGCCAGCTCCAGCACTCCGCCACTTTCAACCCTTGCCCAGAAAGACGGCTTTTCCAAAGTAGGTTCCACTAACACTGCAGGGCCATAAAGGGCTGCTACTGCTGGTTTCTGACCAAGGACAGCCTAAAATGTATGGGAAAGTATTATTTTTAAATTAAAAAATGGAAAGACCTGGGACAAATATTGAGCGGAAAAAACAGTCAAAACCATTTATGTGGGAATGTGCATTCTTGCTTGGAGGGGGCCAAAGTCGGGTAGAGGTGAGTGGTAGGGATCTCAGAATTAGCAAAACCCATCCATACAGGGTTATATCCAACAGATTTCTCTTTTCTTTTTTGTCAACAGATTTCTTAAAGGCTAAAGAAATGGGGGCAACCGGTGTTACCTGGCCGTTGGACCTGTATCTCTCTTTAGAGAGACTGACGTTCATTACACTCCCGCCTCCTGCTTAGATAAATGCTGCATAAGCTGTTAATACATAAACTTCTCCACCTTGCCTTTTTTAAAAACTTAAAAACATATCCTTGAGGCTACCTGATCGCCAAGCTGAGAACAGTGTTATTTCAGTGAATGGATGTACTGACCACACTATTATGCATCTCGTGAAGCATTTAAAGTCACACATATAAGAAAAATTTCTATAAATGCCACTTGTTCCCCACGTTGAGAACTGTGTTATTTCAGTGAGTAGATGTGTTAGCTACAATGTAATGCATGTACTGAACTGGTTAAAGACACATGAATAAACAAAGTCACTAAAAGTGAAAAAAGAGAAATCCTTGAGGCCGGCGTGGTGGCTCACGCCTGTAATCCCAACATTTTGGGAGGCCGAGGCAGGCGGATCACTTGAGGTCAGGAGTTTGAGACCAGTCTGGCCAACATGGTAAAACCCCGTCTCTACTAAAAAATACAAAAATTAGTCAGGCGTGGTAGTGGGCGCCTGTAATCCCAGCTACTCAGGAGGCTGAGGCAGGAGAATTGTCTGAACCCGGGAGGCAGAGGCCGCAGTGAACTAAGATCGTGTCACTGCTCTCCAGCCTGGGCGACAGAGTGAGACTCCACCTCAGAAAAAAAAAAAAAAAAAAAAAAAAAAGATATCCTTGAGATCACTCCACAGTCCTCCCTGGAGACATCCCTCACTCCTCACAACAGCTAGAGGGTACTCCATTGTGTGGACCTACCATAGTGTGGTCGACTGGTCTTCTATTGATGGACACTCTGGTTGTTTCTATTCTTGCTTTTATTTTATTTTATTTTTTCTTTTAGTAGAAACGGGGTTTCACCATGTTAGCCAGGCTGGTCTCGAACTCCTGACCTCAGGTGATCCACCTGCCTCGGCCTCCCAAAGTGCTGGGATTACAGGCGTGAGCCACCACACGTGGCTCTCGCTATTCTTTTAAATATGGCTGCAATGGATAGGCTCCTGACACAATCTTTAGCAATTTTTGTATCACTACATCTTTGGGATTGATCCCTAGATGTACCATTGCTGCTTAAAAGGTGAAAACACAAGGTATCTTGCTCATTACTGTCAAATACCTCTTCAAGAAGGATGGACCATTTGCCTTTTCCCCATCAATATCGGAGAGAGAAAGTTTTCCCAGCATCTCACCAGTAGTATTGCCAGATTTTTGAATTTGCCCATCTGATAGGAGATAAATGATATATTAGTGCATATGTTAACTTGCATTTCCCTTCACACATGCAAGGCTGCACATCTTTTCCATACGGTTAAGATAAATTCCTGTTTTCTTTATTCTTATGTACTTTTAGTTTATAGTTTTGGCCCAGTTAGTATAGGGGCCTTGGTATTTTCTCCTTTCCAAGAAAAATTCTTTATGTCTTAGGGATATATTAGGACATTTACCTTTTCTTCTGATATAAGTCGTAAATCATTTTTCCTGTTTGTCATGAATCTTTTTACCTCATTGATAGTGTTTGTTTCATTGTTTGCCATGCAAAAGCACTTTATGTTTCCTTAATAAACTTTATCAATATTTTGCCTTATATCTTTTGGGCTTTTAGTCATAGCTAGGAAAGATTTCCCACTCTAAATATAGAGAAGATTGTCTCCTGTCACACTGTAAACTTTGGTCCACTTGAAATGTAACCTCGTGTATGGTGTGAGGAAGAGATCCAGTTTTTCCAACACCACTTGTTAAAAAGTTCCCCCATGGGAGTGATATCAGCATGACAGCAGTCAAGAAAGCTACAGGCCCTCCTTCCCTGATAGAGACATTAACTTAACAACATTAGATAAACCTAAATACCTCTGTGAGAATTGTAGAGATCACTGGACAAGCTACAGCACATTGGCCCTTGTAAAACCAAGAAGGGATTCCAGCGACAGGGGTAGGAAAATTCCCAGCACTCAGCATCCCCCTTGTGCCCCTCCCTCTACATGGTGTAGTGTGGAACACTAGGAAAAAAAAAATCACGAATTCTGAGCCCCTCCCTTGGGATAAAAACAAGAGAGTGGACCATGCATACAACGTTCTGGCTTGTTTGGGGGCTGTTTGAGGGACTGGTTTCTGTCTTGCCTGACTTGGAAGGCTGAAGCAACCCGAGATAGAGTCTGGAAGCTCCTGAAAACGAAAGTGCACAGCAGGTAAGAGCTGCAGTTATGTAGGTAGATGCCAGGGGCAACAAGACATTACAAAAGGTTTGAGAGGTCCTAGAACCTCCAGCCAATTGGTGAAGGTCTTCCTATGCACCAAGCTGGTATGCAAAGACTGGGAGAGGTGATTGTTTCTTCAAATGCCCAAATCCCAACAAAAGATTTCAAGACATACAAATCAACGGGGGAAGATGGCCCAGTCACTGGAGCAAAACAACACTCCAGGAGCCAGCCCTAAAGAAATGTAGACCTAAGAGCTGCCTGACAAAGAATTTAAAGTAATTGTCATAAAGATGTTCAATGAGCTAAAACAGAGCACAGAGAGACAACTAAATGAAATCGGGAAAATGAAGCATGAACGAAATGAGAATATTGACAAAGAAATTAACACTATAACAAAGAACCATGCAGATTCTAGAGATGAAAAAATAATACAATAATTTAACTGCAAAATTCACTGGCGGTGTTCAATAGGCTACTTGACAAGGCAGAAGAATTATCAAGCTTGGAGGCAGGTCATTTAAAATCATCATGTCAGAGGAGCAAAAGAGTAAAAGAATGAAGAAAAGTGAAGATAGACTAGGGGACTTATGGGACACCATCAAGTGAACTAGTATATGCATTATGGTAATCTCAGTAGGAGAAGACAGAAAGAGAGAGAGCTGATTTGAAGAAGTAATGGCTGAAAACTTCCTAAATCTGTGGGAAAAAAAATTGACACAAAGATCCAAGAAGCTCAAAAAATCCCACCAAGGTTAAATCCAAAGAGAACCACACATTGTACTCAAACTGCCTAAAGACAAAGACAAAGAGAGAATCTCAACAGCAGCAAGAGACATTTGGTCACATACAAGGCTACTTTCATAATATTATAAATGGATTTCTGAGAAGAAACTTTGCAGACCAGAAGCAAGTAGGATGATATATTCAAAGTGTTGACATTAAAAAAAATAAGAAGAAAGAAAGAAAGAAGGAAGGAAGGAAAAAAAGGAAGGAAGGAAGAAAGGAAGGAAGGAAGGAAAAAGAACGAAAGAAAGAAAGAAAAGGAAAAAAGAAAACTGCCGACCCAGCTGTGCTGATGCACAACATTGGATTCTCCTTAAGCTCTGTAAGTTGTGGCAGGCTTCATCAGTGCAATGTTCACAGGGTAATTCTTAAACTTTATAGAGGGTGGCAGGTATATCAGTTTATTTCTGATGTAAAAACATTCATGTTTCTGACTTTGAATTGAGAGCTTTTAGAGGAAGCATAATGGCTAGTGTTGTCACTATCAAAAATCTAAAAAGAAAAACTGAGATCTTTTTAATCTTGGTTACAGCACTCATGGAATGAACCTTACTCCTCCACATGGGTGTCTTTGTTTGGTGGTGTTTTTTTTGTTTTTTGTTTTTCTTTCTTTCTTTCTTTCTTTTTCTTTTTTTTTTTTTTTTTGCGCTTCTGAGGCTGGATATATATGTCTAGCTGAAGATTTGATGTGGTTCCTCCTTAAGCTGTGTGTCCTGTTAACAATAGGTACTGTACCGGGCTCCATGTGTCATTGGGGGTATGACCTATATTTTTAATACTGTTCCTAACATTTCATTTTCTAGTGAGAAATCTTTGATTTCATTTTATTTTTTGTAATTCTAGACACTAGATTGTAGTTTAGCCATAACCGACGTTTTTAAAAAAGGGATATATTTTCTTGCACAGTTGTTCAAAAAAGAGACAAGTTTCAGTCCTCAGTGCTGTCTTTTGTTTTACAGGTACAAGTTTTCTAGCTCAGACAACTACCAAAAACCGTAGACTATTCGCAAGGTATTAACTCACAGACCCGCTGGGGGCAGGGGCTGTTTTCTAAGTTGTAGGCAGAGGGGGATTGGGATGGTACAGTATGCACAAACAGGTACTGAGCTGACAGACTGGAATTTTCTGTACTAAAATGTCACTTTGTATCAAAAGTTAAACAGACTTTAGTACAAAAAATAAAGGTCGATTTCTGTAAAGAAAAAAAAAGAAAGAAAACTGTCAATCCGGAACACCGATTCTGGCAAAACAGTTCTTTAAAAGTGAAGGAGAAATTATGACATTCCCAGATAAACCAAAGCTAAGGGAGTCATTACCGCTAGACATGCTCTGTAGGAGATGCTAAAGGGAGTCCTTCAAGTTAAAAGGAAAGGGCCATAGACGGCAACATAAAGCCTTACGAAAATACGAATCTCTCCAGCCGAGGTAAATACATAGAAACATATAGTAACCTATAACATTGAAATTTTGGTGCAAGGAATTTAAATGACAAAAAAAAAAAAAACATAAACCATAGCTATAAATCTATCTGAATGGGTATAAAATATACAAAGATGTAATCTGTGACTCAGCAACATAAATGGGGGTAGGGTGGGTATGGAGCTGTAAAGTGGTAGAGTTTTTCTATGCCATTTAAGTTCATTGTTATTAGTTTAAAATGGAATCCTATGAATTTAATGTGTTTCATGTAATTGCTGTGGTAATGGCAAAGAACGTATCTATAGAGTATACACAAAAGAAAATGAGAAGAGATTCAAAGCGTGTCACTAGAAAAGTATCAATGAACCAAAGTAAGGCAGTAGGCGAGGAAAGGAGGGACAAAAATAAGCTACAGAGGGTGGAGCAAGATGGCAGAATAGAATCCTACACTGTTCACCGTCCCCCCAACCCCCAACAATTCCCGCAGGAGCACCAGATTTTAACAACTATCTGCACACAGAAAAGCACAATCACAAGGGCCAAAAATCAGGTGAGCAATCACAATGCCTGCTTTTAACTTTATACAGCTGAAAGAGGCATTGAAGAGAGTTAGAGAGACAGTCATGATTCGCGGATGCCACCCCTCCCAGCAGAGGCCATCTTCTTCTCCTTCACTTTTAAATAACTGTTTTGCCAGAAACGTGTTCTGGGTGGGAGAGCCTGTACACTAGAGGGAAGGAGAGCCAGAGGCTGGGGGACTTCACATTGAACTCAGTGCTACCCTGTCATAGCGGAGAGCAAAGCCTTGCTGGGCTGCGCCAGTGCTGGCGCATGGAGGGAGCATTTGGACCAGCCCTAGCCAGAGGGGAATTGCCCATCCCAGCGGTCAGAACTTGAGTTTCTGGTGGTCATCTCAGCGGTCAGAACTTGAGTTTTGGTGGCAAGCCTTGCCACCGCAGGACAAAGTGCTCTGGGGTCCTAGGTAAACTTGAAAGGCAGTCTAGGACACAAGGACTGCACTTCCTAGGCAACTCCTACTGCTGAGCTGGGCTCAGAGACAGAGGACTAAGGTAGAGACATAAGCCGGGGTGGCTAAGGGAGTGCTTGCTGCACCCCTCCCCAACCCCAGGCAGCACAGCTGGCAGCAATGTGAAAGTGACTTCTTCCTTCTGCTTAAGGAGAGGAAAGCAAAGAGTAAAGAGGAATCTGTCTTGCATCTTGGATACCAGCACAGCCACAGTAGGATAGGGCACTGGGCAGAGTTGTGAGGCCTCCATTCCAGGCCCTAGCTCGCAGACGTTTCTAGACACAGCCTGGGCCAAAAGGGAACACACTGCCTTGAAGGGAAGGAACCAGTCTTGGCAGGATCTATCACCTGCTGACTAAAGAGCCCTTGGAAATTGTCTCTGTTTGCACATGACATGATTGTATATTTAGAAAACCCCATCGTCTCAGCCCCAAATCTCCTTAAGCTGATAAGCAACTTCAGGAAAGTCGCAGGATACAAAATCGAAGTGCAAAAATCACAAGCATTCCTATACATCAACAACAGACAAACAGAGAGCCAAATCATGAGTGAACTCCCATTCACAATTGCTACTAAGAGAATAAAATACCTAGGAATACAACTTACAAGGGATATGAAGGACCTCTTCAAGGAGAACTACAAACCACTGCTCAAGGAAATAAGAGAGGACACAAACACATGGAAGAACATTCCATGCTCATGGATAGGAAGAATCAGTATCGCGGAAATGGCCATACTGCCCAAAGTAATTTATAGATTCAATGCTATCCCCACTGGCTTTCTTCACAGAATCGGAAAAAACTACTTTAAAGTTCATATGGAACCAAAAAAGAGCCCGCGTTGCCAAGACAATCCTAAGCCAAAGGAACAAAGCTGGAGGCATCACGCTACCTGACTTCAAACTATACTACAAGGCTACAGTAACCAAAACAGCATGGTACTGGTACCAAAACAGAGATATAGACCAATGGAACAGAACAGAGGCCTCCAAAATAACTCCACACATCTACAACCATCTCATCTTTGACAAACCTGACACAAACAAGCAATGGGGAAAGGATTCCCTATTTAATAAATGGTGTTGGGAAAACTGGCTAGCCATATGCAGAAAACTGAAACTTCCTTACACCTTATACAAAAATTAATTCAAGATGGATTAAAGGCTTAAACGTAACACCTAAAATCATAAAAATCCTAGAAGAAAACCTAGGCAGTACCATTCAGGACATAGGCATGGGCAAAGACTTCATGTCTAAAACACCAAAAGCAATGGCAACAAAAGCCAAAATTGACAATTGGGATCTAATTAAATGAAAGAGCTTCTGCACAGCAAAATAAACTATCATCAGAGTTAACAGGCAACCTACAGAATGGGAGAAAATTTTTGCAATCTATCCATCTGACAAAGGGCTAATATCCAGGATCTACAAAGAACTTAAACAAATTTACAAGAAAAAAACAAACTTGCCCATGAAAAAGTGGGCAAAGGATATGAACAGACACTTCTCAAAAGAAGACATTTATGCAGCCAACAACCTATGAAAACATGCTCATCATCACTGGTCATTAGAGAAATGCAAATCAAAACCACAATGAGATACTATCTCACACCGGTTAGAATGGCAATCATTAAAAAGTGAGGAAACAACAGATGCTGGAGAGGATGTGGAGAAATAGGAACGCTTTTACACTGTTGGTGGGAATGTAAATTAGTTCAACCATTGTGTGGAGGACAGTGTGGCGATTCCTCAAGGATCTAGAACTAGAAATACCATTTGACCCAGCAATACCATTACTGGGTATATACCCAAAGGGTTATAAATCATGCTGCTATAAAGACACATGCTGACGTATGTTTATTGTGGCACTATTCACAATAGCAAAGACTTGGAACCAACCCAAATGTCCATCAATGAATAGACTGGATAAAGAAAATGTGGCACATATACACCATGGAATACTATGCAGCCATAAGAAAAGGATGAGTTGATGTCCTTTGCAGGGACATGGATGAAGCTGGAAACCATCATTCTCAGCAAACTATCACAGGAACAGAAAACCAAACACCACATGTTCTCACTCAGAAGTGGGAGTTGAACAATGAAAACATACGGACACAGGGAGGGGAACATCACACACCAGGGCCTGTCGGGGGGTGGGGGGCTACAGGATGGATAGCATTAGGAGAAATACCTAATGTAGGTGACAGGTTGATGGGTGCAGCAAACCACCATGGCACGTGTATACCTATGTAACAAAACTGCACGTTCTGCACATGTACCCCAGAACTTAAAGTATAATTTAAAAAAAAAATGAAAAAAGCCCTTGGGCCCTGAATAACCAGCAGCAATGCCGGGTACTATGCCACGGGCCTTGGGCTCTGAGATATGCTGACTTCAGGTGTGACCCAGCACATTCCCGGCTGTGGTGGCTATGGTGAAAGACTCCTTCTGTTTGAGAAAAGCAGAGGGAAAAATAAATGTGACTTGGTCTTGCTGTCTTAGGTACCAGCTCAGCCACAGTGGGGTAGCGCACCACCAAGTTTGGGGAACTTCGGGTCCCCAAGTCCAGGCCTAGGCTCTTGGACAGCATTTCTGGACCTGCCCTGGGCCAGAGGGGAGCCCACTGCCCTAAAGGGTGAGTCCCTGTCCTGGCAGCATTCACCACAAGCTGATTAAAGTGCCCTTGGGCTTTAAGTGAGCATCGATGGTGGCCTGGCAGAACCGAACCCCCTCCACCCCGCACGTCCATGGGCTGGTGATGGTTGTGGCCACAGCGAGAGGCTTCTCTTCCTGCGGAAAGGGGAGGGAAGAGCAGAAAGTATTTTGTCTTGTGGTTTTGGTACCAGCTTAGCCTCAGTAGAATAGGACATTAGGCAAATTACTAAGGTTTTTGCCTCCAATCTCTGGTTCCCAGACAGTGTCTCTGGACCTGCCCAGAGCCTGGGGGAACTCACTGCCCTGAAAGTAAGGACAGAAACCTGGCTTGCTTCAACACTTGCTGATCGTAGAGCCCTAGGTCCTACAGTGGACATAGGTGTTAGCCAGGTAGTGGTTACAGTGGGCCTGGGGTGAGACCCAGTGCTGTGCAGGCTTCATGTCTGACACAGGGCAGTCCCAGCACGTTCTCCAGGTGTTGGAATAAGTGGAAAAGGCAACACATTGTCTGGCGGATTCTCTACCTCTCTGTGATCCTGGCCTGTCAGGGCCCTTAATAAAAGCAGGAAGCAGTGTGTAGATGAAGCTGCACCTGCTGACTCAGTTTCCTGAGTGAGCAAATTTCATCACTAAGCTAACCAAACCTGCGTGCCTCCTCCCAGTAGCAATGATTGGATGATGCCAACTTCTTCCATCACAGGTCTATAATCTGTGGTTGTCACCTTTTTTGTCATATTAGCAGTTTTTGGTGACCATTGACCAGATCTGTGAAACTCATTAGAAGTCATATATTTCTCAGAAGGCACATCTCTAGGGGTTGGTGGAGACTTTCTAAGAAATACGTGGACATCATGGATGAAAGTGGGGGAGGTTCCAAGATGGCCCAATAGGAACAGCTGCAGTCTACAGCTCCCAGCACGAGCGACGCAGAAGATGGGTGATTTCTGCATTTCCAACTGAGCTACCGGGTTCATCTCACTGGGGCTTTTCGGACAGTGGGTAAAGCTCTGATTTTTAGAATTTTCAGCTTTTCTGCTCTGGTTTCTCCCCATCTTTGTGGTTTTATTACCTTTGGTCTTTGATGATGGTGACGTACAGATGGGGTTTTAGTGTGGTTGTCCTTTCTGTTTGTTAGTTTTCCTTCTAACAGTGAGGACCCTCAGCTGCAGGTCTGTTCGAGTTTGCTGGAGGTCCACTCCAGACCCTGTTTGCCTGGGTATCACCAGCGCAGGTTGCAGAACAGCAAATATTGCAGAACAGCAAATGTTACTGCCTGATCCTTCCTCTGGAAACTTCGTCTCAGAGGGGCACCCGGCTGTATGAGGTGTCAGTCGGCCCCTACTGGGAGGTGTCTCCCAGTTAGGCTACTCAGGGGACAGGGACCAACTTGAGGAGGCAGTCTGTCTGTTCTCAGATCTCAAACTCCATGCTGGGAGAACCACTACTTTCTTCAAAGCTGTCAGACAGGGAAGTTTAAGTCTGCAGAAGTTCCTGCTGCCTTTTGTTCAGCTATGCCCTGCCCCCAGAGGTGGAGTCTAGAGAAGCAGGCAGGCCTCCTTGAGCTGCGGTGGGCTCCACCCAGTTCGAGCTTCCTGGCCACTTTGTTTACCTACTCAAGCCTCAGCAATGGCAGACGCCCCTCCTCCAGCCTCGCTGCTACCTTGCAGTTTGATCTCAAACTTCTGTGCTAGCAGTGAGCGAGGCTCTGTGGGTGTGGGACCCTCTGAGCCAGGCACAGGATATAATCTCCTGGTATTCCATTTGCTAAGATCATTGGAAAAGCACAATATTAGGGTGGGAGTGTCCCGATTTCCATGTACCATCTGTCATGGCATCCCTTGGCTAGGAAAGGGACTTCCCTGACCCCTTGCGCTTCCCGGGTGAGGCGATGCCCTGCCCTGCTTCGTGGGCTGCACCCACTGTCCGAAAAGCCCCAGTGAGATGAACCCGGTAGCTCAGTTGGAAATGCAGAAATCACCCATCTTCTGCGTCGCTCGTGCTGGGAGCTGTAGACTGCAGCTGTTCCTATTGGGCCATCTTGGAACCTCCCCCACTTTCATCCATGATGTCCACGTATTTCTTAGAAAGTCTCCACCAACCCCTAGAGATGTGCCTTCTGAGAAATATATGACTTCTAATGAGTTTCACAGATCTGGTCAATGGTCACCAAAAACTGCTAATATGACAAAAAAGGTGACAACCACAGATTATAGACCTGTGATGGAAGAAGTTGGCATCATCCAATCATTGCTACTGGGAGGAGGCACGCAGGTTTGGTTAGCTTAGTGATGAAATTTGCTCACTCAGGAAACTGAGTCAGCAGGTGCAGCTTCATCTACACACTGCTTCCTGCTTTTATTAAGGGCCCTGACAGGCCAGGATCACAGAGAGGTAGAGAATCCGCCAGACAATGTGTTGCCTTTTCCACTTATTCCAACACCTGGAGAACGTGCTGGGACTGCCCTGTGTCAGACATGAAGCCTGCACAGCACTGGGTCTCACCCCAGGCCCACTGTAACCACTACCTGGCTAACACCTATGTCCACTGTAGGACCTAGGGCTCTACGATCAGCAAGTGTTGAAGCAAGCCAGGTTTCTGTCCTTACTTTCAGGGCAGTGAGTTCCCCCAGGCTCTGGGCAGGTCCAGAGACACTGTCTGGGAACCAGAGATTGGAGGCAAAAACCTTAGTAATTTGCCTAATGTCCTATTCTACTGAGGCTAAGCTGGTACCAAAACCACAAGACAAAATACTTTCTGCTCTTCCCTCCCCTTTCCGCAGGAAGAGAAGCCTCTCGCTGTGGCCACAACCATCACCAGCCCATGGACGTGCGGGGTGGAGGGGGTTCGGTTCTGCCAGGCCACCATCGATGCTCACTTAAAGCCCAAGGGCACTTTAATCAGCTTGTGGTGAATGCTGCCAGGACAGGGACTCACCCTTTAGGGCAGTGGGCTCCCCTCTGGCCCAGGGCAGGTCCAGAAATGCTGTCCAAGAGCCTAGGCCTGGACTTGGGGACCCGAAGTTCCCCAAACTTGGTGGTGCGCTACCCCACTGTGGCTGAGCTGGTACCTAAGACAGCAAGACCAAGTCACATTTATTTTTCCCTCTGCTTTTCTCAAACAGAAGGAGTCTTTCACCATAGCCACCACAGCCGGGAATGTGCTGGGTCACACCTGAAGTCAGCATATCTCAGAGCCCAAGGCCCGTGGCATAGTACCCGGCATTGCTGCTGGTTATTCAGGGCCCAAGGGCTTTTTTCATTTTTTTTTTAAATTATACTTTAAGTTCTGGGGTACATGTGCAGAACGTGCAGTTTTGTTACATAGGTATACACGTGCCATGGTGGTTTGCTGCACCCATCAACCTGTCACCTACATTAGGTATTTCTCCTAATGCTATCCATCCTGTAGCCCCCCACCCCCCGACAGGCCCTGGTGTGTGATGTTCCCCTCCCTGTGTCCGTATGTTTTCATTGTTCAACTCCCACTTCTGAGTGAGAACATGTGGTGTTTGGTTTTCTGTTCCTGTGATAGTTTGCTGAGAATGATGGTTTCCAGCTTCATCCATGTCCCTGCAAAGGACATCAACTCATCCTTTTCTTATGGCTGCATAGTATTCCATGGTGTATATGTGCCACATTTTCTTTATCCAGTCTATTCATTGATGGACATTTGGGTTGGTTCCAAGTCTTTGCTATTGTGAATAGTGCCACAATAAACATACGTCAGCATGTGTCTTTATAGCAGCATGATTTATAACCCTTTGGGTATATACCCAGTAATGGTATTGCTGGGTCAAATGGTATTTCTAGTTCTAGATCCTTGAGGAATCGCCACACTGTCCTCCACACAATGGTTGAACTAATTTACATTCCCACCAACAGTGTAAAAGCGTTCCTATTTCTCCACATCCTCTCCAGCATCTGTTGTTTCCTCACTTTTTAATGATTGCCATTCTAACCGGCGTGAGATAGTATCTCATTGTGGTTTTGATTTGCATTTCTCTAATGACCAGTGATGATGAGCATGTTTTCATAGGTTGTTGGCTGCATAAATGTCTTCTTTTGAGAAGTGTCTGTTCATATCCTTTGCCCACTTTTTCATGGGCAAGTTTGTTTTTTTCTTGTAAATTTGTTTAAGTTCTTTGTAGATCCTGGATATTAGCCCTTTGTCAGATGGATAGATTGCAAAAATTTTCTCCCATTCTGTAGGTTGCCTGTTAACTCTGATGATAGTTTATTTTGCTGTGCAGAAGCTCTTTCATTTAATTAGATCCCAATTGTCAATTTTGGCTTTTGTTGCCATTGCTTTTGGTGTTTTAGACATGAAGTCTTTGCCCATGCCTATGTCCTGAATGGTACTGCCTAGGTTTTCTTCTAGGATTTTTATGATTTTAGGTGTTACGTTTAAGCCTTTAATCCATCTTGAATTAATTTTTGTATAAGGTGTAAGGAAGTTTCAGTTTTCTGCATATGGCTAGCCAGTTTTCCCAACACCATTTATTAAATAGGGAATCCTTTCCCCATTGCTTGTTTGTGTCAGGTTTGTCAAAGATGAGATGGTTGTAGATGTGTGGAGTTATTTTGGAGGCCTCTGTTCTGTTCCATTGGTCTATATCTCTGTTTTGGTACCAGTACCATGCTGTTTTGGTTACTGTAGCCTTGTAGTATAGTTTGAAGTCAGGTAGCGTGATGCCTCCAGCTTTGTTCCTTTGGCTTAGGATTGTCTTGGCAACGCGGGCTCTTTTTTGGTTCCATATGAACTTTAAAGTAGTTTTTTCCGATTCTGTGAAGAAAGCCAGTGGGGATAGCATTGAATCTATAAATTACTTTGGGCAGTATGGCCATTTCCGCGATACTGATTCTTCCTATCCATGAGCATGGAATGTTCTTCCATGTGTTTGTGTCCTCTCTTATTTCCTTGAGCAGTGGTTTGTAGTTCTCCTTGAAGAGGTCCTTCATATCCCTTGTAAGTTGTATTCCTAGGTATTTTATTCTCTTAGTAGCAATTGTGAATGGGAGTTCACTCATGATTTGGCTCTCTGTTTGTCTGTTGTTGATGTATAGGAATGCTTGTGATTTTTGCACTTCGATTTTGTATCCTGCGACTTTCCTGAAGTTGCTTATCAGCTTAAGGAGATTTGGGGCTGAGACGATGGGGTTTTCTAAATATACAATCATGTCATGTGCAAACAGAGACAATTTCCAAGGGCTCTTTAGTCAGCAGGTGATAGATCCTGCCAAGACTGGTTCCTTCCCTTCAAGGCAGTGTGTTCCCTTTTGGCCCAGGCTGTGTCTAGAAACGTCTGCGAGCTAGGGCCTGGAATGGAGGCCTCACAACTCTGCCCAGTGCCCTATCCTACTGTGGCTGTGCTGGTATCCAAGATGCAAGACAGATTCCTCTTTACTCTTTGCTTTCCTCTCCTTAAGCAGAAGGAAGAAGTCACTTTCACATTGCTGCCAGCTGTGCTGCCTGGGGTTGGGGAGGGGTGCAGCAAGCACTCCCTTAGCCACCCCGGCTTATGTCTCTACCTTAGTCCTCTGTCTCTGAGCCCAGCTCAGCAGTAGGAGTTGCCTAGGAAGTGCAGTCCTTGTGTCCTAGACTGCCTTTCAAGTTTACCTAGGACCCCAGAGCACTTTGTCCTGCGGTGGCAAGGCTTGCCACCAAAACTCAAGTTCTGACCGCTGAGATGACCACCAGAAACTCAAGTTCTGACCGCTGGGATGGGCAATTCCCCTCTGGCTAGGGCTGGTCCAAATGCTCCCTCCATGCGCCAGCACTGGCGCAGCCCAGCAAGGCTTTGCTCTCCGCTATGACAGGGTAGCACTGAGTTCAATGTGAAGTCCCCCAGCCTCTGGCTCTCCTTCCCTCTAGTGTACAGGCTCTCCCACCCAGAACACGTTTCTGGCAAAACAGTTATTTAAAAGTGAAGGAGAAGAAGATGGCCTCTGCTGGGAGGGGTGGCATCCGCGAATCATGACTGTCTCTCTAACTCTCTTCAATGCCTCTTTCAGCTGTATAAAGTTAAAAGCAGGCATTGTGATTGCTCACCTGATTTTTGGCCCTTGTGATTGTGCTTTTCTGTGTGCAGATAGTTGTTAAAATCTGGTGCTCCTGCGGGAATTGTTGGGGGTTGGGGGGACGGTGAACAGTGTAGGATTCTATTCTGCCATCTTGCTCCACCCTCTGTAGCTTATTTTTGTCCCTCCTTTCCTCGCCTACTGCCTTACTTTGGTTCATTGATACTTTTCTAGTGACACGCTTTGAATCTCTTCTCATTTTCTTTTGTGTATACTCTATAGATACGTTCTTTGCCATTACCACAGCAATTACATGAAACACATTAAATTCATAGGATTCCATTTTAAACTAATAACAATGAACTTAAATGGCATAGAAAAACTCTACCACTTTACAGCTCCATACCCACCCTACCCCCATTTATGTTGCTGAGTCACAGATTACATCTTTGTATATTTTATACCCATTCAGATAGATTTATAGCTATGGTTTATGTTTTTTTTTTTTGTCATTTAAATTCCTTGCACCAAAATTTCAATGTTATAGGTTACTATATGTTTCTATGTATTTACCTCGGCTGGAGAGATTCGTATTTTCGTAAGGCTTTATGTTGCCGTCTATGGCCCTTTCCTTTTAACTTGAAGGACTCCCTTTAGCATCTCCTACAGAGCATGTCTAGCGGTAATGACTCCCTTAGCTTTGGTTTATCTGGGAATGTCATAATTTCTCCTTCACTTTTAAAGAACTGTTTTGCCAGAATCGGTGTTCCGGATTGACAGTTTTCTTTCTTTTTTTTTCTTTACAGAAATCGACCTTTATTTTTTGTACTAAAGTCTGTTTAACTTTTGATACAAAGTGACATTTTAGTACAGAAAATTCCAGTCTGTCAGCTCAGTACCTGTTTGTGCATACTGTACCATCCCAATCCCCCTCTGCCTACAACTTAGAAAACAGCCCCTGCCCCCAGCGGGTCTGTGAGTTAATACCTTGCGAATAGTCTACGGTTTTTGGTAGTTGTCTGAGCTAGAAAACTTGTACCTGTAAAACAAAAGACAGCACTGAGGACTGAAACTTGTCTCTTTTTTGAACAACTGTGCAAGAAAATATATCCCTTTTTTAAAAACGTCGGTTATGGCTAAACTACAATCTAGTGTCTAGAATTACAAAAAATAAAATGAAATCAAAGATTTCTCACTAGAAAATGAAATGTTAGGAACAGTATTAAAAATATAGGTCATACCCCCAATGACACATGGAGCCCGGTACAGTACCTATTGTTAACAGGACACACAGCTTAAGGAGGAACCACATCAAATCTTCAGCTAGACATATATATCCAGCCTCAGAAGCGCAAAAAAAAAAAAAAAAAAGAAAAAGAAAGAAAGAAAGAAAGAAAAACAAAAAACAAAAAAAACACCACCAAACAAAGACACCCATGTGGAGGAGTAAGGTTCATTCCATGAGTGCTGTAACCAAGATTAAAAAGATCTCAGTTTTTCTTTTTAGATTTTTGATAGTGACAACACTAGCCATTATGCTTCCTCTAAAAGCTCTCAATTCAAAGTCAGAAACATGAATGTTTTTACATCAGAAATAAACTGATATACCTGCCACCCTCTATAAAGTTTAAGAATTACCCTGTGAACATTGCACTGATGAAGCCTGCCACAACTTACAGAGCTTAAGGAGAATCCAATGTTGTGCATCAGCACAGCTGGGTCGGCAGTTTTCTTTTTTCCTTTTCTTTCTTTCTTTCGTTCTTTTTCCTTCCTTCCTTCCTTTCTTCCTTCCTTCCTTTTTTTCCTTCCTTCCTTCTTTCTTTCTTTCTTCTTATTTTTTTTAATGTCAACACTTTGAATATATCATCCTACTTGCTTCTGGTCTGCAAAGTTTCTTCTCAGAAATCCATTTATAATATTATGAAAGTAGCCTTGTATGTGACCAAATGTCTCTTGCTGCTGTTGAGATTCTCTCTTTGTCTTTGTCTTTAGGCAGTTTGAGTACAATGTGTGGTTCTCTTTGGATTTAACCTTGGTGGGATTTTTTGAGCTTCTTGGATCTTTGTGTCAATTTTTTTTCCCACAGATTTAGGAAGTTTTCAGCCATTACTTCTTCAAATCAGCTCTCTCTCTTTCTGTCTTCTCCTACTGAGATTACCATAATGCATATACTAGTTCACTTGATGGTGTCCCATAAGTCCCCTAGTCTATCTTCACTTTTCTTCATTCTTTTACTCTTTTGCTCCTCTGACATGATGATTTTAAATGACCTGCCTCCAAGCTTGATAATTCTTCTGCCTTGTCAAGTAGCCTATTGAACACCGCCAGTGAATTTTGCAGTTAAATTATTGTATTATTTTTTCATCTCTAGAATCTGCATGGTTCTTTGTTATAGTGTTAATTTCTTTGTCAATATTCTCATTTCGTTCATGCTTCATTTTCCCGATTTCATTTAGTTGTCTCTCTGTGCTCTGTTTTAGCTCATTGAACATCTTTATGACAATTACTTTAAATTCTTTGTCAGGCAGCTCTTAGGTCTACATTTCTTTAGGGCTGGCTCCTGGAGTGTTGTTTTGCTCCAGTGACTGGGCCATCTTCCCCCGTTGATTTGTATGTCTTGAAATCTTTTGTTGGGATTTGGGCATTTGAAGAAACAATCACCTCTCCCAGTCTTTGCATACCAGCTTGGTGCATAGGAAGACCTTCACCAATTGGCTGGAGGTTCTAGGACCTCTCAAACCTTTTGTAATGTCTTGTTGCCCCTGGCATCTACCTACATAACTGCAGCTCTTACCTGCTGTGCACTTTCGTTTTCAGGAGCTTCCAGACTCTATCTCGGGTTGCTTCAGCCTTCCAAGTCAGGCAAGACAGAAACCAGTCCCTCAAACAGCCCCCAAACAAGCCAGAACGTTGTATGCATGGTCCACTCTCTTGTTTTTATCCCAAGGGAGGGGCTCAGAATTCGTGATTTTTTTTTTCCTAGTGTTCCACACTACACCATGTAGAGGGAGGGGCACAAGGGGGATGCTGAGTGCTGGGAATTTTCCTACCCCTGTCGCTGGAATCCCTTCTTGGTTTTACAAGGGCCAATGTGCTGTAGCTTGTCCAGTGATCTCTACAATTCTCACAGAGGTATTTAGGTTTATCTAATGTTGTTAAGTTAATGTCTCTATCAGGGAAGGAGGGCCTGTAGCTTTCTTGACTGCTGTCATGCTGATATCACTCCCATGGGGGAACTTTTTAACAAGTGGTGTTGGAAAAACTGGATCTCTTCCTCACACCATACACGAGGTTACATTTCAAGTGGACCAAAGTTTACAGTGTGACAGGAGACAATCTTCTCTATATTTAGAGTGGGAAATCTTTCCTAGCTATGACTAAAAGCCCAAAAGATATAAGGCAAAATATTGATAAAGTTTATTAAGGAAACATAAAGTGCTTTTGCATGGCAAACAATGAAACAAACACTATCAATGAGGTAAAAAGATTCATGACAAACAGGAAAAATGATTTACGACTTATATCAGAAGAAAAGGTAAATGTCCTAATATATCCCTAAGACATAAAGAATTTTTCTTGGAAAGGAGAAAATACCAAGGCCCCTATACTAACTGGGCCAAAACTATAAACTAAAAGTACATAAGAATAAAGAAAACAGGAATTTATCTTAACCGTATGGAAAAGATGTGCAGCCTTGCATGTGTGAAGGGAAATGCAAGTTAACATATGCACTAATATATCATTTATCTCCTATCAGATGGGCAAATTCAAAAATCTGGCAATACTACTGGTGAGATGCTGGGAAAACTTTCTCTCTCCGATATTGATGGGGAAAAGGCAAATGGTCCATCCTTCTTGAAGAGGTATTTGACAGTAATGAGCAAGATACCTTGTGTTTTCACCTTTTAAGCAGCAATGGTACATCTAGGGATCAATCCCAAAGATGTAGTGATACAAAAATTGCTAAAGATTGTGTCAGGAGCCTATCCATTGCAGCCATATTTAAAAGAATAGCGAGAGCCACGTGTGGTGGCTCACGCCTGTAATCCCAGCACTTTGGGAGGCCGAGGCAGGTGGATCACCTGAGGTCAGGAGTTCGAGACCAGCCTGGCTAACATGGTGAAACCCCGTTTCTACTAAAAGAAAAAATAAAATAAAATAAAAGCAAGAATAGAAACAACCAGAGTGTCCATCAATAGAAGACCAGTCGACCACACTATGGTAGGTCCACACAATGGAGTACCCTCTAGCTGTTGTGAGGAGTGAGGGATGTCTCCAGGGAGGACTGTGGAGTGATCTCAAGGATATCTTTTTTTTTTTTTTTTTTTTTTTTTTCTGAGGTGGAGTCTCACTCTGTCGCCCAGGCTGGAGAGCAGTGACACGATCTTAGTTCACTGCGGCCTCTGCCTCCCGGGTTCAGACAATTCTCCTGCCTCAGCCTCCTGAGTAGCTGGGATTACAGGCGCCCACTACCACGCCTGACTAATTTTTGTATTTTTTAGTAGAGACGGGGTTTTACCATGTTGGCCAGACTGGTCTCAAACTCCTGACCTCAAGTGATCCGCCTGCCTCGGCCTCCCAAAATGTTGGGATTACAGGCGTGAGCCACCACGCCGGCCTCAAGGATTTCTCTTTTTTCACTTTTAGTGACTTTGTTTATTCATGTGTCTTTAACCAGTTCAGTACATGCATTACATTGTAGCTAACACATCTACTCACTGAAATAACACAGTTCTCAACGTGGGGAACAAGTGGCATTTATAGAAATTTTTCTTATATGTGTGACTTTAAATGCTTCACGAGATGCATAATAGTGTGGTCAGTACATCCATTCACTGAAATAACACTGTTCTCAGCTTGGCGATCAGGTAGCCTCAAGGATATGTTTTTAAGTTTTTAAAAAAGGCAAGGTGGAGAAGTTTATGTATTAACAGCTTATGCAGCATTTATCTAAGCAGGAGGCGGGAGTGTAATGAACGTCAGTCTCTCTAAAGAGAGATACAGGTCCAACGGCCAGGTAACACCGGTTGCCCCCATTTCTTTAGCCTTTAAGAAATCTGTTGACAAAAAAGAAAAGAGAAATCTGTTGGATATAACCCTGTATGGATGGGTTTTGCTAATTCTGAGATCCCTACCACTCACCTCTACCCGACTTTGGCCCCCTCCAAGCAAGAATGCACATTCCCACATAAATGGTTTTGACTGTTTTTTCCGCTCAATATTTGTCCCAGGTCTTTCCATTTTTTAATTTAAAAATAATACTTTCCCATACATTTTAGGCTGTCCTTGGTCAGAAACCAGCAGTAGCAGCCCTTTATGGCCCTGCAGTGTTAGTGGAACCTACTTTGGAAAAGCCGTCTTTCTGGGCAAGGGTTGAAAGTGGCGGAGTGCTGGAGCTGGCTCTTACCAGAACATAAGAGCCAACCATAAGATTTTCAAGAATTTTGTGAGCCAGTTGTTAAATACAGCCATTATTAAAAACTACATTATATAAACTAACAATCACATCAATTATATTGAAAACAAACATAATACATGCTAAAAAATATCAATCCCTAATTATTTTTCTACGTTGTACTGTTATCTGTGTTCTTGTGGTTATTTACATTTATGGTATCCGAATGGTAAAAATACATCTCTTCCCAACTCTGCGTTCACTGACATCACTTTGACATCTTGCATTCAGCAAATGCAACAACCCAGGGCATTTCCCCCAACCTTCCTTTCCCCTGAGAGCCAGTTGCTAAACCTGTACCTGCACACTAATGGTTGAAATTGATCCACTCTACAGAAGCTCTGATGTGATGGGTATGGTCAGATCTAACCAATGCTGTTATGTGACATACACGAGTCAAGACATAACTCACAGTGCTCTACACAGCAATGTTTTAAATCTATGAACAGGGGTAGTACACAGCTAAGGGAAGTACACGAAAAAGGTTTGATATTTAACATTCACAAAGATGTCCTAAGATGCCAAAAATACACCATTATTAGACTTTAGAAAAAGTGTGTGTGTGTATGGGGGGAGGGGGGCATCAGGAAAATAAAAGGGGACAGGGAAAAGGGCCTCACTCCTTCCCCCAATGCCCATCACTTTATTTCTGTTTTTCCTCCCTCTTCTCATGCCACATCCTTTAACCAAAATATGCCTCCTCTTTTACCCAAGTCAACTGTGGGACTGTGGTGTGCCTAGGACACGATTTCATAGCAGGATCTTAGTCCTCTTCCAGGTACTACCGCTTCATTCCTCCAGAAATATGTGGACTTGTTCATCCATCACTAGGAAAGGAGGGGCTTTGGGATCATTTGTTCGAGTAACAAATCAGGGAAGGAAGGAAGGTGTGAGATGGACTTCAGTCTAGTCTTGCTCCGAGTCTGAGTGACTTTGCACGTTTGTTTCTCTGCCATCAGATCAAGAATATAAGAATCCTGACTTCTCGGGGTCTCAAAAAAGAAAGGACAAGTTGTAATTGGATGTCATCCGAATCAATTGTCTTGGGTAAAGTACTGGGAGGGAAGAAAGGAGGGAGATAATAGCATGGAAAAGGGCCCATATCCAGGCATGTCCAATTAAGCTTTCTTTCTGCCTGGTGAGGGTCTCCAGGTCTTCATTTGTTTAGAATATCAGCAGAGGACTGGGAAACCAGTGCAGGTAAGAAAGATCTGATCGATTACTACATATTGTTACCTTGAGTAAGAAATAAAGGGACTATTTTGGAAAAACCCTCCGACTGATGTTTGTTGCTTTGAGCTTTGAACCTTTTATTCAATGCTTTATTAAAAAATCGAATTATTCGCTGATTTAGGGCCTGATAAAGACAAGGGAGTGTTCGCTGATCTTTGGCTTAAAATTTCCCCCAAACCACTTCTGCAAGTCACTTTCATTCTTTGAGTGTGTTTCCTCATAGGCAAAATGGCAATAATAATGCTTAGCTTGCAAAGTTGCCGTGAGGCTGTATGTGCTTAGTGCGGTGAGCACAGAATAAATAAAAGGTAGTGATGCTTCCTCATATTTCATGGGTCCTTCAAAAATAGGGTCTGAGTCTAACTCATTTCTCCTGTTTGATTCTTCCTGTCCTGATTGGCCTCAGTTTCCCCCACTGTAAAATTCACATTGGTCTAGAATAAAACCGGCATTTCCATTGGCCAAAACTGTCCTTCATGGAAGTTTGGTTTGGCCCAGATATAGGGCTTAAAGAAGAAACCCGAGCCAACGTTTACAAGTTGAGTGATTTTATATAGAAATCTAGAATTCCATCTTCTCTTGAAAAAACAGTCAGTTTGGCCACCATGAGTCGCTATCCCTGCATGGCAACAATTGCCTGGAGCCAAGCAGCCGCTGCCCACTTACGCAGAGCATACACTGTCAGTTTGGCCAGAGCCCATCGGGCCTGCTCTACTCATTTACATGATCTGCTTGATCCTACAGGCATTGCCACTTATGGCCCTCTGGGCAACTGGAAACAGTCTATGCCAGGCAGAGGGTAGGTACTTAATTGCTCAATGAATAAATACCCTACTCTTTTTCCTCTACCATTTTCTTATCTAGCCATGTTAGGAAATCCCAGTTATTGGATAAGGTGATTCTCACTTTGAAACATGAATTGAACAAATCGGTTAGAGTCGCGATAGTCTGGGTTATACTGTGGTAACAAACGACCCGTATATCACAGTGCCTTATAACAACAACGGTTTATTATTTGCTCACGTACATAAACCTAGACACAAAGTGAAAACATCTTCATGTTTCCACATGCATGGGTATACACATGAGTGCACAGGTATGTCAGCAATCACAAGACGAATAAAAACTCTGGCATATGAACTCACACAGAACCCCACTGAGAGACTGATCAACTTAGATTGCACAATCCTGTCTTTATGAGACAGAAAAAGGCCC
The DNA here is from genome assembly GCF_028885625.2 of Pongo pygmaeus. NCBI lineage: Eukaryota > Metazoa > Chordata > Mammalia > Primates > Hominidae > Pongo > Pongo pygmaeus. The sequence goes on along the minus strand of NC_072396.2, from coordinate 75,946,913 downwards.
CAGCATCCAAAAGAGTAAGGGATAGAGGTACAAGAATATCCACCCTCAGCCAAGGAATTGCCCCATATAATAAAAAGCTTATAAAACACCTGAAGGCTTTAAAAAAAGATGTTAAGCGTTTTGGACGTTAACCATTTTGCACATTCAGAAACTGGATACCAAATAGGCAGTGCTCTATTGAGGCCTCCTCCTCTGGGTTCCTAGCTCAAGAGGGAGATGCATCCCAGATGTCCAATAGGCAGCGAGATGGAGCTGGCTGGCCTGGGGCGGAGAGAGGGGCTGGGAGGCTGGAATCCTTTATCTCCAGCAGGAGCTGTGGACAGAAAGGAAGGGGCCAGAGCCAGGTCACATCCACATCCCCTTCCAGATCTACTCTTTTTGTGCGTCCCGCCCAACCAAAGATTTGTCACCTGGACTGTTGCATAGACCTCTTCCTCTCTGATTTCCCCAGCTCCCATCTTGCCTCCCCCAGTCCTTCCATCAAAGCCACCACAACTCTTTTTGTCAAGCTCAGGGTCTCTGAAATTGTTCTCCCTAGCTCAGAAAACGTTCTCTGGCTCCTCACTACCCACAGTTGCAGGTCCAGCCTCCTAAGCCTGACCTGTCAGACCTCTGTGATTGGTATCCTCTCCAGCCTCATCCCTTTCTGTTCCAGCAGTCCCTCCAGGGGTGTTTCTTCACTGACACACCATGCTCCATTCACCATTTGGATCTGGGAATGCCTAGCCTTCCCTCCCAGCCTCCCCAGTTGTTTATCCCCCCTCGGAGCTCCTCCAGCCCCTCCACTCTGGGCACATCGTTAAAATTTGGCCACAGAACACAGCTTGCAAGGGCATCCAGGCTCCACATCTAGATTGGAAGCTCCCGGAAGGCAGAGACCAGACCTCCTTCCAGACCAAGCCCTTTATCACCTCTGTATGTCCTCCCCAGACCACAGTAGGCCACAGGCGGCTGAGCATAGACCCTGGGCTGAAAGTCAAGAGGGCCGGTTCTTCCACTTGATATGCTGCATGCATATCAGAGAGGGCAAGTCCCTGCCACTCTCAGGGCCTCAGCTTCCTTCTTTCTTGACATCAGGGCACTGAACGCTTGCTGTTGCGCACAAAGCTCAATAAACCGAAGATTCACTAAATAGCCCTCAACTACCATCTCGGGAGTCATACTGAGGAGCTTGGGTGCCTGGCCCCAAGGAGATTCAACTTACTGACTCTGATTTTTCAGTTAGAACCTGCTTACCACAAAGACCCCCATTCCCCAGCTATTCCCACCCTGTGTTCTCCTTTCAGGGAGCAGGCTACCTGGTGGGTTGCAAGGCTGGTGCAGGGAGATGGAGTCAGGAGGGGCCTGGGCAGAGTTTCTCAGAGTCAGCAGAGCCTCAGCGGCCTCTAGCTTCCGCTGCCACTCTGAGTGGGCAGAAACCAAAGCCTGGTCAGAGACTTTGGGGACCTGCAAAGGAAAGTGCATGAGAGAATAGGCACTGGGAAACTACACCTCTTCCCAATACGACAAGTGCCCCTTCAGCCCCCTGTTCCCTCAACCTCCTCCCCCACCCCCACCAAGGCCTTCTGCTCTTCCCATCCACTAAACTCCGCCCCTCCCAGGGTTCTGGACCCCACTACTTTCCCAGGACCTGTGGCTGCAGTAGAAGAGGGTCAAGGGTGGCACAGGGCTGGAGGATCAGAGTTGAGCATCTAGAAACAAGGAAAGGAGAGGCCAGGGGATTAAAGCCGCTGGCGGACACATACTACCAGTAGACAGAAAGAGGGGCAGGATTTTGCAATATCTGGATGTGAGAATCCCAATGCCTGCTGGACCATTAGTCATTGTGGCTGGGGCAAATCCCTTCTCCTGCTTGGCCAGGTTTCTTTTCCATACCTCTTTTTCCTGACAGGGACGCTTATTCCTACCAGCTCTTTCCTCCCAGGGCGATGGTGAAAATCATGGGAAATTACAGGTGTCCGTGTTTTAATTTGCAAAACACTTGGAGAGATGTGATTACCGTCCCTGTTCAGGGGCTGGTTCTCACTTCCATATTGCCCAGTCCCCATGGGTCTTGAAGGGTCTCCAGGAAGCTTTCTCTAATGGCCTCTGGGCTTTGCCCTGGGCCTCTGTGGCCCTCGCCAGCACGGACCCCACCTTTCAGCAGGACCTTCTATCCCATCCACCTGTTTCATGTGGCATAACTACCCCCATTTGTTGAAGCCCTACTATGTGGCAGGCCTTGTGCCAGTTCTCTTTTCAATGCTATGGGTATAGAATATTGTCCTCAGTACACCCACAGGGAAATGGAGGTTCAGACACATAAAGTCACTTGTCCAAAGTCTCACAAATAGAAAATAGCAAAGCTAGGAGAGCCCTGTCCTCGCCCGTTAGTATTAGATGCTGCCTTGCCCTCCTCCTCCTTCTCCTCCTCCTCCTCTCCCTCCCCCTCCTCCTCCTCCTCTCCCTCCTCCTCCTCCTCCTCCTCCTCCTGCTCCTCCTCCCCCTCCACCTCCTCCTCCTCCTCCTGCTCCTCCTCCCCCTCCTCCTCCTGCTCCTCCTCCCCCTCCACCTCCTCCTCCTCCTCCCCCTCTTCCTCCTCCATCTCCCATGGCATCAAGGACAAGGTTAGGCACACAAGACACAACCTGCTCCATGGTCCTCACGCTACTCACATGCTGGGCAGGGCAGGGGCCCTGTGGGGATCCCCAGAAGGAGAAACCAGTTGCTGCTCCAAGGTCACTGGAGTACAGGGCAGAGACAAAGGTTCTGGGGCCTGGCCAAGCAGCAGAGCCCCTTGGGAGCTCCCCTGCAGGGGCAGAGAGCACAGGTTGCAGTCAGGCACCAGGCCGGCCATGGAGAGAGGAGGTGTGGACATGTTTTAGGATGAGGATAGGAGCCTAGAATGTCAGAGCTCCGAAGACCTTGAAGACCAGCCAGTCTTGCCTTTCATTTTGCAACTGGGGAAACTGAGGCCCAGGGAGGAGAAGTGATATTTCCCAAGGTCACATGGTGAGCTGGTGATAGGATTGGAGATGAAACCCATGTCCTTGGGACACGGTGAAAGATGTCTGGACAGTGGCTGGGTGGGAGCCTGCCCGACTGGTCACCGACTCTCCTTACCTCCTCGGGGGCTGTGAAGATGTGGGTCTCGGGCTGCAGCATGTTGTTCTCCTTCCCAGCTGTGAAAGACCAGAAACAGCTTTGGTGAGTCTTTCCCCCAACCCCACCCCACTTCACCCCCCCTCCAGTCTCAGGTCTCATCTCACCATGGAGCTCTTCGATTGCCCTGTCCCCCAGCTCTCTCCTTCCTACAAACACTTGGTAGATAACATTGGTGACATTTTGCACCTGGGCATACTAAGGTCCAGGGAGCAACTTGCCCCAGGTCGCACTGCAATTCTGTGACAGGACTGGTGACAGAACTACTCATGCTTCCTCCACCCAAACTCTGGCTCCCTCCCTTGCCAGAAACACTCACTGAGGGCTCCTGCTCTGATGGTCAAATTCCTGACACGGATGGGAGCTTTGGGAGGGGCAGCCATACTCCTTATTGGTCCTTGAGCCAGGTGTCTCTTTGATCGTGCCCGCTGCTCCCTCCTCAAGGCACTCACAGCAGGCAAGACCCTGAGGTGTTCTCTGAAGTAAAGGATTGCAGGGCTAAGATTAGTCCCATTTAGAGGAGGTCTGGCCCCTCCGCATCTCAGACACCATACTCATGAGAAGAGGGCACAACTGTGACACTCGCAGGCCTGGAAGCGGCAGAAATGCTTGTGGCCCCTGATTTGGGCAGTGATACCATGGTTGTGGCAGCGGTCACAGCAACCTATAGCTCTTCTGGGGCCAAGTTCAGTCCCCCATGGGGCTCCAGTCTGACGCCCTGTGGTGCATTCAGAGTCAGAGGGGCAGCAGGGGGCAGCAGGTATTTATTTGTCCTCAGTACATCCATAGGGAAATGGAGGTTCAGACACATGGGATCCATGCTTCTAGGGTCAGGAGCGGAGGTCAGAATGGCCACGTGATTCCCTACCCCCAACGTACTTCCTCTGCCCTTGGAAAACCCTATCTGAGGTGGCTGAATGCTCCTTCTCCATCCTTCTCACCGCTGGAATCAGATTGCCTTCCCTCCCCTTCTTCTCCCATGGTTTTCACCAACCTTCACTGCGACCTCCTTGCTCATGTTGCCTCCTTCCCAGAAGCCCCACTCACACATAGCCCCTTCCCAAGAAACTCTTGGAATGGATCCCATACCCATTCAATGCAGTCTTTATTCTCCTTGCTTACCATCACTTCACCATAGACCCCACTTTCAGGCATGCACATGCACTCCCGTGCCTTCTTCCACCATTACTACACCCACTTCTTGTGTATCATCCTGCACTCTGCCAAACCCAAGTATTATTCCTGGCATCCACTTCACCAATTCTCTTCCGAACCTCCTGCATTCATTCACTCCCCACACAGGATTTTGTGCCACCAGCACTCAATTCCATTGTCAGTCTCTTCTATGCCCTATATTCAATTTTCCCCTCACATTTCACGCTGATTCATGCTGATTTTTTTCTTGTACTCCACCTTACACTTAATTATTCCCTTGCTCCCCCTTTGAGCTGATTTCCCTCTTGTATCCCATGAAATCGTATTGTTCTCCTGGATCCCTGGCCCTCTTTCAGTTACTAATTTCATTCATCCCTTCATGCATCCCCTTGATTCTTTTTTTTTTTTTTTTTTTTTGAGACGGAGTTTCACTCTCGTTACCCAGGCTGGAGTGCAATGGTGTGATCTCGGCTCACTGCAACCTCTGCCTCCCGGGTTCAAGTGATTCTCCCGCCTCATCCTCCCGAGTAGCTGGGATTACAGTTGCCTGCCACCACGCCTGGCTAATTTTTTGTATTTTTTTTTTTTTAGACGGAGTCTCGCTCTGTCGCCCAGGCGGGAGTGCAGTGGCACAATCTCGGCTCACTGCAAGCTCCGCCTCCCGGGTTCACGCCATTCTCCTGCCTCAGCCTCCCGCGTAGCTGGGACTACAGGCGCCGGCCATCACGCCCGGCTAATATTTTTGTATTTTTGGTAGAGACGGGGTTTCACCGTGTTAGCCAGGATGGTCTCGATCTCCTGACCTCGTGATCCGCCCGCCTCGGCCTCCCAAAGTGCTAGGATTACAGGCGTGAGCCACCGCGCCCGGCCATTTTTTGTATTTTTTAATAGAGACGGGGTTTCACATGTTGGCCAGGCTGATCCACCTGCCTTGGCCTCCCAAGGTGATGGGATTACAGGCGTGAGCCACCGGGCCGGGCCGATTCCCTTGATTCTTCATTCAGCAGGTACCTGTTGAGCCTCCTATGAAGTGTCAGGTTCTGATCTAGCCAATAGGGAACTCCTCAGTGCAGTAGTGTTTCTCTTGGACTGACACACCTTTTCTGCTTTCATGCAAACCCACACATTCCCTCCACAGCCTCCCCAAAATCTTCCATAATCCTCTCCACACTTCAATAATTGTACTTGAGCACACCATCTCCCCCCACCCCCACCCCACCCCACACACGCAGTCCCACCACCCTGGAGTGCACCACTTCCTCAGGAAGCCCAATCATCCACTCCCTCCCGGACCTCTGAATCAAAAGCAATCCCATGAGCCCTGCCTCATTGGCCAAAGGCCAGGGCTCAGGGAGCTGGAGCAAGGAGTCCTCCCAAAAGGGGTTCCGGGAGAGCTGAGGGCGCGATGGGACATCAGGAGCAGATGGGGGTTCCCTGCTGAGGTAGCAGAGAGGGGAAGGGGTTGGGAATCTGGCTCAGGAGGGTGGGAGGAAATAAAAGGTGTGGAGAACGAGGACCTAATTCTGATGTCAGCCTGTGGTTGCCTCAGCCTCCAGCAAGTCAGAACCAGTCAGACGGTCTGAGGGAACATCCAGCTTCTGCTTCCCTTCCCGCCCTTGCCACAAAGGCCAATGAGCTCTCGCGCTGCCTTCGACCTCCCGCCGCTGTGGCTGGCGACCAATGAACCTCGAGATCTCTTGACGCTCGCGTTCTGAGGCCACGCCCCCATCACCTCCCGGTAGCTTCTCCTGCTCCCTGTAACTAGGTCAGTCAAGAAATCCTGAAGTGATCGTTGAGCTTTATGCTCCCCAAGGCTTGTTTCCCAGATTAGTCTCCCTCTGGGTGTGAAATATTTTGTGTGCATGCATTTATAACTCATGTACTTGGTATTCTGTAATTTACCTTTTAAAAATTCAGCATGTGATTAAAGATCGATCCATATTTCTATGCCGCGGATTCCCAATCAGTGGTGACTTTGCAACCCCCAGGGAACAATGCTTGGAGACACTTTCGTCCATATTTGTGTGTCTCTGTTTATGAACTCCCTGTTATGTTCCACAGATAAATGTGTCTATTCCTGTACCACTACTAAATTGTCTTAAATTTTTTCACTTCATAATACATCTTGACATCCGCTAGGGCAAGTCCCTGCATGGTGTTCATCATCTCCAAACACATCTTTGCTATTCTTTGCCATTCTTTGCCTTTTTGTCCTTCCGCATGAATTAGTATGCAATGTCAAGTCTCCCCAGACTCAGTCCTAACAGCTTTGGATTGCATTTTCACTGAATCTATGGATCAGTTAGGGGGAGCATCTACTATCTGTAGAATACTCAGCCTCCCTGTTCACCAACTTGGGATGTCTCCACTTACGTGGGTCTTTAATGTTTTAATCTTTCAGTTCAGTTTTTAGTTTCATCTTTTGTCTATTTAGATCTTGCACATCATTTATTGTATTTATTCCAAGATGCTGTAGATTGTTGCTGTTCTTGTCCTTGATGTCTGTTTAAAAGGACAATTTCTATTTGGATCTAGTTTACAGAAACCCCTTTAACTTTTATAAACGTGACTTGATCTTAAAGTCTGTCAACATGCTAAACTCTATAGTAGGCGTTCTGGGATTATCTGTGAGTTTATGCATAGTAGAAATAGAATTGAAGTTATGGGGTTTTTTTGTTTGTATTTTTTGTTTTTTTGGTTGGTTGGCTGTTTGTTTTTTAACAGTGCTGGCTAGGAAATTTAGTACAAGATCTAATAGCGACAGCAAAATTGGGCTTCTTTGGGTTCTTCCGGATTTTAAAAGGAATGCTGCCAGCATTTCCATATTAATATTGTTTCCTTGTGTTTTCCTTAACTTTTCCTTTCCTTTTCTTTGCTTTCCTTTCCCTTCCCTTCCTTTCCTTTCCGTTCTTTCCTTTCCTCCTTCCTTCCTTCCTTCCTTTCTTCTTCCTCTCTCCCTACACCACACCACCTCCACCCCCGCATGTCTTAGGCCTTTTGTCCTTCTGCATAAATTAGCATGCAATTTCAAGTTTCCCAAAAACTCGGTTGTGACAGATTTGGACTGCATTTTCACTGAATGTATGGATCAGTTATGGGAGAATCCACTATCTCTAGAATACCCAGCCTAGGTAACTTCCAGGTTTTTTCCAAAACCTTCAGCAAAGTTTAACTTACAATCCAAAAGGTTAAAAAATCATAAATGTATATCTTAATCGGTTTTCTATCTCTTTCTTTTTCTTTTCTTTCTTTATTTCTTTCTTACCCTTTCTTTCTCCCTTTCTCTCTCTCTCTTTCTCCTTCCTTCCTCCCTCCCTCCCTCCCACCCACCCACCCACCCTTCCTTCCTTCCTTCCTTCCTTCCTTCCTTCCTTCCTTGGGTTGCTTTCTTTATTTGATTTGTAAACAAAGAAGAAACAAAAAAGCAGCCCCTCACTCTGTCACCCAGGCTGCTGAAGTGCAGTGTCGTGATCTTGGCTCACTGCAACCTCCACCTCCTGGGCTCAAGCAATCCTCCTGCCTCAGCCTCTCAAGTACCTGGGACTACAAGCACACGACCATCCCCAGCTAATTTTCGTACATTTTGTAGAGACAGGGTTTCTCCATGTTGCCCGGGCTATCGTGAACTCCTGGGCCCAAGCAGTCCGCCCGACAAAAGTGCTGGGATTACAGGTGTGAGCCACCAAGCCAGGCCTCTTAATGAGTTTTCAAAAATTAAATATACACATGCAATTAGTGTCTAGAACAGGCAACAAAATATATGAGCAACACACAAACCTCTCTCGGGTCCCCTTCCAGTTACAGCTTTGCTAATGTCAAACCAGCTTTCCTCTCCCGTAGTAAATGTAACTTAGCTATGGTGTATTAATTTTTTTGTATATGGTACATTAGAGCAGTGGTCCTAAAACACTAGCTTGCATCAGAATCACCCAGAGGGCTTGATAAAACAAAGATTTCTGAGCTCCATATCTGTATTCTCAGACGACAAGATCTGGGGTGGGACCCAGAGTTTGCTTTGCTTTGCTTTGCTTTGCTTTTTTTCTTTGCTTTGCTTTGCTTTTTCTCTTTTCTTTTCTTTTTGTTTTTCTTTTCGTTTTTCTTTTCTTTCTTTCTTTCTTTTTTTTTTTTTTATGGAGTTTCGCTCTTGTTGCCCAGGTTTCAGTGCAATGGCGCGATCTCGGCTCACCGCAAACTCCGCCACCTGGGTTCAAGCCATTCTCCTGCCTCAGCCTCCCGAGTAGCTGGGATTACAGGCATTCACCACCATGCCCGGTTAATTTTGTATTTTCAGTAGAGACGGGGTTTCTCCATGTTGGTCAGGCTGGTCTCGAACTCCTGACGTCAGGTGATCCACCCGCCTGGGCCTCCCAAAGTGCTGGGATTACAGGCGTGAGCCACCACGCTCGGCCGAGTTTGCTTATCAAACAAGTTCCCTGGTGATGCTAACACTGCTGGTAGGGGACCACATTTTGAGAACGACAGCACAAGAGAGGACAACATAAGGAACCTCCAAATACCCGTCTCCCAACTGCAACCATTAACGACTCATGGCCAATCACATTTCATACATATCCTCTCCTCTCCCCCTCCTCCAGATTATTTTCAAGCAAATATCAGAAATCAAAAAAGTACAAAAATCATACGTGGATATCTTAATGTATCTTATTTGACTTGTAAACATTTCAGTGCATAACTCTAAATATGAGGAATCTATTTTCCTCAACGTTTTATTTTGAAAATACACAAAGCTGAGGGGGTAACACAGTGAACAATCTTATGCCTAGATTCACATTATCTCATTGCTTTATCTCTCAGTAATTATTTTTTCTTGCCTAACCACGTAACAGTTCCAAACACTTCACCCAGTTACTTCGGCATGCACCTCCTAAACACTAGAATGTACTCCTATGAAACCACAGTGCCATTATCACATTGAAGAAATGTAACAATGAAGGGGTAATATTATCCAAGTTCACATACAGTTCATATTTAAATTTCACCAAATGTCCCAATAATATCCTTTTGAAAGACTTTTTGGGGGATCAACAATCCAGTCAAGCAAGGTACACTGCACACAGTTGTCATGTCTCTTTAGTGTCCTCTAATTGCAAACAGTACCCCAACCAATTTTTTAAACCTTCCATGACGATGACATTTTTTCCAGAGCCGAGGCCTGCTGTCTTGTAAAGTGTCCCACAATACGGGCTGGCCTGATATTTGCCTCTTGTTTATATTTACGTTTGACACTTTGGGTACGAATTTTAAGAAGGTGATGAGCAGTTCACATTATGTCACATCTGGAGGCTCCTAACGCCAGTTTCTCTAGTTACCGGTGATGCTCTTTGTATTCATCAGTTTTATCACTTAACTAAGGTATTTTTCAGACAGAGTACTGCACTGGGAAGGTACTTCTCTCCCTTTGTGATTAATAAGTAGTCTGTCATGATATTTCGATGACATGCGGATATTCTGCTCTCCAACAAAAATTTTACCTCTTGGCCTTAGTATTCATTCAGGGCTCTTGCCTGATTTGATTGTTACTTTGTTGGTTAAAAAACGGTGATTTCTCTAATTCTGTAATTCATTTCTGCTTTTATGGGTGGGCATTTTGATGTAAAAAAGCTCATCTCACCCCCTCCCCCACCTCGTTGTTGTTGATGTTGCATTTGCTGTGGCAGAGAAAGAGCACAAGCTGTTTATTCGTTTTGTTGCAAGAAACGTAAAGAGAATAAACTGGACAATATTAAGAGAAATGTAAGCAAATACATGATGAATTTGATAAGAATTTTCCCTCTAACAGTCTAATCAGATTGACAAAATTCGTTGCCTGAAATTAGAATTAATTGGTCAGCAATAGCAAAAAAGGCAGTTTATGATAATTATTAAGAGGATCTGAGGTTATTAATTTGGTCAACTAAAAAATGGCTTGGATCTTGTAGAATACACACACACAGACACACACACACACACATTTTTGGTGGAGACATCGTAAAAAGGTATTGTTATCTCAGTTACATAACGCATAATAGAAAATTATGAGACCATATATAATATTTTACAAAATGCAGAAGGCCTTCACCTAAGTCGCCACTCAAATGTCCATGTAATACAAGACCTTTCTAACAGTATGGAAGAATAATTGATTCAAAGTCTGAAAAATTTCAACTACCTTACTTTTAGCATTACATGAATCATGGGAAATTTTGTCTCCAAGAACTTTCCAATTTGCAAAGACACGCTCGTAGCATGAAAAATTGAACTCATAGTGCAGTTATTTGGGTATCGTGTCTGCCTCTTAGAAAGGAAATTGAGTTAATTGTGAAAGACATTGCAGAAACTAGTTTCTATGGTGAAAGACAGGGATCTGGCTGTTAGTTCAAAAATCAAATTTTGTTGTGATTTAAATCAAGAGTCCGATGTTTCTTTTATTTCTTCTTTCCATTGTATGATTCATATTGAAAACATAAGGGCTTAGCTTCCTAGAGTCAACTATATGAAAAGTTTCATAACTATAGTTATTAAAGTCATTCAGTAAATATGCACAAAGGCAGTGAATCATCATAGGCTTACTTTGTCAGTCTTTATTGAGTTTTGTATGTTTTATTGGTCTTCTTAAAGACCTCGGTTTTTATTTATTGATTTTCTCTATTATTTTTCGGGTTTCCATTTCATTGATTATTTTACCTATCTTTCACATTTCCTTCCTTCTGCTTCTTTTGCTCCTCTTTTTCTAGTTTAGTGTAGTGACATCATAGATTACTGCTTTGATAATTTTCCATTGGTCTAATGGAAGCACTTAATGGCATAAATTTTCCTTTCAACAATGCTTTAGCTTTGCACCACAGATGTTGACATGTTTTATAATCATTTCCATTCAGTTCAATTCACTTTCTGAAGTCCTGGAAGATTTAGTCTTCAGTATTCTTTTTATTTAAATTGGCCAATAAAAATTGTATATATTTGTGGTGTACAACATGATGTTTTGATAATAAGTATACACTGCGAAATGGCTAAACCAAGGTAATTATCATATGCATTACCTCACATACTTAGCATTTTTTGTGTGTGGTGAGAATACCTAAAAACTACTCTCAGCAAATTTCAAGTATACAGCATATTGTTGTTAAATATAGTCACCATGGTGTAGAATAGATCTTTTGAAATTATTCCTCCTGTCTAGCTGAAATTTTGTACCCTTTGGTCAACATCTCCCCCACTCCCCCAAACTCCAGCCTCTGGTAACCACCATTCCACTCGCTACCTCTCAAAGGTCCACTTTTTCACCTTCCACACATGGAAACGCCATGTGTTGTTGGAAACGCCATGATTTCCTTCTTTTATATGGCAGAACAGTATTCCATTGTGTATATAGACCACATTTTCTTTATTCGTTAATCTGCTGGTGAACACTTAGGCTCATTGTAAATCCTGGCTATTGTGAATAGTGATGCGGTGAAGATGGGAGTGCAGATATCTCTTTGACACGCTGATTTCATAGCTTTTGAATATAGTCCCAGAAGTGGGAAGGCTAGGTCATATGGTAGTTCTATTTTAACTTTATGAGGAACCTTCATACTGTTTTCCATAATGGCTCTCCTAATTTACATCTGGAAGATTTTCTCTTTAGCCCATGGATTGAGTGGCATCCTTAACACTGAGTGGTGGTGAAAATCCTGACATCATCCCAGCAGGGACAAAGAGGGGTGTCTCCTTATGGCCTGGTGGGGGTATATGTTGGAGATCTCCACATAATCCTGCTGAGATGATAGCGCAAAGGGGCCCTCGTCTCTGCCCATGGAAATGAATGTGGCAGTCTACGCTCCCCACTAGATCTTTGCTGGCATGAGTGGGGAAGGGGCCACAGAGTTTTCTGAGGTGTTCGACTGGAGTAGAGCAGTTATTGTGAAAAATATTTTCTGCCTTGTTTGGCTGCCTCTTTTCTGACCCTTAGGCTAGGAAGAACAGGCTTTTGTAGGTTTATTTCTTTGTTTCTTCACTTGTTTTGTTTCGTTTTGTTTCGTTTTGCCTGTGCATTTTGGCATTCCCCAGTGGCTGGTTTCTTCAGCTCCAAGTTTGGGATATATCAGGCAAAAACAAAACCCAAGGAACTCACCACCATGTCGTTCTGAGGTCCCCAGTTGGTCTACTTTCTTCTCTCCACTTCCAGCCTTATGTTTGTTTTATACATAGTGTCTAGAATTTTAAGTTGTACTTAGTGGGAAGAATAGGGAAATGTACAACTACACCATCTTTCCATCTTTCCAGAAGCAGCAGTCTCTATAAATTTATTTTATTTAAAAAAGCAAATAATAATTATATATATTTATGGGGTACAATACGATGTTTTGATATATGTATACAATGCGGAATGATTAAACGAAGCTAATTAGCATATCCATCTCCTCACCTACCTATCAGTCTTTTGTGGCGAGAACATTTACAGTCTACTCTTTTAGCAGTTTCAAAATATGTAATGCATTATTTTTAACTAGAAATGCTGTGCAATAGATCACTAAAGCTTCTCTTGCACCTGTCTAACTGGAACTTTGTACTCTCTGACCAACATCTTCCCTTGCCGTATCCCCCCCAAGCCCCGCCACCCCCAGCCTCTGGCAACCATCATTCTACTCTCTGCTTCTATTGGATCAACTTTTTAAGATTCCACATGTGTGAGATCATGTGGTATTTGTCTTCCTTTTTTTCTTTTATTTTTTAGTTGACACATAGTAGTTGTGCATATTTACGAGGTACAGAGTGATATTTTGATACATCTATTCAATGTGTAATGACTATACCAGAGTAATTAGGGTATCCATCACCTCAAACATTTATCATTCCTTTGTGCTGGAAACATTCAAAATCCCCTCTTCCAGCTTTTTCTTAACATATACTATACGATACTGTTAACTATATTCAACCTACAGTGCTATAGAACACTAGAACTTATTCCTCCTATGGATCTGTAATATTGTATCCATTAGCCAACCTCTCTCTATCCTCCCCTCCCCTCTATACTTCCCAGCCTCTAGTAACCACAATTCTACTCTCTACTTCTATGAGCCCAATTTCCTTCAGCTTCCACATATGAGTGAGAACGTGTGGTGTTTGTCTTTCTGTGCCTACCTTGTGTCACTTAACATAAAATCCTCCAGGTTCATTCATGTTGCCTCGAATGACAGGACTTCATTCTTTCTGGTAGCTGAATAATGTTCTGTTGTGCATAGATACCACATTTTCTTTATCCATTCATGTCGACGGACACTTAGGTTGATTCCGTATCTTAGCTATTGTGAATAGTGCTGCAATAAACATGGGGAAGCAAATCTTTCTTTGATATACCGACTTCCTTTCCTTTGGATAAATACTCAGTTGAGGGACTGTTGGATCATACGGTAGCTCTGTTTTTAGTTTTCTGAGAAACCTCCGTACTGTTTTCCATGATGTCTGCACTAATTTACACTCAGACCAACAATGTGTAAGAACACCCCTTTGTTCACATCCTGGCCAAAACTTATCTTTTTGTCTTTTTCATAATGGCCATTCTAACCGGGTTGAGAGGAGATCTCATGGTAGTTTGGACTCGCATTTCCCTGATGATTAGTGAGGTTGAGCAATTTTCCATAAACTTCTTGGCGACTTGTATGTCTTCTTTTGAGAAATGTCTATTCCGATCCTTCGCTCATTTTTAATAGTGTTATTTGGGGGAGTTTTGCTGTTGAGTTCTTTGAACGTCTAGTGTATTCTGGATAGCAGTCTCTTATCAGACGATTAGTTTGTTAAGTATTTTCTCCCATTCTACAGGTTGTCTCCTCACTCTATTGATTGTTTCCTTTGCTATACAGAAGCTTTTTAGTTTTATATGGTCCCATTTGCGTATTTTTGCTTTTGCTGCCTGTGCTTTTGTAGTCTGACCCATAAAATATTTGTCCTACTAGAACAATGCCCTGAAGCTTTTCTCCTTTGTTATTTTTATAGTTTCAAGTCTTCCATTTAAGCCTTTAAGTTTCTATAACAATATCACGGTGTCTTGGTTACTATAGCCTTATAGTATCTTTTGAAGTCAGGCAGAGTGATGCCTCCAGCTTTGTTTGTTTGCTTCCCCCAACCCCTCAGGATTTCTTTGTTTATTTGAGGTCTCCTGGGGTCCCATATGAATTTTAGGATATTTTTTTCTATTTCCGTAAAAAATATCATCGGTATTTGGGTGGGATTGCATTGAATCTGTAGATTGCTTTGGGTAATATGGTCATTTAAGCAATTTTCATTCTTCTAATCCATAAGCATGGAATGCCTTGCCATTATTTTGTGTCCTCTTCAATTTTTTTTATCAGTGTCTTGAAGTTTTCATTGTGGAGATCTATCACATCCTTGGTCACATTTATTCCTAGATACTTTATTTTTTTTGTAACTATTGTAAACGGGGTTGCCCTTTTTTTTAAAAAAAAAATTTACTTTAAGTTTGGAGATACATGTGCAGAACATGCAGGTTTGTTACATAAGTATACATGTGCCATGGTGGTTTGCTGCACCTATTAACCCGTCATCTAGGTTTTAAGCCCCGCATGCATTAGGTATTTGTCCTAATGCCCTCCTTCCCCTTCCCCCCCCCCCCCCCGACAGGCCCCAGTGTGTGATGTTCCCCTCCCTGCGTCCATGTGTTCTCATTGTTCAGCTCCCACCTATGAGTGAGAATATGCGGTGTTTGGTTTTCTGTCCCTGTGTTAGTTTGCTGAGAATGATGGCTTCCAGCTTCATCCATGTCCCCGCAAAGGACATGAACTCATTCTTTCTTATGGCTGCAGGGGTTACTCTCTTGATTTCCTTTTCTGCTAGTTCATTATTGGTGCATAGAAGCACTACTGATTTTCGTACGTAGATTTTCTATGCTGCAACTCTATTGAATTTGTTTATCAGTTCTAAGAGTTTTCGGGGAGTCTTTAGGTTTTTCTATCTATCCGATCATGTCATCTGTGAAGGGGTGCAATTTGACATCCTTTCTTTCCATTTGGATGTCATTTATTTCCTTCTGGTGCCTAATTGCTCTGGTAGGACGTTCAGTACTATGTTAAATAAGAGTGGTGAGAGTGAGCATCCTTCTCTTGTTCCTGTTCTTAGAGAAAAGGCTTTCAGCTTTTCCCCATTCAGTATGATGTGGGTTAGTTATATATATAGCCTTTTATTATGTTGAGGTATATTCCATTTGTACCTAATTTGTTGAGAGCTTTTATCATGAAGTGACACTGAATTTTGTCCAGCACTTTTTCTGCATCTACTGAGCTGATCATATCATTTTCGATCTTTGTTCTGTCGATGAGACAGATTATATTTATTGATTTGTGTGTGTTGAACCATCCTTGCATTTCTGGGATAGATCCCAATTGATCATGGTGTATTATCTTTTTGATGTGCTGTTGGATTCCGTTTGTTAGTATTTTGTTGAAGATTTTTGCACCTGTGTTCATCAGGGACACTGGCCGGCAGCTTGCTCTTTTTTGTTGTGTCTTTGTCTGGTCTGGGCATCAGGGTAATGCTGGCCTTACAGAATGAATTAGGAAGAATTCCCTGCTTTTCCCCCACCCCCCCTCCCCCTCCCCCTCCCCCTCCCCTCCCCCACCCCTCCTGCCCCCCCACCCCCAACCTCCACCGCCACAGAAATAGCCAGGCAGGCAGTCTTGGGAAGGAGGGGCAAACATGGGGGCATGTGGTTCAGATGCACCTCAGTCCCAGGGCAATGGCAGCAGGGTCTGTGTTGGGCACATGAGCACACCTGGACTCTGCTATCTCCCGGCCCAGCAGACAGTAGGAGCTGCGGCCGCTTAGGGCAGGACACAGAGTCTTGGGGGTGGGCACCTAGAGCCATGTTTTGCTGCAGCTGCCCAGCACACTGAAGCCTTTTGGGCTCCACACAGGTTCAAGCAGTGCCTCTGCATCTTCTCCCTGCAGCTCTGCCTGCCAGCCCAAAGGGAACTCCTGTGTCTAGGATCTCAGAGGTCCACAGCAGGAATGTGGTGCCTTAGGGTTCCTTCACTCACCACTTCCTCGGGTCCAGTCTGTGTCCAGGGGCCAGTCGTGGCACCCGGCAATACCAAACAGGCAGTCCCGCTTCCTCCCTCTTCCACCACAGTGTCTTCCATTGCCCCTTTATTGAATTCCCATGTTTTCTCTCAAAAGATGTGCTTGAAGTGTGCAGATTTACTTAATATTTTGCTTCCTCTCTGGGGAAGAGGCACATCCCAGCTGCATTTGGTCAATCATCTTTATTCCCAATCAAAATAAGTAATTCTGTCTGATAAAGCCATTGAAAAAATGCAAGAGAACACTAAGAAAAAAAAAAAAGCACGTATGTTGAATAGATTTTTTTAATGGTATTTGAAAGACCCCCACGTATACCAAGAATATTTAAGGAACTCTATCATATGCAAACTGCCAGATTTTGGATTGAAAAAATAATAATTCAGAAAATTTTCAGTCTTTAATTCTGGACTTTTCCCCAATTCCTAAGGTATGTCCACCTCCACTGAGTTAATATTCAGAAAGGTATATTTCATCTTTGATAACCAAAAATGAGTACTCCTGTGGAAGCTGTTAAAATGACAATCAGGAAATTCAGTAGATGTGGCAAATTGGCCATTATGTAAGTGCATTAATTTGAGGAGAATTGATTGCGTTGTCACCTAGCATCACTAAGCATATCAGGGAGAGTCATGAACACAGAGGATCTCTCTCCCTGGCCACTTTACATCCGTGGAAACACAGGGGAAAAGCAGCTCACTGTTGGTCAGGTGAGGCAACTGGATTCCAAATCTCTTAATTTGGGTCACTAAAACAGACTGGGTGTTTATGGCATTAAGAGGTTGCTCACAGGGAGAGCTGGCAAAATGGCCAAATAGGAACAGCTCCGGTCTGCAGCTCCCCGTGAGATCGACGCAGAAGGTGGGCGATTTCTGCATTTCTAACTGAAGTATCCAGTTCATCTCGTTGGTACTGGGTGGACAGTGGGTGCAGCCCACGGAGGGCAAGCCAGAGCAGGGTAGGGTGTCGCCTCACCCAGGAAGCACAAGGGGTCGGGAGATTTCCCTTTCCTAGCCAAGGGAAGCTGTGATAGACTGTACTGGGAGGAACAGTACATTCCAGCCCAGATACTGCACTTTTCCCATGGTCTTCACAACCGGCAGACCAGGAGATTCCCTCCAGTGCCTGGCTCCGCGGGTCCCACCCCCACGGAGCCCCGCAACCTAAGATCCACTAGCTTGAAATTCTCGCTGCTAGCACAGCAGTCTGAGGTCGACCTGGGACGCTCGAGCTTGGTGGGGGGAGGAGCATCCGCCACTGCTGAGGCTTGAGTAGGCGGTTTTACCCTCACTGTGTAAACAAAGCCTCTGGGAAGTTTGAACTGGGCAGAGTCCACTGCAGTTCAGCAAGGATGACTGCCTCTCTAGATTCCTCCTCTCTAAACAGGGCATCTCTGAAAAAAACGCAGCATCCCCAGGCAGGGACTTTTAGATAAAACCCCCATCTCCCCGGGACAGAGCACCTGGGGGAAGGGACGGCTGTGGGCACAGCTTCAGCAGACTTAAAAGTCCCTGCCTGACAGCTTTGAAGAGAGCAGCAGTTCTTCCAGCACAGTGTTCGGGCTGTGATAAGGGAAGGACTGCCTCCTCAAGTGGGTCCCTGACCCCCATGTATCCTGACTGGGAGACACCTCCCAGTAGGGTCCAACATACACCTCATACAGGAGAGCTCTGGCTGGTATGTGGGGGGGTGCCCCTCTGGGACGAAGCTTCCAGAGGAAGGACCAGGCAGCAATCTTTGCTGTTCTGCAGCTTCCGTTGGTGATACCCAGGCAAACAGGGTCTGTAGTGGACCTCCAGCAAACTCCAGCAGACCTGCAGCAGAGGGGCCTGACTGTTAGAAGGAAAACTAACAAGCAGAAAGGAACAGTATCAACATCAACAAAAAGGACGTCCACTCAGAGACCCCATCCGAAGGTCACCAACATCAAAGACCAAAGGTAGCTAAATCCACGAAGATGTGGAGAAACCAGTGCAAAAGGCTGAAAATTCCAAAAACCAGAACACCTCTTCTCCTCCAAAGGATCACAACTCCTCACCATCAAGGGAACAAAACTGGACGGAGAATGAGTTTCACTAATTGACCAAAGTAGGCGTCAGAAGGTGGATAATAACAAACTCCTCCGAGCTAAAGGAGCATGTTCTAACCCAACGCAAGGAAGCTAAGAACCTTGAAAAAGGGTTCGACGAATTGCTAACTAGGATAACAAGTTTAGAGAAGAGCATGGATGACCTGATGGAGCTGAAAAAAAAACAGCACGAGAACTTCGTGAAGCATACACAAGTATCAATAGCCAAATCAATCAAGTGGAAGAAAGGATATCAGAGATTGAAGATCAACTCAATGAAATAAAGCGAGAAGACAAGATTAGAGAAAAAAGAGTGAAAAGAAATGAACAAAGCCTCCAAGAAATATGGGACTATGTGAAAAGACCAAACCTACGTTTCAATGGTGTACCTGAAGGTGACGGGGAGAATGGAACCAAGTTGGAAAACACTCTTCAGGATATTACCCAAGAGAACTTCCCCAACCTAGCAAGACAGGCCAACATTCAAATTCGGGAAATACAGAGAACACCACAAAGATATTCCTCAAGAAGAGCAAACCCAAGACACATAATCGTCAGATTCACCAAGGTTGAAATGAAGGAAAAAAATGTTAAGCGCAGCCAGAGAGAAAGGTTGGGTTACCCACAAAGGGAATCCCATCAGTCTAACAGCGGATCTCTCTGAAGAAACCCTACAAGCCAGAAGAGAGTGGGGCTCAATATTCAACATTCTTACAGAAAAGGATTTTCAACCCAGAATTTCATATCCAGCCAAACTAAGCTTCATAAGTGAAGGAGAAATAAAATCCTTTACAGACAAGCAAATGCTGAGAGATTTGGTCACCACCAGGCCTGCCTTACAGGAGCTCCTGAGGGAAGCACTCAACACGGAAAGGAACAACCGGTATCAGACACTGCAAAAAACATGCCAAATTGTAAAGACCATCGACGCTATGAAGAAACTGCATCAAGTAACAGGCAAAATAACCAGCTAGCATCATATTGACAGGATCAAATTCACATATAACAACATTAACCTTAAATGTAAATGGGCTAAGTGCCCCACTTAAAAGACACAGACTGGCAAATTGGATAAAGAGTCAGGACCCATCGGTGTGCTGTATTCAGGAGACCCATCTCACGGGCAAAGACACACATAGGCTCAAAATAAAGGGACGGAGGAAGATTTACCAAGCAAACGGAAAGCAAAGAAAAGCAGGGGTTGCGATCCTAGTCTCTGATGAAGCAGACTTTAAACCAACGAGGATCAAAAGAGACAAAGAAGGCCATTACATAATGGTAAAGGGATCAATGCAACAAGAAGAGCTAACTATCCTAAATGCATATGCACCCAATACCGGAGCACCCAGCCTCAGAAGGCAAGTTCTTAGAGACCCTCAAAGACACTTAGACTCCCACACAATAATAGTGGGTGAAGCAGACCTAACAGACATCTACAGAACTCTCCACCCCAAATCAATGGAATATACATTCCTCTCAGCACCCCATCACACTTATTCTAAAACTGACCACATAATTGGAAGTAAAACACTCCTCAGCAAATGCAAAAAAAAAAAAAATGGAAATAATAACAAACTGTCTCTCAGACCACAGTGCAATCAAATTAGAACTCAGAATTAAGAAACTCACTCAAAACCGCACAACTACATGGAAACTGAACAACCTTTTCCTGAATGACTACTGGGTAAATAACGAAATGAAGGCAGAAATAAAGATGTTCTTTGAAACCAATGAGAACAAAGGCACAATGTACCAGAATCTCTGGGACACATTTAAAGCAGTGTGTAGAGGGAAATTCACAGCACTAAATGCCCACAAGAGAAAGCAGGAAAGATCTAAAATCGACACTGTAACATCACAATTAAAAGAACTAGAGAAGCAAGAGCAAACAAATTCAAAAGCTAGCAGAAGACAAGAAATAACTAAGATCAAAGCAGAACTGAAGGAGATAGAGACACAAAAAACCCTTCAAAAAATCAATGAATCCAGGAGCTGGTTTTCTGAAAAGATCAACAAAATAGGTAGACCGCTAGCCAGACTAATAAAGAAGAAAAGAGAGAAGAATCAAATAGACACAGTAAAAAATGATAAAGGGAACATCACCACCGATCCCACAGAAATACAAGCTACCATCAGAGAATACTATAGACACCTCTATGCAAATAAACTAGAAAATCTCAAAGAAATCGATAAATTCCTGGACACATACACCCTCCCAAGACTAAATCCGGAAGAAGTCAAATCCCTGAATAGACCAATAACAAGTTCTGAAATTGAGGCAGTAATTAATAGCCTACCAACCAAAGCATGTCCAGGACCAGACGGATTCACAGCCGAATTCTACCAGAGGTCCAAAGAGGAGCTGGTACCATTCCTTCTGAAATGAATCCAAACAATAGAAAAAGAGGGAAACCTCCTGAACTCATTTTCTGAGGCCAGCATCATCCTGATACCAAAACCTGGCAGAGACACAACAAAAAAAGGAAATTTCAGGCCAATATCCCTGACGAAAATCGATGCGAAAATCCTCAACAAAATACTGGCTAAACCAAATCCAGCAGCACATCAAAAAGCTTATCCATCACGATCAAGTCGGCTTCATCCCTGGGATGGAAGGCTGCTTCAACATACACAAATCAATAAACGTAATCCGTCACATAAACAGAACCAATGACAAAAACCACATGATTATCTCAACAGATGCAGAAAAGGTCTTCAACAAAATTCAACAGCGCTTCATGCTAAAAACTCTGAATAAACTAGGTATTCATGGAACGTATCTCAAAATAATAAGAGTTATTTATGAGAAACCCAGAGCCAATATCATACTGAATGGGCGAAAACTGGAAGCATTCCCTTTGAAAACCGGAACAAGACAAGGATGCCCTCTCTCGCCACTCCTATTCAACATAGTATTGGAAGATCTGGCCGGGGAAATCAGGCAAGAGAAAGAAATAAAGGGTATTCAATTAGGAAAAGAGGAAGTCAAATTGTCTCTGTTTGCAGATGACATGACTGTATATTTAGAAAACCCCATTGTCTCAGCCCAAAATCTCCTTCAGCTGATAAGCAACTTCAGCAAAATCTCAGGATACGAAATCAATGTCCAAAAATCACAAGCATTCCTACACACCCATAACAGACATACAGAGAGCCAAATCATGAGTGAACTCCCATTCACAATTGCTACTAAGAGAATAAAATACCTAGGAATACAACTTACAAGGGATATGAAGGACCTCTTCAAGGAGAACTACAAACCACTGCTCAAGGAAATAAAAGAGGACACAAACACATGGGAGAACATTCCATGCTCATGGATAGGAAAAATCAATACTGTGAAAATGGCCATACTGCCCAAAGTAATTTATAGATTCAATGCTATCCCCATTGACTTTCTTCACAGAATTGGGAAAAAAACTACTTTAAAGTTCATATGGAACCAAAAAAGAGGCCACATAGCCAAGACAATCCTAAGCCAAAAGAACAAAGCTGGAGGCATCAGGCTACCTGACTTCAAACTATACTACAAGGCTACAGTAACCAAAACAGCATGGTACTGGTAGCAAAACAGATATATAGAACAATGGAACAGAACAGAGGCCTCCAAAATAACACCACACATCTACAACCATCTGATCTCTGACAAACCTGACAAAAACAAGCAATGGAGAAAAGATTCCCAGTTTAATAAATGGTGTTGGGAAAATTGGCTAGCCATATGCAGAAAGCTGAAACTGGATCCCTTCCTTACGCCTTATACAAAAATTAACTCAAGATGGATTAAAAAGTTAAACATAAGACCTAAAACCATAAAAATCCTAGAAGAAAATCTAGGCAGTACCATTCAGGACATAGGCATGGGCAAAGATCTCATGACTAAAACACCAAAAGCAATGGCAACAAAAGCCAAAATTGACAATTGGGATCTAATTAAACAAAAGAGCTTCTGCACAGCAAAAGGAACTATCATCAGAGGGAACAGGCAACCTACAGCATGGGAGAAAATTTTTGCACTCTATCCATCTGACAAAGGGCTAATATCCAGGATCTACAAATAAGTTAAACAAATTTACAAGGAAAAAAACAAACTTCCCCATCAAAAAGTGGGCAAAGGATATGAACAGACACTTCTCAAAAGAAGACATTTGTGCAGCCAACAAACAAATGAAAAAATGCTCATCATCACTGATCGTTAGAGAAATGCAAATCAAAACCACAGTGAGATACCATCTGACGCCAGTTAGAACGGCAGTCATTAAAAAGTCAGGAAACATCAGATGCTGGAGAGGATGTGGAGAAACAGGAACGCTTTTACACTGTTGGTGGGAGTGTGAATTAGTTCAAATGGAAGAAAGTGTGGTGATTCCTCAAGGATTTAGAACTAGAAATACCATTTGGCCCAGCAATGCCATTACTGGGTGTACACCCAAAGGATTATAAATCATTCCACTATAAAGACACATGTACACGTATGTTTATTGCGGCACTGTTCACAATAGCAAAGACTTGGAACCAACCCAAATGCCCATCAGTGATAGACTGGATAAAGAAAATGTGGCACACGTACACCGTGGAATACTACGCAGCCATAAAAAAGGGTGAGTTAATGTCCTTTGCAGGGACATGGATGAAGCTGGAAGCCATCATTCTCAGCAAACTAACACAGGAGCAGAGAATCAAACACCGCATGTTCTTACTGGTAAGTGGGAGTCGAACAATGAGAACACATGGACACAGAGAGGGGAACATAACACACCGGGTCCTGTCAGGGGGTGGGGGGCTGGGGGAGGGATAGCATTAGGAGAAATACCTAACGTAGATGACGGGTTGATGGGTGCAGCAAACCACCATGGCACATGTATACCTATGTAACAAACCTGCACGTTCTGTACATGTACCCCAGAACTTAAAGTATAATAAAAATAAAAATAAAAGTAAAAAAAGACGTTGCTCAGTAGTAACTAAACCTAATATTTTTTGAAGCATTAGCTAGCTGCCGGATAGTGCACCACATGCTTTACACGTATTGTCATCTTTAATTCCTACAATCCCTTTAGTCTTATCCTCAGTTTTGCAAGTTAGGAATCTGAGGTTGAGGGAAGCTAAGTCATTTATCCATGGTCAGGGGAAAGAAAGTGGCAGAGCCCGGATTCAGAGTAAAATTTGTCTGACTCTTAAACATTATACTGTCGTTTGAAGGCTCTTGGCAACTTTACAGACATATTTATCCAAGGCACCAGAATACTTTGAGAAGTCACGCCCTCAACAAACAGGTTGTGAGTAAGTTATCAGCTTCAGTTCAAAGGGTTTCAGAGACAGGTTATTCTATGTAAACTCAAGTCTTAGGTTACTAACGGGATCCCTGATCAATGACCACGTGATATTTGTTGATATGCAGAGGTTGATTCAAAAGGAGAAGGATGGAGTTATATTTCCACGCTGTGGTGTAAAGAGCAGTCTCTTGGGTCCCTGCTGCTTTCTACCCAAAGGCCTATTAATAACTGCCCAGGTGGTGGGCTGCATCGACATAAATCAAGCCATTTCAGTGGGAAATCCTAGATTGGTGCTAAGGAGTTATTCAAAACCAAGCCCAGTTGTTGAAATAAATTTCAGTTTCTAGCTCTTCATATGGGAGATCTCTGCAGCACCTCATCTGCACTCTTACTCACTGAGGCTCCCAGCCACTTCTGAAGTGGCTAGGAATAAAACTAGTTGTGACAAGAGATACTAGCCAGGCTGCTGCCAAATATGCAGGTAAAAGCCTGGTTATATTTAAGACACGGTGGCCAAAAACAGCCCACGTCCTTGATCCTCCATCCCTGCCCCCATCTTACTGAATTAAGATATAATTTGGTGACCAGATGCAGGCTTGGTGATCATAAGGCTTTAAATGTTTTGGTTAAATGGAATCTACTTGAGAATGACAACTTTGAGATCAAAGGTGGTGAGCCATACATCTTTGCTTCTAGAGCTCCGGTTGTGGTCCCTTTCACATGGTCGGTAACCCATAAAGTGATTATTGAGAGATACGTAAGTTCCAAGCACAGAGGACCACCTAACAACAAACACCCTCATGGATAGGTATAATGAAAACTCGTTCAGAGAGTCAGCAACATCAGCAATGTAAGGACCTCTAAAAATTCTCCCCTTCGTAAATGCAATGAGAAAACTGGCAAAAATTGTCAAAATGAATGTTTTCGGAAACCTGCAAATTCACCTAAAGCTGAGGGGCAACCTTGGGAGTGTTTATTCAAGAAAAACCGCAGAATCTTTTTAGGAACAGTGAACTATGTGACATTTCAACTAGCCCTATCCTCATGGCCCTTTATGCAACTCCGTGGTAGCCTTGAATACCAACAGCCTGCAATCATGGTGAAAACCAGCAGCCTGGCAGCCACCAGAGGGAACAGAACAGGGTTGGAGCTCCTGCAAAGCCGCATTCCCGAGAATTGTCATTATTTGATCTGTCTGGTAGTTCCCGGGAAGGCCCTACTTACATGGCTGTCTTTATTTGGACTGACTCAGAGTGTGCCCAGTTTGAAACGCCTTTTTCCCTGGATGCATTTGTCAAAAATATTTGGAGGCAATTGCTCAACATTGCAGCTGCCTCAGGCAATGGATAACACTTGGGGCCCACAATAGGCTAACCAATACCTTAAAAGGAAATCTAGGTAATGAGGTGTCCATTGGGACTTTTAAAAGCGATTACCTATTCCTGGGAATCTAGAAGGCCAGACACTCGCCTACGACTATGACGTGGTCTGCAAAGACCCAAAAGGTGCCTAAACGGCCAACTCTGGTTTACTTTGAGGCTCTGTGAAAGAGTTGTCAATTGCCTGGCTGCGAGTTGAAGGCATGTCCAACATATCCACAGAGCCCCCATGGCAATGACTGGGAAACTTACCTTTTCCAGGCATATAAAGACATCTCTGTCCAATCACCAGGTCACCACTAAGCCAACCAAGCAGGGCATTTAGTAGCCACACATAACAGAGGATACAGACTTTACAGAAGTAGTTCAGAAAAGTCACTAAACAAACAAATGACAGCAGGATTAATAGCACCAAACAACAACAACAATACCTTGAAAGAAGGGAGAGTCTGAATTTCAGCGTTGCCATGTTCTATTAGTTAAAGTGTCCAGTTTTCAACAAAAAACTTATGAGACGTGCAAAGAAACAGGAAAGTATGGGACACACAGAGAGAAGTTCAGACACTGGACTTACTAGAAAAAGACTTCAAATCAGCTATTGTAAATATGTTCAAACAACTAAGGGAAACCGTGTGAAAAGAATTAAAGAGAAGTATGAGAATGATGTCTCAACAAATAGAAAAATCATCACAGAATATAAATTAGTGTTTTTAAAACACCCAAGCAGAAATTCTGAAGTGGAAATGTACAATAACTACAGCGAAAAACTCACTAGAGGGGCTCAACAGAAATGGGAACTCGAGAAAGAGAGAACATTTGAAACAATAATGGCCCAAACTCCCCAAGTTTGATTCAAATTATTAATGGACACAAATGAGAACCACAGAAACTCCAAAGAGGATGAATTCAAGAAAATCTTCACCGAGGCACATCTTAGCCAAACTGTTGAAAATCAAAGACAATGAGAGAATGTGGAAAGCAGCAAAGAAAAACAGCTCACCACATACGAGGGATCCCCAGTAAGATTAACAACTGAGTTCTTATCAGAAACCAAGGGGACCAAAAGGTAGTGAGAAGTCACAGTCAAAGGGGTTAAGGAAAACAACAAAAACAACAACAAACAGTTAACCAAGAATGTTTCATCCAGAAATACTCTCCCTCAAAAATGATGATGAAGTAAAGCTATCCCCTGATAAAGAAAAGCTGAGACAATGTATCATCAGCAGACTTCCCTTACAAAAAAATATTAAAGAGAAATCTGGAAAAGACAGTAGACAGTAACTCAAATCCTGATGAATAAGTAAGAACACCATTAAAGGTAACTAACTACAACAGCATTGATAAAAGACTGTAGGAATGTATTGTTGTTTGTAACTCTTCCCTTCTTTTACCTGATTTAAAGGACAATTGTTACATAAAGCAATCATTATAGAACTATCTAGATGGGCATCACAGGTATAAAGAAGTAATTTTATGACAATAGTAGCACAAAGGAGAAGAGACTCTTGAGCTTTATAGGGTCACAGTTTTGTATAATATTGAAATTAAGGTGGTATCAATCTGAACTAGATTCTTTTGAGTTAAAATGTGATCCGTAATCTGTGGGGCAACCACTAAGAAAACAACTCAAAAATACAATAAAGAAACAACAGGGAAATGAATAGAGTATATGAGAAAATATCTGTTTAGCAGAAAAGAAGACGGCAGTGCAGGGACAGAGGAACATTAAGACATGAGAAAGAAAATACAAAAAATGGCAGGCATAAATTCTACCCCAACAGTAATTATATTAAGTAATTACATTAAGTTCAGTGTGAATAGACTGAACAATACAAATGTATTTTAAAGCAGATATTGGCAGGATGTAACAAAAACATGATTGAACTAGATGCTGTCTGCAAGACACACACTTCAGATTCAAAGGCACAAATAGAATGTAAGAGGATGAGAAAATAAATACACTGAAAACAGCAACCGCAAGAGAGCTGGAGTAGTTTTGTCAACTCCAGAAAAAATAGAGTTTAAAACACAAAATATGACTAGAGATAAAACATGAACATTCTACAATTATAAAAGTGTGAAGAGGAAGATATATAAATTATAAATATATTTGCACTGCACAACAGAACACCAAAATACCCGAGGTAAATGCTGACAGAAATGAAAAGGGGAAGAGATAATTCAGCAATCATTGTTTGAGACTTCAGTACCTTGCTTTCAATAATGAATAGAGAAGCTAGTCAGAATACCAACAAGGATATACTAGATTTGAAAAAGCAATAAATCAAATGGACCTAACAGACATTTATAGAACACTACACCCAACAACATCAGAATATATGTTTCTCTCAAGTACACGTGAAGTGTTCTCCAGGATAGACCATACGGTGGGCTATAAAACACCTTAATAAATGTAAAAGGATAGAAATAATATAAAGTAGGGCCCCAAACCACAATGGAATGAAGTTATACATCAATAAAACATACATTAGTGGGAAATACATGAGCATAAAGAAATCAATAAACTCCTAAATAATCAAAGGTCAGAGAAGAAATCAAAAGGGAAACTAGAAAATACTTTTTGAGATATATGAAAATGAAGACTCAGCATGTCAAACTTTTGGGATGCAGTTAAGCAGTGCTTAGAAGAAAATGTATAGCTCTAAATGCTGATATTAAAA
Source organism: Pongo pygmaeus (assembly GCF_028885625.2). Classification (NCBI taxonomy): domain Eukaryota; kingdom Metazoa; phylum Chordata; class Mammalia; order Primates; family Hominidae; genus Pongo; species Pongo pygmaeus. The sequence continues at coordinate 75,919,141 of NC_072396.2, read as the reverse complement.
AAAATAAGAAATATCTCGGGTCAATAACCTTACCCTCCGCATTGAGACCCTGGGAAAAAGAGCAAACTAAACCTAAGCAAATCGAAGAGAAAAGTGGACACTGATTAGAGCGTAAATTAATGAAATGAAGAGTGGAAAAATAACAGAGATAAACCAAGGAAACAAAAATCTGATTCCTTGAAGAAGGCAACAAAATTGACAAACTGCAAGCTAGATTGATCAAGAGAAAAGTGAGGAGGCTCTATTTGCTGAAATCAAGAAAGAAAGAGGAGACACTGCTATCTACATTATGGAAATATAAAGGATTATAAAGAAATAATATGAACAATTGTATGCCAATAGATTTGATGGCTTAGATGAAATGGATGAATTTCTAGGTATACATATACCATGCAAACTGGCTGGAGGAGAAATACACAAGATAAATAGATCTGTGAAAATGAAACAGAATGAAATAGAAATTAAAAAAAAAACAAAAAAAAACAAAAAAAAAAACTACCCAGAAAAAAAGATCAGGCTCGGATGGCTTCAATGGTTAATTCCACTAAATATGTAAATAAGAATTAATAGCAATTCTTCAATAATTCTTCCAAAAAAATAGAAGAGGAGGGAAAACTTCATAACTCATAAGCCTGGCAACAAAATCATATATAGACTCAAAAGCAAAACTATGAGTAGGACAGAGAAAATCCCCAACAAAATATTAGCAAACCAAATCCAGCAACATACAAAAATATTTATACTCGGTGACCAAGTGGCATTTATCTCAGGCACATAAGGTTGCTTTAACAGCTACACATCAATAAATGGATTTTATCATATGAACAGATAATCGTTCAAAAAACACGTGTTCATCTCAATTTATGCAGAAGAAGCATTTGAAAAAGTTCAACAGCCTGTCATAAGAAATACACTAAAAACAAAACAACAACAACAAAAAAAACTGGGAATAGAAGAATTTTCCTCAAACTGATAAAGAGCACCTACGATAAAGAACACCCACAGGTAACATCATATTTAATGGCAGAAGACCGAATCTTTTACCCTTAATGTCTGAAACAGCACAAGGATGCCTGATGTAGCCACTACTACTCAACAATGTATTGAGGGTTGTGGCCATGGTACCCGGTTTTCAAAAAGATGGGAAATGAAAACATAAAACTGCCTCTATTAGCATACGGCATCATCTTGTAATTATAGAATCTTAAGGAATCCACTAAAAGACTTTAAAGATAATAACTGAATTTGGCAAGGTGAAGGAATACAATGTCAATACATGAAAATAATTTCTGTTTCTGTAGAGTAGCAAAAAGGACATTGAATACAAAATTAAGAAAACAATTCCATTTGCAATAGCATCAGAAATAATAAAATACATGGGAATAAACCTAACAAAAAGTGCAGAACTTATACTCTGCAAAACCACGAAGCATCGTGGAAACAAACTAAAAGACTTAAAATGTTGAAAGACAAACAATAGCTGGAGGCGTCAACACCCCATTTTGAGTGTTGAACAGATCATCCAGACAGAAACTCAACAAAGAAATATCGGACCTGCTCTGCACGATAGACCAAATGGACCTAATAGATATTTACAGAACATTTCCTCCAACAGCTGTAGAATACACATCATTCTCCTCAGCACGTGGATAAGTTCTCAAGGATATACCGTATGTTAGGCCACAAGACAAATCTTAAAACATTCAAAAAATTGAAATAATATCAAGTATCTTCTGTGACCAAAATGGAATAAAACTTGAAACCAATAACAAGGGAAATTTTGGGAACTATACAAAAATGTGCAATTTAAAGAATGTGTTCCCGAATGAGCAGTGGGTCAATGAAAAAATTAAGAAGGAAACTGAAAAATGTCTTAAAACAAATGATAGTGGAAACACAAACTACCAAAACCTATGGGTTGCAGCAAAAGCGATACTAACAGGGAAGCTTACAGTTATAAGCGCCTATATCAAAAAAGTAGAAAAACTTCACGTAAACAACCTAACAATGCATCTTAAGAAACCAGAAAACAAAGAGCAAACCAATCTCAAAATTAATAGAAGAAAAGAAATAATAAAGATCAGAGCAGAAATACATAAAATCTAAACGAAGAAAACAATGCAAAAGATCAATGAAATGAAAAGTTGGTTTTTTCAAAAGAGAAACCAAATGGACCCACTTTTAGCCAGAATGAATGAGAAATAAAAGAAAAGAACCAAATAAATAAAATCAGGGATGATAAGGGAGACATCACAACTGATAGTGCAGAAATTCAAAGGATCGTTAGAGGCTACTGTGAGCAACTATATGCCTGTAGATTTGAAAACCTTGAAGAAATGGATAAATTCATACACACATACAACCTGCAAAGATGGAACCATGAGGAAATTTAAAACCTGAACAGAACAATAACAAGTAACGAGATGGAAGCCGTAATTAAAAAGTCTCCCAGCGAAGTAAAGCCTGGTACCCAATGGCTTCACTGCTGAATTGCGCCAAACATTTAAAGAAGAACAAATACCAATCCTACTCAAAGTACTTCAAAAGGTAGAGGAGGAGGGAATACTTCTGAACTCATTCGATGAGTGTTTTCCTGATACCAAAACCAGACAAAGACACACACACACACACACACACACACACACACACGCGCGCGCGCGCGCGCACGCAGAAAACTATAGGCCAATATCCCTGATGAACATTGATGCAAAAATCCTCAACAAAATACTCAGTCACAAACCGAATTCACCAACACATTAAAAAGATAATTCATCACGACCAAATGGGATTTATCCCAGAGATGGAAGGATGATTCGACATATGCAAATCAGTCAATGTGATATATCAACAGAATGAGGGACAAAAACATATGATAATTTCAATAGATGCTGAGAAAGCATTTGATAAAATTCAACATCCCTTCATTATAAAAACTCTGAAGAAACTGAGTATAGAAGGAACAAACCTCAGCATAATAAAAGTCATATATGACACACCCACAGCTAGTATCATACTGAATGGGCAAAAACTGAAAGCCTTTCCTCTAAGATCTGGAACATGACAAGGATGCCCACTTTCACCACTGTTATTCAACATAGTACAGGAAGTTCTAGCTAGAGCAATCAGACAAGAGAAAGAAATAAAGGGTGTCAAAATTACAGAGGAAAAAGCCAAATTATCCTTGTTTGCATATGACATAATCTTATGTTTGGAAAAACCTAAAGACCCCACCAAAAAACTACTAGCACTGATAAACGAATTCAGTAAAGTCCCAGGATACAAAATCAACATACGAAAATCACTACCAACTGTGAACAATCTGGAAAAGAAATCAATAAAGTAATCCCATTTACAATAGCTATCAATAAAATAAAATACCTAGGAATTAACAAAGGAAGTGAAAATCTCTACAAGGAACGCTGTAAAACACTGATGAAAGAAATAGAAGCGGATTGCAAAAATATGAAAAGCTATTCCATGTTCATTGATTGGAAGAATTATTATTGTTAAAATATTCATACTATCCAAAACAATCTACAGATTGCCAAAAGAAGAGCAAAAGCTATCCTGAGCAAAAAGAACAAAACTGGAGGAATCATATTACCTGGCTTCAAATTATACTACAGAGCTATAGTAACCAAAAAGGCACAGTACTGGCATAGAAACAGACACATACATCAATGGAACAGAATGGAGAACCCAGAAACAAATCCACACACCTACAGTGAACTCATTTTCCACAAAGGTGCCAAAAACATACACTAGAGAAAAGAGTCTCTTCAATAAATGGTGCTGGGAAAACTGGATATTCACATGCAGAAGCATGAAACTGGACCTCTATCTTTCAACTTATACAAAAATCAAATTAAAATGGATTACAGACTTAAATCTAAGACTTCAAACTATGAAACTACTAAAAGAAAACATTAGGAGAAACTCTCCAGTATATTGCACTGGGCAAAGATTTCTTGAGTAATACACCCCCCCCACACACAGGCAACCAAAGCAAGAAAAAAAAAAAATAGACCAACGGGATCACATCAAGTTGAAAAGCTTCTGCCGCAGCAAAGGAAACCGTCAACATTGAAAACAAAATAGAGAATAGAAAACCATGGGGACAAAATCAATGAAACTAGGAGTC